>NC_080420.1:21156201-21798701 GCF_029873635.1 Malania oleifera | reverse complement strand
TTGATATGGGTAGTAACATCTAATCTTCTAAGTCTTTCATCCATGGGGTATCACATTCTCCCCCACTTATAGAACGCAACGTCCTCGTTGCGAACCCACATTTCCAAACCTAGGCAATGTGAATATCATCACATTTCCAGCTGGGTGTTGGCTTTGATACCATTTGTAACGCCCCAACCTGGGTCTACCAGGGAGCACTGCATCTCTTCTCCTCCACCTGGACCAGAAAACAGGGAGACAGGCCTTATCAGACTAATGACTGGCCCCATAAACCAACACGTGTCCTTTTCAATGTATTTTTTTCCGCACTCACACACTTCCTTAGAAAACTTCTCAGGTGGTCACCCATCCCAAGATTGCTCCAAGCCAAGCACACTTAACTATGGAGTTCTTATGAGAAGACTCTCGAAAAAAAAAGGTGCACCTTGTTGATATGGGTAGTAACATCTAATCTTCTAAGTCTTTCATCCATGGGGTATCACAATATTCCTAAGTGAGGATCGAGTGGCTACTCCACGTAATGGTTCACCTACTATTTCCTCAATGGGATGATTCTTTATGTACTTCCATTCTCTAGGTAGTTCATTAACCTCATTTTCAATTTGATTAGTTTTAGCAGATGGTTCCTTAATTTCATTTCTCTTTTCTGAATCATTTTTAATGGACAGTCAAATTCTTTATTTATCTCAATTTCATCTTCATCAGTCCTTTTAGAGAAGGGATTTGACTCATCGAACACTACATGAATGGATTCTATAATGGTTAATGTTCGTTTGTTATATACTCTGTAGGCTTTACTATCTACGGCATACCCTAGGAAGATACCTTCATCTGATTTCACATCAAGATTTCCTAAATGTTCATTGTCTCTAAGCACAAAACATTTACAGCCAAAGACATGAAAATATGATATGTATGGTCTATGGTCATTCCATAGTTCATACGGAGTCTTATTTAAGGATGGTCTAATCAAAACTCTACTTAGAACATAGCAAGCGGTATTTACAGCCTCAGACCAGAAGTACTTAGGTAGTTTATATTCGTTAAGCATAGTTCTGGTCATGTCTTGTATAGACCTATTCTTCCTTTCATCTACACCATTCTGCTGTGGTGTTCTAGGAGCCAAAAAATTATAAGCTATTCCTAGTGAATTGCAGTAGTATTTCATGCTTTGATTTTTAAATTTTCTACTCCTATCACTTCAGATTTTAGTGACAATATAACCCTTTTCATTTTGAATTTTCTTACACAAATTTATAAATTGTTTACACGCTTCATCTTTGTGACCTAAAAAGAGTACCCATGTATATCTTGAATAATCATCAACTATGACGAATGCGTATGATTTTCCTCCTAAACTCTGAATTGGGTTTGGACCAAATAAATTTAAGTGTATCATCTATCTCCATGCGAAGCGGACGGGGAGCTAACTCGTATGAAGTCTCTAGACGAGTCTAAGGTGTCAATGCGGGTGCATCCACCTCCTCCGCATTGAGAGGGTCATCTAGCAGGTATGACATTGACGGGGTGGCGGAAAAGTCAGACAGGGCGTCCGCTTGTCTACTAGATGGGCCTGCAATATTGGCGGCTGTCAATAGGGCATACGGTGCGGACGACCCTAATACGTACTCCACCTAAACAATGGGCGATGACAGCGTTGGACCCGACGGATGATTGGAGAAAGTTGCTCGACCTCCTCGTGGTGCTAAGGCCCATTATGGTGTAGGGATCCGTTGTCCGTCCTCGTGGACAATGTCCAAACCTACTCTCGCTAAATTGCTCATAGTGGGCTCTAAAGAGAGCAAGTCGACCTAGTGTAGTACATCTCGCTACCAAAAGAGGTTACCACATTGACAACGTAACATAGATGGTAAAAGATTAGGTATGCGTTAGAGTATTCTTACGAGGCTCGTGTAGACTGCCGCGGTCCTATCTAAGAAGCGTCGTGTGATGGACCTATACCATATATAATATGGGTCCTCCAGACCCATCAGACCATCCGCCTCCACTCCCTATATGATGTACTCCTGTCGATGCCCCCACATAGTCACGTACATCACGTGCTCGGTAGCCTAATCCGTGTTCCCTTGACCGTGGCTATCAATATCGTGTAGGTTGTCCCTACGTACATCGACCCTCGATGTCAAAAAACGGTCTGGAATGCCCTGTTGAAAGCCAAACTAACGCATCACTCGATCAGGGAGATGCCACTCGATAATATGAAAACATATGAGTGGCACTCGGGCTAGCCACAGGTCCCTCCCAACTGCATAATCAGCTGGTAGGTCGGCTAGAATGTCATCCATGTGGTGCGCCCATATGAACTACGCATAAACATATGCAAAATGTTGGGGTGTGTAGGGATATCTGATAAATATGCAATACGGTCAATACACTTGAATGGGACTATACCTCATGCTCCCGGTGCATGTCCAACTCGAACCTGTAACAGGGCAGCATATGTTGTGCAACATTTGGCACCAACAACTGATCCCTCCACCTGTACAAAATAATACGTAAGTGAACATGTGTAATGACTAGTATGTACTACGCATTAATATTTGTAGTAGTCATATAACGAATGCATTGTGAATGAAGTTAGTAACCTCCATACGAGTGGGGCTGGGTCAATCGGGTGACCGTCCTCGTCCTTCTCAATAAGACGCCGGACACCCCGTCGCGTAGGAGCTAAGGACATGAATCTCTCCCACCCCTAAACCTGTAATAAGCAGAGTGCTCCTCCAATTTGTGAGTGGGACATGTCAGTAGTACGACACATCTCCCGGTAAAGCCACTGACTCACTCGAAAAATGAGCAGCTCGAAAGCTGTCCCAAGTATAGGAGTTACGTCGTGTAATATTAAGCCCAAGGGCTAGATCGTCTCCTCAGGGAATGCGTTTTAATCTCAGATTTTACGTTCGTCCAATCAAAATTAAAAAGGTACTAAACTTGGTTCAGATTCGGGATTTTTAGAATTTTGGAGACTCAAATTACATACACATGCAAATTAAAGTCCTAAAATTAGCACGCACGGAATTAAATAACAATAACGGAAATCCAAGTCTACTTAAGGAAACACTGAAACACACACTAATTAAAAATGGTATCTTTGGACACAGAACTAAGCACGCGGGAATGGAAACTTAAACAGACACGAATATGCACTAAAAATCAAAACTTTAACAAAAATCGAGAATTCGAACCAAAAATTAGTATTTTGAAAACTTAAGAAATACCCAGACAATATATAAAAACACGAACTTTAACAAAAAGAACCTAAACTAAATCAAACTTCAATTAAAAATTAAATTTTTTTAAGAGAAGAGAACAACTAAATTAATCTACTACTAATTTATGGAAAACAAAAACAAAACAAACACAAGAAAAAAAAAACACAATTAAATAACCATTACAAAATAAAATAGTATCCAAACTTGCAAATAACATAGATAAATAATAGTAAACACAATAATATCCATCAAAGGAATAAATGAGAGAAAGAATGGAAGAAAAAGAAGAGAGAGAGAGTAAAACAAAGCAAGTCCGCTGGTCGGTTGTGGAGGCTCACAGGGCTGCTGTGTCCGGAGATAAAGCTGCTGATGTGCTGTCCTTTTGCCGTAGGAACTGTGCAGAGATGGAGGGGCTGCTGTGGAGGTCTCGGGTGATTGGTTTTTTCCACAAAGGTTGTGCAGTGGTGGTCGGAGGTGCTCGGCTGCAAGGGCGCTGCTGGCCGGATTCTGGAGCTGCTCTGAGATGGAGAATTGCAGCAAGTTGCAGAGGATGGAGCTGTGGTGGCTCGACTGGAAGCACAGCAGGAAGTTCTCGGGGTAGGCTGCTGTGTTGCTGGGAGGCCGGGGACCTGCTGCTGCGGGTAGAGAAGAGGAGGCCGTGTACAGAGGGAGTTCAGCAGGAAAACAGAGGATGAAAAAAAAGGAAAAGAGAAGAAGAAACGAGAAGGAGAAAAATAGAGAGAGAGCTTGAAAAGAAAGACAAGGCAGGGAAAGATTAAAGAAGAAGAAGAAGAATAATCAAAAGAAGAGAAAAAGAAGAAGAAGAAGAAGAAGAAGAAGAAGAAGAAGAAGAAGAAGAAGAATTGGTGCGCAGGGCACACACGAGAAAAGAGAAGAAGAATAGATTAAATAAGGGGAGGAGGAGGACAGCCCTAATGATCCAATCGCCTGACCCATCGGGCTGACCCGACTCGGCTGCATCGCCGGGTCAAATCAAAGCTCATTTGATATATATATTTTTTTTCTTTTTCATCTTTTTTTTTCTCTGTTCTTGCAAATTCTGATCTTCTGGAGCCCGAATCTCACAAAACTCAAAACACGAAAGTTGTAGATGATCCTTTCCTCTTTCTCCAGAAATTTGAATCGTCTCAATCGAATCTTGGACGGAAAAGTTATGCATGAAATACGAAGAGGTGTTGGTTTTGATTCCCGGGAATTTTCCTGCGATAAAAAATTACCAAAACTTCATAAATAGTGCAATAAAGTTCAAGAATGATGATTTTGGCACTTTATTAAAATATTAGACAATTTTGGACATTTAATTAAAAATATAAATGGTAAAGCCCGGGTTAAGCGTCCAATTACGCAGTTTTGACGCTGAATCACACCCCCCAACTAACGTTTTGCTAGTCTCTAGCAAATGACGTGAATGAATTTCATGGCGGTGCCTACAACTACAAACTCCAATAATCATGAAATCAATGCACATGCAATATAACTATACTACTTCACATACAAGAACATACTGAATTTCACACAAGCTCGTTCATATTCAATGCATACGACTCCAAAGCACGTCACTCATGCAAGTTTCATCATTTATATGTCATTTAAGAGCAGTATACTCACATGAAGTTAATCAGAGGTACATTCAGAGTTAATGCAATCATATAAGTTCGAGTGTAAACAGGTAAACTCTCGAGGTGTGTGTGTGATATGTGTGACTCAGTACACCTAGGATGCCAGTGGACACCTACAGAACGGTCGCTTTGACTCGGCCTAACTAGTATACCCTCAAAATCACTCAAAGAAAATGGGTTCACTCATCATATGTGAGGAGGAGTGTCGCGATCAAACATCCCACATATTAAAAGGAACAACGCTAAGTATATGGAGTGGACTAGTCTGGAAAGGATCTAGCCTATCTATGAGGTGTCGGGTCCTTCACCCTAGCATCTTCTCACCTACTCGCCATATCCAACCGAGACCACCCTAGATCAACTTACTCACAAACTTGTCGTGAATACATCTGAGGCATTAAGTGGTTGAAGCATCTTCATAAGTGGAAAATATGTGTCGTCCTTGACTTTTTGTGATATGTATTTGGGCCGGCATTGACATTTCATTTCATGCGCATGTGTATTGCTTATTCTTTTTTTTCTGCTCATTCTTTATTTTCTGTCTTTTCTTGATCAATAAGGACAATATTAACACTTCTTTTGTAATCTTCATACCATCAATGGGAATTGAGCTCGAATAGGAGTTCATGAATTAAGTTTATCTCTAGGGGTAGCTCAGCCTTCACATTTTGAGTAGGCTACAAGACCTAGGTTTCTATCTCCCCACTAGGTGTCACCTCTAGGCTAGCAAATCAAAAACAAAGACTAGTGTACAAAGGAATCATCCAGAAAAGGAGAATTGAGTTCTACGAACTCAAATTTGATATTAACGCTCAAAAGGACGATAATAGCTCAAGAATATCTCACAAAGGTGTCATAGTCGCTACGGGTGTTCTCTCAATGCTCACTGGAAACCTTAAGTGCAATGAATCACGTGAATGTGTTTATTTAGCCTCGTGAGATGCCGTGTAAATACAGGAAATTATATAACCAAATTAACATAAGTGTACTATCAATCAAAACTTCATGGAGTCATAAGATCATATAAAGAGAAAACTACGCATGATTGACTCAAGTGTGTGATTCTTAAGTTATACGCAAGTATGTGAAGGGTATACACAATGTTAAGCATGACATGGTGCAATATAATTCCTCAGTGCTCCTCCTTTCTTTCTCTCTTTCTTTTTGATTTTTTATTTTTTAATTTTATTTTTTAATTTTAAAAACCCAGTACGTGTACGTGCACAGTGTCACATGCGAATGCTTATCCCCCCCAACTAAAGTAGAACATTGTCCTCAATGTGAAAGCATAGGGGAAATAGAAAATACTGTGCACGGGAAAAGTAAGGCGTACCTGAGTGGCGAAATAATGGAAAACAAAGATCAAACTACGAGAAAATAGACCTAAAAACTAACTAAAAATAAAATAAGATAAACTAAAAAGAAAATAAGGGAAAGAAAAACATCACAATTGTCTTGGCGGAGGCTCTGGAGGAATTTCTTCTGGTGGCCGCAGGTCTATAAATTACACCGGTGGTTCTCCAAATTTGAGCCGCCATAGTGGATCAGTCTTCATACCTGCACGAAAATCAACCTCAAATGAATTAATGCGTGTCAAAATACCAAACAATTTGTGTGCAAGTCGACCCTCGTGTGTGGATAAGAAAGGGTCTTTATTCAACATTGTGTCCACGAAATGTGCTTCTTTACGAACTAACGGTTGAGAGAAAGTGATCGAAATAATTACCTGCAGTTCTTCAGAAGCATTAACATTAAAGGTTTTACCTAGTTCTTTGAAAATTATATGCTCACCAGACTGGTCACCCTCTTTATCGGGTGTACATATCATCATACCACTGCAAGAGTCTGCCTCCACATTATGCTCATTAACATCTGATTCAGGCGGAAGTGACGGTTTCACAATTTCTGAGCTCGGAGTATGAGGTACCACAGGTTGGTACTCCGTATGAGTGTCAATATCCTCATTAACTAACTGTTCCGCTTTTGGGTTCGCTTCCTCTGATTTTTCTTTGAATTCATCTATTTCAGCCGTAACTTCCGGTGCTGGGACAACTATTTGTCCGACGATGAGCATTTCAGATTGGGGGTCGTCTTTCTCGCTACTGAAGGTGATAGTGGCCTCTACTGTCTCAAGAGAAACATCATGTATTTGTTGTTGCGGTTGCTGGTACTCTTGAGAACTAGGCTGAGGTTCTGCGAGTGTTTCCTCGTTTTCTAAGATGTCCAACTGTGTGCTTATTGCATTAATGGTGTCCCGTAATTCATTATTATGATCGACTTGAGTTTGCATGAACTGCTGGAGCATTCTTGCCATCTGAGTTATGCTATCCTCCAGAAATTCTGACGGCGTACAGCTCGGAGAGATCTGTGGTGGCTGGTATTGAGGCGAAGGAATATCCGGGCAGTTTGGTGGTTCATATGCATCACCACCACTAATTGTGCTGATAGGATGTGCAGTTATGGGTGCTTGAGTGTATCGTGTGTTGCACTATGGGACATTGTCAGCTAAGTAATCAAAGAATGATAATACCTGATCTGGATCCTCGCTGACGGGCTCTTCATTAGACATAGTCTGGACAAAACACTTGCAATCAGGGGTAGGAGCAGTATAAAAACAGTCAACTAACCTCCATAAGTCGAACCCATGATGTGGACAAGTGCTTAGTAGATCCTTGAATCGCTCCCAGCAAGCCCGAAATGTCTCGTCATCTTGCTGCACAAAATTAAGAATCTGTTCCTGCAAAAATTGAATTTTCTGTGAGGGACAAAATGCATGCAGAAATTCACGCTCCATATCAACCCAATTAATGATAGAGTGAGGTCTCAAGGAATGAAACCAAATTAATGCCCTATCCTGCAAAGTAGTAAGAAATAAATTCAATCGAATAGATTCATCAGTTTTAGCATGAGAGAAAAACATATTGCAGGTTAATTCAAACTCTGCAAAGTGCTGATATGGGCACTCAGATTCCGTCCCGTAGAACTCGGGTAGCAGTGACGTCCTCCCGCGCTGCATCATGAAATTAAGCTCGTCATAAGGCAAAATAGTGGAAGAGGATGCAGTGGCATATTCAAGCTGCAAAAAATCCATTATCGTGCGCGGTGCAGGTGTAGCCATTTTTCAAAACTCGATTTTTTTTTCTGTTTTTGTTTTCTGCTTTTTCTTTTTCTTTTTCTTAAAACTAATAAAGATGACAGGAAAAACGCAAATTTGAGACTAAGAACAACATTCCCCGGCAACGGCGCCAAAAACTTGACTCACTCGAAAAATGAGCAGCTCGAAAGCTGCCCCAAGTATAGGAGTTACGTCGTGTAATATTAAGCCCAAGGGCTAGATCGTCTCCTCAGGGAATGCGTTTTAATCTCAGATTTTACGTTCGTCCAATCAAAATTAAAAAGGTACTAAACTTGGTTCAGATTCGGGGTTTTTAGAATTTTGGAGACTCAAATTACATACACATGCAAATTAAAGTCCTAAAATTAGCACGCACGGAATTAAATAACAATAACGGAAATCCAAGTCTACTTAAGGAAACACTGAAACACACACTAATTAAAAATGGTATCTTTGGACACAGAACTAAGCACGCGGGAATGGAAACTTAAACAGACACGAATATGCACTAAAAATCAAAACTTTAACAAAAATCGAGAATTCGAACCAAAAATTAGTATTTTGAAAACTTAAGAAATACCCAGACAATATATAAAAACAAGAACTTTAACAAAAAAAACCTAAACTAAATCAAACTTCAATTAAAAATTAAATTTTTTTAAGAGAAGAGAACAACTAAATTAATCTACTACTAATTTACGGAAAACAAAAACAAAACAAACACAAGAAAAAAAAAACACAATTAAATAACCATTACAAAATAAAATAGTATCCAAACCTGCAAATAACATAGATAAATAATAGTAAACACAATAATATCCATCAAAGGAATAAATGAGAGAAAGAATGGAAGAAAAAGAAGAGAGAGAGAGAGAGTAAAACAGAGCAAGTCCGCTGGTCGGTTGTGGAGGCTCACAGGGCTGTTGTGTCCGGAGATAAAGCTGCTGATGTGCTGTCCTTTTGCCGTAGGAACTGTGCAGAGATGGAGGGGCTGCTGTGGAGGTCACGGGTGATTGGTTTTTTGCGCAAAGGTTGTGCAGCGGTGGTCGGAGGTGCTCGGCTGCAAGGGCGCTGCTGGCCGGATTCTAGAGCTGCTCTGAGATGGAGAATTGCAGCAAGTTGCAGAGGATGGAGCTGTGGAGCCTGTATCTCACAAAACTCAAAACACTAAAGTTGTAGATGATCCTTTCCTCTTTCTCTATAAATTTGAATCGTCTTAATCGGAGCTTGGACGGAAAAGTTATGCACAAAATACGAACAGGTGTTGGTTTTGATTCCCGGGAATTTTCCTGCGATAAAAAATTACCAAAACTTCCCAAATAGTGCAATAAAGTTCAAGAATGATGATTTTGGCACTTTATTAAAATATTGGACAATTTTGGACATTTAATTAAAAATATAAATGGTAAAACCCGGGTTAAGCGTCCAATTACGCAGTTTTGACGCTGAATCAGCCATGCTAACGTCGTGGAGCCTCAAGTGTACTGGCGTATCTCTACTCACTTCGCAAGGAGTTGAAGGAACATCAAGTGCTCATAACTCCCCGAGAGGTCGTAGAATAGCGTCCCACATATCAATAGCATCAAGTGGGCACGTGCATGGCACGCAACTGTATGATCATCTGCAGCTGCCGAAAGCTGGCAAAACATCTCACCCTCAAGAAATAGCATGCAGATGCAAGCACCAACCATCTCACCCTTAACAGGCACCACCCCTAACAATCTCTCGCACATGCGGCGCAATGCTCCCCCCTGACTGGGTTCCCCTTCCTATATCAGTCCAGTTGTATGACCAGTGATAGGTCTCCCATCGATTGGCAGCCCGAACAACACCGCCATATCCTAGAGGGTGATATTCGTCTCCCCGTGCGGTTGGTGGAATGTGTGTGTCTCCGGCCTCCATCACTCCACCAAGGCAGTCACCAGATGCCAATCCAACTGGATATGGCCAATCTAGTATATCTCATAGAAGCCTGCCTCTTGTATCCAACCAACAATGTGGGGGTTTGTGCCTATCTTGTCATGTACAACCTGTATGCCCCCTTGGCAATATAGGACATCAGAGTGCGAATCAGTCCACGCCTGACTGGACCGATGATGATCACCCATCGTCAATACCCTGGAATTGGACAGCCCTAGATCGATCCTGCAAAAAGGCAGAAGTGTTAAATAGTCACTATAATAATTATAATAATAATAGGGACATGAGGGAACTCAGAGAGATTACTGAGTTTCAGATTATGGACTGTCCATAGTATGATGCTAAAACTTCCCCTTGGTTGCGTCGAGGATAAATAAAGGAATGGACACCTTTTTGAACATAGCCTTAATCACAAGGGCTCTTTGGAACATTCATAATCTTTATTTTTCTTTCTGAATGGGGTCAATATGTGGGATGCAACAAGGTATGAAGTGTGGACGTGTAGCAGCACCTCGAATACGTCCTTCGCCCTTTTTACGAAAATTGAAGGTAATAATAGGATTCTATATTAACCTATAAGTGATAGGTCAGTGCGAAGGTCCAGCTGCATCATCAGGTTGTGTCCTTCTTAGACACCTCATGCGGTTATGTCCTTCTTGATGACATATGCTGCACGTGATATTCTTCCTACCTTCTCGTGCATCCATCTCGTTGTGTATACGTGAGCTCCTAGGCTGACCTTTATGCCGAGCATATGTAGTATTTGCCTGCAAATTCGGCAAAGAGGATGCTGGTTAATATGCCTCGTGCATGATCAGATGAAAATCTGCAGCATATGTCGCATAGTGCTCGATAGTGCTCCAACATGGCTCAACATACTGGTTTGCGTTTAGCCGTGTCTCCGCACAGGCAGCGAGAAGGTGGGAATAGGGGAAGTGTAAAGCTTGCCACTTCTCGCACGAGCATTTGCGTCTCTGGATGCTCAAAATTTGGACATTATTCCCTTTATGTGGCCCTAACTGCGTAGTTGTGATGCTAAAACTACCTCTCGACTAGTAGAACATTGTGACTCGATGTCCGGTCACCTTCAGCTTCCTTCTTTCCATTGCTAGAAATATATGCAAAGTGAATGCATTTCCTCCAAATATTGCATTACGAACAGCCTCCCATTGGCTATTGAAATAATGTGTAATGCGATAAAAGGTTAGTTACACAAGGGCCATTATGGGAAGTCTACGAGCGCCTTTTAGGACGATGTTGAAACATTTGGCAAGGTTAGTGGTCATGTTCCCATACCTTTTTCCACCGTTGTGGCACTGAATCCACATATGAAGAGGGATCTGATCAAAGAATAACCTCGCCGGCTCCCCACCCTCATCGAATACCCTCTCCAACCACATGTCAAATTTTCTCACCTGATGCTCCCTTCCCGCTCGCTCAGCCATTTGCTTAAGATTGACACTTAGTAGTTTCGTATTAAAGTTGCTCACCACATGTGAAGGCAGAATCGGTGGTGGGCATGTAGTGGTTGCCAATCAAGATTGCGCCGCACTGCAGCGAGAATTCCTAAATGCCGATTTGATATAAGGCAAATGTCGTCCCTGTCGGTAATGGAACGAAGACAACATAGAAACCAATTCCATGTCTCCAGGATTTCCTCTTGCACAATTGCGAATGCAAAGGGAAATATTTGCCGATTTGCATCTGGGCACATTGCAATTATGAGTTTGCCCTTATACTTACCATACAAGTGTGTCCGGTCCACACATATGATGGGAGAGTAGTGACGAAAACCCTGAATAGATGTTGCAAATGACCAAAATACAGATACAAAAGTTGCGGTGTTCTCGCTACTTGGAACAGGAGTCCACCTCCACTTAACTATAGTCTCAAGATTGTACGCACACATCGTTTCCATCCACTTTGACAATGTTTGATAGGATTTCTCCCAATCGCCGAATATTTGGGCAATTGCCTTCTATTTGCCCAACCAAACCTTTTTATATGAGATTGAATAGCCGAAGCGACGATCTATGAACCCCTTCAATGTGGCAATCGACGTCGACGCATCTCCCCTTATCATATTCACAATCTCCCTTGCAATAAGGGACGATGTGATTTAGTTATGGTCCCGTGAGAGAAGTTCGTTCAGACACATGTGCGGACCACCATATTGGGTGATTTCGAATAATCAATGTTTCATCTGATACATTGCACGCAATCTTCATCCGCAATTGTGGTCTTTACACCTAGCAACTTATAAATCTGGGGTAGATCGCACGACGTGGAAGTCATGGTGGGTTCGAGCATGATACATTCGCACTACTGCGATTAATTGATCTTTCAACCCGAAGAGCATCCCCCTACTCAGCTCAGATGATTCATCCCAACGAGTCACGTGTATAGGTAGCTCATCCACCGCAGTTAAATCTACAGCATCTAGGTCAATATGACCGTACATCGGAGGCACGTCCATGAATTGGGCGTTGAACGTTGCATCATCCGTTTCACTGGGGGGTGAGTTCACATCATCGGGGGCCTCATTTAATTATTCACCCATTTCCTGCTCGTACGTGTCTTCATCTTCAAGATGAGCATCGTTCGTAATGTTCATCCCGTCATCCAATGCATCGTTTGCAATGGCGAACAACGATCCTAGACCCTCTGTGGGGAATTCTTCGCAACCTCCCCGCGGATACGTGTCAGGAACAGGTACTTCGTATGACGGTGGCGGATATTCATTAAAATCGACACTAGGCATACCACCAACCTCCACACTCACATCGATATGACGTGTTTGTTGAGTGTCTTCCTCGACTTCATCCAAATGCTCGGCAGGCGCCTCTGGCTGCGTAGCCGCAATTACACCCATTTGAGGAATGATTTCGACATATAATTGCACCATTAAATATGTCGAGCCTACACAGTGTGTGTCCAACACAATGCGCAGACCATAATTATCAGATATGGGAACAACCTCGTAGAGGACTATATTATTGAATCCTCACAAAGGGTATCTTGCGGTCACCCGTAATGCATATTGATCTGGATCAATATGCAAATATTTATATATCTTCGTATATAATTTATTTAATTTACACCTATGGCCAATTTGAATTGATCGAATTGGTGGACTACTATAACTAACACCATTTGCTTCGGTTATGATGTCCCCCCTTATATACAACAATATCGTCACCGGAGCACTGCTTGAGCTTCCTGCCATTTAGATCGACGCTCGGGAAATAGAAAAGACCTACGCAAAACAAAATTATATGTATAAGTGATATGTGTTACTTATAGTAATCAAAAATTAATTTTACTAAGTTTAGTCATCTTATAACTCTATTATGATCATTAAACTCTCTTATAGTTTTTAAATTTTTGAGTATATAGATTTTAGAGTGTCTTTATTTCGTTAAAAAAATATTAGACCTTAGATTTGGATTTGGATTTGGATGTATTTGAATAATTTTTAATATAATTTTCCATTACATTTTATTTAAATCCAATGCAAATTCACATTCAAATCTAAGGTCTCTCCAAAGATAAGGTACTAATATTTTTTATCATAAAAATATATAATTTATATATGCATGTTAGAATGTTATTTAATTAAGTACAAATCACTTCATAAGTTAGGAAAATTCTTGAACTTTTAAAATATACCTAGGATCTTTTTTTTACTTCATAAGTTGTGGTGATTTCTTAAGTTAACAATCTGAATACTCAACATTTAAATAAAGAATAGAGATAATGTGTTATTAAATAATTGGTATAAAACAATTATCTTCTTCAAATGAGTGAAGTAACTAAAATTTTAATTATATAACAAAATTATTAATTTTTGCCCCAGAGAAAATAAAATAAGTATTAATATATTTTTGCAACATGAATTTATTGTCATGCATCAATTTAAAATTGTGTATCTTCAAGTAAAATTATATATGCTTTTACATTCAAATTTATTGAAATTCATACACCTGTACAATTTATGTTCCCGAACTTGTGTTCTCAAATGGAACACATAAAAAAAATTACCAAGTAACTACAACCCGACTTTTCCATGCATGAGAAAGAAGAAGATCAAGGAGATCATAGGATTAGTGTCGATATATGTAATGTCAATGAGAGGTTAGTGTTATATTTTTTAACATTACAAGAGATTTGTGTGTGTTTTTTTTTTTTGGTAATATTTTTTTTAAAGAAAAATTATATAAATCCTTCTTGGAGATTAACCAAAACCACGTTTTGTCATCTTATAACTCTATTATGATCATTAAACTTTCTTATAGCGTTTAAATTTTTTAGTATATAGATTTTATTAATTAACAATAATCTTATTATTAATATATATTTATAACATTTGATTATGACATTAATTTATGTTAAAAATGGTATCTATAACCAAATTAATTTTTTTCATTTATTTAACGTAAATTTAAATTTATAGATAGTTCTTTTTATTCGTTCCATAATTTAATTATATTTTATTAATAATTAATAGGTTAATAAATAATATAACATTATTATATTTAATTAACAATAATCTTGTTATTAATGTATATTTACAACATATTACTATGATATAAAATTAAGATTAAGATGAATATTACTAATTTAATTCAACATATTAATTTATTTAATGTTAATTTAAATTAATAAAAAGTTCTTGTTCAATCCAGAATTGAATTAAAATAACTTATATGTCATGATATATTGGTACGTATATGTGTGTGTACAGTTGCATGCATACATGATTCGGAACATTATCATTACTTTTTTCTTTTACATAGTAGTCTACTTTTTTTTTAATTCTTTTAAATGTATTTAAAAATATAATTACAAATATATATACGATTTAAATATTACCTTTTAAAAAAATTATAATAAATTATTAACATCTTCAATGAAAAATTATATTTTAAAAACTTAATAAAGTGGTGCCTAAGTTCATTTACAGGCTTGACTAATACACCGAGTTAACAAGTTTGTCCCTCTACCCTTCTCTACATAAATATATAAGTTTTAATCTCAATTCAAAAGCCCATAATGCCCAATCATAATAGTTAGACTACTAATGGTCTTTTAATTAGTTAATTGTCCACCATTCAATCAACAAGTACTTCGTTTTTGTATGGAATAAAACAAATTATTGTAGGCCCTAATGTAATTTTTTGAAAATCATCACAAAACCCTATTGATGTTTAATTTTATTGATAACTCGTACTTTTAAGATAATGTTTAGCTTCATATTTCAATTAGTAAATCGATAAATGCTATACAAAATATAGTTTTTGTTATGCGAAATACAATAACACATGATTAAATAATCATTTTAAAGGAAATTGGTCTTAAAAAAATTTATAATAAACATTCATATTTAATATTCATGATTTTACTAAAAATGAATGTTACCAAAATGTAATATTAGAATTCAAATTCAAAATTAAAGGGCCTTTTAAGGCATCAAAGCTAACCGAGCTCTCTAATATATATAAACTGAAATTATTTGATAGTTTTAATACTACTAATCCAAATATATTTTAATCCTTATATTTTTAATTAGTAAAATTAAGGATTTCTATTTACTGATTTTATTCAATTATTATTGTCACTTTAGTTAAATCTAAAAGTACTAGAGAATCCCTATATTATATATATATATATATATATATATATATATATATATATATATTAAAATAATGTGTGTAGGCAATGGAATTACATACATATTATATTAAAAGAGAGATAAGAGAAAGCAAAATAAATTTATTTTGTAGTGATTTCATTATGTGAGATTAGTTTGGCTAATAAGCAAGTTCAATTGCATGCTAATTACACTTTAGCATAAAAATTAATTTGAAATTTGTATGCTACTAAATTTAAAATACTTAACACAAAATCAAATCACAAAACCCAACTGATGTTTAATTTTATTGATAACATGAAATTTTAGTTAGTCAACGATTAAGTTCAGTAAAATATTAAACTTAATAAAATGATACCCTTACACTCAATTTAGATGAAATAAATTAAGATAATAAATAACATGCATTTAGAAATAAAAATGCAAATACATCAAACAAAGATGATTCCATAAATATGCTAAAGAACATAGAAATACAAAAATGATTATATAATCCAAACAAATAAATTTCATAAATTTCAAATACAAAAAATTCCTAACCTTAAGTTTATATAGCTGCTTCTCAACGGTTAGGCAGCCTCTCGTTGAGTAACGGTCACCTGCGCAACACGTCCGGCTTCTACCTCAACAACAGTAACCTACTTTGCTCTGCTCCTCCCTGTCTCTCTGCAAAGCCTACGTAGGAGTACTCTCTGTTCGCGAACACAATTGAAGGAGGAAGGGCTCTGTAGGGGCCGAAGCAAATCTGACTAGACGAACCAGCGAGATTTGCCACGTATCGAACACCAGCTGGATGGACATTAAGTATCAAAAGCAAATCTCGTTAGATAAACCAGCGAGATTTGTCACGCATCGAACGCCGGCTGGACGGGCAATAAGTATCCGAAGCAAATCTCGCTGGTGAGATTTGTCACGCGTTCACGCCAGCATCCTTCCTCAAAAGTAAATCTCGTTACTTGAAGTAACAATATTACGTTAAAGTCATTCTGGAAAATACTTATTATTTAATATACTTTAAAAAAAAAAAAGTTAAATCGGAAAAAACTCCAACGAGGGCGTCGCGCTCACTCTTCCTGCCCAAGTTTAGATGCTTGCATGTTTTTCTTTTCAAATTATTATACTGTACCCGAACATAGTTTTGTTTTATAAATTTAGCTATAAAAATTGATGGAGGCGATCAGTGCAGGGATGGAGGTGCACCAGGGACTCATCACTGAGGTTATGATAGCTCGCCTTTGCATATTTTCTCTAAAAAGAACATGGTGTCTTTTGTTTGCAGGAGCTTCTCATCTTCTGTCTCTGTTTTTTGCTTTTTTAAGGTTTTTTGTTTTGTTTTTTCTCTTGGAAGAGTTTTTGGGACCCTGATTTAACTTTCGGAGATTGTTGTTTCTATGTACTTTAGGTGAATTGAAGACTTGAGTTGATCAGTAGTTGGGGATCCAAAGGAGAAGGTTTGTGAAGACTTTAGGTTGTCGATATGCTTATGAAAGTAACTGAAAAACCACCCCACATACTTCTAGAAGAAAGGTTTATCTCACTCTTGCACTCATGTAGGACTTCAAAACAGCTTCATCAGATTCAAAACCAGATAATTGTCCATGGCCTCCAACATAACCAATATGTAGCTCCAAAAGTGGTATCAGCCTGTGCCTTTCTCAAGAAAATAGCTTATGCATGTCAAATGTTTCTTCAAATCCCGAATCCCAATGTCATGTTATGGAATGCGATGCTCAGAGGGTATGCTGATAACGAGTTGTACAAAGAAGTAATATCTTTGTTCAGTCGTATGAGGAGTGCAGACATACGACCCAACTGCTTCACTTTTCCTGTTGTGCTCAAATCTTGTGGGAAGGTTTTTGCAATAAGAGAAGGTAAGGAAATGCACTGCTTCTCAATCAAGCTGGGTTTTAGATCCAACTCATTTGTTGGGACAACATTGATTGACATGTATTCAGGTGGGGGAGAAATTGGGTCTGCTTATAAGGTGTTTGGTGAAATGCTTTTGAGGAATGTAGTCACTTGGACTTCAATGGTTAATGGGTATATTTTGTGTCGTGACATAAATTCTGCCCGACGCCTTTTTGACTTGACACCGGAGCGTGATGTCATCTTGTGGAATACCATGGTTTCTGGGTACATAGAATTTGGGGACATGTTGGCAGCACGGAAGCTTTTTGATGAGATGCCAAATCGGGATGTGATGTCTTGGAATACTGTGTTGAGTGGGTATGCCAATAATGGGGATATAGAAGCATGCAAAAAATTATTTGAAGATATTCCTAATAGAAATGTATTTTCTTGGAATGGACTGATCGGAGGGTATTGCCGATATGGCCAGTATTTTGAAGTTTTGGGAACTTTCAAAAGGATGTTAACTGAGTGTGACGTGCTTCCTAATGATGCTACACTTGTGACTGTGTTGTCTGCTTGTGCGAGATTGGGAGCTGTTGATTTGGGCAAGTGGATACATGTATATGCCGAGAGTAATGGATTCAAGGGGAATGTTTATGTTGGTAATGCTTTGATAGACATGTATGCAAAATGTGGGATTATAGAAAATGCAATTGATGTGTTCAAGAGCATGGATTCAAAAGATTTGATTTCATGGAACTCCATTATTGGTGGCTTGGCAATGCATGGGCGTGGAGCTGATGCCTTACGTTTGTTTTCCCTGATGAGGAATGGAGGAGTAAAACCTGATGGAGTCACTTTCATTGGTCTTTTGTGTGCTTGCACGCATATGGGTTTAGTTGAAGATGGGTTTTCATATTTTCAATCAATGGTTGGTGATTGTGCTGTTGTGCCCCAAATAGAGCATTATGGTTGTATGGTTGATCTACTAGCACGAGCTGGTTTTTTAGACCAAGCTGTTGATTTTGTCGGGAAGATGCCCATGGAAGCAGATGGGGTAATCTGGACAGCCTTACTTGGGGCGTGTAGGATTTACAAGAATGTTGAAGTGGCTGAACTGGCTCTTGAGCGACTTATTGAACTTGAACCGAAGAACCCTGCAAATTATGTCATGCTTTCAAATATATACGGGAATGCTGGAAGATGGGTAGATGTTGCAAGATTAAAAGTCGCAATGAGGGATACTTGTTTTAAAAAAATACCAGGCTGTAGTTTGATCGAGGTCAATGATGGGGTAGTTGAGTTCTATTCCTTAGATGAGAGGCATCCTCAGAGTGGGGAAATATATGGAGCTCTGAGGGGATTAACAAAGCTTTTAAGATTTTCTGTTTATGTGACAGAATGTGTTGAGCTTGAGCTGTGAACTTTATGACAGAAACGTGTTATAATGGATTGAAAATTATGGAAATATATGGAGCTCTGAGGGGATTGCTGTTAATATCATTTGGTAATGTGCCAGAACTTGTGGAGCTTGGGCCATGAACTTCATGAAAGAAAATTGTTATCAAGGACTGAAAATTCTGGAAATATATGGAGCTCTGAGGGGATTAGCAAAGCTGTCAAGATTGTCTGGCTATGTAGTAGAACTTGTTGAGCTTTAGTCACAAACTTCATGAAAGGAAGATTTTAATATGTTATCAAGGATTTAGAAAATAGTTGCTCAATGGATTATTGTCTGCTATTTGCTGGCCATGATGTCTACACTGTATGGTGCTGTGTTGTGTCTACCATCAATAGTAGGAATGGACTTCAGGCACTGAATATATGCAATGAAGGGCTTTAGAAAATAGCGCTGTTTGGTGTTCTTGTTTTATCAGAGAACAGCATTAAAAATGCGCTTCCGACAAGAAATGGTTTTAGAAAATGCTTTTCCTCCTGTAATACATTTAACCGGCCTAAAGAGGAAGGACCTTTTCCTCTGGGGGTATGAAGTTTTACCTACTCCAGCGCCCCCAAATAGTCCAATTTTTCCTCCACGGAGATAAGGAGCTCAAAATATCGGCCGTATGTTATTATTTCAATTTCCCGAGTGGTCCGAGGATTTGTCTCATTGGCTCTTGTGGGAAAATGATCCCACAAACAAAGGAACTGCACAGCACGAAATAAGAGTCTGTTTTTAGATAACTGTTTTGCATCACATGTAAAAGGTTGGTGATATAATCATGTCCATTGTCCATGGATTGTTAAGTTGGCCCACACTTGTCAGAGTAACCACTTCTAAGAGCATCCTGGAATTCAACGAAATAGAAATTTCTATAATGTTGATTTTTTAAGATTTGAAATGATTTAGTGATTACATTTTTTGATGCCTGGTTGAGCCATGACGAATTAAAACATAGTTATAGGCTCTTCTGGCTAAGTTTTTTTCACGTTACTAACCATTGTCTTGATTGCACCAGCCTCTTGAATTTGTTTTGATAAATTACACCACAAATTTATGAAGGTAATGATAACTCCTGAAGTTTTAATTGTAATGATTTGATTCTTAAAGTTTTAATTTTAGCTGTAATGAGATGCCTAAAGAGGGACTTGAACTAGTCTAAAATGAAATTTTGAAGATTAAACTATTACAATAAAAACTCTAGGGAGGGAAATATAATTTCGTGAAACTTCAGGGAGTTGTAGTGTACAACAACAACAACAACAACAACAAAACCAAGCCTTAAGTCCCACTAGGTGGGGTCGGCTATATGAATCTTTTTCCGCCAATTTATGCGATCATGGACCATTTCTTTTGACAGATTCAAGGAGTTGTTGTGTAATTTACTCAATTTTTTTTAAAGGACTATTGGTGGGCCCTATTAAGAAGGGATAGAATGAGATGAGGAGGGGATTGGATTAGAATTTTTTTTTAAAAAATATTTTCTGTAGGATGTTAAGAGTGAGGTTGAATAATATTCTGGGACAAATTCTTAAAAGGAGTAATAGGAAAAGTAACCACCATAATATGCCTAGTTGGGCTCCAGGAGAATTAATAATCTCAATACTAATGATTCTCTCTGGTTCTCAAGTGAGTATCAAAATGCTGAGTTTTGGAATCCTATTTATTTCAAATCCAAATCTCTTATCCTGAGTTTCATCTGGTCAACTTGACATATTTGAAAATTTTCTTCAGTCTATCATAGCTTCTTGTTTGGAATTTTTGATGGTGATCTCTGGTGTCGTTGCACTATTCATTTTATGAATGTTTCATGTATTGACAAGATCTCAAAAGCATGAACTTATTGTTGTAATAGCGACTGGAAACCTTGCCTATTCTTCATGACTTTGTTTTCAGTTCTTTTTTTTAAAAACTTCTTATAATTTTTTTGCCTTCCGAGTCCTGAATATGTTCAAGGATCCCTCCTTGGAATACAAGTGTCTTTTTCCTGGTGCACTTCATTGGATTGATGAGGTAACTTAAGCTTGCAGCTTCCTATTTGCATGCCACCTGCACAGAAAAAAGAACAAAATAATCTTCTCTCTCTGTGCTCTCTTTGGCATTGGTGATATTACAAAGTTGATTTATCGCATTGGTACTTGCATTGATACATGGGAGTGTGATGTGTATCTTTTACATATCCTTAAAGATATGAGGAGCATGGGAATGTTTGGTGTTTTTTTTTAGATATTGCATGAAATACCATAATGTTTCTTTTATCAGCTGATATTTTTTTTTTCCACATCTAATATTGCTAATGAATCGAAATGACTAAAGTTATGTTTTTGCAGAGAGCTTCAGATGGCCCTTTAGTTGATCCTCACGGAAGGCTTGTTGGTGTAACTACTTGTGAGGAGGTGGACGTTATTCAGTTGACTTAATTTATTGGATTTCGGAGCACTTTGAGAAGTACAGGTAATCAGGTATTATTGAATTTCATTTTTGCACATTCATTAGTGTGTTGCACCCTATCTCACTTAGATAATGACTTGATGATGGTAGGAATTAGTAATTTTTCTCTGCCATCTTCATGGAGTCCTTTGGGCCCTTCCTCAGTTTACTATCTCATAGTATTTGCATTTAAAACAAAAAGAAATGTTTCGGCCTGATGGAGAACCACCAATGGAGAACATTAGATGTTGATATTGTAGCTGGGATTTTTATTTTAGTTTGGGAAAAATTCTAGTCATTTTAGAAGTTTAGTTAATTTAGGTTTATTATGTGTCTTTTAAGTACTTCGGGGTTGTTTTGTGATTACACGTTTTAGTTGTATTGTTGGGGTAGAAGCACTTTCTTTGTTATGTGCCAGTCAGTCATCAATTTGAATTCAGATTTTTTGACTGGTTTTCCCCTCTCCTTTGTGCAACCTCTCCTCACCTTCTTCGTTCTTCTTTCTTTTCCTTCCGTTCTTCTCTATTCTGTCTTCTAATTTCTATGCTGTTATTCTTACCTTAGTTTTGAAAATTGGTGCATAATGGCTGGTACGTAATGGTAGCAGTGGAGAGAGAGGGAACTGCTACCATTGTCTCACCCTCATGCCTCACCATTGTCCCCGTAAGCCTGAAATGCTGTTCACTGTGCCTGAAAATAATCAGGCTCACCAGAGAATACATTAACATCACTGAATGTTGATTATTAGCTTATGCAGTTAATGGAAGACCGTGGACGCTTGAGCATGGTGAAGATCTCCCTGATGCTCTCTCCCCTCGTCCTAGTTCGTTTCAACACTAGTAAGTTCGTAGAAGCACTGTTCCTGTTCTTGAAGTCGAACCCTAGCTGACTGTTTTCTTATTGAAGCCAAAATTTCTTGCCATCCATCCTTCTTCCAACTCTCTATTATTGAAGCCGAACCCTATTCAACTGATTCAAAGTCAACTCTTCCTTGACAATCTTCTTTCTTTGTGTTTTCTTGTTTGACCATCGGGATTCCTCATCAATCAATTGCATCCTAAATCTTCTGACCTGAAACCTCTTTATCGTGATGCCCTAGCCCTGAAACTGAACCGATGTCCCATCTTATCCACAGCAACTGAACCTATTTTAATTCAACCTCCCAAAAATCCCTTTCTACTTCAGACAATCTTCCTCTCTAAACTCTTGCGTCTCCCTACGGCAAGCCATCCTCGGCCATTAGGGCTTGTTTGTCTTTCTCTAGTGATAGAATACAACCTATTGACTCTCTTGATGACCATCATTGGACTGTCGGAAGGCTCTCTTCTTATGGCAACCTTCCTGGACATTCAGAGGCTGCTCGAACCTTCTTGGACATTCAAAGACTGCACCAGCGACTGGACCTTTAGTGATTCTATCGACTCTCTCTCCATACGGCTACCTTCACGGACCTTCAGAGATGCTCGAACCTTCCTGGGCCTTCAAATACTGTTTGCAGCAAAAAATCTTTCACCCTTCGATTATGGTGACCTAGTTATTGAAGGCGAGAGAGGCGTTTGGTTTTGCTGAAGTGATCGGTTCAGATCTGCATTTAGACAAGCTTGGGGAGATCCCCTCTTTGCTTGTGGTCAAGAATAATGCCTCCTGTAATAGATTCTTTAGGTTTTCTAAGGAAGCGGCAGTCTGGTTTGCTGATGGTTTGTCTTCTTTTGATCGGATGCAAAGGGGATTTTGAGTTTTTTGAATGAGATTCACAAAGTATTGGACGTTGATTAGGCGGATGAATGTGGGAAATTATTTGGAGTTATGGTTGGGGTGGAAAGGAAAGAGATTGTCAGTGTCTTGGAGGCTCTAAAGGCGATGCATGGCAAAGCTTAAGTGATTTTTTTGAGATAGAAAAGGTTTTTCATGCAGATTCTGGAGGTGTTGGTGCTGACAGTTCTGCATGTCAAAGATTGTTGGGGTCAAGTGGTGCTGGAAGGAGAACATAGGGAATGAGGATTGCAGTAGCCAAGTTAATTCTGGAAATCAGGGTGTATTAGTCAGGAAAGAAGAATTGTGCTGTCAGTGTGGAGGTGCGATGCAACTGAATGAACCTGGGGCCATCGCAAATCAATTGAAATCAATCAATCAGTATGTGAAGGAATCTATGGTTCTGGATGGTGTTGCAATCATCTCAGTGGTGGCTAGGGTTGCTTTTGGGTAGGAGGCTCTGAAAAGAATTGGGCCAGGCTGTATGTTACTTGTTGTGGACCTGGCCCAAGTTATTGAAAAAGGAGGCATTTCCTTTTTGACTAAATTAGGACAATTATTTGAACAAGCTCAATGTCTAGGAAAGGTTGATTTTTTTGGTTCAAAGGAAGGCTTTCTTCAAATGGGTTTCCAGCAGAAGGGTCAAGGTGGTGTTCAGGCTCATGTGTGCAGTAATGGTAACTCAAGTACGTCCTTATTGGTTCCGGATAAAGTGCAGGTTCAAAATTTTGCTCCTGGATATCAAGAAATGAGTATTGGGGAGGAGGTCTCTAAACATTCTGCTAATGGAATCCAAATCGAGCATACAGTTTTCCAGGATTTGAGTCCAAATGACCAACAAGTTAAGAATTCTAGCAGCATATTAGATTTGAAACAAGATCACGTGGAGAAAATTGTGTTGAGTATTGAAGAGGTATTAAAAGGCAGTATGGAAAAATCTGACAATCAAAGTCTTAATGTCTATAGATTTGAGTGTAAAAAGGTTTATGTTCATAGGAGGGCAGCTTGTATTAGTGCTGAAATGGAGAAGGTTTTTGAAGAAAAGAGAAAATTCTGGTGAGTTAGTGCCAAAGTTACTAGAGAAATTCTAAAGGAGAGTTGCGTATTGTAGAAGACTCTAGTGAAAAAAAGAAGGCCGGATGTAGAAATGAGGTTAGTGAAGGAAAGATGGGAAAGAAATGGGGGGATTTTTCAGATTTAGAGTGATGATATTAGTGAGTTTGATTGTGGTGGGGGTTGTTATTGGCAAGATTTGAGAACAATATGGATACATTTCTAATTCTTGTGATGAAATAGGGGATTTATCGTATGTCCATCCACCTCATTGGAAGGCTTGGAGAGAGTTTCTATTTTTTGATGACTATGGGTTGGTGAACAAGTTATGAAGTAGGGATGGAACTTTGCCTACACCCATGGTGGAAATTCCGAAGAAGGGTTGGCTTGAGACAGTTGATGTGAAAGACAGGATGCACTTTCATCCAAGCCGGAGGGTGAATTCTGTAAGAGGCCTTCCCGACTTTGGCCAAGATGGGGATTGGTCCTTCATATTTACGAAGTAGTCTCCTATCTCGTCCCTGTAGTGACTTGATTTGTTTAGGATTCATCTTAACAAGCACCAAGTCACCTTCGTTGAAGTGTTGTGGTCTTCTCCCCTGATCTGCCCACTTCTTCATCCACTTAGAAGCTTTCTCTTGGTAGGCTCTGGTAATCTTTGCATTTTTTCTCCATTCTTTGGTGAAGATGTATGCTCTAGGGGCTCTTTCCTTTGTATGGCTCATCCACTGTGTGAGGTAACAATGACTGCTGGCCTGTAACAAGCTCAAAAAGACTTTTGTTGGTTGTTGAGCTCTTTTGGGCATTGAAACAAAACTGAGCCACATCAAGTAGTTGCACCTAATTCTTCTTGTTGGGCTTGACGAAATGACGCAAGTACTCTTCTAGTAGCTTGCTGATTCTCTTCGTCTGTCCATCTGTCTGTGGATGGTAGCTCGAAGAGATGTCATGTTATGAACCGATAATTTTGAAAAGTTTTGTCCTGAAGTTGCTGGTAAATCTTCAGTATCAGTCACTGACAATATCTTGGGGAAGACCCCAATACTTCACAATATTCTTTAAAGAATAGTTGTGTCGTCTCCTCTCCTCTGCAGAACAATACTTTGGTGCGGGAATAACATATCGTACTTTGAAAACCTGTCTATAACCACAAGTATAGACCCTGTATCCCCCACTTTGGGCAAGTTAGTGATGAAGTCTAGTGAGACACTTTCCCATGGGTCTGGATGGTATTGGTAGGGGCTCCAGCGGCCCTGCAATCTTCTTTTGCTCCACTTTGTTTTGTTGGTAGGTGAGACAAGTCTGGGTATAATCAACCACATCATCACGCCTTTGCGGCCAATAATACCTTTGCTTCAGTAATGCCAAAGTGCGCTGCCATTGTGGATGCCCGACCCACATGGTATCATGACACTCTCTCAATAGTGTTTTCCTTAGATCTCCCGCTTGTGGCACAAAGAGCCGACTACCATGGGTCATCATCAATCTGTCTTCCATTCAGAACTGATGTGCCTTCCCCTTTTCGGTCAGCTTTGTGAGGTTCTACGCAGCTGGATCTTTGGTTAAATTCTCTTGATGCGCTCCTGCATCATCGTGGTAACATTACTCACTGTCAACTGTGTTACCATCTGCAAGGCCACTAGCTCGGCCTTCCTGCTCAGTACATCAGCAACTTGGTTCAGGTGCCCTGCCTTGTGTTCAAATGAAAAATCAAATTCTGCCAAGAATTCTTGCCACCAACCTTGCTTGGGTGTCAACTTCGGTTGTGTGAAGAAGTGGCTTACACCTGAGTTACCTGTTTTCACCATAAACCTTGACCCAAGTAAGTAATGTCGCCACACACGGAGACAATGTATCACCACTAGCATCTCTTGTTGGCCTAACAAGACTTAATCTCGTTTTGATAATGATAAACTAAGGAATTTAATTGTGCTTTCAAGTGAAGTTTCAGGCATTACATTTTTACAAGCACAATGGTTTACATTCAAATTCAAAAGCCATGAAGAAAACAAGCTAAATGAAGATTGGTCAAAGCTTGGATGAAGTTAAAGCTCCATTACATGAAGACTTAGGGTTTATTCCTTTTAAATGTCTTAAAAGTCTGATGTAAGTGCTTTTCGATTTTAAGTTTGTTTATGAAGCTCTTAGGATTAAGTATTGGACTTTGAGACCTGTTTAACAACTTGGAAAATATCTTTACAAAGTCCAAATGTCTTTTGAAAAGAATACAAATAAGTTTTGGAATCAAAAATATGAAAAACATTGAATTACAAAGTGTTCACGCGCCTGAGGAGTATGCTCAGTCGACTGAATGGCTACTGCTAGTGTTAAAAGATCTGACAATGTTGGTTCAGGCGATTGAATGACAGTTCAGTCACTCGAATAGAGTCATTTAGTCACTCGAATAGAGTCAGGCGACTAAACTTATAGTTCAGGCGACTGAAGAGCTACTGCCTGTTCTGGAGCGTATGTTTTTAATTGGTTCAGGTGACTGAAGATGGCGATATAAGTTGCTAAAAACTCGACTTCTTTCCTATTTTTTCTAGATATGGTTTCCAAAACTTGGGCAAACTGTAAGATTTCTACCCTAGCTATATAAGGCTACTTATAAACGCATTATGGCAAGAATATAGCTTGCATATATCTTGATTTCTTCTTGAAAAAGCTGCTGTGCGCAAATCCTCTTCTCTAAACTGATTTCTAGTTTTTTACTCTTGATTTTCACATCTTTCAAACTTGAAAACCCTAGATTATTTGTTGAGCTTCGTAGCAAATTTATTGTTGAGAGTTCATAGTGGTTTTATATTGTACAAATCCACTCTATTTAGAGAGTATTCTGCTTGTACGCAAAATCTGTTATTTGTTTTGTAACTTAACGATTCGGGGATAGAATCGTTGCCTATCAAGAGGGGTGTTCTTGCTAGAGAGGTGTCTCTACCTATTGAAAAGAGAGAAGGAACTCTACCTATTGAACGGAGAGAGTAAGGAAAATCCTCACAGCGGGTTGCTTGAGGCAAGGACGTAGGTGGGACGCCAAACCTTGTAAAAAATCTGGGTGTTCCTCTTCTCCCTTAATCTCTTTAATTTTCTGCAATTTTAAATTGATTATTAACTGCTGTGTATGAATTAAAATTGATTGGGAAATTGTTGAATGCTGAGATTGTTTTGAGGATACTGAGATTGATTTAAGATTACTTGTAGATATTGTGAATGATTTAATTCTCATTGAAAATCAAACATTGCTGAAATTGTAAGTTCTAAATTGATTTAATCGGCTGAGATTATTTCATATTGATTGATTAATTGTTTGAATACAAGAAGAGTATTTGCTTGGTTAAATAGCTGGGATTTTTGATATTGAAATATTCATTGATTAAATACAAGATCAATATTTGTATATCTTATCACCTATTTAAATCTGCTTGAGATAAAATGAGGCTTGTATTTCAATTATATAGATTTAGGATTGTTCATTAGTATAGCCGTTCGCTGATTAGATATTTGTGGTGATTGAGATTATTTAAAGGGGATGTGATAAATAAGTCTAGAATGAGATAGCTTCTTGTGGAAATAATTCTCATTAATCGTAACATGGGTACACGTCTGTATAAATAGATGTACAACATAAGAATAGAAGGAAAGAACCAAGAAGGAAAGAACCAAAGATGCTAACTTCTAGGGAAACTAAATATTCTAGGATATTCACACATTTACAGTCGAGATTCTCTTAGAAAAATTGGAAAGTTGACTAAACAGATTTGAAACTTTCCAACACTCCCCCTGAAGTTGGCTTGAAGCTTCCATGGCTAGCTTGCTAATGAAGTTTTCAGACTATTTCTTTGGCAGTCCCTTTGTCAGTATGTCTGCTACTTGCTCAGTTGTCGAGATATATGGTAAACAGATTACTCCCTTATCTGTTTTCTCCTTGATAAAATGCTTGTCTACCTCCACATGTTTAGTTCTATCATGAAGAACTAGATTGTGAGCGATAGCTATTGCAACTTAATTGTCACAATACAATTTCATTGGTAGTGAATTAGTAATTTTTAATTCTTCCAGCAACCTTTTGATCCATAGTGCTTCACAAATTCCATGAGCAACAACCCTAAATTCTGCCTTTGCGCTACTCCTGGCCACCACATTTTGTTTCTTGCTGTGCCATGTTACTAGGTTTCCTCCAACAAAGGTGCAATAGCCAAAAGTTGATCTTCTATCAGTGATACTTCTAGCCCAATCTGCATCAGTGTATACTTCAACTTGTAAATTCCCATGTCCTCCAAATAATAAACCTTTACCTGGAGTCCCTTTTAGGTACCTTAGAATCCTGTACACTGTACACAACATCAAAATGCTTGGATCCTGGTGAGTGCATAAATTGACTTACCACGCTTGTTGCAAAGGCTATGTCAGGACATGTATGAGAGAGATTGTTTTTGCTGCTTTGCACCTTAGCAGACCTATTTCTCCAAGTAAATCAAGTACATACTTGCGTTGGGAAACAAAAATTCCTTTCTTTGACCTTGCAAATTCCATACCAAGAAAATAGTTCAAGTTGCCTAAGTCTTTGATCTCAAATTCCTGAGCAAGGATCTTCTTTAACCTCTTTAGCTCATTGCTATCATCACCTATCAGAATTATATCATCTACATAGACAATACAGATAGCCATTTTACCTTCACTCGTGTCTCTATAGAACATAGTATGTTCGGCTTGACCATGGCTATAGCCATGACTCTTTACTACCTTCCCAAAGCGTTCAAGCCAAGCTCTAGGAGATTGTTTGAGTCTATGCAATGATTTCCTCAATCTGCACACTTTGCCTTTGCCACCTTTCCCTTCAAATCCTGGCGATAGATCCATAAAGACTTCCTCCTCTAAGTCTCCATTTAAGAAGGCATTCTTCACATCTAGTTGATATAAGGGCCAGTAAGAGTGAGCTGCTAGAGAGAGCAACGTACGGATTGAGTTCATCTTGGCTACAAGAGCATTGTTTCCTGGTAGTCACTTCGATATGTTTGAGTGAACCCCTTCGCCACAAGTCTTGCTTTGTACCTTTCTGTACTCTCATCAGCCTTGAATTTTACTGTAAATACCCATTTATAGCCAATGGTCTTCTTCCCCCCCGGTAGGTCACCAATTTCCCAAGTGCCGTTAGGAATTAGTGCATCCATCTCTTCTTGAATAGCCAATCTCCACTCCGGGTGATCTAGTGCTTCCTGAATGGTTCTTGGAATAAACAGATGAGAAACATTTGAAGTAAAGGCCTTATGAGAATCGGAGAGTCTATGATAGGATAGATAGTTGGAAATAGGATGTGTGGTACAAGTTCTAACTCCTTTCCTAGGGGCAATGGGCAGGCCAAGATCAGAAGAATTATCAAAACAAGAATCTGGAGAAGAAAAAGTACTTGGAGTATGTGAAGGAGGACCAACTTGTGTAGGTGATGAAGATTGACCTTGCTCTGGATTTGAAGAAAGAGCTCTATTATTTTGATGATTTCTTCTTCTAGTATAAACACGAAGATCAGATGAGGGAATATTTGATAGTGCTTCTCCCCCTGTTTGTGAATCAGGTATGCCTTGTATAGGTAGACTAGGATTTCCATTATTTCCATTATTTTAACTGGGCTGACCCAGTTAGGGAAGAGGGCTGCCACGTGTTAGCCAATGGTGGCGACACGTGGCACATGATATTATTTTATTTATTTATTTTGTTTTTTTTTGAACTTACTGTAGGAGGGTGGTGTTAGCGTGATGTCACTCGCCACGTGGCAGGCTGCGATGGGCGCTAGGCTTTTGATGCGGATCGCCGACATGACAGTGATTTGGCCGTCCAGAGAAAACATAGCTTGGACAGCTAGGATTAAGCCATGTCACTCCCTGAACGCTCGGTCTTGGTTATGCCACGTGCAAGCTCTTAAATTTCGATTTTGACTCAAATTTCAAAGCTCCAAAAGTACGGAAATTTTGACGAAAATTTCGATTTCGATTTGAAAAAATAACGGAAACTAGTAGTAAAACATGGAATTCTTTGTGAAACTTTAGAAATGGTTAACAAATATAATAATATAAGTTTTAAGACTAATATATTACAAATTAAATACATCTATATTTTGTATAGGGTGGAAAAGTTTTAAAATAGTATTTGTATCAAACATGTTTGTAAGATAATGTACATTAAATAGATTCAGTTAATGCAAATGAAATTCATAATTCATTTAAATATTATTTATCATACAAATATTGATAATTTAGACATGAATGGTTAAATAAAATATTACTATAAGTTTATTTTTTCATATAATTTCAAAAGCACTTGTGGTAACCTTTTGTTTCAATAAAATAAATTAAAAGAGAAATTTCACTTCACTCTTGAATCTCTCGTTTGATTTCGACGAAATTTCATTGTGTAGTTAAAATTTCGACAAATTTCGCTAAAATTTCGAGGTTTCGATAAATTTCGGATGATTCGTTGAGATTTCGACAGAAATTATGCAAGACGGAAATCGACTGCCATTTCGATTTCGAGGGGGATGGAAATTGGAAATTTCGACGGAAATTTTGACAATTTTGTGGAAATTTAAGACCATGGCCATGTGTCACCATTTGTACGGTGATGCGTTTACACACACACACACACACACACACATATATATATTATTTTTGAAAAATCTAATATAAAAACTTTTTTTTTTCCTTTTCTTTTCTTTTCTGAATTCTCTCTCTCTCTCTCTCTCTCCAAACTTCAATTTGACCTCTTTGACTCTCGGCTTCTTCTCTCTTTCTCTCTCTTGATCTTTCATCTCACCTTCTCGGCTCTCTCTCTTTCACAGATCACTTCGACTTTCTCCATGGTTTTCCCTTTTCTTTTTGATTTGTCTCTCTGTCTCTCTCTCATTTTCCCCTTTTTTTGCAGGTCTCGAGAAAAAAGGGAGGGGGGGGGATCACAAGCAGAGAGTCTTGAGCTATCTACTCTTAGATCCAGATTTGGATCAATCATCCTGAAGGTAAGATCTCTTCAGTCTCTCCTTATTTTTCATTTTTTTTTTTAACCTTTTTTCTTGTATTTTCTCATTTTATTGTATTAATGAATATTTACACAATTATGCATAAATTCAAAAATTGGACTAAGAAAAGACCCAAATGGGCACTAAAATTAGACCTAAAATTTTTTTTGTTATATAAGCCCTAGACAAAATGGGGTGTCTACAGACTTGAGATTAAAGGGGGATTTAGGAATTTAAAAAGCAGAATAAAGTGAGATGGAGGGAGTAGGATTTACTGTTTGTATTCCGTTAACAACAGTATTAGACCCAACAACAAGAGTAACTTGAGGTAGATTTTTAGAATACAAGAGAGCAGAAAATAAGTTGGTAACATCTGTCATATGGTCAGTAGCAGCAGAGTTGATAACCCAAGGACTAGTGGGAGGGATATCGGATGACATATAGACGGTATGATTACTTTTCTGAACAAAAGATGCAATGTGATGAGATGCTTGTTGGGATGCCTGATACTGCAAGAACCTTGAATACTCCTCTTCTGAGACAATTGTAGTACGCTCTTCACCCGAACAAGTAATTGTGAGGGAGAAACACTTTTGGGATTTGGGAACTCCATCCCATCACACAGACCACCTCGATAGAGCAGCGGATAAAAAAATACACAGCGGAAAACATGTTTTTCAAATTCATCACCTCCATCCCAGCACACACAACCTTTGACAATCAATGCAAACCACAAGCACACAATGTGCGAATAAAAAACACAGAAAATACCACTATTATAGGCCCAATAAACTCAATAGCCATTGACAAACTGCTTGGGAAAGCATCAGACAGCCATTCCTCATATGCTGCACATGAGCAACTAAAAAAGGTGAGATCTTTGGACAAAAGTAAAAAGAGTGTCCCCGGGCCATAAGGCTCCCTGCTTCGTGAGGGTAAGGGGAGGGTTGTCACAGTGTGGCAGCCTTTCCCCTACTCTTATGTAGAGAGGCTGTTTCCTTGGACTCGAACCCATGACCAACCTGTCACAAAGGAGTAACCTTACCGTTGATCCAAGGCCCGCCCTAATCTTTGGACAAAAGAACATCATGAAAAACTTCACTAATATGTTTATTGTGGGATTCAAGCACTGCTGGATGAATTCAGACCAGAAACAGGCTTGAAATTGGCTTCACGCTCCTAATATGTTTGTAGGGGGATTCGAGCACTGCTGGATGAATTCGAGTACTGCTGGATGAATTCAGGCCAGAAACATACCTGAAATCGGCTTCACGCACTGGCGTGTGTGGTCGGCCCTGGCAGCCTTTGAACAGCATGTGAGGGCATGTGGGGGACTGTCTGGAGATGTGATTTCAGTGGGGGCCAGATCGGCAGTGTCTGTGGGTGACTATGGTGTTGTTTTTAAAAATTCTAAAGTAGATTTGAGTTCCTGAACTGGCAGTGTCGCTCAGGAACTTTCCGGTGATTGCTCTTAGTTTCGGCAGCTGCTGGCTGTTTGTTAGGGCTATAGTGTTGCTGGAAATTCTTCTATGATGGTAAACATGCAGCAGATTTAGGGCTTCAGGCTTTGGTTTTGATGGTGGCTGTGACAATAAGGGTTTAGGTCTCAGAATCATGCTCAGGAATTCTCCCTTTGTCTAGGAAACCTTAGAATAAAGTCCGTGCTTAGATCCTTCCAGTGTGTTTTCTGCTCCTTAGCCTTGGTTAACTGGCTATTTTCCATTAAAACACAACCCTAGTGACATATTTCTTTGAGGGCCAATAGAACCTATCATCAACTAGAAGAATGGTCTTATGCCTACTGAAATGGCCAGCAAGGCTTGGTCCACGTAGCTCCACACATAGGAAAGTGAGAGGAATGCAAAGTCTAGTCCCTCTAAAAAATACGATCACCATCCCTAAAAAAAAATAGCCATCATTAACCACAAAATCAATAACTTTGACAATTATCAAGTTGCATCTCTTTGAAAATGATATTGAAGTCGAGACAAGAAGAGTACTCATCCTTTGTAATTTCAAAGCCTGCTACATAGACACTTATAAAGTGTAAAAGTGCTACAACTTGACTTAAGAGTGGCATTCGTCTTATTCTTAGTGTAAACATCGCGCTTTGTATTTGGGTTGTATGGTGCCACTTGGACTCTTAAGAGTGGCATTGGTGCCTAAGAACAAAAGAGTATTCTTGGAGAAATTTAATCCATTAATATGTCAAGCGCTAAATTCTTTTTGAAGTTTAGATACTTAAGGTCTAGGTGATTAAAGTATATAACAAACTCCTGGGGTAGGAAGTAATACATCCAATGCCTAAGTGCCAGCATTGTAGGTTGAATTTTTGTCATATGTGGTAAAAATTTCAACTTTGCATAACTGAATTTCCTGCTAAAATAGGCCAAAGGTTAACTCTCTTGATTTAACACTCTGCCAATACTTATTCTAGATGCATCAAAGACAACTTCAAAGAGTTTAGAGAAGGATGGATGTGATAAAATAGGTTCCTTAGGCATGTTGAGCTTCATCTCCTTGAAAGCTCTAGCTGCAGACGTAGACCAATATAACCCCCTTCAATCAATCAGTGATGGAAACCATGATGGTGACAAAGTTCCTAATGAATCATGTGTAAATGTGGCTAGTCCATGAAAACTATGCACGCTAGAAATGAATTATGAGCTCTAGCTCATCCAACATGGCTCTTGCCTTCTCAGGAATGGTTGAAATGTGCAGTGGCTACACGACATACCCTAAGAAAGCGATACAAGTTTGGAGGAACTAGGAAGGAACATCTGGATCACCATACTTTTTGCAGACTTAAGAGTAATGACAATTGCTGGAGTATGGTCCAAGTGTTCCTTTCTAGACTGATTGTCAATTAAGATGGCATCAAAATAAACAAGGAACTTACTTAGAAAAGGACAAAGTAGTTATGTTATGGCTCTTTTAAAAATGCTAGGCGCATTATACAAACCAAAAAGCATGACAAAGCCACTCATAAAGACCATCTTGGGTCTTGAAAGAGGTTCTCCACTCCTACTTAGGTCGTTTCCTAATTTGGTGATGGCCACTACGAGGATACCACATCATCATCACAACAATGCTCATCCCCTGTGGAGTCATTACCATATCCTCAAAAGAGATTCTATGTGTAGCGACTTGAGGTGGAGGACTAAGTCTAGGTTGCCTATGTTCCATGACTTGGTGGAGAAGGTTGCTTGGTACACTAGTACAGGCTCCCGTATGTGTTGTATTTGTATAGAATCAGTTATAGGGACCAAACTAGAGTGTTGAATGCCCTTGGGTTGATTCAAAGATCTGAGTATCCTAAGGTTCTACTTCGGCCTTGTCAATAGATTGTTTCCATGGACGCTTTTCATGCAAGGTAAATTGATGTTCTATTTGTTGATCTAGTCGCTATGTTAGTGTGGAAATAAGCTTCTCTTTTGTGGAAGTCTCTGAGTTGGTTAACCAAGTTGCCATTTGGGTTATGATTTCTTGAAGACGAGGTTTGTTTTAACTATCACATTTTTTTCTCCATGGTAGCATGTGCGTATTTTAAGTTTCTGATGGTAATGATAGGAGGAAATGTAGACAAGTAGGCTAGGTGTGCTGATGTTAGACTCATGATAACTCAAATATTTACAATGCCCACTACTATTATGCAAAATGAAGGAGTGCCTTTTGTTTAGGCAGGCGTGACAATGAAAGTATTTTGCTTCTAATTTGACAATAAAGGATTGTAAAGGGGCACAATGGGTAAACTTATGCTATGAACCATGGTTTTGTAAACCTGACCGAACCGGTTGGTTGACCTATCGAACCCGGTCACATGTCTAGTCTGATTGAAGCATGGGATTAGGGAAGGAAATGAGCTAGATGAAAATTGGCTAAAAAAGGGTTCAAGTTCGGGTTGGTCCAACCTTTTTAAGAAAAAAGAAAAATTTTTTTTTTTTCCAATGCTTTTCTGCACCTCGATTCTCAAATCTGCACTTCCAGTACTCCTCCCTACTCACGTAACTTTTAGATCAGCCTGCAGATGGAGGATTGGAGCAAGAAGCTTTTTATATCGAGGCTTTGGCATGGTTTGATGAACAATACAAAGATGAGAGAGTTCTCCTTGTAGATTAAAGCCACAACTCCTAGCATATCCCAAAGCTTTGCCATGGCTGAATTAAAATGTACAAAGAATGAAGAAAGAGAGAGAGAGATGAAGTAAGGAGGGAGAGGGGAGCGGATTTTGCGCGTGAGATAATGGGGCAAACTTTCTTACTGGGGAAGACTCGACCTACCCATATTTAATGTGTAAGATTTTTTTTTTTTAAATTTTAATTACGAAATTTACTTTTAAAGAGAGTAAATCCCTTCTTTTAAGGCAATGTTTCTTTTTCAAGAATAATAATTTTCCTCTTTTCCAAAGTTTATTTAATTGAAAATTTGAATGCAGTGCTTTATGTATTTTTTATCACACATTGAGACTCTGTGATTTCAGGGGATAGAGCCTATCCCAACAAACCCACCGCTGTTACTGCACGTTGGTTAGCATTGCTGCCCGTCTTGCTGGTTATTTTAGGCGACTAATTTCAGTTTCTTCAACTGTGTCCTGGGTCTTGTGACTGTCTATTTTGCGATTCTGGTGAGGCTGAAGCGTTAGTAGCATACTGGAAAGTGGCTTGCGGGGAGCTATTGTAAGCTTTAGGCTATAAAAAAGTCAATAGCCCATGCATTTGATCATCAGACTTAAATCCACTTCAATCGAATTTCATTTTGAAGGAGTGCCTTCGACTTGCCTCAAGAAGGTGAAGCCATTGCCAGCAGACCTAGACGCCCTTTGCCGTTGCTAGTCGAATCCTAACTCCTTCGTCCTCTGTCCCTCCTTCTCTCGTTGTCGGTTTGGTGTTCTTGACGGCGGTTTGTTATCTAATCTTCTTCGAGATTGCCAAGTCTTGTGGTGCTACATTTTCTTGGTTCTTGGAGAGGAAGAAGGATCAAGATTCTTGCATTGTTGTTATCAAGATTCAGTTTGGCAACTACAGGAGTTTTTATTATTTCACATGCCAATAAATCATTTACTTTAGCGACACAACCTCAAATCTTAATATAAACGTATACAAGAGCTATCCGTAATAATGATTTGCATGAAGAAGCAATAAAGATTTTATGGGTTGAGGAATGTTGTTTCTTCAATATTCTTGAATTTGAATCTTGAATTTAGATTGAAAAATTCTTGCAATCTCTCATTGCTTAAATATTCTTTGATTGATTTTTGTTAGCAGCATTAAGTTTCCTGTGCCAAAGGGTACTTGCTGTAGTATTTATAGTTGGTTGTCATTACTGTTTAGTTTCAGCCACTGGTGAGATCTTCTCCTCTCTTGTTATTTTTTTTTTTCTTTTTGCTATTATTATTATTTTTTCCAATAGTTGGTTAGCAATGGAAATTATTTGTTTATGATTTGTAGGTCTAATATTTGCATTTTTGTGTTTTGTGTATTTCATTTGCAAGTTTGGGAATATAAATTTTTCAAAAAGTACTATTATATGGTGTGTTTTTTTTTTTTAATTATATAAATTTTTGTGTAGCTTGGATTCACTCTTAAAAGTGTATGCTTTAGATTTTTTTTAATGCATTGTATTGTGTGTATGGTTTCTACTAGTTTTAGGGTGTGATTTAGAAAACTCTCTATGTGAAATAAGTTTGAAAAAAAAAAAAAAAAAAAAAAAGCCTCAAACGTTTACTTCGCTTGTGTCATGGTTTTAAATAAAGGTCGCAACCATTACATAATGCCGTTACGTAACGGTTTTTTGGGTTATTAATACCGTTACACCCTGCGAAATCGGTGGGAATAAAAATCACGGCCATAGCGGCCGTTATGGACCGTGACCGTTATAAAAAGGCTGCTACGACCGTTAGGTAATGGCTATAGGACTGTTACGCCAAATTTTTTTTTTTTTTTAAACTTTTTCTTCTCACATTTTCTCTCTCTTTCGTATATCATTCTCAATATACCAAGTGGCAAGAGGGGGAAAAGATTATAATGAGGACAACAATGATACAAAATTTACTATTTCTTTAAATACTCACAACAGATGCATTAATTAACAATTTCAAGATACTAACTTGTTAGGAAAATATCTTTTTTTTTTTTTATCATCTTAGTAACGTGATATTTATGTTCTTTATTTTTCAACTTCTTCTTTCTTTTCTAGCTATTTTATATTTATATTATTCTTGTCTTATGTGTCTAATAGATTAATGGAGTGTATAATGAATTTTGTTTTATTAATTAATTTAGCACATATAATAATTTATCACAGATAAGAACAATGAGAAATATAAATACGCACACACACGTAATTTTCTATCAATGGCGGTTTAAAACAAATGTAAACTTGCTGCCCTTACCAAATAACTTAGTTACTCGAAAAAGATCCAAAATACACTAAAACTCTTTCTAAGAATGGCTAAAAGTTTAAAACATGCAAGTACGTTAATATGCACAAGGTTGTGTGTGCTTCAAAAAAATTCATGGCTGTTACCTGGAGTTAATAAACATCATTAGTGCATATGTTTCACAAATAGACTTAGTAGAAAATCTTAAAAGAAAATTTTGGTAAGATATGGATAATATTTTACAATGGATACCAATGTCTGAAAAGACATTCATTGATGCTGATTTGAATGGTCACATTGGAAAGGATAATATAGGGTACAAGAGGATACGTGGAAGCCATGGATATAGTGATAAAAATGAGACCGGTTATATAAACTTAGATTTTGCCTGTCTTACAATTTGGTTATATTAAATACTTGCTTTATAAAAAGAGAAGAATACTTAATAACTTTCAAGAGTGGGTATAATAAAAGCCAAATAGATTTCTTTTTAACTAGGGACTGGGATCGTTTATCTTGTAATGATTGTAAAGTTATCCCAGGTTAAAGCTTGGCTGCACAACATAGAGTCTTAGTATTAGATATACAAATTAAAAAATAGAAGAGAATGAGTAACATAAATCAACACAAGAGGACTATATGGTGGAACTTGAAAGGAGATAATATAGTAAAATTTAAAGATAAAATGATCAAAGAGAGTGATTGGATAGTAAGGGGTAAAGTAGATGCAAATACTGCTTGAAATAAAATGGCTAATTCTATCCTAAGAATAACCAAGAAGTTTTAAGTGAGTCCAAAGGAAGCTATTTAGGTGGTAAAGAATGTTGGTGGTGGGATCAAGAAGTCTAAAAAACCTTTAAGACAAAAAGAAATTGGCAAAATTGTAGAAATATAGAATATCTTGAAAAATATTTAAAGGAGAGGAAAAATGCCAAAAAAAAAAAAAAAAAAAACCTATTAGGGAAGCTAAACATAGAACTTATGATACTCTTTATGCTAAACTAGATACAAGAAGGAGAAAAAAAACATTTATAAACTTGCTAGAGTTGGAGAAAGAAAGTGTAAAGATTTAGGTGATGTAAAATGTATAAAGAATGAGTATGATAATGTCTTAATTAGAGAAGAAAACATAAAAGAAAGATGATGAATATACTTTGATAAGTTGTTTAATGAAAACCAAAATGAAAGGTTGAACTTGGAAGGGACAAATGAGGAGAAGACTAAAAATAGGAGATTTATTTGCAAAATTAGAGTTCTTGAACTTAAGATGACATTAAAAAAGATGAAAAGTGGGAAATCTATTAGACTAGATGAATTTGGAAATGTTTAAGGGATAAAGGAGATATTTGGTTAATTAATCTGTTCAACACTTATAAAAACCAAAAGAATGGTGGAAAAGTATGTTAGTACTTTTATACAAAAACAAAGACGATTTTCAAAACTATGATAACTGTCGTGGAAATTAAGATTATGAGTCATACGATGAAATTATGGGCAAGGGTAATTGAACATATAATAAGATTGGAAACAAAGATTTTAGAAAATCAATTTGGTTTTATTCTGGGAGATCAACAACAGAAGCTATTTATCTTTTAAAAAGTTTAATGAAAGAAGTTTAGAGAAAAGAAGAGGGACTTGCATATGGTTTTCATTGACCTAAAGAAAGCATATGATAGAATACCTACGGAAGTTCTTTGGAGGGTCTTAGAAAAGGAGTTTTGTAGTAGATATACTGAGGTCATTGAGTATATGTATGATGTAGAGTAGTGACTAGTGTTAGGATTGAATTGGCAAAATTGTAGAAATATAGAATGTCTTGAAAAATATTAAAAAGAGAGGAAAAATGCAAAAAAGAAAAAAGAAAAAAGAAAAACCTATTAGTGAAGCGAAACATAGAACTTATGATACTCTTTATGCTAAACTAGATACAAAAGAAGGAGAAAAAAGACATTTATAAACTTGCTAGAGTTGGAGAAAGAAAATTCAAAGATTTAGGTGATGTAAAATGTATAAAGAATGAGTATGATAATGTCTTAATTAGAGAAGAAAACATAAAAGAAAGATGATGAATATACTTTGATAAGTTGTTTAATGAAAACCAAAATGAAAGATTGAACTTGGAAGTGACAAATGAGGAGAAGACTAAAAATAGGAGATTTGTTTGCAAAATTAGAGTTCTTGAACTTAAGATGACATTAAAAAAGATGAAGAGTGGGAAATCTATTAGACTAGATGAATTTTGGAAATGTTTAAGGGATAAAGGAGATATTTGGTTAATTAATCTGTTCAACACTTAATAAACCAAAAGAATGGTGGAAAAGTATGTTAGTACTTTTATACAAAAACAAAGACGATATTCAAAACTATGATAAATGTCGTGGAAATTAAGATTATGAGTCATACAATGAAATTATGGGCAAGGGTAATTGAACATATAATAAGACTGGAAACAAATATTTTAGAAAATCTATTTGGTTTTATTCTTGGAGATCAACAACAGAAGATATTTATCTTTTAAAAAATTTAATGAAAGAAGTTTAGAGAAAAGAAGAGGGACTTGCATATGGTTTTTATTGGCCTAAAGAAAGCATATGATAGAGTACCTAGGGAAGTTCTTTGGTGGGTCTTAGAAAAGAAGGAGTTTTGCAGTAGATATACTGAGGTCATTGAGTTATGTATGGTATAGAGTAGTGACTAGTGTTAGGATTGAATTGGCAAAATTTTAGAAATATAGAATATCTTGAAAAATATTAAAAAGAGAGGAAAAATGGAAAAAAAAAAAAAACCTATTAGTGAAGCTAAACATAGAACTTATGATACTCTTTATGCTAAACTAGATACAAAAGAAGGAGAAAAAAGACATTTATAAACTTGCTAGAGTTGGAGAAAGAAAATGCAAAGATTTAGGTGATGTAAAATGTATAAAGAATGAGTATGATAATGTCTTAATTAGAGAAGAAAACATAAAAGAAAGATGATGAATATACTTTGATAAGTTGTTTAATGAAAACCAAAATGAAAGATTGAACTTGGAAGTGACAAATGAGGAGAAGACTAAAAATAGGAGATTTATTTGCAAAATTAGAGTTTTGAACTTAAGATGACATTAAAAAGGATGAAAAGTGGGAAATCTATTAGACTAGATGAATTTTGGAAATGTTTAAGGGATAAAGGAGATATTTGGTTAATTAATCTGTTCAACACTTATAAAAACCAAAAGAATGATGGAAAAGTATGTTAGTACTTTTATACAAAAACAAAGACGATATTCAAAACTATGATAAATGTTATGGAAATTAAGATTATGAGTCATACAATGAGATTATGGGCAAGGGTAATTGAACATATAATAAGACTGGAAACAAATATTTTAGAAAATCAATTTGGTTTTATTCTGGGAGATCAACAACAGAAGCTATTTATCTTTTAAAAAATTTAATGAAAGAAGTTTAGAGAAAAGAAGAGGGACTTGCATATGGTTTTTATTGACCTAAAGAAAGCATATGATAGAGTACCTAGGGAAGTTCTTTGGTGGGTCTTAGAAAAGAAGGAGTTTTGTAGTGGATATACTGAGGTTATTGAGTATATGTATGATATAGAGTAGTGACTAGTGTTAGGTTTGAATTGGCAAAATTTTAGAAATATAGAATGTCTTGAAAAATATTAGAGAGGAAAAATGAAAAAAAAAAAAAACCTATTAGTGAAGCTAAACATAGAACTTATGATACTCTTTATGCTAAACTAGATACAAAAGAAGGAGAAAAAAAACATTTATAAACTTGCTAGAGTTGGAGACAGAAAATGCAAAGATTTAGGTGATGTAAAATGTATAAAGAATGAGTATGATAATGTCTTAATTAGAGAAGAAAACATAAAAGAAAGATGATGAATATACTTTGATAAGTTGTTTAATGAAAACCAAAATGAAAGATTGAACTTGGAAGTGACAAATGAGGAGAAGACTAAAAATAGGAGATTTATTTGTAAAATTAGAGTTCTTGAACTTAAGATGACATTAAAAAAGATGAAAAGTGGGAAATCTATTAGACTTGATGAATTTTGGAAATGTTTAAGGGATAAAGGAGATATTTGGTTAATTAATCTGTTCAACACTTATAAAAACCAAAAGAATGGTGGAAAAGTATGTTAGTACTTTTATACAAAAACAAAGACGATATTCAAAACTATGATAACTGTCGTGGAAATTAAGATTATGAGTCATACAATGAAATTATGGGCAAGGGTAATTGAACATATAATAAGATTGGAAACAAAGATTTTAGAAAATCAATTTGGTTTTATTTTGGGAGATCAACAATAGAAGTTATTTATCTTTTAAAAAATTTAATGAAAGAAGTTTAGAGAAAAGAAGAGGGGCTCTCATATGGTTTTTATTGGCCTAAAGAAAGCATATGATTGAGTACCTAGGGAAGTTCTTTGGTGTGTCTTAGAAAAGAAGGAGTTTTGCAGTAGAATACTGAGGTCATTGAGTATATGTGTGATATAGAGATTTTGCAGTAGATACTAGTGTTAGGATTGTAGGATGGGAATCTAGAGATTTTCCAATTATAATAGGTGTATATCAAGGTTCTACTTTGAGTCCTTATCTTTTAACTTTAGTAATTGATGAACTTACTAAGAATATCCAAGATGAGATCCCTTTGGTGTATGTTTTTTGCAAATGATATTGTGTTGATTGATGATAGAAGGAGTGAAGTGGAATCTAAGGTTGAAATTTGAAGAACATTAGAATCTAAAGGATTTAGAATAAGTAGGAGTAAGATTATATGAAATGTAATTATAATAGTGTAAGGGTAGCAATTAAGAAAAGATTAAACTTGATAATCAAGAAATTAGTAGCATAGATTTAGATATCTTGGATTTATTATGTGAGCTAAAAGGGAAATTGAAGAAGATGTAGTACATAAAATTAAAACAGGTTCGGTAAAATGAAGTAATGTATCAGGTGTGTTGTGTGATCATAGAATATCCTTAAAATTAAAGAAAAGTTTTATAAGATGGCTATAAGACCAGCTATGTTTTATGGTTTAGAATGTTGGACAACTAAGAAACAACATGTGCAAAAAGTAAAAGTTGTTGAAATGCGAATGTTAAGGTAGATGAATAGTTTAACATTGAAAGATAAAGTAAGAAATGAGCATATATGCAATAATTTAGGCACACAGGTTGAAAACAAGATATGGGAGGGACGACTTAGATGGTTTGGGCATTTGAAACATGAACCTTGTAAAGCACCTGCAAGGAAGAGTGAAACCCTAACCATGCAACGTAGAGTCTTAGTGTTAGATATATGTATTAAAAAATGGAAGAAAAAGGATAAAATAAACCAGTATAAGAGAACTAGATGGTGGAACCTAAGAGGAGAAAATATAATAAAATTTAAAGATAAAATGATCAAAGATGGGGATTGGACCATAGAGGATAAGATAGATTCAAATACTCTTTGGAGTAGATTAGCTAGCTCCATTAAAAAAATAGCAAAAGAGAATTTAGGTGAATCAAGGGGAAGATTCTCGATTAGCAAAGAGAGCTGGTGGTGGGATAAAGATGTACAAAAAATCATAAAGGCAAAAAGAATTTAGAATAAAATGTGGCAAAAATGTAGAAATATAGATAACTTTGAAAAATATAAGGAGGCAAGAAAAGATACAAAAAATGCCGTTAGTGAAGCTAAATATAGATCATTTAATTGTTTGTATGATAGATTAGGTACAAAAGAAGGGGAAAGAGATATATTTAAACTTACTAAAGCTAGAGAAAGGAAGAGCAAGGACTTAGGGAATGTAAAATGTATAAAAAGTGAGGATGATATTTTCCTGGTTGAGGACAAAGACATTAAAGAAAGATGGCGAAGTTACTTTAGTAAGTTTTTTAATGAAAACCAAATAGAAGGCCTAAACTTAGAATTATCAAATGAGGAAAAGACTAAAAATATAAGATTTATTCGCAAAATTAGAGTTAACGAAGTTAAGTTTGCACTAAAAAAGATGAAAAATGGGAAAGCTTTGGGAATAGATAACATCCCAATTGAAGTTTGGAAATGCTTAGGTGATAACGAAATTATCTGGTTAACTAATTTATTTAATATAATTGTAAAAACTAAGAAAATGCCAGATGAATGGAGAAAAAATACTGTAATACCTATATACAAAAATAAAGGAGATATTCAAAATTGTAATAACTATCGTGGAATTAAACTTATGAGTCGTACAATGAAGTTATGGGAAATGATAATTGAACAAAGATTAAGGTTAGAAACGAAGATCTCAGAAAATCAATTTGGTTTTATGCATGAGAAGTCTTTCACAGAAGCTATTTATCTTTTAAGAAGATTAATGGAAAAGTTTAGGGAAAATAAGAGGGACTTGCATATGATATTTATTGACCTTGAGAAAGTATATGATAGGATACCTAGGGAAGTTCTATGGTGGGTTTTAGAAAAAAAGGGTGTATGTAGCAGGTATATCGATGTCATTAAGGAAATGTACGATGGAAATATAACTAGTGTAAGGACTACAGATGAAGAAACTAGAGAATTTCCAATTACCATAGGTGTACATCAAGAATTTGCTTTGAGTATTTATCTTTTTGCTTTAGTGATGGACCAATTGACTAAGAGTATTCAAAAGGAGGTTCCATGGTGTATGTTTGTAGATGATATTGTATTAATTAATGAAACTAGAGACGGAGTAGAGGCTAAATTAAAATTATGGAGAGAAGCTTTGGAATCTAAAGGCTTTAGGATAAGTAGAAATAAGATAGAATATATGAAATGTAATTTTAGTAATGATAGGAGGAATATTGGAGACAAAGTTGAACTTGATTATGAAGAAATAAATAGCACTTGTAGATTTCGATACCTTGGATCTATTTTGCAAGCTGAAGGAGAGATTGAAGATGATGTAATGCATAGAGTTAAAGCAAGTTGGGTAAAATGGAGAAGTGCTTCAAGTGTGCTCTGTGATCGTAGACATGGTCTTAAATTTCCACGAAATTGTCGAAATTTCTGTCTCCCTTGAAATCGAAATGGCAGTCAATTTCCGTCTTGCATAATTTCCATCGAAATCTCAACGAATCATCCGAAATTTATCGAAACCTCGAAATTTTAGCGAAATTTGTTGAAATTTTAACTATGCAATGAAATTTTGTCGAAATTCAAACGAGAGATTCAAGAGTGAAGTGAAATTTCTCTTTTAATTTATTTTATTGAAACAAAAGGTCATCACAAGTTCTTTTGAAATTATATGAAAAAATAAACTTATAGTAATATTTTATTTAACCATTCATGTCTAAATTATCAATATTTGTATAATAAATAATTTTTAAATGATTTATGAATTTCATTTGCATTAATTGAATATGTTTAATGTATATTATCTTACAAGCATGTTTGATACACATACTATTTTACGACTTTTCCACTTCATACAAAACATAGATGTATTTAATTTGTAATATATTAGTCTTAAAACTTATATTATTATGTTTGTTAACCATTTCTAAAGTTTCACAAATAATTTCATGCTTTACTACTAGTTTTCGTTATTTTTTCAAATCGAAATCGAAATTGACATTGAAATCGAAATTTCCGTTGAAATTTCCATACTTTTGGAGCTTCGAAATTTGAGTCGAAATCGAAATTTAAGACCTTGATCGTAGAATACTCTAAAAATTGAAAGACAAGTTTTATAGGACAACTATAAGACTAGTTATGCTATATGGATCGGAATGTTGGGCGATGAAGAAACATAATATCGAAAAAGTAAAAGTTGTCGAGATGAGAATGCTTAGATGGATGAGTTGTATAACATTGAAAGATAAATTAAAGAATAAACATATTCATGGTAAGTTAGGTGTAGCTCCAGAAGATAAGATAACGGAGGGACGACTCAGATGGTATGGAAATTTGCAACGTAGGCCACATAGTGCACTTGTGAGGAAGAGTGACTTAGTTACTATGGAGGCCAGTAGAAGGGGTAGGGGTAGACCTAAAATAACTTGGGAGGAGATAGTGAGTAAGGATTTAATATCCTTAAATCTATTAAAAGAAATGGTCCATGATCGCATAAATTGGCGGAAAATAATTCATATAGCCGACCCCACCTAATGGGACTAAGGCTTGTTTTTTTTGTTGTTGTATTCATGTTTTAATAATTATTATATAGCCTATGGTTGTATAATTTGTTTTACTTATATATATGAAATTATAGTGATGTCACTGGTTCAACCACTTGGTTGACTCATTGTCTGGCATTCCCTCACACTCTCGGATCTCTGTCTTCGTCATTGACGACTCCGTCTTTGTTGTCCTCCGTGAGCAGCTTCATCGCCAAAGTTCCCACTTCACCAGCGACCCTGTCTCCATCCTCTCCTTCGCCTACAACTCCACTACCAACGCAGCACTCCCTCTTCAGCAAACCAGCTCCGTCAATGCTCGCTGACGTCGCTGAATCTCCGTCAGCCATCCCTCATCCCTTGCGATCCGATTCTTTGGCTGCTGCAATATCCAGAGATCCTGTCAAACCCTTGGCCACCGCAGGCTCTTCCTCCACTCTCCCTTTCCATACCCTTACTCACATGATCACCATCAAGCTATCCTCCACAAATTATCTTCTCTGGCATAGTCAAATTCTTCCCCTCATTGAGAACTAGTATCTTTACCATAGTCTTGAAGCCTACCAATTGAATGTTTTAGAGAGATAAATGGGCTGTTGAGCTGCAACAATTCGACGAGGAACTTTAAGACCATCAATGAGTTTGTCAAGAAATGGAGTGCGAAGTGCATTTCATGAACAAGAAACTGTAAAAATGGAGATTTTTTTTTTTTCTTTTCAAGTGTTGAGAACCTTTTTATTTTTTATTTTATTTTTTAAATTTTTTTGCTGAGTGTGAGGATGGAAAACTGGAAACAATTTTCCACCTCTGTTAATCCATCAGTGTGAGGATGGAAAGCAGCTAAAAACTTTACTTGTGTTCCAAACAATTTCCATTAGGCCTTCCAGGATTAGCTATCAAATTTCCCATCCCTATCAAAGACTATTGATGTGGGAAACAAGTGGAGCCAAACAATTTCATGAAAGAAGAGTGTGGCTATGTGTGACACATCATTAGTTTTACTACACGGAATGAAATATGTAATTATTGAATACATATGGACCACCACAAGAATGGAATCATGACCCTTAATAGTTTTAGGCAACCCTAGAATATAGTCCATTCTTAGATCCTTTCAAGGTGTTCTCTACTTCTTAGCCTTGGGAAATTGGTAGATGTGACATTGAGACACAATCCTAGATACATTTTTCTTTAAGGAGGGCAAGTAGAACCTACTGTCAACTACAAGAGTGGTCTTACTCCTACTGAAATGACCAGCAAGGCCACCCGCATGCAGCTCCTAAACCAAAATGTCACTCAGGGAAGTGCAAGGAATGCAGAATCTAGTCTCTCTAACCACATAAGTATCACTAACCACAAAATCAATAACCACGACGATTATCATCTTGCACTTGAAAAATGATACCAATGTCAGGACAAGAAGGGTACTCATCCTTTATAATCATCTTTTATAAGTTCAAAGCCTACTGTATGAACACCTAGAGTGTAAAGGTGTTACAACTCGACTCAGAGAGGTGTTGGGCTTATTCTCAGTACCTGCACAGTGCCTTAGAACAGAAGAGTATTCATGCAGAAATTCAACCATGTAGCATGCTGAGCACTAAGATTCTTTTTTGAGCATAGATACTTAAGTGGTAGGTGATTAGAATATATGACAAGGTCTTGGGGTAGTAGATAACACCTCTAATGCCTAAGTGCCTGCACTGCAACATTGAATTTTTTGTCACATGTGATATATTTCAACTTTGCATCATTGAATTTCTAGCTAAAGTAGGCTAAAGGGTGATGCTTGAACACCCCACCAATGCCTATTTGGGGGCATCAAAGACAGCCTCAAAGACTTTAGAGGAGGCTGTATGTGATGAAACGGGTGCCTCAGGCATCTTGAGCTTCACCATTTTGAAAGCTTTAGCAGCAGATGGGAGCCATGATGGTGCCAAGGTTCCTATGAACCACAAATGTCTAGCTCATGAAAACCATGGAGATTAGAAATGAATTTGGCTCTAGCTTGTCAATTTAGCTTTCACCTTCACAGGATCTGCAAAAAAGCCTAGTGATGACATGACATTCTCCAAGAAAGTGACATGAGTTTGTAGGAACATTTCTTAAGGTTAACATACATCTTGGCAGACCTAAGAGTAACGGAAACCATTGGAATATGGTCCTAGTTTCCTGTCTAGACTGACTGCAGATCAAGATGCCATCAAAATAGACAAGGAATTTTCTTAGAAAAGGACAAAGTAGTTCTATCATGACTCTCATAAACTTGCTGTGTGCGTTAACTACTCAAAAGGCATGACAAGCCAGCCAAGACCATCTTGGGTCTTGAAAGAGGTCTTTCACACGTCCCCTATGGAGCTACTATGATATCCTTAGGAGAGACTCTAGTTGTAGTGTCCTGGGCAAACCATGTTAATGTTTCCTATGTTCCATCACTTGGTGTCACAAGCTAAGCTTGTTTAGGGCATTATGCTTGCCTATGACCATTTGGCTCGTTTGTTTGGGATGAGTTTCCATCATGTAAATACTAGTGTAGGGTTATTTTCCAGTATTTATTTCATTGTAAGCCAAATAAGGTAGTATGACTCTTCGGTCACTTTGATCTTTCCTAGTGCCAGAGTGAGAATGGCCCAGAAAGCTCTTTAGGGGAGGGTGAATGTTCATCAGTCATTGTAAAACTCACTAGCTTTTGTCAACGTGTTTAGCCTACTTGCCTCCCTCGCTAAGCACACAATGTCAAGGGAGGTGTTGTTAATGAATTACGTTTGCTTCAATGTTTACTGCTTGCTTGCCATGGCTTTCATGAATTGATTACTGTTTCCGCTGCTATTTGAATGAATGCTAATGAAAGTGTCTCGTGGATGAATGTTGGTAAACAATAGGCTGACTAGTTAAACAAGAGTGCTTTAGCTAGCGCCGCACGACCCTTCACAACGGTGTGAAAAATAGTCGGACCATGACACTTGGCATCGAAGGTTGGCTTGTGCAAGCTCCCGCACGTTGCATCTGTAAAGGAAGTGGGGTACCGATTGGGCTAGACCTAGCAGTCAAGGATCGAAATAGGGTGGTGATACCCTAGGTTGACCTCAAAGATCTGATTATCCCGAGGGTCTACTTGGGCCTCCTCAATAGATTGATGCCTCCTCTATAGATTGATTTCCTAGACATTTTTCACACTAGGTAAGTTGTTCTATGTCAGTGTGGAAAGTAGCCTTTCTTTTGTAGAATTTGTCTGGGTGTTGGTTAATTGAGTTGCTGGTTTTGTTTCGGTTTCTTGAAGATGGGAATAGTTAGGTTTAATCATCCCAATTTCTTTTTTCCATATTAGCATGGGCTTCTTGTATGTTTCCAATGGTCCTGGGCTAGATGTGCTGAAATTATACCGGAGACAACTTAAATATTGACACTGTCCACTGTTACTAATGTTCGCAGTAAGTATGCAAAATGAATTAGTGCTTATGTTGGAGTGTGTGTTAGGTGCAATTTGAGCAAGCACAGCAATGAAGGGTTTTTTATTTTATTTTGTTTTATTTATTTATTATTTGCAATAAAGGAACGTAAAGACGTAAAGGGGCACAATAGGTAAAACTCATGCTATGAATAACCAATAAAATTGAGCATGAATCACTATTCTCAAAGTTGGGATTTAAATATTTTCCTTTTGTCTTCATCCCTGCCAATTGAATGTCAATCTTACGGAGATAAGTGAGCTGATGAGCTGTGACAATTCAAGGAGTGACTTTGAAACAATCTACTAGTTTAAAAGTGGGTTGGTCTTGCTTATGGTGCAACTTGAGTTGGGCCAGTGCTTATCAACAAGTTGGGTTTAGGTTTGATATAGGTGGATTAGGTTTTTCTGCATCAACTTAATTGCAGCCAGATTGCCGCAGTCATGACTCACCACACGACATCACTGCCAGCATTCCCTATCACCGCTCACTAGCTTTGTCTTCATCTCTGCCACGGTTTAGTCCCAGATCCCCGCCCCATGCCACATTACTGTTCAGTTGATCCTCCACCCCTAAAATTGAAAGTCATTTTACATCCCTCTTGCCAATCCTCATTTTTAGCTGAGGATGCCAGGAAGCCCCATGTATCATTTAGGAAATTCACAAAATTTCTATGTCTTATTTTGAGTAATTTATTTTTTTAAAGAAGAACAATTGTTTTAATGTTAGAAAGTAAATTGGGTTATATATATATATATATATAGTTATAGTCTCTTTGGATTCAGTTTTGGAATTGACACTTGATATGTTTAAGTTCAGATTGTGATCCCTTTGTGCCTTCAACATAGGTCCTGCATGACCTGGGGGGCAAAGTGACCGGAACCTAGCCATGGCTGTCATCCCTTAGGTTGTATGAAAATTTCTTTGCATGGACCATAAATGGTAGACATCATTTCCAAGTTATGGACGCCAAGTATACTTAGCTTTAGCATGTCCAAGGTGTAGGGTTGGTGGTAGTCAGAGTGGGGCCCCCTTCTCTTTTAATTGTTCACTTAGGAATCAGAATAAACATCCCGCGGAGTACAGTAGGTTTAACTATTGTGCCAGGGGGTGACGATTTGGCTGCCCCTCTCTCCTCTATTCATAGGTGGAAAGGCTTGTTTTTTTCTTTGCCTCGGGTAAGGGCCTTTGGCTAGTTTATACATTTGTGGCACAACCCCTACAGTGATTGGGGTGATATTTTGTCTCTGAAGCTCTAGCCTTCTCCCTTTTGACTAGGGCTGATCAAGCCTAGAACTAGATCTGCCGTGGTTCTTGGCCGCCGCAACCCTGGCTTATTTTCTTTTGTTTTGTTTATAAGTAGCTTGCAAGTCTAAACATGCTCAGTTCATTGGTGGTGATGCTGATTCAGATGCAGACAGGGACATCAGCTTGGAGAGAGTAGCGCTTATGAAGGTTGCACACAGGAAGAAGTTGGCTAGTCAAAGCTGACAACAGTTGTAGAGGCTTGAAGCTGGGGACTGAGGTGGTTGCTGGTTGGTACCTGTACTTGTCCCTAACTGTGGTCCATGGTGGAGCCATTCATGGCCCAAGTTAGGGGAGAGGGGAAAGCCTTCCCCCTGGAGTTGAGATGATCATCCTGCTGATTATTTGGTATTCTTTCTTTTGTTCTTGTTTAAGGGTGTGTTTGTTTTAGGTTATTTGCCTCATAATGAATTAGTATCTTATGGTAATGTGACTCAGATGTGCTCAATTAGGTGGATAATATTGTGTTAATGTGCAAATTAATGAGATGTCTTTAACTTAAAACCCTTGAGCATATTAGAGATGTACTTACAAATTCAGAATGTAAATTAATTATGCGCCTAACATTTAATTTATCTAATGACTCCAATTTCTAGTTTGACTTTTGTGTGTGGTTGTCTCTTAGGGATTGTTTGGTACCATTTGTTGAAAATTATGCAAATAAAAATTTTAAGAGAAAATAAAAAATAAAAACTAAAAATAGAAATTGGTTGCATGATTGATAATATTTTCAAAATTAAAATAAATTAAAAGTTGATTGGCATAGAGGACATTTCCACGGTGGGGGGGGAGATTTTGTGACACATTTCTGAATAGTCATCGTATTGAATTGTATGAATCAAATAAAAAATTTAAAATATAATTAAAATAATAAAACAAAAAAGATATAAATTTAAAATATTAATTATTTTGATTTTATTTAATTATAATATTTTTATACTTGCTTTTTACCTCTTCAAAAACAATCTTATTATGCATAGTAAAAAAATGGTAAAAATGAATTTTTTAAGTGGCTTTTTTTAATCATTGAAAATTTATGAAAATTTTTATTTAAATATATCTTAAATTCACTTGGTCATTTTATCTTAATTTGAATTTGAATATTGTCTAGAATAAATAATTTAGTCCACAAAAGTCAATGTTGGATTTTAGAATATTGTAGCAATAGATTATTACAATTGAAAATTATTAACTATAGTTTTTAGCTTTTGTGAAAATTGACAATAAAAATAAAAAATTAGTAATATAAATAAACATGTTGCTGTAACTTGTTTATTCACTTAACAACAAAGAAAACATATACTAAATGTTCCTTTAGTTTGGTTTTGAGAAGCTTTCAACATTTAAATATAAGCTCATGGCTAGCAGAGCTCGAAACAGGAAAAACATGGAAGGAGGAAGTGTACGTTTAGTTCCAATTCTAATTTGTTCGGGAGTAGCGAACATAATTTACTTAATATGTATAATCATGACGAGCTATGCTTAAGATAGATGAAGATCTGGATGAAGAGCTAAGAGAAGGAGATGGAGTCAACATGGCTCTGGAAGACATGACTTCTTAATATAATGGACACTCAATGTAAGATCAATGCGGAGTAAGGGAACAAAATGTAATAAGAACAGACTGAGAGAAATATCATTAAACTCAAACAAAAGGATTACAAGAACAAAAGGAATAACTTTTACAAGAGAATTCTTTACTCTCACTTGCTCTGCCTAACTAGAGGTTGGAGTCTCTTTTAAATAGATGGGGAGGAAGGGAGTATGCCATGACATCTTGGAATATGCTTCCGACATAATCTTTTTCCTTATGTCATTTACACGGCTTTTAATAAAGCTAGAGCTGACTAACAAAGACAATACACATAAAGCTAAAAATAATAAAGGTAAAGTTAACTGACAATGACAACACACATAAAGATAAAGCCGACTAACAATGACAATGCACATGAAGATAAAGCTGAAAATAAAGATAAGATTGGTATTGCTTCAGTGGTCCTTCGGTGGTCCATTGCTTCACTGGTCCATTCTTGCTCGGTAATCCTCCTTTTCTTCAGCTGGGTAGACTGCCATAATCTCCAGATTTTCAATTGTCCCATTACTCTCTGTTTGTTCCACATCTTTAGTGGTGTCCTTCGGTGGTCCATTTAGTGGTCCTTCGGCGGTCCATTACTTCAGTGGTCCATTCTTGCTCGATAATCCTCCTCTTCTTCAGCTGGGTAGACTTCCATAATCTCTAGATCTTCAATTGTCCCAATACTCTCTGTTTGTTCCACGTAATAAAATGTTAGCTTGTTTATTAGGTAGGTGCTATAGAAATGGGAAAATAAAACTTGGTAATGAGAGCTTTTGGCTTTTCCGTCATCTTGAAAATGCATTGGGTTGAATAAATCTTATGGTAACCTGTCTGGGTCGGCTTGATTTATGTGGCATAAACTTTTCCTTATATCGATCCATTTATGTGCTAAAAGGTGCGGATCTACAAAGGAATTTTCTTTGAAGCTCCTTATCCTTTCATAGATGGGAGAGATATTAACATATCTATTCCTATCTTGGATTTGGATCTTACCTGTGAGTTGGAAAATGACCAATAAATATGGGGACCTCGTATTGAAATCTAATTGCTTAACCCATTGTACTTTTGTTTTGAAGAATAGTTAGCCAATCCTTAAAGTAACTGTATTGGCGAAGTCTTTGTCTTCGATTTGTTAACAAGACATAGGTCCAGGGTTTGTGAAGGATCATACTGAGTTGGTAGGTCCTTGTAAGTTACCAAAGAAGGAGGAATGCTTCTTTAGGGAAGGTCAGAGGGGAAAGTGCGGGGACCCAAAGGCCAATGATGTATGAGAAAAGAGGGTGCAAGTCCAGGTATTTTATCAATGCATCGACTAGACCATATTTCGAGAGGAGAAGAGACTAGAGATCTTGGATCATTTTGTGATTTCCCTTATCAATGGTGTGACAAAGGATGTTATCTTGGATTTCACTTGGAAGAGTCTAAATTAGTTGTGAAAGAGAAGAGGAAGATGAGGATGCCATAAGGAAGAGAACCTGGGGATGAGTTTAGGGATTTGTTGGTCTTGAGAGGAAGTCACTACGGATGTTGTGCTTTCCTTTGATGTACTTAACTTCGAATTTATATTGTGAAAATCAGTTCGCCCATCTAAGGAGTTGTCTTTGTGGGAGGATCTTCTGCTTGAATTGAATCTGTTGTGATATGGATTGAATAACGAAGATGCATAGTGGAATAAACAACAAGTAAATAACACACACAATCAAAACAAGAACAACACAAAGATTTACGTGGTTCGGCAAAGTCTACATCGACGGAAGTAATGACACACAAATTTCACTATGGAAATCACAATGCACGTAATACATTTCTCAAAATGATCACTCACTCTTCAATATATACCCAGAATAACATATATAGAAGTTCCTCGGAGGTTTCCCTCTACTTACTTAATCACCCAACGTTCAAAAATTCAAAATTCAGAAAAACTACTTGTAGCCTAGTCGCCATATGTTGACGAGTACAAGGCTTCGTTGACGATCCATAGAAAGACAATTTGTCGACGAGTCTAGATCTCTGAAATTTTCCTGCTCTCGGTATTTTCTCGTTGACGATTTTAGAATCTTCATCGATGACTCGTTGCTGTCCACTCATTGACGAACACAGGGCATTCGTTGACGAGCTCTAATGTGCTGCCCCTTCATGTTTTTCCCTCTTCATTCTTTTCTTACAAAAACAAAGTATAAGAGCTACAAACAACAATCTCCACCTTGGCGATTATACACCCCTTAGGAGAATCCTGAAAAACATGAACTGTTCCATCTTGAATTTGAAAACGCTTGGTTGGGTATGTCTCCCTTCTATCACTTGGAGACATGGAGTAAGTTCAAGCAATGCTTGAACTTCTCTGAAGTAACTGATTTAGTTAGAATATCCATTGCATTTATAGATGTGTGAACTTTCTCCAACACATGTTCACCCGAAGCTATCAATTCCCGAACCTTGTGGAACCTCACATCAATGTGCTTGGTTCTAGCATGGTATACTTGATTCTTCGCCAAGTAAATGACATTTTGACTATCACAATGTAGCATCACTCCATCTTTTTGTAATCCCAGCTCTCTAACTAAATCGGTAAGCCATAAGGCTTCCTTTGCAGCTTCGGTAACCATATATTCCACATCAGTTGTGGACAATGCTACATAAGACTGTACCATGGATCTCCAACCTACTGGTTCTCCTACAAGGGTAAATACATATCCCGTAGTAGACCTTCTGTCATCCATATCTCCAGCATAATCAGCATCAACAAACCCTATAACTGAAGGACAACCTTGTTGCTTTCTGAACATGATGCCATATCCCGATGTACCCCATAAGTATCTAAGTATCCATTTGATGGCTTCCCAATGTTGCCTTCCTGGATTAGAAAAAAACTTACTTACCACACTCATCGTATGAGCCAAATCTAGCGTCGTACACACCATGACATACATCAAACTTCCCACAACACTAGCATAGGGGACCTTTGACATGTCCTAGATTTTCTCATCCAAACTTGGGTAATCTGCAGTAGATAACTTAAAATGATTTGCTAAAGGTGTACTCACCGGTCTTGCATCAGTCATGCTAAACCTCTCCAACACCTTATGCACATAATTGCCCTAAGATGACCATAATCTCCCTGTAGTTCTGTCTCGGCGAATCTCCATCCCAAGTATTTTCTTGGCTGAACCAAGATCTTTCATATCAAATTTCTTATGCAACAGGTCCTTTAACTGATTCACCTCAATTAAATCTTTTGTAACTATCAACATATCATCGACATACAATAACAAGAAAATAAGTGAGCCATAATCAAGTTTGTTCACATATACGCAGTAGTCATACTCACCTTTTGTAGCCAATTTTGATCATGTAGGAATCAAATCGTTTATACTATTGCCTTGTAGATTGTTTCAGCCCATAAAGAGATTTCTTCAACCTACAAACTAAATTTTCTTTTCCTGATTCAATGAATCCCTTCGACTATACCATATAGATTTGTTCCTCCAAGTCACCATGAAGAAACATCGTATTCACATCCATTTGTTTCAAATGAAGATCATAATGAACTACTAACCCCAACACAACTTTGATAGAAGTATGTCAGACCACTGGAGGAAAGATCTTATCATAATCTAACCCCTTCTTCTGTGAGTATCCTTTTGCCATCAACTGTGCCTTAAACTTCTCACCTTCCTTTTCTGATATTGCCTCCTTCTTCCTATAAACCCATTTGCAACCTATCAGTCTTTTTTCCATCTGGAAGCTCCACCAACTCCCAAGTTTAATTTTTACGTAGTGACTCCATTTCCTCAATCATTGCTTCCATCCATCTATCTTTCTCCTGGCCGTGCACTGCCACTTGAAATGTAGTTGGATCGTTGCAACTAGTAAGAAAAGCATAAGACACTAACTCTTCAAACCCATTCCTTGGTGGAGGCCGAATAGTGCGTTTGGATCTTCTTAACTGAATATCGTCAACTTGCTGGCTTTCCAAGCTAGACCTCTCTGCAACCACGAGATCATGATAATTTCTGTTGCCCTGAACTTCCAACTCCGTCTGCACGATATGTTCATCACTGCTCGAGCTTTCTGGCTCCTGTTTTTGTTCATCACATTTTTGAGTACGCTTCACCATAGGCTTCTCATAAAAGACTACATCCCTACTAATCACCACCTTGTTTGCCACTGGTCTCATAGCTTGTACCCCTTTACACCTATTGGATACCCCAAAAAGATGCAACGAAGAGACTTCGGATCAAGCTTAGACCTCTCCTCACTAGACACGTGAACATAGGCTGGACACCTGAATACTTTTTCCGGACACCTTAAGCTTGACCTGGTTCATTTGTTTTGCCACACCATTTTGTTAAGGTGTTCGGTGAATTGTAAAATGTCTCTTGATGCTCTACTCTGCACAAAACTCCATAGACCAAGAATCAGCGTACTCGGTCCCATTATCCAATCTTAAACATTTGATTCTTCTCCCTGTCTGGTTCTCCACTTCAGCCTTCCAAATCTTAAACTTGGCAAACACATTTGATTTTTGACGCATGAAGTAAACCCAGACTTTCTGTGAGTAATCATCAATAAAACTCACATAATACACATGTCCACCCTTTGATGGAACTCTAACTGAGCCCTAAACATCTGAATGTAAATAGTCAAGAATACCCTTTGTCTTGTGAATAGCTGGTCTAAACTTTGCCTTGTTCTATTTTCCAAGAACACATATCCTGTAAAATTTTAGCTGACATGATTTCAAGCCCTTCAAGAGTTTCCTTTTGTGTAGTTTCTTCATGCCGTGTTTCCCCATATGCCCAAGGCGCATATGCCACAAGACGGTCTCATCTGATTCAGCATCTGCAGTTGCAACTCCACCTACAATGGTAGTTCCCTGCAACGTGTAAATATTTCCATCCTGTTTCTGCCCTTTCATTACAGTCAGATTACCTTTTCATACCATCAAGACTCCACCTTTAGACTTGTGAAGCCATTACAATCCAAAGTATCAAGAGACATTAAACTCTTTCTCAACTTAGATATATGTCTTACATTACACAATATTCTTACAACACCATCAAACATCTTTATCTTTACATTTCATATGTCAACGATCTTGCAAGAAACATCATTACTTATAAGAACTGATCCAGAATTCACTAACCTGTAAGTGCTGAACTACTCCTTATTCGAAGTCATGTGATAAGAACATGTCGAGTCAAGTATCCGAGAGTCCGTTAGATTATCCAACCCCGCTGAAACTGATAAAACATCACTATCCGCTAAATATTCTTCTTGAACAACATTCGCAGATTTTGAAACACCTTCATGTTTCTCATAATTTCCCTTTCCAATCCGGACACTCTGGTTTCACTTTCTCCTTTTTACTGCATTTATAACACCGAATTTCCTTCTTCTTTTTGGATTGATTTCAGGATGATTTATGACTGGACCCATTCTTAAACTTTCCTTTGCCTCGCTCATTACTACCCTTTACTACAAGTCCTTCTTCTTCATCACATATCTTCAACCTTTGATGAAAATTTACTAAGACACTCGTTACCTCTTCCAGATCAAGAGTTTCTTTTCCCTACGTAAGAGTGGTCATAAGATTTTCGTAGGTATGAGTCGAGGGCAAAGAATTTAATAGCATCAAAGCCTTATCATCGTCATCAAACTTTACATCACTTCTCATCAAATCACTTATGATTTGGTTAAAAACATTAATGTGTTGATCTAGACTCGATCCTTCAACCATCTTAAGTCAATATAAACGCTGCTTAAGAAAAAATTTCTTATTGAGGGATTTAGACATGTACTGAATTTCTAACTTTCGCTAGATAGTCGCTAGAGAATCCTTCTCCATCACCCGATAGAGAACTTCGTCTGCCAACACAGGCATATTGTAGACGCTGCCTTTGCTTTCAAATTTACCCATGTTGCCTCATCCATTCCTTCTAGTTGAGTATCAAGCAAAGTCTTAGCCATTCCTTGTTGCACAAGAATGTCCTTCACTCTCCTTTGCCATAAACTGAAGTTTCCGATTCTATCGAATTTGACAACATCAAATCTTGTAGAAGACGATCTCGATGCCATAATAACAATCGCTCTGATACCAATTTGTTGTGATATGGATCGAATAATGAAGATGCATAGTGGAATAAACAACAAGAAGTAAATAACACACACAACCAGAACAAGAACAACATAAAGATTTATGTGGTTCGACAAAGCCTACATCCACGAAAGTAATGACAAATTTCACTATGGAAATCACAATGTACACAATACACTTCTCAAAATGATCACTCACTCTTCAATATATGCCCAGAATAACATATATAGAAGTTCCTTGGAGGTTTCCCTCTATTTATCCAACCACCCAACGTTCAAAAATTTAAAATTCAAAAAAACTGCTTGCAGACCTAGGCACCATTCGTCGACGAGTACAAGGCTTTGTTGACGATCCACATAAGACAATTCGTTGACGAGGACAGACTTTCGTCGACGAGTCCAGATCTATGAAATTTTCTTGCTCTCAGTATTTTCTCGTCGACGATTTCAGAATCTTCATCGACGACTCGTTGCTGTCCACTCGTCGACGAACACAAGGCATTCGTTGATGAGCTCTGCTCTGCTGCCTCTTCATGTTTTACTGGGATGAGGTGGGCGAGCGGAAGATTTTGGGTCTGAAACTGATTCAGCAGATCTCTGCAAAGGTCGAGCTTATCAGGGAGAGGATTAGAGCAACTTAGAGTCGGTAGAAGAGCTACACAGATACACACCAACGGGAGCTAGAGTTTGAGGTAGGTGATGCTATATTCTTGAGGATTGCTCCGATGAAAGGAGTGAGGAGGTTTGGTAGGAAGGGTAAGCTGAGCCCTAGGTACGTTGGAGGCCATTCAAGATTCTGGAAAGAGTCGGTTCGGTGGCGTACAAGATAGCATTACCTCTCGCATTGTCTAGGATTCACAACGTGTTCCACGTGTCAATGCTTAGGAGGTATATACTATATCCTTCACACGTGATCAGTTACGAGTCGTTGGAACTCAGGGACACATTAGTATATGAGAAGATACCAGTTCAGATCCTAGATCATAGAGAGCAGGAGTTATGTACGAATAATATTCCTCTAGTAAAAGTACTGTGGCATAATCACGCAGTAGAGGAGGCCTCATGGGAGTTAGAGTCAGAGATACGTCAGAAGTATCCTAATCTTTTCAGAGACGCTTAGAACTAGTCAGATAAGTAGAGCAACAGGTAAGTGATTTTATGTATGTATGTTTTGTTCATGTTTAGAGTATGTATGGTCTTTGGGAGAGTTTTGTATGAATATTATAATCTCTTGAGACATGGTATGTAACCATGGTATTCCTCCGCCATAAGTGAGTGTAGGTAATAAACTTGGGACGGGGCTACTATATGGGTGACCACCATCTTTTCCTAAAGTTGGCTCAACAAATCAGTAGTAATCTTGTGGATGTGATGGGAGTCAATCAGCAAATTTCGAGGATGGAATTTTTATAAGGAGGGGAGAATGTAGTAATCTGAACAAAAAAATAAAAATAAAATAAAATAATGAATAAATAAATATAATAATAAATATCTTGGAGGTGATATTTTTAGATATTTATAGATAAATATATATATAAATATCTTGGAGGGGATATTTTTAGATATTTATATATAAATATCTCGGAGGAGATATTTTAAGTTACTTAAGAGTTATGTATTTTTTTTATATAACTTTCAACTCTCTCTCTCTCTCTCTAAAATTAGGGATTCGATTTTCTCTCTCTCTAGCCACGGGAACTCTCCGCTAGTGCCCCTCGGTTCTCTCCCTTCTCCCAGCTCGTAGGATCTCGTTGTTCGGTCGGTCTAAAAAGCTAAGGTTTCGGGTTTTCGTCCGTTTTGGGTCATTTTTTAGGAAAGAGGTAAGGTAATTTGTTTACATAAGTTATTTTAGAAAACTAAATCGGTAGAACTGTAGCTTATGTTTATATGTACGTTATGACTATTCATTTGGAAAATTCTGCCAGGTAAAATGGTTGTTTTTACGATTTTACGGTTTTGGTAAAAACTAGGATTTTAGCGTTTGATCTCCAAACTTCTCAAAACTCCTTTATTTGCATTAAACTTAAAGTAGGAGATGCTTGAAATCCTTGTTTGCAGTTTAAATGGTATTTTACGAACCATTTTACTATGTATTGTATACTTAACCAAATGAGTGTGACATATGATATGAAATAGGAATGTATTGAAATGAAAAGCATGTTTATGAAATATAGGAACTGGAGTTCCAAATGAGTATCAGGAAATAGAAAAAAGAGATGCCGGTTAGATACCGAGTTCTATGTATTCAAGGGTTAAACCAAGAGTGCGTGTGTCGGTTTATACCATAGAATGAATGTATGAATGAATGTATGAATGAGTTTGTGAAAAATACTGAAATTGCTTAGATGATTTATGGAATGAAACAGGTTAATATGCTTTTATTATAAATTGTATATATGGTGTTGGAACTGCATTAGAAAGCTTGTTACTAATAAAGCTTTAGATAAGCTTATTATCACAAAGCCTTGAAAAGCTCGTTATTATCAGTAAGCGTGGTACCGTTGCTAGAATATGAGGTACAATGCAACCACATGACAATTTCTTTGGTGTGGGTATCGAGATAGTTGATTGACACGAAGGGCCACTGGTCGACTTAAGGTCCAGGGTGGTGATGGCAAAATCAGATTGGAGAGAATATGATGCCTTACAATGCCTGCACGAACAGGGCTACATCAGAACTTTATTATCGCACAACCCTTGTCATGGGGGCAGTAGATGGCTTAGTTATGATGTTTCAAAGTTGGGATGAGTTCTATATACATATATATGATTCTAAAACTAAAATGGGCAAAGTCACAAGGTTGAGTACCGAGCGGAGGGACTGTACAGTGTATGGGCCTGTACCCTACCCTAACATTGGGAATTCTCGCTTGTAATGATGCTGAATTATCTATTATAGGAATTATATATATATATATATATATATATATATATATATATATATATATATCTCCTATATTACAGAATTGAGAATGTTTTAAATGTTTAAATGCTTCTACTGAAATAAACTCATGTTGTCACACATTGATGTAATATGATCTACCTTACTAAGAAGTGTCTCACTCCAATATAAAACCTTTGTTTCAAGTCCTACAGGAAATCAGTCTTAGATTTCTAGAGGGACTTTGGAGCGTAGTATTGTTTTAGGTTATGTAAGTTTTGTATATGTACTAGATTTTTGGCTAGGATGTCTTTTGGGGATTGTAATAGCAAATTATGTTTTAGTGCATATGAATATATGTAAAAATAGTTAGATACTCTGGTAGTCTATCAGAAGATGTATGAACTATTATGTTTTTTGCTGTGCATGAGAAGACAAATCAGTATTATACACTCGTAAGTCCCTTATTAGGGCGGGTAGTTTGTGTTCATTATTATAAATATGCATGTTATATATGTTAGTAGCACTCTAGGGCCACCTAGAGGGCCGGAGCGTTACAACAAGCATAGCACCCTTAGTGAGCTTCCGCTGGCCATCACTGAAAGTACTGTAGTACCCTTCGTCATCAAGTTTACCTATAGAAATAAAGTTCAAACGAATGTCAAGAATATGCTTCACATCTCTAAGAACTAAACTCGTGCCATTATTTGTCTTCAGATACACATCCCCAATTCCAATGACTTTAACCAAGCCATCATTGCCTATATTTATTGTTCCAAAGTCACCAGATCTATAGCATGTAAAGAGTTCCTTCCGAGATGTAGCGCAAATGGAGGCACCACTGTTAATCACCCAACTGGTCTCATGGTATGCAATATTTATCATCTCATCATCATAAACAATGAAGAAGTTTGTAGGAGTGGTGGTAGCAACTCTATCATCACCATATTTTTCATTTCCATTCTTCGTTCCCTTCCCTTTCTCATTTTTGTTTTCTTTCTTCAATCGCCAGCAATATTTCTTGATGTGTCCCTTTTTCCCGCAATGATGACACTCAGTATTTGCAAACTTATTGGACTTACTTCTGCTGTTATCTCTGTTCTTCGGATCTCTTCTCTTACTTCTCCCCTTCTTTTCTGTAGCAAGATCTCTGATTGTGAAGAGGATCCCTGTGTTTTTTTTCTCATATCTTTATTTAGTAAACAACTCTTGGCCATATCCATTACGATTGCACCTTCTGGAGCGGAGTTAGACAATAAAGTTCTGAGCGTCTCCCACAAGTCCGGTAATGAACCAAGCAACCATAACCCTTGTATCTCATCATCAAACTTAATGCCCATTCCAGCCAACTGATTAATAATTCCTTGGAATGTATTCAAGTGATCAGATAAAGGAGTCCCGTCTTGGTACCTCAAAGCCATGATTTGTTTAATCAGAAATAACTTATTATTTTCAGCATTTCTAGCATATAACTTTTCAAGCTTACTCCATTGAGAACGTGCCTTTGTCTCTCCACTAATATTGTTCAAAACATAATCATGTACCCACTGCCTGATATACCCACACACTTGTTGATGTAACAAAGTTCATTCCACATCAGACAATTTTTTCTAGTTTTTCAGCACTAAACATGTAACGTCCTGCTTATCTTAATCATATAATAGAACATAGTAAATAAAATAGTCAACCCGAACCCGTGGGTAACGAGGATAGTTGTCAATCACAGCGGAAATCTAAGTAGCAGTAAATATAAATTACATTCTCAAAACCATAGAATACATTATACAAGAGTTAACTATAATCCATCACGTTCTGTATTTATATACAATCTCCAAAATACCCAAACACTTAGAAGTATTTCCTAGGATCCTATAACAAAAACCGTTGATCCTAGCATAACACTTACCCTCCTAGCGAGGTAACTCAATAAATTCAATGGCGGCCACGACCCGCCGGTCCTTTTGGGTTTCCTGAAAATCATTTAATGTTCGGGGGTGAGATACTTCTCAGTAAGGGAAAATAAACTAAATACACTTGTGTAACAACATGAATATTTAATGCAGTTATTCATATTCAGTACATTTCATATATCTGAAAACATACATCATAACATAGTGAATAATCATATACTTTCATATTTTCTAATAATTCATACTGATCATGAAATGTCTATTATAGCTGATAATACTGAAAACATACCCACGATGAATAGCAAAAACTTGACTCACTCGAAAAATGAGCAGCTCGGAAGCTATCCCAAGTATAAGAGTTCTGTCGTGTAATATTAAGCCAAGGGCTAGATCATCTCCTTAGTGAATGTGTTTAATCTCAGATTTTACGTTCTTCTAATCGAAATTAAAAAGGTACTGAACTCAGTTCAGATTCGGGTTTTTCAGAAATTTGGAGAGTTAAACAAAAATTTAAATTAAAGTCCTAAAACTAGCATGCTTCAATTTAAAGAGTACGTAGGGATGGAAACTCTAATCTACCTAAGGGAACATCGAAACACACGCTCATTAAAAATGGTAACATTGATCATGGAATTAAAGCACATAATGGAAACTCAATTAGACACAAAAACTCAATTAGACACAAACACACATACTAAAATCGAACCTTTAACAAAACTACGAAAATTAAATCAACCATCATGTTGTAAACGCAAACACAAACTCAACGAGAATTCAAAACACACAAACAATACGGAGCGCGATAAAAATATAAACTTAAATAAAATGGACCTAACTAAACCGGAACTCAACAAAAAGAGTAAACTTTCTTAAAAAAAAACAACTAATTAAATTCTTTAAAACAAAGAAAAAAAAAACACTTTTATTTATTTATTTATTTCATAACAAACCCAACCTTAATCCGATTAAACAAATAACTTAAACAACGAAAATTAAATACTAAAGCAAAACACACTAACATCATATTAATATTCAGTCAAATACTAATTAAAGAACAAAAGATAGAGAAGCAAAACTAATAACTTAAAAATTAAAATAACAATCAACTACATAAAAAATTAAGAGAGAGAGAATAGAGAGTGGCTCGGTTGTTTTTGAAAAGCCTGGGAAGATGATGGCCTCTGCTGCTATGTGTAGCTTAGGAGGCAGGTATGAAGCTGTGGAGACTGGAGCAAGATGTAGGAAACAGGGCTGGTGCTTCTCAAGCTGCTGTTGGTGAAGCTGCTGCGAACAGGAACTGCTGTGCGGTGGAGCTCGGCTGTGCTCTGTGGTTGTAGCTGGCCGGGGGTGAAGTTGCTGATGGTTCTGCAAGGTGGCGCTGCTGCTGCTTGCTGGTATTCTGGCTGAGGCTGCTGTGGCACTGCCGTGTGGAGTTGCTGGCTGTGCAGAGGGCTGAGGAGGAGGCTTGCTGTGGTGGGTGTGTCACGGGTTGCACCAGAGGGGCTGCTGGTGTGCCACGAAGCTGGGGCAGCAGGTAAGGAACAGGGAGAGGGAGGGACTGCAAGAGATTAAGGAAAATAGGGGAAGAAGGGAAGGGAAATAGAGAAGGAGCAAAGCAGCAATTGAAAGAAAAAAAAAAAATACAAAACCAAAGAAGAAGAAGAAGAAGAAGAAGAAGAAGAAGAAGAAGAAGAAGAAGAAGAACAGAGGAGAGCCGAGGAGAGCTTGGTGCGCAGGGCACGGCTAGGAAAGAGGGGAAGAGAAGAATAAATAGAGATTGGGGAAGAAAGCCCTAGACCCGGATCCAGCCAACTTGACCCGGCAACTTGACCCGAATTGTTGTATTTTTTTTTTTTTCATTTTTTTCATTCTCTGTTCATCGCAAATCTGAACCTTCTAGAGCCTGTATCTCAAAAAACTCAAAACATGAAAGTTGTAGATGATCATTTCCTCTTTCTTTAGAAATTTGAATCATCTCGATCGGAGCTCAGACGAAAAAGTTATGCACGAAATACAAACAGGTGTCGGTTTGGTTCCCGGGAATTTTCCTGCGACAAAAAATTACCAAAACTTCATAAATAGTGCAATAAAGTTCAAGAATGATGATTTTGGCACTTTATTAAAATATTGGACAATTTTGGATATTTAATTAAAAATATAAACCGTAAACCCCAGGTTAAGATGCCCAATTACGCAGTTTCGGCGCGTAATCACTAGTTGATGTCATGTATTACTCCCCATGATGAGTTTTGTAGCTCAAAGGCGGGACCCGACAATGGCTGGCCGACCATTGCCGAGTAAAAAATGTCTGTAGGTACGATGGACTCGCCACACTCAGGTCCGGACTGCCAAGTGGACGTCTACAATTCTACACTGAAAGCCACATCGACTATCCATCTCCCACTTCCTCGTGGGGTGGTTAGCACCGATCTGATTATAGATATCTGATCTATATAGGTACAGTACCGTGCTCCTGAACTGAACTAAACTAACATCTGAATTTTGATAATATATAATACATGATAATATAGAGTTTAACATAAATGGATTGATAGCATTTTCTATAATTTCATAAATATGGTCTCGTGCCAAACATTTCATAAATACGACCTCGTGCCGAACATTTCATAAATACGGCCTCGCGTTGGCTATCAATCACGGCCTTGCGCTGAATATCTCATACATATCATTTTGAATAATAAATCATTATCATGTACTTTAAAATCATAATATACTGCATTCTTTCATAATTCCTGAAAAACATACTTCATTCATAACATTGTCATATCATAATATTTCTCACGTAAAGTAATATTCATGCCACACATTTGCTGTATAAAACCATACATTGTATTCTAAAATCATAATTTCTGGCATCTCATACATACATATACATTTCAACATAATAACAGTATTTTCCCAAATGTGCATTTCCTTTGTAGTATACAAATATAATACATGCTTTCCTGAAAATTAATTTACTGATAAATAATAATAATTTGCATGGAAAAATAACTATTTTAGTTTATTCCCTTACCTAACACTGAAAGAAACCTCCTAAAATTTCTAGTCTTGCACTTGCAGGGTTCCCCGTTCAACTCTTTGAAAACAATAACTCGTAGAACTAAATTTCGGTATTTTCATGTGAATATAATTTCCTATAACTATAGTAAGACCAAATTTGGCATAAAAAGTCTTACCTCAATTCAGGGATGAATTTTGACTAACTTCCACCAACGATCCACTTTGGCAGATTTGGAGAGAACTTCTCTAGGAGCATCGTGGTGGCCTCAGATCGTTGATCCGACGAGCGATGGAGCCGAAATTGAAGAGAGAAGGGAGTGAGAGAGAGCGAGAGTGATTTTTTCTTAATTTTGTGCTTTTAAATCCGAGGTTTTGCTATTTATAGGATTGAATTCGTTGACGAGACACGTCACCTCGTCGACGAGTCCTATAGAAAGTTCGTTGACGAACCTGCACTTTCGTCGACAAATTTTAGACTTCCCCAAAAATCTTCTCTTGGTATCTTCTCGTTGACGAAACTTGTCTTCGTTGATGAGGCTCTTTTGTACCCTCGTCAACGAATCCCCTGTGTTCGTCGACGAGGACCTGATAAATTTTCTCAGTTATTTCTCCTAAAGTGCAATGTCGTCGACGAAGTCTGTTGCCTCCTTTTGTTTCTATTTTCATTTTCTTTCCTTTTTATTATTTAAATATCATTATTCTTCGCGTCATTACATTCTCCCCTCCTTATAAAATTTCGTCTTCAAAATTTATTATTCATATAATTCATCATCTCTTATTAGGCAAAATGGTCTACTTATTTTATTATTTACCCTTATTTTTAGTGAAGGAATACCGTGGTTACATTCCAAGTCCTGGGAGATTATATATACCAAAAGAAAATTTCCTCCGAAACTAAAATACTACTTACTAACTCAAATATTACATGTACCTGCAAAAGAAATACTACATATTTACTTACATTTCCTAATCACATATGGACTTTTTGGAATAATTGTGGGTATTTCTGTCTGATCTATTTCTCAAACTCCTAAGAAGCCTATTCTACTGCATGATTCCTCCATAGAACATTTACCAAAGGAATCTTTTTATTACGTAGTTCCTATTCATTTCTGTCCAGAATCTGCACTGGTACCTCCTCATAGATTAGAGAATCGTTGTGTTCTAACTCACCATAACTGATAGTATGTGAAGGGTCTGGGACATATTTCGTCAACATAAATACACGGAATACGTCATGCATCTTAGATAGTTTAGGTGGCAAAGGTAGCCTGTAGGCAACCAGTCCCACTTTCTTTAAAATCTCAAATGAATTGATAAACTTAGGGCTAAGTTTACCCTTCCTACCAACCTCATAACTCCTTTTAATGAAATTATCTTCAAAAATACATGGTCACCAATATCGAATTCCAAATTCCTGTGGCGATTATCAGTGTAACTTTTCTGTCGATTTTGAACTGCATTAATTCTATCCCTGATGAGCCGAACTTTATCATACGTCTTCTGTACTAGCTCTGGCCCCACAACTCGCCACTCACCCATTTCATCCAAATACAAAGGAGATCGACATCTCCTACCGTACAGTGCCTTAAACGGTGCCATACCAATGCTGGCCTTAAAACTATTATTATACGCAAATTCTACCAGTGACATGAACTGAGTCCATCTACCCCCAAAATCTAATACACATGCTGAGCATATCTTCTAGTATCTGTATCGTCCTCTCAGTCTGCTCGTTTGACTGAGGATGAAATGTCGTGCTGAAAGATAGCTGAGACCCTAAAGCTTTCCATAAGCTTCTCTAGAATTGTGACGTGAAATGCGAGTCTCGATCTAACACAATAGATACGGGCACTCCATGAGAACGAACTATCTCTTAGATGTAAATCTCTGCTAAATGGTTGAAGGAATAGCTGATCTTGATAGGGAGAAAATGGGCGGTCTTAGTCAACCGATTTACTAATACCCAAATCGAATTTTGGCCATGCGATGTCGATGGCAGCCCTGAGACAAAATCCATAGATATATGATCCCACTTCCACTCTGGGATAAATAACAGTTGCAACTAACCCACTAGCCTCTGGTGTTCAGCTTTTACCTTATGTCACGTCAAGCATTGGGCTACATACTCAGCAATCTCTCTCTTCATACCACTCCACCAATAAAACTCTCATAGATCCTTCTACATTTTCGTACTGTCGGGATGAACCGTATACAAAGATCTATGAGCCTTCTCCAAAATAGTCTTCCTAATGTCAGTATCGGCAGGAACACATAATCTGGAACGAAACCGCAACGCTCCATCGTTTGTAATACTGAATTCCTCCCCCTGACCACTTTGCACTCTGTCCATCACCTCTACTAATTTTGAGTCTTCTTTCTGGGCGGTTTTAATTCTTTCCTACATAATAGGTTGTACCACTAGGCTGGAGATACATACTGGAGGATTACTCCCGATCAATTCAATGCCGAGTCTCTCTAGATCCATCATGATCGGACGTTGGAACTCCATAGCCATCAACGCTGATTCCCTAGACTTCCTGCTCAGTGCATCAGCTACCACGTTTGCTTTCCCTGAGTGGTAACTGATAGTACAGTAAAAATTTTTAATAAATTCTAACCACCTTCTCTACCTCATATTCAATTCCTTCTGGGTGAAGAAATACTTTAAGCTCTTGTGGTCGGAGAAAATCTCACACTGCTCGCCGTATAGGTAATGTCTCTAAATTTTCAATGCGTGTACTACTGCAGCCAATTCAAGATCATGGGTGGGGTAGTTCTTCTCATATTCTTTCAACTGTCTGGATGCATACGCCACTACCCTGCCATGCTACATCAATACACAGCCAAGTCCCTTCAAGGACGCATCACTGTAGATAGTATAACCCTCACCCCTAAATGGGATGATCAGTACTGGCACTGTGACTAGCCTCTGCTTCAATTCCTAAAAACTCTGCTCACAGCTGTCGTCTTATTCAAATATGACATTCTTCCTAGTTAGTCATGTCAAAGGCTCTGATAAAGCTGATAATCCCTCAATGAAACGACAATAATAATCGGCTAACCCCAAGAAATGCCTAATCTCCTGGACATTCCTCAGTCTAGTCCAATTCACTACCGTCTCAATCTTACTAGGATCCATAGAAATTCCCTCTCCTAAGATAACGTGCCCCAAAAACACAACTTTCTCAAGTCAGAAGTCGCATTTACTGTACTTGACATACAACTTCTTTTCCCGTAGTGTCCACAAAACATGCCTCAAATATATCTCGTGCTTCTCATAACTCCTCGAATAGATCAGTACATCATCTATAAAAACAACAACAAACTGATTTAAATATGGATGAAAAATCCTATTAATCAAATCCATAAATATCGCAGAAGTATTCGTCAGACCAAATGGCATAACAAGGAACTCGTAATGCCCATATATAGTTCTAAAAGCCGTCTTCGATACATCTTCTACTCTCACTTTTACCTGATGGTAGCCAAACCTGAGATTGATCTTGGAATATACCCGTGTACCCTAGAGCTGGTCAAACAAATCATCGATACGGGGTAGAGGATACTTGTTCTTGATGGTCACTTTATTAATCTCCTTATAATCTTTGCACATCCTCATAGACCCGTCTTTCTTCTTCACAAACAGTACTAGAGCTCCTCACGGAGATACACTAGGTCGTATTAAGCTCTTATTAAGAAAATCCTGCAACTAATCTTTTAATTCTGCCAACTTTGCTGGCGCCATTCGATACGGTGCTTTAAATATCGGTGCTGTACCTGAAGGTAGATCAATGAGAAAATTTACCTCACGATTAGGTGGCCAACCCGACAATTCATTTGGGAACACATCAGTAAACTCCTTTACTACTTGTGTGCTGGTGAGCTTCACCTCATTCCTTGCGGTTTCCTTCATGAACGCCACAAATCCTTGACAACCACTAAAGAGCAGTCTCCTCGCCTGAACAACTGAAACCATCTGAGGTAGAGATTGCACTCATGACCTTGTAAATTTGAATTCTAGTCTTCCTGGTGGTCTAAAAATTATTTCTCTCGTATGACAGTCTATATAGGCAAAATTAGCTGCTAGTCAATCCATGCTGAAAATAACATCAAACCCATGCATGTCCAGCACTACCAAATCAACAGATAGATTCCTCCTCTGAACATCAACTAGACAACCACGGAGTACCCTACTACATCTCACCACTGACCCGGTCAGTGTAGCCAGTAATAATTCAACGTCTAGTGATTTTGTTTCAGCCCCACACAATTTAACACACCCCAAAGATACAAACGAGTGTGTGGCCCTCGAGTCAAAAAGTGTAATAACTTTAAATGAAAACATATTAACCGTACCTGTCATCATGTCACCGGCTGCCTCAGCATCACCCGACGTTAGAGCAAAAATCCTGGCTGGGGCCATATTCCGCTACTGGCCTCCACATGGCGCCTGGTAACCTCCTCGAGCAGATCTAGGAGCAGGAGCAGTACCAATCTAAGCCTGATAGTCCCTCATCATATGTCTTAGCTCCCCACACCGGTAGCAGACACCTCGCCCGGCACGAAACTCCCCCAAGTGTCTCTTCCCACAAGACGGGAAAGCTGGAGATAGCTGCACACCCTGAAAACCGCGATTCTTGGTCTCCTGTCTCTAGTCTCTGTAGTAACCACCTCTCTTTCACGAACTACGACCGACTCCCTATTGGGAACCAGAAGGTGCAGATCTCTTCTTTTGCCTCTGCTCCTCAGCCTCCAACGGCTCCCCAATCTCTGCTATAGTGACTTTATCCACCAGCTCAGCAAAATCCTGCAACTTCAGTATCGACACCTGCTTATAAATTTCTCTCCTCAGGTCTCTTTTAAATTTCCGTACCTTATTTGCTTTATCTGGTATAATGTACGGGGCGAAGCGAGATAATTTGATGAACCTCACTGCGTACTGCTGTACGATCTGCTGTCCCTGCTTTAGATTCAAGAACTCCTCAATCTTCGCTTCCCTAAACGAGGCTGGAAAATACATGTCGAAGAATGTCTCCTTAAACCGCTCCCACGTCATCTCCGCAGGTACTGTCCTCTGCTACTCTAAAAGTTTCACCCCGACCACCATCTCTTGGCCTCCCCAGTCAGTCTGTAGATAGCAAATAACACTCTCTACTTCTTTGAACACTACATCACTGCAAATATTTTCTCCATCTCCTACACCCAATTTTCAGCGATTGCAGGATCTGTTGCCCCTGAGAAAGCCGGAGGATTCATCTTGATGAATTTCTCCATTGAATTTCCATGGCCTGCCGACGGACCACCCTGTTCCTTCGAACTCTTGGCAATTTCTGCCATAACCTGCTGTGCCACGCTACGTAAGACGACATCCAAATCACTACCCGCAGCGCCTGAGGGTCCAATACCCTCATTCCCACTGGCATGGGCACTACTGCCACCAGGATCCATCCTAAAAAACAAATAACTTAACTCAGAACCCCTTCACTATACATATCTTCCAACTTCTGTAATATATTCTCCTAATTAATTCATCTCTTCTGATCTTAATTCAAGGCTCAATCTTGTAACCTAGATACCTAACCCGACGATAGTTTACCATGACTTTCCTGAAATCGTCACCCGAAGAAAATCACACAAACCACCACGGAAGTCCTGCATCTAGACTACAAAATCAGACCTCAAATCCCCTTATCCTATACTCTGGTACTATTATTGTTGCACTCTAGAGTCTACACAACCTAGTATCCTAGGCTTTGATACCAAACTGTAACGTCCTGTTTATCTTAATCATATAATAAAACATAGTAAATAAAATAGTCAACCCGAACCCGTGGGTAACGGGGATAACTGTCTATCACAGCGGAAACCTAAGTAGTAGTAAATATAAATTACATTCTAAAAACCATATAATACATAATACCAGAGTTAACTATAATCCATCACGTTCTGTATTTATATATAATCTCTAAAATACTCAAAACACCAAAAAGTATTTCCTAGGATCCTACAACAAAAACCGTTGTTCCTAACATAACACTTACCCTCCTAGCAGGGTAACTCAATAAACTCAACGACGGTCATGACCTGCCGGTCCTTCTGGGTTTCCTAAAAATTATTTAATGTTTGGGAGTGAGACACTTCTCAGTAAGGGAAAATAAACTAAATATAGTTTTGTGACAACATGAATATTTAATGCAGTTATACATATTCAGTACATTTTATATATCTGAAAACATACATCATAACATAGTGAATAATCATATACTTTCATATTTTCTAATAATTCATACTCATCATGAAATGTCTTTTATAGCTGATAATACTGAAAATATAGTCAGGATGAATAGCTAGCTGATGTCATGTATTACCTCCTATGACGGGTTGTGCAGCTCGAAGGCGGGACCCGACAATGGCTGGCTGACCACTGCCAAATAAAAAATGTCTATAAGTACGATGGACTCGCCACACCCTAGTCTAGACTGCCAGGTAGACGTCTACAACTCTACACTGAAAGCCACATCGACTATCCATCTCTCACCCCCTCGTGGGGTGGTTAGCACCAATTTGATCATAGATATCTGATCTATATAGCTATGGTACCGTGCTCTTGAACTGAACTAAACTAACATCCAGATTCTGATAACATATAATATATGATAATATAATGTTTAACATAAATGAATTAATAGCATTTTCTATAATTTCATAAATACTGTCTCGTGCCAAACATTTCATAAATACGACCTCGTGTCGAACGTTTTATAAATACGGCCTCGTGCTGAATATTTCATAAATACAGCACTGCGCCAAAATCATATATAAAACACGGTCTTGCGCCGGCTATCAATCATGGCCTTGCGCCGAATATCTCATACATCTCATTTTGAATAACAAATCATTATAATGTACTTTAAAATCATAATGTACTACATTTTTTCATAATCCTTGAAAAACATACTTCATTCATAACATTGTCAAATCATAATACTTCTCACGTAAAGTAATATTCATGCCATACATTTTCTGTATAAAACCATACATTGTATTCTAAAATCATAATTTTTGGCATCTCATACATACATATATACATTTCAACATAATAGTAGTATGTTCCCAAATGTGCATTTCCTTCGTAATATACATATATAATACATGCTTTGTTGAAAATTAATTTACTGATAAATAATAATAATTTACATGGAAAAATAACTGTTTTAATTTATTCCCTTCCCTGACACTGAAAGAAACCCCCTAAAATTTCTAATCCTGCACTCCCAGGGTTCCCCGTTCAACTCCCTGAAAACAATAACTTGCAGAACTAAACTTCAGTAATTTCACGTGAATATCATTTCCTCTAACTACAGTAAGACCAAATTTGGCATAAAAAGTCTTATCTCAACTTTGGGATGAATTTTAACTAGCTTCCACCAACGATCCACTCTGGCAGATTTGGAGAGAACTTTCCCAAGAGCGTTGTGGTGGCCTCAGATCATTGATCTAGCGAGCGATGGAGCCGAAATCGAAGAGAGAAGGGAGAGAAATCGAAAGGGGGGGGGGGAGAGAGAGAGAGAGAGAGAGAGATTTTTTCTTAATTTTTTGCGTTTAAATCTGGGTTTTTGCTATTTGTTGGATTGGATTTGTCGACGAGACATGTCACCTCATCGATGAGTCCTGTAGAAAGTTCATTGACGAACCTACACCTTCATCGACGAATTTCAGACTTCCCTATAAATCCTCTCTTGGTATCTTCTCGTCGATGAAACTTGTCTTCGTCGACGAGGACCTCTTGTACCCTCGTCAACGAATCCCCTGTGTTCGTCGACGAGGACCTGATAAATTTTCTCAGTTATTTCTCCCAAAGTGTAATGTCATTGACGAACGCGCCTCCTTTTGTTTCTGTTTCCATTTTTCTTCCTCTTTATTATTTAAATATCATTATTCTTCAGGTCAATAAAAAACACCGGTCGGTAATAATCTTTCACATAAAGAAGATCTTTTATTTTTATTTTCCATATGTGACAATTTGAACAATTGAGATTAATAATTCTACTCGTATTTGCTTTCATAACACAAACTGCCAACTTGACAATTTGTCAACCTGACTCTAATACCACTTTGTTAGGAGAGATATCAACAAACGACCACAACAAAATAATTTTTCTCCCTATATGCAAGCATATAGTGTATCTCTACTTTTATACGTGCTGGAAATAATAGGAAAAATAATTAATCAGACAAAGCCACAAGAACACAAGCAATTTTTTACGTGAAAAACTTCCCTAGTGTGAGGAAGAAAAACCACGGGACCTAGTTTTATTAAAACCTCCACTATCAACCAAATAATGGGTACACTAAGTCTTATCTAATCACAATTAGAGGCTACAAATATATCTCATTAGGATATCAACAATCTTGGCAAATACAAAGAGAATTGGAGAGAATAAACTAAAATTGAGGTTACTGTTCATGGGCAAACATCTCAACTCCCGAGCTTAAAATCTGATCTCCATCGTTCAAATTGTAGCTCCTTGAGTCGTGAACCTTTCCTCCAAATTTCAGTTCGATTGGACCACAGACGAAGCGGGATCGCAGTCTTGATGAAATCTGGGCAGCATGAGAAAAATCACGTTTTTCTTTCTTTCTTTTGAGAAGTGCTCCTCCCTTCTCCCCTCTCTTTTTATAACTTCATTTAGTGAAAAGATATTTGCTATTATTTTAGGTTATGTAAGTTTTGTATACGTACTGGATTTTTGGTCAGGATGTCTTTTGGGGATTATAATAGCAAATTATGTTTTAGTACATATGAATATATGTAAGAAACAGTTAGATACTCTGGTAGTCTATAAGAAGATGTGTGAACTTCTATGTTTTTCATTGTGCATAAGAATACAGATCAGTATAATACACCCGTATGTCCCTTATTAGGGTAGGTAGTTTGTGTTTATTATCAGGGATATGCATGTTATATATGTTAGTAGCACTTCGAGGCCACGTAGAGGGCTGGGGTGTTACAACAACCATAGCACCCCTAGTGAGCTTCCACTTGCCATCACTGAAAGTGCGTAGTACCCTTCGTCATCAAGTTTACCTGTAGAAATCAAATTCAAACGAATGTCAGGATTATGCTTCACATCTCTAAGAACTAAATTTGTGCCATTATTTGTCTTCAGATACACATCCCCAATTCCAATGACTTTAACCAAGCCATCATTGCCCATCTTTACTGTTCCAAAGTCTCTAAATCTATAGGATGTAAAGAGTTCCTTCCGAGATGTAGCATGAATGGAGGCACCACTGTCAATCACCCAACTAGTCTCATGGTATGCAACATTTATCATCTCATCATCATAAACAATGAGGAAGTTTGCAAGAGTGGTGGTAGCAACTCTATCATCACCATCTTTTTCATCTCCATTCTTCGTTCCCTTCCCTTTCTCATTCTTGTTTTGTTTCTTCAATTGCCTGTAATATTTCTTGATGTGTCCCTTTTTCCTGCAATGATGACACTCAATATTTGCAAACTTGTTGGACTTGCTTCTACTGTTATATTTGTTCTTCGGACCTTTGCTATTACTTCTCCCCCTCTTTTCTATAACAAAGATCTCTGACTGTGAAGAGGATCCCTGTGTTTTTCTTCTCATCTCTTTATTTAGAAAACAACTCTTGGCCATATCAATTGTGATTACACCTTATGGAGTAGAGTTAGACAATGAAGTTCTGAGCGTCTCCCACGAGTCCGGTAATGAACCAAGCAACCATAACCCTTGTATCTCATCATCAAACTTAATGCTCATTCCAGCCAACTGATTAATAACTCATTGGAATGTATTTAGGTGATCAGATAAAGAAGTCCCGTCCTGGTACCTCAAAGCCATCACTTTTTTAATCAGAAATAACTTATTATTTCTAGTCTTTCTAGCATATAATTGTTCAAGCTTACTCCATAGAGAACATGCATTTGTCTCTCCACTAATATGGTTCAAAACATTATCATCTACCCATTGCCTGATATACCCACACACTTGTCGATGTAACAAAATCCATTCCACATCAGACTTTTTTTTTTTATTTTTTTTTTATGGTTTTTCAGCACTAAACACCGATAAGTAATAATCTTTCACATAAATAAGATCTTCCATTTTTCCTTTCCATATGTGATAATCTGAACCATTAAGATTAATCATTCTACTCGTATTTGCTTCCATAACTCAAACTGTCAACCTGACAGTTTGTCAACTTGGCTCTGATACCACTTTGTTGGGAGAGATATCAACAAACGATCACAACGGAATAATTCTTTTCCCTATATGTAAGTAAATATAGTGTATCTCTACTTTTATACATCCTGAAAATAATAGGAAAAATAATAAATCACACCAAGCCACAAGAACACAAACAATTTTTTACGTGGAAAACTTTCCCAGTGTGACGATGAAAAATCACGGGACCTAGTCCAGTTAAAACTTCCACTATCAACCAAATAATGGGTACACAAAGTCTTATCTAATCGCAATTAGAGGTTACAAATATGTTTCGTCAAGATATCAACAATCTTGACAAATATAAAAAGAATTGGAGAGAATATACCAAAATCGAGATTACTCTTCATGGGCAAAAATCCTAACTCCCCAGCTCAAAATGTGATCTCCATTGTTCAGATTGTAACTCCTTGAGTCGTGAACCTTTCTACCAAATTTCAGTTCGATCGGACCACAAACGAAGCGGGATTGGAATCTTGATGAAATCTGGGTAGTATGAGAAAAATCGCGTTTTCCTCTCTTTTTTTTGAGAAGTGCTCCTCCCTTCCTTCATTTCTTTTTTTATAACTTCCTTTAAGTTATTACACTAAAGGGTTGGGCTTTGGGTTTTTAATAAAGCCCACTTGGGCTTTCCTCAACATGGAAGGAAATAATCCAACATGAATAAGAGAGGTTTTTACCTCTTTCTCTTCTCTCGCACTCTCAGACTGATTTATCTTGCTGCAACAAAGCAGGCTTAGGAATGAATTAGGTCTCTCCCCTTCGTAAACATCACAATCATGATCTATAGCCTTGATTATCTAAACTATATGGTAATTGAAAGACTACAGAACAAAGTATGGACGTCTAGGAAGTTGCAAAGGGATTTTCGAGGAATTCCTATGATTCCTTTAAAATTATCGGAGTTGGGTATTAATGTGAAAAGATATTTGCTATTATAAAAAAAAGACTCTAAAATGGATATAAGACAGCTCACAATTACACAGACTTTATATTATGCACCACTCCTTCATACGTTATAGGCTTGATTTGAGCATCTAAGAAAAGGTAAAGGCCTATGAAACACTGAAGATTTTGCAAGCTTCTTTTTTCTTTATAGTTGCAAGTAATTGATATATAGACTAGATACAGAGATGAGTTCGAATATATATATAAACAACAAGAGTTTTGTTATTACATATAAGAAAATCATCACAAGAAAATATCACAAGTGATCAATGTGGTGTTTTTGGAATTTATTAACATTTAATTTCATAGTGAATCAATTATAGGAAATCTTGAGACATCAACATCACTTTGATTTGTCCATGCGAAACATCTCTTGTAATGAATAAAGTTTTTCAACATAATCATGATAATAAAATACCTCTTCAAGAATATTTAAGGTAATTTGAACCAAGTGTCTTATAAATAATCAAATTAACCCATCTGGATAAAGAGCCTATCTGATTCTTATCCGAATTAAAAGAGAATAGGATACCTGGATAGAATCCCTCGTTTCTTTTAGTTTCACACAACCCTCCTTATCATAAAAAGAAGAATATAATATGAAGATGAAGTTAGAAATCAACAGCCAGCTTATGTTAACAACTAGCGCGTGCGTGCGTGCTTCCCGTGCAGGCGCAACGCGGCTGCTTGATCGACTGTACAGCCGGAGAAAAAGAAATAAAAAACTGCTGATGAATGTATTCCCACCGACATATCTAAGAGGAGCCCATGTATCACTTTTTGATTTTGAGCGCGTGGTTATACGAAATAAAGACGTAGGTTGAGTTATGACGCGAGATTCATGATGATGAATTGATCAGATAAGGCCGCCTCCAGAAGATTCAATTCAAGTCTGGAAAATGAACTCTCCCAGTCTTTTCATTTTTTCTTTCTTTCACGTTAAATCACAGGCCCGCTCTTGGGTTTTAATCACTGCATACATGCGAAAGAGATCTGCCGCCACCCTGCATGACAGAAGGAGAGAGAGAGACGGTGATGATGAGAGCGTTGATTAATTTTTAGGATGAAAGGGATGGCATCCATCCCCACTGATATTAGTATTTTTAGGATGAACGGGATGGCTTCCCTCACCCACTGATATTAGTAGTCTTAGTTAATATGCTTTTCGACTGGCCCAACTCCATCTCCGTCTCCGTCTCCATGCACATCTCATCTCATTTTGTTGCTGAGTGTTGATTACTTTGCAATATCCCCACTGCCCCTTTTTTCCCGTTTTCCCACACGTACGATTGGATTTGATTGACCGTACTTCGGCCAGTCTTTGCATTCTGGGTGGAGGATATCTTTCATCCTTTGGCAAATTCCAATTCAAACTTCTTTACGCATCTTTTGAATGCCGTCTGTTGCAATTATTAAATCAAGTAAATCTGTAGAGGAGTTGACAGAACCATATTTAGGTGTGTTACATTCAATAAAACTGTATTTAGGAAGTTTAGCTTATGTTATTTCATATTATTTAAGTGTGACACTATTTTTTAAAAAAAAAAACATTAATTAGTGGTAAGATCTTTAAAAATACTTAATCACTACTCTATCTCCTTGTTTATTTATCAAAGAAAGGTTAATTAGTTGTAAGATCTTTAAAAATTTCTAATCACTACGCTATCTCCTTGTTTATTTATCAAAGAAAGGTTAATTAGTCGTAAGTTCTTTAAAAATTTCTAATCACTACACTATCTCCTTGTTTATTTATCAAAGAAAGAGTTGCTATCAAAACATAAAGTATAAAGGGCGGTGATGTAGTTGAGATAGACCCATCACAATCTTTCTTTCTTTTTTCATTTATTTAATTATTATTATTTTTTGTGTTGCTTTCTTATAATTGTTCTCTTTATTTGAATTGAATACTGCAAGCTCCCGACATAGTGCACGATGCATATAAGCTAAGTCATACGAAAAATAGAAGAGCTTTTTTGGTTGTATGAAATAATTTTTATTTTCTTTTTATATAGTTTTTCATAAAATTATATATCAAAATTAGTTGATTTTTTTTAACCATATTTTGGTTTTGGAAATAGTTTAGTTTTTTATTTTAAATTTTCAAATAATTATAAAAATTCCATCTTGTTTTCCAATTTTTTGAAAAATTATATAAAAAAGTCGGAGAACATATTTTTGTTGTTTTCCATTTCTATTGTCTAATTTTTCATGGGAGCATGAAAATTAGGAATCACACTTTGATTTGTGTGGATTATGACAAAATATTGTATAAAATTGTATTGACAGTTTTTTCGAGCCACACAGAGATATAAATCTAAGTCCTAGAATGTATGATCTCAAATATTATCTCATATAATTTTAAAAAACTAAAAAATAAGCAATTTTTTTTAATTTTATAATTATTTTAAAATATATATATAAAAAAAACTGTTTTCTCAAATAAAAAAATATCTATTACTATCTTCTTACTAAGAACTTTGAAAAACTATAAAACAGGCTAAAATTTTTATAGATTTTTAGAAAATTAAAAATAAAAATGGAAAATAATTTTCGTAGCCGAACAAATCCTAAATGTTTGACCAAAATAGTTGTTAATTTTTTTTTAAATGTAACTTAATATTTAAATAAAAATAAAAATAAAAATTTAGTATAATTATAAGTAAACCAACAGTTATACGTGCTATTTAATGATTATAATAAGTTCTATTGAAGTTAAAATAAAAATCTTTTATGTAATAAAATAGCTACTATATTACCTGCCAAAAAGGAAAGTAATCAATCATATTAAAACCCTACTATTTTGTGCAATTAACTAATTTTGAGCAAAACAGCTCTCATAAAACATCTAAAATATTAGGAGTGGGCGGTTCGTGGGCCCTAAGCCCAAAGAGCTAAAGGCCCCTCTTCCACTTTTTCCTTAATCAGTTGCAACTTCAGAGTTCATACTGCATATTGAACTTTCATTGTGGCACTAAAGCAGGGGAGGAGGAGGAGGAGGAGAAGAAGAAGAAGAAGAGAACTGCTTTGTCAATGGACCCCAAGTCCATGCTAATGATGAGCCCTCTGCCTTTCGTACAGGTAGCTTAACCGCTAATTTGGACCGAGAGACTGGTCGGCTAGACCCTCAGGCCTCAGTTGTCACATGGGATGGCAATATCATTGTTCCTTTGGACCATTTCTTTATATCCCATTAATATGGAAGAAGTTTTGATGTTATGTAATTTCTCGGTTTTAAAATTTCAAATCTACTCATGGATTGATGTGGCAAAGTGAGGTGACTTCGGTGATGGAGCTCTTGTAGTCCATCAATTGTCATTGTTCCATAAAATGACTTGGTGCATTGTGGGCTTTTGAAGAGTTACCAACCAACACACGCCCGTTTTGGAAGGAAAAACAAGCCTTGGAGCTTGAAATGTGTGGCGGTGCATGATTAGTGGCATGTCACATGGGATTAGTGGAATAATCTATGTGGTGATTCCCTATCAGTATTGTGTTGAGAGGCAACTAAGAATACTATTTTTAATCCAATCCCCACCATCTTCAATCTGCATTTGTAAGTGTTACGATTTTCCAATCCAAGAAAATAAATTATTTTGTATGAATTGATTAAATTATGACGACATGGAGTTTTGGGTAATGAGCGTGTGATTCAATTGGTGATTTTTGGGTTGCTGTCCATGGAGATTTTTTAACTAATTGGATTTATTCTCTCTACAAAAGGGGCAAGTCAGTGAGTCCCTGGAGTTTTATCCACATGCAAACCTTTTGCCAAATCTCTTTCATCTTCTCTTTGGAGTAATGCATATATGTATATATAAATATATATATATATATACACGCGCGCGCGGCGCGCGCATTGTTTGAACTACTGTGCATGATTTCAATTCCCATGATTTGTTGAATTCAAGCCTTTCACAGAGGCTTAGGTGTCCCGCAACGGTCTAATAATAAAATAATGTGGCTAAGGTATGCAGAAGTTCCATCACTCCTTTTATAAGTTATAAGTGAAGACCATCGAGTGATTCCAAACATTTATTTAATTAGGCATGATGACTATCATTAATCTGAATTAGTTAGGGAAAAAGAATCCTAATATTTTAAATTATAGTTGTTCGAAAATAGGTTTGATGTCAAGATATATTCCCTAAAAAATATTTCTCAATTTTTTTCTTCAAATGTCCCAACGTATCGGAAAAATGTCTGAAATGGCGAGGACCGGCGGTTCAAAAGTCAGACCGGTTCAACCAGCCTGAACCGGGTCAACTCGGTTGGGATTAGTGGGCTATGTGTTCACCCAAAGTGGAGACACATGTTATTTATTTATTTATTTATTGTAACAAGGTGACGTCAGCTGCAGATGATTTATTTTCTTTTATTTTATTTTTAAAACTTTCTGCAGTAGAGTGATGTCGTCATGACGCCACTCGCCACATGGTAGTAATCTCATTAATAAAGTCATTTAAACAAGCACTCTTTACATTCATTTGATATAATTCGAATTCCTTATGAGATGCATAAGCTAATAACATTCTAATGACTTCCATTCTAGTTACGGGAGCAAAAGTCTCATCATAGTCTATTCTTTCTTCTTGATTATATCCTTGAGCCACAAGTCTAGCCATGTTTCTTACTACTATTCCATTTTCATCCTTTTTATTCCTAAATACCCACTTTGTTCCAATTATTGAGTGGTCATCAAGTGTAGGAACTAATTTCCATACTTTATTTCATTCAAATTGATTTAATTCTTCTTGCATAGCCACTATCCATGATTCATCACTTAGAGCTTCTTCAACGTTCTTAGGTTCATCTTGAGATAAGAATGTATAATGATTACATAGATTTTTCAATGAAGATATAGAAGATACACCTTGTAACAACCTGCTATTTAACTGAGTTTTTTTTTAAAATATATATACTACAAAATTTATAACGCTCTGATACCTACTAGATCAAACCAATCCATCAACCTAAGTAGCAAAAAGCGGAATTCATATAAACACAACCAAGAAAATATACAATACCAGGGTATTAAAATGTGTCCCCAAAATATACATATAAGACCGTTTCCCAAAATACCCTCAACTGGGCTAGGGCTACACATAAATATTCTAAAAAATACTCACTCTACTGATAGGGCAATACTGAAGCCCCTCTATCTGCGAGCCTAATCGGCTCGCCTACCTGGATCACCTAAAAAATGTTAAGGTAATGGGATGAGACGACGCTCAGTAAGACGAAATATGCTATTACTAGTGTGTGGCATATGAGTTACAATACTGAAAAGATCTGTTTCTATATAATCACATATAACTAAATCTGAAAATATAGTACAAATAATATAACAACCACCTTCCCATGTTGCTTAACATATCTGTATTTTAGGTTTCTATACATAATACTTTTAATATACATAAACATACCCCTATTTATGTGAAACTTTACATACATAATAATAACTGAAAACTTCCCTCGATGACTATATGTCATGATTTAACCCCTCATGACAGGGTTGTGTGGCTCGAAGGCGGGATCTACCCTAACTGGCCGACTAGGATAAACCACTATACTCCATCAGTTTGATCAGCCCTCCTCAACCCATATCTGATAGGGAGCTTGTCCGCTCCCGAGCATTTGATCGACCTACTTACCACGTATTATCTAAATAGGTGGTTGCACTCTATACTGAATATTTGTATATAGCAACGGTACTGTGCTCTACTGAATTTGATCCATCAGAGTCTGATACTAAATAATACATTACTATATACAATCTATCTGTTTTACCATGATTCTGTATTATCTGTATTAACCATGACGCTGTGATAAACTGTATCTATATCAACTGTATTTCTGAAATAAACTGTAAAATTGTATGTCATGGTACTAAAAACTGTATAATCATGGTATTCTGAAAATATTATAAAACATATTCCTTGTCTGTATAATTTGTAAAACAAAATTCTAAAAATACTGTAAAAACATGTTTTTGTACTATATCCATATTCTCATGCCATACAGTAATTTTAAAACATTTTAAACGTATTTGATACACTGTATAAATTCCTGCGGTGAAATAATAATATGATAAAAAAATATAATTCATACTGAAATCATACTAGTATTACCTAGCATAACATATTTCCCTTACCTGATTTCTGCTAAAATCTTCCTACTGTAGCGGGTCTTACACCCGCAGGGTTCTCCACTCAGAACAAAACATCATTATTTCTACGTCTTCTACATTTCCTACAACTGCCGAAAAGCCTAATTTCGAATAAAAGACCTTACCCTAAATCTGGGATGAAATCCAACTTCGTCCCATCGATGATCCGCTTCAGCAGACTTAGGGAGAACTTCCCCAAGATCGTCGTGGTGGCCTCAAATCATCGATTCGGCGAACAACAGGGCCGAAATCGAAGAGAGATGGAGGTGGAGCCATAGGAGAGAGAGAGAGAGAGAGAGAGAGAGAGAGAGAGAGAGAGAGAGAGAGAGAGAGAGAGAGTGAATTTTGCTAAAAATTTATGCATTTAACCTGGTTTTAGGCTATTTATACTACGGATTTTGTTGACGAACCACGTCACCTCGTCGACAAGTCCTGTAGAAAGTTCGTCGATGAACCTGCACCCTCGTCGACGAATTTTAGACTTCCCTAAAATCTTCTCTTGGTATCTTCTTATCGGCGAGATGGGACCTCGTCGACGAGATCCTGAAGAACCCTCGTTGACGAAACCCCTGTGTTCATTGACGAGGCTTAGAAGATTTTTTGGGATTATCACATCCAAAGTGCTTCTTTTGGTATTGTTTCCATTTCTATCCCTCTTTATTATTTAAATACCCTTATTCTTCGGATCGTTACATTCTCCCCTCCTTATAAAATTTCGTCATCAAAATTTACTATTCATATAGCTCATCATCCGTTAAAGGCAAAATGGTCTACTTATTTTATTACCTGCCCTCACTTATGGCGGTAGAATACCGTGGTTACATGGGTAGTTCTAAGAGATTACAACTATAAGAGAAAATTCCCCCAAAACCAAAATAGTACCTATCCTATACACTACATTACAATTCCACTATTTAAATAAAATAAAATTACTCTTACCTTATTTATACATCACTGTAGTATTCACTAAACAAGTAGGGATATTTTCGTCTGATCTCATCTTCAAGTTCCCATAAGGCTTCTTCTATCGCGTGATTCCTCCATAGGACTTTTACTAGTGGTATCTTTTTATTACACAATTCCTGTTCTTTTCTGTCTAAGATATGTACTCGAGCTTCCTCATATGCTAGATCATCCCTGAGTTCCAATTCTGCATAGCTAATGATATGGGAAGGATTTGGGACGTATTTCCTTAACATAGAAACATGAAACATGTCGTGAATCCTGAATAGAGATGGTGGTAAAGCCAGCCGATAGGCAACTGATCTAATCTTCTCGAGTATCTCAAATGGGCCAATGAACCTAGGGCTCAACTTACCCTTCTTCCCAAATCTCATGATTCCCTTTAATGGTGCGATTTTTAGAAATACATGATCACCCACTTAAAATTCCAGTTCTCGGCGGCAAGTACCTACGTAGCTTTTTTGCCGACTCTGTGCTACACTGATTCAATCTTGAATGAGTCGGACTTTATCGTACGCCTGCTGAACTATCTCTAGCCCTAAAACTCGCCTCTCACCCAGCTCACTACAGTATAAAGGAGAACGACATTTCCTACCATAAAGTGCCTCATAAGGAGTCATGCCTATGCTAGCCTGGTAGCTGTTGTTGTAGGAAAATTCCACCAATGGCATATACTGAATCCAACTACCCCCAAAATCCTATACACACGCTTGTAACATATCCTCAAGTATCTGAATAGTTCTCTCTGTCTGACCGTCTGTCTGAGGATGGAAAGCAGTGTTGAATGCTAGCTGAGTCCCTGATGCCTCCTGCAAACTCCTCTAGAACCACGATGTAAAATGTGGATCACGGTCTGAGATTATGGATACCGGCACTCCATGGGGTCGAACAATCTCCTGAATGTAAATCTCTACTAACTTGTTCATAGGGTAGCTAACCTTAATGGGCAGAAAGTGTGTTATCTTCGTCAACCTATCAACAATTACCCAGATGACATTCTGAACATGCAGCGCCGGTGGTAACCTAGTGATAAAATCCATGGATGCATGGTCCCATTTCCATTCGGGAATGAAAAGTGGCTGCAACTGACCAGCAGACCTCTGGTGCTCAGCCTTAACCTGCTGGCACGTCAAACACTGCCGCACAAATTCTACTATTTCCCTCTTCATGCCACTCCACTAGAAATACTCCTGCAGATCCCTATACATTTTCGTACTACCAAGATGAACAGTGTATAGAGATTTGTGTGCCTCCTCAAAATCGTCCTCCTGATGATGTTATCTGCAGGCACACACAATCTGGTGCGAAATCTCAAAGCTCCATTGTCAAAAATGCCGAATTCTTCTCCCTGACCATCCTGTATTCTGGTTATCACTTCTGCCAATTCTGGATCATTCTTATTGGCCTAATAAGGCTTACAATTTTTATTTTGATGATAACAAATCAATGATATGTTTAATATGTTTTAAGTAAAATTTTTTTAGGAAAGTGACAAAGCCCAAGTGCATAAAGAAGCCTATGGATTGCAAAGAATTCTTGAAGAATACAAGTATAGTTTATGGATTACAAAGAATCCTTGAAGAATACAAAGAAAAGCTTATGGATTACAAAGAGTATGAGGAATAAAATTATACTGGTGAAAAGCTCAAATAAAAGATTGAAACAACAAAGATGATGGAAGAACAAGATTGAAGATTAAAGAATTATATTTTAGGATGTTCTTAATGTAAGTACTTCAAAGGTTAAACTCAAATATAAAGTGGTTTGAAGCTTATAGAAAATCAAAAATATTTTTTTTAAACATATATACTCTAAAAAGTATTTTTTTTATAAATAAAAAAGGCTTAAGGAGGGAAGATTTTTTAAACCATTTTTTTAAACATATATACTCTAAAAAGTATTTTTTTTTAGTAAATAAAAAAGGCTTAAGAAGGGAAGATTTTTTAAACCATGTTTTTAAACATATTTATTTCAAAATATTTGGAAATGAATTTTAGGAATCTTTGGGAGTAATGGATGGCTTCTAAAAGCATCTTTAAATAGTCAAAAGCTTCAAAAGTTTAAAATAATAATCTTAGAGGCAATATTGAAAGGTTTTTGAAATTAAGAAATTTTCAAAGTTTCAGATCCAGCAATTTTCAAAGTTTAAGATCAAGCAACCTTCAAGGTTTTTAGATCAACCTACTTTTCAAAGGTTTTTAGATCAAATGATTTTCAAATATTCAAATTTCTCGAAGGATCTAAAACTTTCCTGTGCTTAAACTTTCTGATCTGATATTGATTTATATTTTTGAAGCAAAGTTTTAAAAAATCAGAATCTTTCATTTTCTTTGAAAAATCATTTGGTAATTCATACTAAGCATTGAGCTTCAAATTTCTTATATTTGAATTACTTTGGAGTATAAGTGAGCTGATCATTGTACTAATCTACTCTATTGTGAGAGTTCTCTTTTGTACACAAATTTCTTTATCCTCATTCTTAAACGATTCAGAGTTGTTGAATCGTTGGACCAAACAAGGGGTTATTGTTTGGAGAGGCGGGCTCTAGCTTAACAAAAAGAGTGGTTGTAAATAGGTATTGTTCCACCAGGTAAAGGAACTGATATAGTGGAATCCTTTGGTGTTTTGCCAAAGGTGAGGATACAGGCTGTGTTGAAGCCGAACCTTGTAAGAATCTTGTGTTTTTCTCTCTACTTTACTTTATATTATTTACTTGCTATTGTGGTATGATTTAAATGTGCAGGCTGCAAATTCTTAAATGAGAAAGAAACAAAGGTACTTGATATTTAGAAAGTACATTTTGATTAATCATTTGGGGAAACCCAAAAAGGGAGTACGTTGGTTAATTTGCGAAAATATTGATCAAGTAAAGTGCATACTAAGAGTTTACAGAAAAATCAACTAAAGTTCTAATATTTTTGGTTGAGTGATTGAATTATGTTGATTTCATTAATTGACTTGTGAATTTAAATTTCAGTATTTTTAAGTGTAGTTATCGTTTATATATCTTTTTTTCTGGGTAATTAAAATCAATAGCTTAAAAATCATTAAAATTTAAAAAGAATCCAATTCACCCCCCCTCTTAGGAAGCTATTCCTCATTTCAATTCCCTTGAACGGCTTTAATCTTTTCATAAAGTGTAGGCTGTACAACTAGACTGGCAATAAATGGCTGAGGATCATCTGCTACTAATTCCATGCCGAGCCTTTCCAAGTCCATCTGAATTGGGTGCTAAACTACTGTAGCTAGCTGTGCTATATTTTCTAATTTACAGCTTAAAGCATCAGCCACCACATTTGCTTTACCTGGGTGGTAACTGATGGTGCAGTCGTAATCCTTGATGAGTTCTAATCACCTTTTCTGACGCATATTCAACTCTTTATGTGTAAAGAAATACTTTAGGCTCTTGTGATAAGAAAATATTTCACACCTCTCACCATATAAGTAATGTCTCCAGATCTTCAATTCATGTACAACTGTAGCCAATTCCAGATCGTGAGTAGGGTAGTTTCTTTCATATTCTTTTAACTGCCTGGACGCATATGCCACCACCCTACCATGCTGCATCAGTATACACCCGAGTCCTCTCAAAGACACGTCACTGTAAATCACATAACCATCACCTCCTGATGGAATCGTCAGTACTGGTGCAGTGACAAGCCGCTGCTTTAATTCTTGAAAAATCTGTTTGCATTCTTCATCCCACACAAACCTGGCATTTTTCCTGGTCAACCGCGTAAGAGGTCCTGACAAGGCTGAAAATCCCTCCATAAATCGACAGTAATAACCTGCCAGTCCTAAGAAACTTCTGACTTCCTGTACGTTCTTCAGCCTAGCCCAATTCACTACTGCATCGATCTTGCTGGGATCCACTGAAATACTGTCTCCTGAGATCACGTGGCCTAAAAATGTAACTTTCTCAATCCAGAACTCACACTTGCTAAACTTGGCATAGAGCTTTTCCTCCCTGAGTGTCTATAGAACCTATCTCAAATACACCACATGATCCTCAAAATTCCTCGAGTACACCAGTATATCATTAATAAAATCTACTACAAATTGATCTACATATTGGTGAAAAACTCTGTTCATCAAGTCCATGAACACAACTAGGGCATTCGTCAAACCAAACGACATAACGAGGAATTCGTAGTGCCCATATCTGGTCCTAAAGGCTATCTTTGCAACATCCTCTGCCTTTACTCTCACCTGATGATAAGCTGATCTGAGGTCAATCTTGGAATACACCCGTGTACCCTGGAGCTGATAAAAAAATCATCAATATGGGGTAAATGATATTTATTCTTAATAGTAACCTTATTGATTTGCTTGTAATCAATACACATCCTCATTGTCCTATTTTTCTTTTTCACAAATAATACTGGAGCTCCCCATGGCGATATACTGGGTCGTATAAATCCCCTATTCAACAAGTCTTGCAACTGATTCTTTAATTCTCTTGATTCAACTGGAGTCATACGATAAGGAACCTTAGAGATCAGCGCTGTCCCTGGAGGCAAATCTATAGGAAAATCCACCTCGCGTTTGGGAGGCAACCCTGGTAGCTCCTCTAGAAAAACATTTGGAAATTCTTATACAACTGGGGTATGTCAAGCTTCGATTCATTCTCTGATGCTTCCTTTAAAAAAGCCACAAACCCCTAACTTCCATCTCAGAGTCATCTGCTTACCTGTACAGCTGATATTATTTGCAACGGAGCATGTACACGCGAACCTACAAAACTGAATTCTTGCTCACTAGGGGGTCTAAAACTACTTCTTTCTGATGACAATCAATACTGGCGTGATTAGTTGTCAACCAATACATACCCAATATTACATCAAACTCACACATCTCAAACACAATCAGGTCCTCGGGTAGCACTCTCCCCTAAATTTCTATAGGATAACCTTTGAGCACCCTCTGACACCGATCACTGACCCTGACAGTGTAGCTACTAAAAATTCCATATCTAATAATTGGGTCTCACTTCCATATAATTTAACGTAGAATGTAGAGACAAAGGAATGAGTAGCCCCTGAATTAAATAAAACAATAACGAAATGTGATAAAATAGTAAATGTACTTGTCACCACATTCGTAGCAATCTCAGCATCATCCGGCATCAACGCGTAAACCCTTGCCGGGGCCATATTCCTCTATTGTCCTCCACGAGGCGCCTGATATCCTCTCCGATAGGGCTTAGGAGCTGGGACTTGGTCTGGCGGATAGGGGCATGGACGTGCCATGTGATCGAGTCTCCCACAATGGTAACATACACCTCTCCTTGCCATGCACTCCCCCGAATAACGTCTCCCTCACGTCTGACATACCGGGACATTCGACGCACCCTAATTCCCATGAGGTCCTGTCATATTCCTCTGATATCCTCTATCACAACCTCCTCTTCATGAACCCCTACTGGAGCTAGCCTGAAAGCCTTGAGGCGCAGGCCTCTTCCTCTGACCCTCTCAATGATCGTAGATCTGTCTACAATTTCCATAAATGTCCGAGCTCTAAAGCCAATCACCTACTTAAAAAAATTCTGCCTTAGTCCCTCCTTAAACTTCCTTGCCTTTTTCTTTTCATTGGGTGCTAGATGTGGAGCAAAATGCGACAACTTGATAAACCGAGCTGCGTACTGGGATACGGTCATTTGCCCCTGTACCAGATGCATAAACTCTGTTACCTTCGTGCTCCGAACGATAGCAGGGAAATACCGCTCAAAAAACAACTCCTTGAATCGGTCCCACGTCACTGGTATTGGAACCATCCTCTACTCCTTTATCAATCGCGTTGATCTCCACTAATGCTTCGCCTCCCCTGTCAACTTAAATGCTGCAAATACAACATTCTGCTCATCCAAACAGGGAAACACTACCAACATCTCTTCGATGTCCTGGACCCAATTCTCAGCTACAATCGGGTCATCTCCTCTAGCAAAGGATGGGGGCTTCATCTGCGGAAACTGCTCGATCGAATAGCCACACTCCCTAGAGCTCCTGTCCATCTTAGCCATCACCTGCTGAGTGGCACTACGCATTACAACATCTGTATCTCCTCCACATATGCTGTAAGGTCCTGGCCTATCGTCCCCAACATTCCTACCACTACTTCCCGGGTCCATCCTAAAATAAGAAACACACTTAAGAACCTTATCTCCTATACAGACCTATCCTATACCAATTCAAAATTAACTATCTTCCCTGACCTTAACTCAATATCCAGTTCTGTCACCTAGACACACGACCTGACAATAGTTTACTATGATTTTCCTGAAATCGTCACCCCAAGAAAAACACAGAAACCACCACGGTAATCCTATACCCAGACAACAGAACAAACCTCAAATCCTTTCCTATACTCTGGTATTGCTTCCACTGCACTCTAAAGTCTACTGAACCTAGTAACCTAGGCTCTAATACCAAATTGTAACCACCTGCTATTTAAGTGGGGTTTGTTTTTTTTTTTTTTTTATATATATACTGCAAAATTTATAATGCTCTGATACCTACTAGATCAAACCAATCCATCAACCTAAGCAGCAAGAAGTGGAATTCATATAAACACAACTAAGAAAATATACAATACCAGGGTGCTAAAATGTGTCCCCAAAATATACATATAAGACTGTTTCCCAAAGTACCCTCAACTGGGCTAGGGCTATACATAAATACTCAAAAAAATACTCACTCTACTAATAGGGCAGTACTGAAGCCCCTCTATCTATGAGCCTGATCTGCTCGCCTACCTGGATCACCTGAAAAATGTTAAGGTATGGGATTGAGTTACAATACTGAGAAGATCTGTTTCTATATAATCACATATAACTGAATATGAAAATATAGTACAAATAATATAACATCCACCTTCCCATGTTACTTAACGTATCTGTATTTTAGGTTTCTATACATAATACATTTAATATACATAAACATATATTCCCTGTTTTTGTGAAACTGTACATACATAATAATAACTGAAAACTTCCATGGATGGTATGTCATGATTTAACCCTTCATGACAGGGTTATGCGGCTCGAAGGCGGGATCTACCCTGACTGGCCGACCAGGATAAACCACTATACTCCATCAGTCTGATCAGCCCTCCTCAACCCATATCTGATGGGGAGCCTGTCCGCTCTCGGGCATTTGATCGACCGACTTATCACGTATTATCTAAATAGGTGGTTGCACTCTATACTCAATATCTATATATAGCAACGGTAGCGTGCTCTATTGAATCTGATCCATCAAAGTCTGATACTAAATACTACATTACTATATACAATTTATATGTTTTACCATGATTCTGTATTATCCGTATTAACCATGACGCTGTGATAAACTGTATCTGTATCAGCTGTATTTCTGAAATAAACTGTAAAACTATATGTCATGGTACTGAAAACTGTATAATCATGGTATTCTAAAAATATTATATAACATATTCCTTGTCTGTATAATCTGTAAAACAAAATCCTAAAAATACTGTAAAAACATGCTTTTGTACTATGTCCATATTCTCATGCCACATAGTAATTTTAAAACATCTTAAACGTATTTGATACACTGCATAAATTCCTGCGGTGAAATAATAATCTAATAAAAACATATAATTCATACTGAAATCATACTAGTATTACCTCGCATAACATATTTCCCTTACTTGATTTCTACTAAAATCCCCTTACTGTAGCGAGTCCTACACCCGTAGGATTCTCCACTCAACACCCTGAAAACCATAAATCCTAGAACAAAACATCATTATTTCTACATCTTCTGCACTTCCTACAACCTTCGAAAAGCCTAATTTTGAATAAAAGACCTTACCCTAAATCTGGGATGAAATCCAACTTTGTCCGACCGATGATCCGCTTCAGCAGACTTAGGGAGAACTTGCCTAGGATCATCGTGGTGGCCTCTAATCATTGATCCGACAAACGATGGGGCCAAAATCGAAGAGAGATGGAGGTGGAGCCATAGGAGAGAGAGAGAGAGAGAGAGAGAATTTTGCTAAAAAATTATGCATTTAATTCGGTTTTAGGCTATTTATACTGTGGAATTTGTCGACGAGCCACGTCACCTCATCGACGAGTCCTGTAGAAAGTTCGTCGATGAATCTGCACCCTCGTCGACGAATTTTAGACTTCCCTAAAATCCTCTCTTGGTATCTTATCGTCGATGACATCCTGAAGAACCCTCGTCGACAAAACCCCTGTGTTCGTCGACGAGGCTTGGAAAATTTCTTGAGATTATCGCATCCAAAGTGCAACGTCGTCGACGAATGCTTCACGTTCATCGACGAAGTCGGCTGCCTTCTTTTGTTACTGTTTCCATTTCTATCCCTCTTTATTATTTAAATACCCTTATTCTTCGGGTTGTTACACACCTCGTGATGGTTCTCCTATGATTTGATCTCTAGGATGATTTCTTACAATTTTCCATTCTTTGGGTAACTCAGAATTCTTTGTAGCATCATCATTTGAAATTAATTCATTTTTTCTCTTGTTTCACTTCTATAATTTATAAGTCTTATGGTTTTTGAGTGGTTTGAACTTCTTCAGCATTTATTGTTTTATTAAATGGATTTTCCTCATAAAATGTTACATGAATTGATTCCACTATTGTAAGAGTTCTTTTTTTGTATATTCTGAATGCTTTACTCTTTAATGCATATCCTAAGAATATTCCTTCATCTACTTTTGCATCAAATTTGCCTAAATCATCTTTATCATTTAGTACAAAGCACTTGCATTCGAATATATGAAAGTAAGTTATGTTAGGCCTTCTACCTTTCGATAGTTCATAGAGACTCTTGTTTAGGCTTGATCTTATGGATACTTTATTTATTACATAGCACGTGGTATTTACCACCTCAGCCCAAAAATACTTAGGTAGCTTATGCTCATTGAGCATAGTCCTAGCCATTTCTTGAAGTGTTCTATTTTTTCTTTCAATAATACCATTTTGTTGGGGAGTTTTAGGTGCTGAAAAATTACTATTTATTTCATGTTCACTACAAAATTTTTCAACTTTTTAGTTGTTGAATTCTATTCCTTGATCACTCCTAATATTTGAGACACCATATCCTTTTTTCATTTTGAAGTCTCTTGCACAAATTTATTAACATATTACAAGCTTCATCCTTGGAGGCTAGAAAGAGTACCCAGGTAAACCTGGAGTAGTCATCAACTATGACAAAAACATATTCCTCCAATACTTTGTGTTCTAGTAGGACCAAATAGGTCTAAATGAATAAGTTCTAAGGGACTACTAGTAGAAATATGTTTCTTCTTTTTAAAGTTTGTCTTAATTTGCTTCGCAAGTTGGCAAGCATCACAAACTTTGTCTTTTATGAATTTTGTGCTTGGGAAGCCTTTGACTAACTTCTTTCCAGATAAGGTTGATAATAATTTCATGCTTGCATGTCCTAGTCTTCTATGCCAAAACCAGTTGGCTTCATTCATGGTAGCTAAGCAAGTAACTTCTTGAGAAATTAGATTTTCAAAGTTTATACAATATACATTATTGACTTTATAAGCTGTAAATAGAACTTCATGTTTTCTTGGTTTTCAACTATGCATTTATGTTGTTTAAAGATTATGTTAAACCCTTTATCACTTAATTGGCTTATGCTTAAAAGATTATGTTTTAACCCTTCCACTAGAAAAACATCATTTATGGTTAAGGAAGGTTCTTTATGTATTTTTATGATTCCGATGATTTTACCTTTAGCGTTGTCGCCGAAGGTGACATACCCTCCATCTTTTTGCATTAGGGTGGTGAATTTTGTTCTATCCCTAGTCATATGTCTTGAACACCTGTTGCCCAAGTATGGCTTGTCTTTTGATGGAGTGGTCCTAAAGCATACCTACAAGAAGGATTTAAGGTGTTACTTTTGGTACCCAAACCTTCTTAATCCTTTTTAAGTCATGTCTATTTTTAGTGTTTACTTTCCATTCATTTTTGATTTTGACATATTTCTTTTTGAGTGGACAATTAAACTTTAAGTGTCTCTTATTACTACAAAAGAAGCAAATAGTGTGTTCATAAATATTTGTAGAAGATGTACTAGCATAGTATTTTGCTTCTTTTACGAAATATCCCATAAATAGGTTCTTATTCTTTTTGATTTCAATTCCATTGTATCCAATTCCTTCTTTATCACTAATCATCTTTTGTTGTCCAACCATCTTTTCAAAATTCTATTTTCCTCTAGTAAAATTGTAGATGTTCTTGTCTTTATCTTCAATTTTACTTTTAAGGGTACTTATCTCTAAGTCTTTCTTGCTTTCATAATTTACTTGTAGTTTTACCAAATCTTGAGACATGTTTATTTTCTTCATGAGATCATCAATATGAGAGTCATTTTCTTTTTCAGTTGATGTAGAAGTTTCTAGCTGATTTTTTAGATTTTCATTTTATTCCTTCAAAACAATATTTCTCTTAGTATCTTTTATGAACCTATTGTGCAAGACAAATAGTTTAGCCTGGATTTCATTGTACGAAGGCATACCATCACATGAATCATTACATGACTCTTCACTAGACTTTTCTAATGAACTATAGTTGGAGTACCTCAGCATTGTGAGCCGTGAAGCATTTGTTGGCAACTTCTTGTTCACTTGATCGTTCTCCAATTCGCTGAAGCTTATATCATCCCATGTAGCTATCATTGCCTTCTTTTTCTTTAATTGTGGAAAATCAGGTTTAATATGTCCAACCTTTTTGCAGTTATAACATGTAGGAGGTTCACTTTTAGTTTCCTTTTTGTTTGTTTCTCATTTGTCAGTTTTTGATCCTTTAAACTTCTGAGAGAACTTCCTATTCTCTCTAAAAAATTTTCCAAGTCTTCTAGTAATGAAGGCTAGTTCTTCATCATCTAATTCCTTTTCTTTGTTTTCATCACTAGAGCTTTCTTTGGAAGCCTTAAGGGCTATTGATTTCTTATTTTTATTATTATTCTCGGAATTTCTTTTGTTTATTGCCATCTCATATGTGTGAAGGGATCCAATTAACTCATCAAAAGAAGTATTTTTCAGGTTTCTTCCTTCCGTGATTGCTGTGGCCATAGGTTCTCATATCGGAGGAAGTCCTTTAAGGAATTTTTGAATCATTTCATTTGTTGAGTAATTTTTTCCTAAAACATTTAAGGAGTTTATTATGTGAGTAAACCTAGTATACATGCTAGTGATAGTTTCATCCGGGTCCATCTTAAAAGCCTTATACTCGCTTGTGAGCATGTCAATTCTACTATCTCTAACATTGACCGTTCCTTCATAGGTTACCTCTAACTTATCTCATATTTCTTTTGCTGACTTACATGCCATGACCCTATTGAATTCATTAACGTCCGAAGCACAATATAGTGTATTCATGACACTTGAGTTTATCTGTAGCATTTTAAAGTCATTATCAGTCATATCTATTTCTTCCTTAGGCACTTTTTTACCATCTGCTAATTTATTAGGGATGTGGTCACCATGTATGACAACATTCCATGTTTTCCAATCCATGGTTTAAAGTTAGATTCTCATTCGTTGTTTCCAAAAGGTGTAGTTTACACTGCACAAAATAGGAGGCCTAGTTGAGAATTGACCCTCACCAAAAGGAGATACACCTAGGTGTGCCATTTAAATCTTTATGTAGCTTATAGATTAAGATATGCTACAACCTCACTTTGATACCAATTGAAAAGGAAAGTGTACTCTCAAGAGGGGGGGGGGGGGTGAATTGGGATTTTAAAAATTTCTTTATACCTTCTTTAATTAATTCTTTCTCAACTTATTTTGATTTCAGCAACCACTCATGCAAGATTGATTTTTCATAACAAGTACAACCGAAGACTAATTAAGTTATAGCCTCTATGAATGAGTATGAGTATACCAAATTGAATGCTTTGTGAATTTTAAAAAATAAATTCTTTCAGCAATTTAATTCAACCAACCAAGATAACCAAGACAAGATTCACAATATAGAATGTTTGCTTTGATGCAATCCCAAGAGGAGGGGGGGGGGGGAGTGAATTGGGTATTTAAAAATTCTTTCCTAGGTTAACCGGTCTAACAGTAGTATTACACAACCTAGGGTCAGTCTATGTAATCAGAAATAAAACATACACGTGCAGTAATATAAAGTGTGGAAAAGTACACAACACACACGATATGTTATCGAGGTTCGACCAAATTGCCTACGTCCCCGCCTTGGCTACACCAGCACAAGGATTCCACTACCACTCACTTAATGGGTGGAGCGGCACTGTTTACAACCAGGTCAATTAGCAAAACTAACTTCAACCTACATCTTACCAGGATGGTGCACCTAACTTTCCTAACCGGGTCTAAGCCAATTTGAGACTATTCCATAGGGCTAGTCTCCCTCTTTAGGCCCACGCCTAGAATACAACAAATGTGTATACAATTTTGTGTGCACGAAAAAAATATGCTTCTTCAAAAGTAGATATGTACACCAGTATAGCTCAAGAAATGACAGAAGCACGAATAATATGTAAATATGCTCGGTGCTTTAATGTGTGCTAAACACTCAATCAAGTATTGATAAACAATCAAGATCTAGAGTGTATATCTAAGTAAGATTTGAAACATGATATTGAATATCACAATAATAGTTTATGGTTTCAAAAAAATGCTAGCAAGATGATTCAAACAAACTCAACAATATGTTTTCAATATACCAAGCACATGAGATGTTTGAATGCAAGCTTGAAAACAATTTTTGCACACAAAAATATGGGTTAAGGTAACTTGCAATGACAATGCAAGAATCACATGCATTTAAGTCTTCCCACACAAGATTTATCAAATAAAATCAATGAGTGAACTTAATGCTCTAGTCTCAATAAAATTAATCAATAAATCACAACAACCGAGAGTATGAGCAAATGAGAATTAAGTACAAGTACTTTAAGAACACTCACAACACTTGGATAATCCAAGAAATTTGAGTTTTGGAGTATATGAGAGTAGTATAGGCTAAAATAGATTTTTAGAATTTTGAGAGAATTTGACCTTAATGATTTTTGCTAATCCTTGCTAATTATTGCAACTGAGCTAGTACATATAGGCAAGAGGCAAATTAGGACCGTTGGGGACTTAGTGGCTATTATTAGAAAAGATTTAACACAAGTTTAAAGTTTTAACCCATTTTTAACCCCTAATTACCTTGGTAAAAATAAACAACCTGAGAGCTTTCGGGTGCCAGATCCAAGGTTCAAGTGCCCGAACAGACACAATGCTGAAAAGGTGTTTTTGAGGTTTGGTTGCCTCAAAAGTAGTTCGGTTTGATGAACTGGGAAATTCCCCAAAAAGATCGCAGTTCGGGTGCCCATTCTGAAGTTTGGTTGATCGAACTCACAAGTTTGGTCGCCCGAGGCTATTTTGAATGCTAATTTTTGGGCGCCCGGGTTGGTGAAAAGTAACTCGACACTGGTTCGGTCGACCATAGAAGATGTGTACATTTTGGTTCGGTCTACCGAACATAGGTCAACATGTTGACCCGTCCATGGTTCTGTTGCCTGAGGTGTTTTGAACATCAAGGGTTTGGTTACCTGACCTCTCTCAAATTTTTCATTTAAGTCCATTTTTACTTCAGTTAACTCCCTTGATATATTAAGTGATGTTAGGGATTTAGTGCACTATATGTAAGTACCTAAAGTCCAACTAGGGTCATTTTGTGCATACCTACCTATCATGCATGATGCAAGTTATTACAAGCCATTGGTGTACAATCCATAATTAACTTTACATCCCAGAATGAAGAAAAATGAATAAATAATTACAAATACAACACAAATATCTTCATTCTTCTACTTGATCACCGTATGCCATCATGATATGTCTTTCAGTTCAAATACATGCGTAAGGTGAACCTGCATGCAAGTCTCAGTACAAACATCTGTACCAAGAGTATTTGTCATTATCAAAACTAGGTGTGACCTATCAGGTCAACAATCTCCCCCTTTTTGATGATGACAAATACTTTATGCAAAAGTGGGTACAACCAAGAAAGGCTCCCCTTGACTACATGCATAAAGATAATTAAAGCTCAATGTACTCAATTTAAATTTAAAATGTTCATTGTTGTACCCAATTTTGCCTCTTCTCCCCTTTTTGGTAACTGCAAAAAGGGTTAAGAAATATAACATGAAGGCAAAAAGAAATCATTTATATACAAAAAATATATTGGGAGGAGTTCTAAAAAAAATTCGGCAGCATGCCGTTTAAAAATGGAGCATTCTCAACATAACTTTGTACCTAAGTGACATGTTTTGAGTTTCAACAAACAATATATAGAAGATTTCATGCAACAACTCAAACGGTACATAAGTCAAAGAGCTAATATAATCATGCAGCATACATGACTTAGGACATCAACAGATACCAATTATGAGTTGTTACAACTCTGCCTACTTTCCCCCAAGTGATGATTATGCAATGATGAAGATTAATTTTCATTTGGCTTTCACTCATCCTTTCAAAAAGATTTAAATATTTAATTTATTATAATCATCTTTGATTTTCGCTCGTTAGCAAAAATATGCATTCCCACAAGATATTAAGCAAGAAAAGATATGTGGGACTGATACCATTTGTTATAACTACTTGTTAAAAATATGATACTACTTGTTAGAAAAAAATATGATACCAATGTTAAGGTTTTCAAATGTACGCATTAATGTTAGTGTATTCCAACAAGATATAGAATTATAGTACTGAATACATTTCATTTTCTTAGAGCCGTGTGTTTTAAAGTAAAGTGGCTCCTCCTAAGATTGTTTATTTTCTTTAATCTTTAGAAGCACAACCTAAGTTTTAAAATATTTAGCATTTATAAAAGATCTAGGATATGTGCAATGACTTTAAAAAATTTTGGCAGCATTTTGTCTAAAAAAGTGATTTATCCCATAAAACAGCTAATTTCAAAACATTTAAATATGTATGCACAAGCATCTCCAGATGATTCAAATCAAAATGAGCTAAGTGTAGACATTTTAAAATCCAAAAAACAGGTTTTTCATGCACGTCCATTTTCATTTTAGAAAACATTTCAATATTTTTGGGAAAATGTCTACCAAAAATCCAGTAGCATGCTGTTTGTAAACAGGACATTTCCTAAATTAACCTGCACAAGAAGAATCTCAAATATACAGTATTTCACAAGTTTAGAGCATGCGAGAACCTAATTCTACCAGCAGACAATTCACAATCACTACATCCGCTATACAGGAGGCTTTCATCACAAACATGCATTTCAGTGGTATAATCATGTAAGTATAAAAAACATGCAAGACCAAAATACCATCAGATATATATAAATATAAGCAAAATCACAATCACCACAAGATAGTATCTGTATGCATCTGTGTATCTATGTGGTGAGTGTGTACTATCGAAAAAAATAAAATAAAAGGTTGTTTTAATTATTACAAACCAAATGTAAGTGTATGTAAATAAAGCATAAGATAGATCAAATGTAAAATAGCTAAATTCTAAGGACTCCTCTAAGTCTCACTATCATCATGATCGTCATCCTCATCAGCACTTATCTCCATCTGATCGTCCCTAATATCCTCATTATTCATCTCTCTCAAGCGCTCATTGAGGATATGAAAGTTCGCCAGCACATTGGACTGGAACTCGGTAAAATCTCCATAGAAAGCATCAAGCCTGGCCGAGGAGGAGGAAGCCTGCTTTGTCATGGAGGTCTTGAACTCCCGAAATGATGCTGTGAGATTGGTGATGACCACCATGATCTCGGAATTTGACGACACATGGGGCTGGCCTGTGGAATCTTTTAAGCCATTGGACCTCTCTTATGAATAGTAGGTAACCACATGTTACCTACGAGCTCATACCCCATTAATTTTAGAGTGGTGGAGGAGAAGACGTCAGTGCTCTTTATCTTCATTAATACTGCATATGGAGTCCTCGTGACTTTCTCTCTAACAAACAGCTTGGTTGGATGCCTCCATATGACAGTATGATCCTTTTTCCTACAGTCTTTATGAACATCCACAGTTTGGTATAAGAGCCTAGGTTGTTAGGTTATGTAGACTCTAGAGTACAGCAAAAAACAATACCATAATTTAGAAATGGAATCTTGAGAAGAGTAGAACAGGGTATTAGTGAAATTGATGTTGGGAAATTAGGATGAGAATTTAGGATTTCGTTCTGCGGTTTGGGGGTAGAATTTCGGGGTGGTTTCTGTGATTTTATCGGGGTGACGATTCCAAGAAAACCATAGTAAACTATCGATGATTTATATTTTCATACGGTAGGACTCGACCTTAATTTAGTAATGAGAGATTAGAGGTATTTTAGTTAGTATAGTATGGTAGGATTCAGATACTTAAAATAATTTGGTAATATTGCAGAATGGACCCAGGAGATAGTAGAGATCACGCTAGTGGTGATGACGGAGCTGGGTCTTTTGGAGCAGGCGGCGGGGATTCAGATGCTGTGCTACGCAATGTGGCTCAGAAAGTTATGGCTGAGATTACCCAGAGCTCTAGGGAGTAAGGAGGTCCATCTCCAGCCTAAGGGTGTACGATAGAGAAATTTATGAAGATGAATTCGCTAGCATTTTCAGGAGCGGCTGATCCTGCAATTGCAGAGGATTGGGTGTAGGCGATAGAGAAGATTTTGATGATACTTCACTGCACTGATGAGCAGAGGGTCCTTTATGCTACGTACAAGCTGACAGGGGAGGTCGAGAGATGGTGGACGACCACTAGACTATTGGAGGAATAGAGAGTAATTTCAGTGTCGATGACCTAGGTTCAATTTAGGGACATATTCTTTGATAGATACTATCTTGCCTCAGTTAGAGAGGCTAGGGTATAGGAGTTTCTGAGCTTGTCCCATGAATCAATGACGGTCTAGCAGTACGTGGTGAAATTTATTGAATTATTGCGTTTCTGCCCTTATATTGTTCTAGATAAAGTTAAGAAGGGTAGGATGTTCGAGAGGAACTCGAAGTGAGATATTTATGGGTAGGTGGCAGTACTAAGGATACATGACTTCTCAAAGTTGGTTGATAGGGCCATAATAGCAGAGGAAAGTTTGCCGAGAGAGACTGAGATACTGAACTAGAAGAAAAGGACCGCACCCTCGAGTTTTCAGGTGGGGTCTAGCCGAGGCCCTTGGAGAGGAGGTAGATCCAGTGGGGGTCAGATCCAGATGGTAGAGTACAGTGGACTTAAGAGTGGACAACCTTATACCACTTGCCTTAGATGTGGACGGAGACATCCAGGTGAGTGCTGACTAAAGGAGAATGTCTGCTATCGTTGTGGAAGACCTGAGCATATGGCTGGAATATGCCAAATGCCATCGAGTTATGCACCAGCCCCCAGACTAAGTTGGGGTGGTCATCAGGTGCCTCATGGAGGTCAGGAGAGGAACATGGCTCCGGCCAGGGTGTATGCTTTGACGCCAAGAGACGCCGAGACTGTTGGAGATGTCTTTACAGGTACCTTTTTTGCTTTTTCATATAAAGCTGTTGTTTTATTTGATACAGGTGCTACCCATTGTTTTATTTCATCAGTGTATGCTAATTTGATGGGGTATGAGGCACGATTGTTGGATGTTGGGTTGGCTATAGCTACGTCGACTAGATTAGTGGTGAGATGTAGGAGAATACTCAGAGACTTTCCCGTGACCATTCAGGGAAAAGTACTGACAGCTGATCTTGTGATATTAGACATGCAGGGATTTGATATAATTATGGGTATGGACTGGTTAGCAGTTAATCATGCTAGTATCAATTGTCATTTGAAAGAAGTGATTTTCGAACCTCTAGGTGAGCAAGAATACAAATTTCTTGGTTCACGTGTACGTTCTTCGCCACAGTTGGTGTCAGCTATTCTGGTGAAGAAATTGATTCAAGATGGCTGCCAGAGATTTGTTGCTTACATAAAAGAATTGCCAAAAGAAGAACTGAAACAAGCCGATATTCCTGTGGTTAGAGAATTTTCAAATGTATTTTTAGAAGAATTACCTAGTTTGTCACTAGACCTTGAAGTTGAATTTATTGTGGATCTTCTACCGGGGTCAGCACCAGTATCTAAAACACCTTACCAAATGGCTCCAGCCAAGTTAAAAGAACTAAAAGATCAATTGCAGGAGTTGCTGGATAAAGGATTTATCAGACCCAGTGTATCACCTTGGGGAACACCAGTTCTATTTGTGAAGAAGAAGGATATGACCATGAGGATGTGTATAGATTATAGAGAGATAAATAAACTGAAAATTAAGAATAAATATCCTCTTCCCAGGATTGATGATTTTTTAGATTTGCTTTAGGGGACTCAGGTCTATTCTAAAATTTACCTTTGGTTGGGTTATCATCAGGTGAAGGTTTGGGCTGAAGACATTTCAAAGATTGTGTTTCGAATGAGATATGGGTATTATGAGTTCTTAGTGATGTCATTCGGGTTGACTAACGCACTAGCAGTATTTATGGATTTGATGAACCAGGTGTTCCATCAATACTTGGACCAATTTTTTGTGGTATTCATTGATGATATACTAGTCTACTCGAGGAATTTTGAGGAGCACGAGCATCATTTGAGGCTGGTATTACAAACATTGAGAGAGAGAAAGTTATACGCAAAATTCAAGAAATTTGAATTCTGGCTGAGGCAGGTTTCTTTTCTTGGCCATATGATCTCTGTGGTAGGTGTATCAGTTGATCGAAGTAAGATAGAGGCAGTGGCAAGTTGGGAAAGGCTAGGAAATGTCTTAGAGGTCAAGAGTTTTCTGGATTTTGCGGGCTACTACCGACATTTTGTTGGCGGTTTCTCTAGTTTATCAGGTTTGTGATTACGCGCCGAAACTGCGTAATTGGATGTTTAACCCAGGCTTTACGGTTTATATTTTTAATTAAACGTCCAAAATTGTCCAATATTTTAATAAAGTGCCAAAATCATCATTCTTGAACTTTATTGCACTATTTATGAAGTTTTGGTATTTTTTTGTCACAGGAAAATTCCCGGGAACCAAAACCGATACCTGTTCGTATTTTGTATATAACTTTTCCGTCCGATCTCCGATCGAGACGATTCAAATTTTTGGAGAAAGAGGAAAGAATTATCTACAACTTTCATGTTTTGAGTTTTGTGAGATACGAGCTCCAGAAGAGTAAGATTTGCAATGAACAGAGAATGAAAAAAATACAATAATTCGGGTCCTCTAAATGGGTCAAATCTCCTATCCGGGTCTTGGGTCCTAGGGCACCGCCCCCCTACCCTTTAAATTCTCTTTTTCTCCTACGCACAGGCTCCTCTTCTCTTCCATATACTCTTCTCCTCTTCCTCTTCTTCTTCTTCTTCTTCTTCTCTTCTCCTGTTCCTTTTTTTCCTTAGCCTTTCTATTCCCTTTCTCTTGCTCATTCTCCTGTCCTCTTCCCCTATTTTTCTTTTTCTTTTCTCTTCCTGTTATTCCTCTCAACTCTCTATTTTTATCCCTGTCCTCTTCTTCTCTCTTGTCTCTCAATCAACTATCTCGCTGTTCTCTCCCAAACTCAGCAATCTCCTCGGGCATTGGCAACTCTGCAATTCCACGACAGTAGCCACCCTTCAAGCACCCGAGGCCCTCCTCTACTTCTCAGCAAAAGCTCCAGTTGAGAGCCACTTTTCTGCAGGCCAACACCAGCCGAAACTCCTCTGCTCCACAGCTAACTCCAGCTTGCAGCAGAATCTGCAGTAGAACTTCTCGGCCAGTCTCCAGTCTGGCCAGCCACCATAGCAGGCCGCTCGGCCAGTCTCCAGCACAGTCAGCCCCGACCTCCAGCCTCTCCAGCTTCTGCAACTCAGGCCTCCTCTTCTCTTCCAGCAGCTGAGTACCTAAGCCTTCCAGAAGCTTCTCGGCCGGCTAGTGTAGCAGCTACACCACAACACAACAGCCAAAAGTAGCTCCGTCACAACCAGTAGCAGCAGCAACTTGAGAACCAGCTGCTATGGCTTTTTCTCTTTCTCCTTTTATTGCAATTGAATGTGTTTTGTTTTTAAATTATTTAGTTAGTTAAATAGAATTTTTGAAAATTTGTTTGAGTGATTATTAAGTACTTTTACTTTATTTTATTTTATTGATGTTTAGTTCTTGTTTATTTGAGCTTTCTCAATTAATATTGTCATTAGATTGGTAGAGTTTAGTTTAGCTTCTTTCAATTATTTATTTATCATTCTTTTAAATTAAATTCTGTTTTACTTCTAGCCAAATAATAATTTAAAAAAAAGAGTTTTTGTTTGAAGTTGTTTTTCCAAAATTTAGTCTTTTTATTGAATCTTGGGTTAGTTAGGGTCGGGTTGATTAAAGTTTGAGTTTTTATTGTGTTTCGTTGTCAGTTAAGCGTCGAACTTTTGTTTATGTCTGTGTTTAGATTGCGACTCTTGATTCAATATCTTAAATTTGTTGAAGGTTCAATTTTAGTGTATGCGTTTGAATCTGATTGAGTTTCCTTGCCTGTGTGTTTTTAATTCTGAGTTCCAATTTTCTATCTTTAATCAACGCATGTTCTGATGTTTCCTTGAGTAGATTAGCATTAGTGTTCTTCAATTCACTGCATTTTAGTTTAGGACTTTAAATTACATGTCATTTAATTCAAAGTGGAACTCAACAATCTTGAAAACCCGAATCTGAACTGAGTTCAGTACCTTTTTAATTTTGATTGGAAGAATGTAAAATCTGAGATTAAAACGCATTCCCTGAGGAGACGATCTAGCCCTTGGGCTTAATATTACACGACAGAACCCCTATACTTGGGATAGCTTCCGAGCTGCTCATTTTTCAAGTGAGTCAGTTTGCTTACGTGACTTATGAGGAAAAATGTAAGGTTTGAATGGATTGATGACGGTAAGTAGAGTTTTCAGGAGTTGAAACAGAGGTTGGTTACTGCCCCAGTGTTGGCTATCCCATCAGGAGAGGATGAGTTTGTGATATACAGTGATGCATCCTTGAAGGGTTTTAGATGTGTGTTAATGCAGCATGGAAGAGTCATTGCCTATGCATCTAGACAACTTAAAGAATATGAAAAGAACTACCTTGTGCGTGATTTAGAATTAGCTGCGGTGGAGCTCGGAAGCTATCCCAAGTATAGGAGTTTTGTCGTGTAATATTAAGCCCAAGGGCTAGATCGTCTCCTTAGGGAATGCGTTTAATCTCAGATTTTACGTTTCTCCAATCGAAAACAAAAAGGTTACTGAACTCAGTTCAGATTCAGAGTTTTCAAGATTGTTCAATTTTACTTCTGATGAATTAAATGGCACGTAATTTAAGAACCCTAAAACTAACATTTACTAAATTAAAAAAAAAAAACAAGTATGGAAATCCTAGTCTACTTAAGGAAATACCTAAACACGCATTATTAAAGATGGTAACTACAAATAAGGAATTAAAACATGCAATGGAAACTCAATTAAACACATACACACACACACACACACTAAAAATCAAACCTTTAACTAGATAAAACTTCGAACCAAAATTAAACTATTAACGATGAAGACAAAACACGATAAAAATTAAATAATTAAAACTTTACCAAACTAATTAAATAATTCAAATATTAATTAAATCTATGGCAAAATTCAACTAAGAGAATATTAAATAAACAATCAAAGTTCAACAATAATAAAACACCCTAACTAATGTTCAAAATCCAAAATTTCACTAGTTAATTTCTAATAAGTAATGATAGAGAGAGAGAGAGGAGAGAGAGAGAGAGAGAGAGAGAGAGAGAGAGAGAGAGAGAGAGAGAGAGAGAGAGAGAGAGAGAGAGAGAGAGAGAGAGTTGTAGGGGCTGTGTAGCAGGGTGTTCTCGGGTGGAGCTGCTCATGGAGTTGCAGAGGAGTGGCCCGGGGTGTCTTCTGCAGTAGTTGAAGGCTATATTTGCAGAGGACCCAAGGGAAACTGGATGTTGTCATGGCTGTGCAGAGGGCTCCTGCTATGATGGAAGTTCTTGGCTGAAATTGCTGCTGAACAGGGAGGTTCCGGGGCTGGCTGGTCGCTGCTGCAGTGCTCGGGGTGCTGGGGCAGAAGCTATGAGTTCTCGCTGTGCGTGGGTGCTGACGGAGGAGCTTGTGGCCAAGAGGAAGTGTAGAAGGGGACAAAAGAACTGAGAAGCAGAGAGTGAGAGAGGGAAAATAGGGGAAGAGAACTGAGAAAATGAACAAGAGAGAGGACAGAGAAAAGCTAAGGGAAAGAGAAAGGACAGGAGAAGAGAAGACGAAGAAGAAGAAGAAGAAGAAGGAGAAGAGGAAGAGAAGGAGAGAATGGGGAGCCCTCGGGCTGCCTGTGGGAAAGAAGGATAAGAGAAAAATATATAGGGAAGGGGGATGCACTGCCCTAGGATCCATGAAGCCACGACCCGTCTTGTCTAACCCGACCCGAATTGTTATATATTTTTTTTATTTTTTTCATTCTCTGTTCATCGCAAATATGACTCTTCTAGAGCCTGTTTCTCACAAAACTCAAAACATGAAAGTTATAGATAATCCTTTCCTCTTTCTCTAGAAATTTGAATCGTCTCGATCAGAGCTCAGATGGAAAAGTTATACATGAAATACGAACAGGTGTCGGTTTTGGTTTCCGAGATTTTTCCTACAACAAAAAATTACCAAAACTTCATAAATTGTGCAATAAAGTTCAAGAATGATGATTTTGGAACTTTATTAAAATATTGGACAATTTTAGATATTTAATTAAAAATATAAACCGTAAAGCCCGAGTTAAGATGCCTAATTACGCAGTTTTGACGCGTAATCAGTATTCATTGATGATATACTAGTCTACTCGAGGAATTTTGAGGAGCACGAGCATCATTTGAGGCTGGTATTACAAACATTGAGAGAGAGAAAGTTACACGCAAAATTCAAGAAATTTGAATTTTGGCTGAGGCAGGTTTCTTTTCTCGGCCATATGATCTCTATGGTAGGTGTATTAGTTGATCAAAGTAAGATAGAGGTAGTGGCAAGTTGGGAAAGGCTAGGAAATGTCTTTGAGGTCAGAAGTTTTCTGGATTTTGCGGGCCACTACCGACATTTTGTTGGCGGTTTCTCTAGTTTATCAGGTTTGCTTACGTGACTTACGAGGAAAAATGTAAGGTTTGAATGGATTGATGACTGTAAGTAGAGTTTTCAGGAGTTGAAACAGAGGTTGGTTACTGCCCCAGTGTTGGCTATCCCATCAGGAGAGGACGAGTTTGTGATATATAGTGATGCATCTTTGAAGGGTTTTAGATGTGTGTTAATGCAGCATGGAAGAGTCATTGCCTATGTATCTAGACAACTTAAAGAATATGAAAAGAACTACCCTATGCATGATTTAGAATTAGCTGCGGTGGTTTATGCTTTAAAAATCTGGAGGCATTATCTGTATGGTAGAAGGTGTCGTTCTCCTTTTTTTCTGGGATGAGGTAGGCAAGAGGTGAGTTTTGGGTCTAGAGATAGTACAACAGACATATGATGAGGTTCGACTACTTAAAGAAAGAATCAGTATCACGCAGAGTTAGCAGAAAAGCTATGCAGACACTCGCCGTCGGGAGTTAGAATTTGATGTGGGGGATCGGGTATTCTTGAAGGTAGCTCCTCTGAGAGGAGTTATGAGATTTGGAAAGAAGGGCAAACTGAGCCTCAGGTTATTTGGCCCTTTTGAGATACTAGAGAGAGTGGGGTCAGTTGCCTACAGGCTAGCTCTGCCACCAGCTTTGCCCAAGATACACAACGTATTCCATGTTTCCATGTTTCCATATTTAGGAAATACGTCCTAGACTCATCCCACATAATCAGTTATGCAGAAATAAAGCTTAAAGATTCATTAGCCCATGAGGAAGCACCAATATAGATCTTAGACCAAAAGACACAAGCATTGCGCATCAAAGAAATTCAATTAGTGAAAGTTTTGTTGAAAAGTCATGCAATAAAAAAAGCTTCTTAAGAGCTTGAAGAACAGATAAGGCAGAAATACCCACAATTGTTTCAAGAAATCCAGTCATAACTAGAGAAGTGTAAGTAATTATATAGTATTTCTTTTGCAGGTACATGTAAAAGTTTAGTTAGTGAGTAGTCTTTTAGTTTTGGGAGAATTTTATTTTTTTATATATGTAATCTCTCAGAACTTGGAATGTAACCACGATATTCCTTCGCCATAAGTGAGCGTGAGTAACAAAATAAGTAGACCATTTTGCCTTTAAAGGACGATGAATCATATGAATAGTAAATTTCGAGGATGAAATTTTATAAGGAGGGGAGAATGTCAAGACTCGAATAATTATCGTAATTTAATAACAGAAGGAGGAGAGGAAAGAACAATTAAAGAAGGAATTAAATAGGGTCTCGTCGATGAACGTAGGGGATTCGTCAACAAGCACACATGAGGGGCTCGTCGATGGGGAAATGTCTCGTCAATGAGAAGATACTGAGAAGATATATCATAGTTCTGAATTTCATCGATGAGGAGTAAGCATTCTTCGATGAATTTCCTTCTTGACCTTGTTGACGAAGGCCAGTGTATAAATAAGCCTAAACTTCATTTTTGGCCAAAATTCACTCACAAATTCCTCTCTCTCTCTCTCTCTCTCTCTCTCTCTCTCTCTCTCTCTCTCTCTTGTTCGTCTCTCCCATCTTCTCTTTAAGTTTTTGGTCTGGATTCTTGTCGGTTCGACGATTCAAGGCCACCACGTCACTCTTGGGGAAGTTCTCTTCAAGTCTGCTGGAGTGGATCGTTGGTGGGGCTGCCTTGGATTTCATCCTAAATTCAAAGTAAGACTTGTTATTTAATATTTGACCTTACCATAATTATAAGAAATGTAGTACATAGAGAAATACTGAAGTTTTGTTCTAGGGGATGTTGTTTTTAGGGTGTTGAGCGGGGAGCCCTGCGGGTGTAGGACATGACACAGTAGGGGCTTTTCAATAATCAAGTAAGGAAAATATGTTATGCTAGGAAATTTTGGCAAAGTTATCAAAAATGTTATGCATGTTCATATATATCAGTTTATTATCCAGTTTTCCAGAATATGAATTTAATTTGTGTGGCCTGAGTAGATATTTGCCTGATATAGAATTTATATGGTTTTTCCCAAAATATCATAATTTACGGTATATACAAATATATACAGATATTTATCAGAAAAATATTATAGATGTTTTTCCAAACTAGTATGTTACAGTAATTATAGCATGTCATGTTTCCTAAAACCATAACACTCAGATTTACAGATTATACAGTCAGTTATTACAGTCAGATATACAGTTATAACAGTCAGTTATTACAGATATGTCATACAGATGTTACAGTATATACAGTTTAGATTTACAGTGTTATGGTTATTTTGGAAATATGATGAAAACAACAAGAAGATTATAGTAGTATATATATATATAGTATCAGATTCTTGATGAAATATTACAGACATATTCAGATAGCAGAGGACGGTACCGTTGCTATTTACAAATCAGAGTGCATCTATATATCTCAGATAGTATGTGGATTCCATCAACTGTGCTCGAAGAGCTTGCAGACTCCCCAGAACTCTGGGTTGAGGGGGCCCGGTTTGACGAGGTAGTTTTTCCAATTCTGTGCTTAGGAGTGGATGTAGTTTGGTCGGACTGACGAAGGGTAGAGTATAATGACTTACCTTGTAGGCCAACCAGAGTTAAGTTCAACCTACGAGTTGCATAACCTTTTCATGAGGGGTCAAATCATGACATACATTTTTCTAGGGAAAAAGTCACAGCTATGTATATGTATACAGATTTACAGCATTTAATGATTATAGCATGATATTAGTAGTATAAATGGTAAAAAATTTAGACGATACAGATATGTTTTAAAATATGATGCATGCAAGGTATACTTTATATTAATTCACCAACTGATACAGTTTTTGATATTATAATAGTATTTATGCAACTCGGTTGCCATACACTAGTAATAGCATATTTCTACTTACTGAGCATTGTCTCACCCCATTACTCTAACATTTTTCAAGTGATCTAGTTAGGCGAGCAGATCAGACTCATAGATAGAGTGACCTTTTAATTGTCCTGTTAATAGGGTAAGTATATTTTGAGGTTTTGTTTTGAGTAGGTGGTGTCGGTGGGAAATGTAAGATTGTACCTATGGTTTAGAAACACTTGATTCTGGTATTGTATTTATATATATGGATGTATAACTTTATGTTTTCCGCTGTATAGGTGTGTTTATTATGTACAAGAATACCTCAGTGCTCTTCTGGGATCTGAGATGCTATAGCAGTGGTATAAGAGTAATTTATCTAAAAAAAAAATGGTGTAGTTTTTGGGTTGTTACAAATACGCTAGTCAACATTCTAAGTTCGGTCGCCCGATGGGAATAAGATGAAATAGTTCAGCAGACTGAACTGTGCTGATTTCTCTTCCTTTGACCTTTTCTTAATATATAAGACCCCCTATAATTTAAATATGGGACCTAGGATTTATGGAGTCTCCCTAACTTACCTTATGGACACTAGGGAACATCTTCAGGTCAAGAAGAGTCGGGTTTGGAATTTTCTTTCACTCTCCACGCTTATTTCATTTTGACCCCTTTCCTTTTAAATGCACAATCAAATTTGGTATGTCCCTTCTTTTTACACAACACATAGTAGGTATATGTATAAGGACCAGAGGAGGTACTAGCATAATTATTGGGTTCTCTCACAAAGTACCCTATATACAGATTTTTTTTCTTCCTAGTTCTAACTCCGTTGTATCCTATACCTTCCCTATCCAAGGTCATCATCTTCTATGATCCTAGCAACTTATCAAAGTTGTCCTTCTCTCTAGTGAATGTGTGGATGATCTTAGTTTGGTCTTCTATTTTCTTTTCTAACTCTTGCATTTTCAAGCTTTTAAGACCTTTGCAAACATTTTGTAATTTGGTAAACTCTTTAGTCATGTTGTTTGCTTTTCGTTCAAGTTCTCCAATCATAAGATCTTTATTATTATCATTAAAAATTTTAAGATTTCAAGATAATTATATGTTTTTCTAATGATTCATTTTTACTCACTAATCTTTTGATTTTCAGGTCATTTTCTTTTTCAGTAAGAACTTTAGATTCACATTCTTTCATGATGCTTCATACTTGTTCTCCAAAACAACATATTTCTTATTAGATTTAACAAGTGACTTATGGATTTTAACATATTCAATTTGCAGTTCTTCATAAGTAGGCATGCTTTCACTATTAGTTATATCACATGATTCAGAATTAAATATATCATTCAACTCATCACATGAATCATTTCCAGATTTATCTAATAAAATGGAAGGAGTAGAGATTACCTCATCATTAGTTAAAGCAACAAAGCACTAGTTACCTCCTTAAAGATCTGTAGGGCTTAAGTCACAAGGAGTGATCACTTTATTTTGCATGGGTGCTCCATATCTCCTCTCAAGTTCATCCCAAATCTCCTTAGCACTGCTACATGCCATAACTTCACATAAAACATTAGAATATAAAACATGTAGTAAGGTATTCATAGCATCAAAATTGACTTGCACTAAGTTTCTATCAACATCATCCAACTTATATTCAGAATTAGCAATGTCAGCACAATCAATGGATTTTATAGGCACACTATCACCCTGATCAATGACTTTCTAAAATCTCCAATTTAAAGTTTTCACATATATAGTCATTCTAAATTTCCATACAACATAGTTTTCACCACAAAATACTAGAGGGTGTGTGACTAACCTTCCCTCACTTGAAGGGGATGCACTAACATGAGTCATCATGATCTTTTACTAAATGACATTTAAGTCTAAGTTACAAGGCTCTGATACCAATTATTAACTTTGGTGTAATCCCAAGAGTGGGGTGAATTGGGTATTTAAAAATTCTTTCTTAGGTTAACCGGTCTAACAACAATATTACACAACGTATGGTCAGTCTATGCAATCAGAAAAAAAACATACACGTGTGGTAATATAAAGTGTGGAAAAGTAAACAATACACGCGATATATTATCAAGGTTCGGCCAAATTGCCTATGTCCCCGCCTTGGCTACACCAACACAAGGATTCCACTACGGCACACTAAATAGGTGGAGAGACACCATTTAAAACAAGGTCAATTAGCGGGGCTGACCTCAACCTATAACTTACCAGGATGGTGCACATAACTTTTCTAACCAGGTCTAAGCCAATTCGGAACTATTCCATAGGGTTAGTGTCCATCTTCAGGCCCACTTAGAATACAACAAATGTGTATAAAATTTTTCGTACATGGAAATATTCTTCTTCAAAAGCAGATATGTACACCAGTATAGTTCAAGCAATAACATAAGCACGAATGATATGTAAATATGCTCGGTGCTTTAATGTGTGCTAAACACACAATCAAGTATGGATAAACAATCAAAATCTAGAGTGTATATCTAAGCAAGATTTGAAACACAGTATTGAATATCACAATATCAATTTAGGGTTTCAAAAAAATACTAGTAAGATGATTCAAACAAACTCAACAATATATTTTCAATATACCAAGCACAAGGGATATTTGAATGCAAGCTTGAAAACAATTTTTGCACACAAAAATATGGGCTAAGGTAACTTGCAATAACAATGCAAGAACCACAAGCCTCTAAGTCTTCTTAGACAAGATTTATCAAATAAAATCAATGGGAGAACTTAATGCTTTTTTCCCAATAAAATTAATCAATAAATCACAACAATTGAGAGTATGAGCAAATTAGAATTAAGTACAAGCACTTTAAGAACACTCACAACACTTGGATAATCAAAGAAATTTGAGTTTTGGAGTGTATGGGAGTAGTATAGGCTAAAATAGAATTTTGAGAGAATTTGGCTTTAATGATTTTTGCTAATCCTTGCTAATTATTGCAAATGAGCTAGTATATCCCAAGGAGTAAATTATGATCGTTGGGGACTTAATGAGTATTATTAGAAAAGATTTAACACAAGTTTAAAGTTTTAACCCCTAATTACCTCGGTAAAAATAAACAACCCGAGAGCTTTCAGATGCGCGGTCCAAGGTTCGGGTGCCCGAACAGACACAATGCTGAAAAGGTGTTTTTGTGGTTCGGTCGTTTGAAAAGTAGTTTGGTTTACTGAATTGGGCGATTCCTCAAAAAATCGCAATTCGGGTGCCTGGTTTGAAATTCGGTTGACTGAACTCACAAGTTCGGTCGCCCGGGGCTAGTTTGAACGCTAAGGTTCGAGCGCCCGGGTTGGTGAAAAGTAACTTAACATAGGTTCGGTCGACCATGGAAGATGTGTACATTTTGGTTCGGTCTGCCAAACATAGGTCAACATGTTGACCCATCCATGGTTCGGTCACCCGAGGTGTTTTGAACACCAAGGGTTTGGTCGTCCGACCTCTCTCAAAATTTTCATTTAAGTCTAGTTTTGCTTTAGTTAACTCCCCTGATATATTAAGTGATGATTGAGGACTTAGTGCACTATGTGTAGGTACCTAAAGTCCAACTAGGGCCGTTTTGAGCATACCTACCTATCATGCATGGTGTAAGTTATTACGAGCCATTAGTGTATAGTACATAATTAACTTTACATCTCAGAATGAAAAAAAAAATGAATAAATAATTGCAAATACAACACAAATATCTTCATTCTTCTGCTTGATCACCGTACGCCATCATGATATGTCTTTCAGTTTGAATACACGCGTAAGGTGAACCTGCGTGTAAGCCTCAATAGAAACATCAGTACCAAAAGTATTTGTCATTATCAAAACTAGGTGTGACGTATTAGGTCAATGTAGAATAATCTAGCAATGCTTACAAGATTTTGCAATTGAGTAAGTCAATGTTGAGTTTAAGCATGTAGCTGATAAATGCCCTGTATTAATAGACTTTAAAAACGAAGGTGTAGTCCCAAGAGGGGGGGGGGGGGAATTGGGTTTTAAAAATTTCTTTTAAATCTTTTATAAATTCTTAACCTCTTTTAATTCTTTTAACGAATTCTTGACTTCTTGTTGATTTATCCAATACACAAAAAATACTTAAGTCTTTATTTAATTCTCAAAAACAATAGTCAATCCACAACCATTCACCAATAAAGTAACCAATTGATCAACCAAATTTTAAACCATTCAAATACAATATATTCAATCAATCAAATATTCAATCAAGAAAATTTATAGCAATTCTCAACTTTTTTTAACAATCTTGTGTATATAAATTTGATTTAAGCCCTATAGTAATGAAATTCGTTTCTTCAATATAAACCACAACTCAAATTCCCAACAACTCAGAATTTAAATAAACTCTTAGTTAATTAATCTTTGGGTGTTAACCAATCAACGTACTCCCTTTGAGGTTTCTGCAAAGTATTGATCAACCAACGTACTTCCTTTTGGTTTTCGTAATCCCAAAACCAAATTAAACTTCAGCTTATTTAAAATCTAATCCACGTAGTTTTTATGATTAGGAAATTTAAATCATCCACGTAGTTAATATATGCTAAAAATAAAGAGAGTAAGGGAAAGAGAGTGACACCGGGTTTTTTATGAGGTTCGGTTTAATCCAGCCTACCTCCTCGCCTTAGGCGAACCAGCTAAGGATTCATTAAACTAGTTCCCTTACGGGTCGAACAAAACTGTTACACACTCTTTCAATAGGCTAGAGCACCACCTCTCCAAGTGATACCCCAGACTCGATCACTCCTTCCATAAGCTAGAGCAGCACCTCTCCAAGTGATACCCCACGCTTGGTCAACGATCCAACAACCTGGAATCATCCAAGAACTAGAAGAAATACGAAATAAATGCTACGTACAAGAACACTCTCAAATAGAGCAGATTAGTACAAATTCAGTATTATGTACTTCAAGAATTTAAATATTAAGATGAAATAGAATTGAAACTCAAGATAAGATATCACCAATTCCTTCTCTAAGATGAATATCAGCAGTAGTTCAGTAGAATTCTCCCAACAAGAGTGTGAGCAAGAGTGAGCTTTGTGAGAGATTGAAAGTAGGATGCTTGATTTCTTGATTGTATGCTTGGTTAATTTGATTCATTGGGTTAAAGGAGTATTTATAGACTTTTTAGGGCGAGTTCCCTTGTTTCCCAAGTTACTTGGATTTTCCACCAAGTTTTTATATTGTACATATTTGAAAAACTAATTTTTAGAATTTTCCCATTGAAGTTCAAAATTTGAATTCCCGTAGGGTCAGTCGGTTGGACAGGTGATTGGGTAAGCATTTTATATAGGGTTAGTTGGCTGGATAGACGGCTGAGACCTTTCTATATGTAAGAAATTAATTCCATTAAGGTGTCAGTCGGCTAACTGAACTTAGTTCAAAAGTGTCAGTTGGCTGGGCTTGTCAGTCGGATGAGTGATCATAGATCAAAATGGTTAGTTGGCTGGGCAGTTTATTCAACTGGTTATTTTTGTCAGTCGGTTAAGAAAATTCAAAGCATTTTGGTCATTCAGCTAACTAGTCAATTTTTTTAAAACTTTAATTTTTTTTAGCTTTTAAACCTTTTGTTATTTGAAAAACTTAAATGTGACTTTTCAAAAACATTTTACAGGATTTTAAAAAACTAGTCTCTAAGTCATTGTTGCATCCTAAAGAGCTTCAACATATTTCTAACGATATTTAAAATATAAAGCACTTGCATAAAAACTTCTTAGGATATTTGACATTCTAAGTGCTTGAGTCTTTATACTTTTTTTCTTTAAGCTCTCTTCTTTTGCTTCAAGCTTTGATATACTTTAAGTTCTTTAATATTCACGCTCTTATATTCTTCAGGTTTTGATAAATCATCCTTGAATCTATGCTTTAAGCTTCATATGATCATCCTTCTTTGAAATATAAACTTTCATAAATTCTTTTAAACACTTGACCTTACTTTCTCATAGTTGAGTCTTGAAATGTCATCATTTAACTAAATATATTAAGTTTTACTTGTTTGTTAGCATCAAAACAGGATGTTAAGCCTTGTAAGGTCAACCGACTTCATTTCTTAATATGAAGCACAATGGAAATTTCTAACCACTCTTCCAAAACTTATTATTTAAACAAACCACTTTCAATTAATTAATGAGTCTTGGGTGTTAATCAATTAACGTACTCCCTTACCGTTTTCACGATAAGTGTTGATCAACCAACGTACTCCCTTTCGGTATCCGTAATTCCAATATTAATTTTTAGCTTATTTAATATCCAATCCACATTGTTTATATGAGCAGAAAATTAAATATCCAACCATGTAGTTTATATGAGAAAAAAATTAAATAAGAGTAAGGAAGAGAGTGACACTATGAGTTTTACGAGGTTCGACTATCCTCGCCTACATCCCCGCCTTAGGCAACACACCCAAGGATTTACTATTCTACTATATTACGGGTAGGAGCAACCTTACAATCCCTCCTTCAATAGGATAGAGTCTTTCTTTCCAAGCGATACCCAACGCTTGCTCCAATCAACGATTCAAAAACCTGAACCATCTACAAAAACAAACAAATTTGGTGTACAAAGACACACTCTACAAGAGCTGATTAGTACACAATAAAGCATAACTATATACTTCAATTCAAAATAACAATAGAGAGAATTTGAAGCTTTAGAAGTATATCACTGTGAGCTTCTTTCTTGATGGAAAGAATTTAGTATGTGATCAAAGCTTTGTCAGGATTTCACGACAAAACTCAGTAGAGAACTTCAACAAGTATGTGAGCAAGAGAGCTTTGAAAGTATTGTAAGCAAGAAAACTTTGATTGTTGTGTATTGCTTAAAATATTCAAAAACTTTGTCTTGGGGGTATTTATAGATGTAAAAAGGTTAATTTCATGTTCCTTAAGTGACTTAGAGTGTTTCCCAAGTTTTTATAACGAATACTTTTTAAAAACTTAATTTTGGAAACTTCCCGTTGACTTTAAAATTTGAATTTTCAAAGAGTTAGTCGACTGGATCATGAAGGGTTAGTCACCTGGGCCATTAAAAACAATGAAAATTCAAAGGCAGTAAGGTGTCAGTCGATTGGGTTGTCAAGAGTTAGTCGCCTGGGCTCTCTTAGGTTTTCCCAAATTCATTCTATATAAGTGTTAGTCATCTGGGCCATCCATGTTAGTCGCCTGGACAGACAAATTTTCTAATTTTCAAGTTTTTTCCAAATTCTTTTGTGTTCTTTTGTTTTCCCCAAAGTAATTTAAGAATTTTGAAAAATATTTTCTGGAGTTTTTCAAAATATGGTCTCTAAGTTAATGATTTTCCTAATAACCTTCAAATCCCACCATATTATCATTTGAATGAAGTACTTACATAGAGACTCTCTTAAGACTTAAACATATTCTAAGCTTGGAGTCTTCATGTTTGTCATTTGCTGAGTCTATCTTGCCTTTAAGCTTTAATTTTCTAAGCTTTCATCAAGTCATCTTTGGAATTCATGCTTTAATGTCCTTTAAGCTTTCATTTCCTTTTCATGTAGTCTTGCAATGAGCTTCGTGATTACTTGAACTTGAGTTTAAAAAACCTGATTCTTGAAGTATCATCACTTTTACCAAAACATGTTAAATTACGTTTGATTTGTTATCATCAAAATAAGATTAGTAAGTCATGTTAGGCCAACACCCCTAAATGAAATGTATTTCATATTCAATAGATTCAAAATTTTATTCTTGAAGTGCAAACTATGAATTGATGTATAATATGAGTGTAAATATCATGTGAAACTATCATTATTCTCAGTCATCATTAGCAATTATCATTATCAATGATGCTTTTAAATTTATTATGCCATGCTCATGCTCAGTTTTCTAAATTTTCTCTCCCTTTTTATATCAACAAAAGGATAAATCGAAAGAAATATTATGCAAAGGTACTAAGGAAAAAAAAATTCGCATTTAGATTGCAATAACAAAGTCCATAATCCAGCATATATTTCAATCATAACATGGTCATCCATTATTCAGCATGCCAAAATAAGATTCTAAGCCTTGTGAGGCTAACACAGATTTTTTCAAGAACTTTGATATTGATCACTTGAGTCACTTGATCTTGATACTTGAGTTACCTGAGACATCATCACTTAACCAAACATGTTAAGTTTCCTAAATTTTTTATCATCAAAATAAGATTCCTAAGCCTTGTTAGGCCAACAGATTGTGATACGTGTCACTGTGCGGACGGTGAAATGTGTCCCACTAACATGAATATAAAAATCCATTTTTTTCTCTCTCTCTCATTTTTCCCCATTTCTCTCATTCTCTCCTCCCCTCTTTCTCTTTGTTCTAATTTCTCTATTTCTTTCCTTTCCTTACACGTATCTTCTCTTACATGTAGATCTCTCTCCATTATTTCTTTCACATTCTTCTTCTTTTTCTTTCTACCCTTCCTCTCTCGTAGATCTTGTTGGAATTGGTGTATTCCCAAGATTAGGGGGGGGGGGGGGTGAATTGGGTATTTAAAATTTCTCCTCCTAGATTTATCCAAGTCAGCAACATTATGCTACCTAGGGTATGTCTATGCAATTATAAACCCAATCATTCACAATAATAAATCATAAACATTCAAGTACTGAAATTTAAATTGCGAAAATTAAAAGCAAGCACAAGAAATGTTATCGAGATTCGACTAATACTGCCTACGTCCCTGCCTCATGCTTATAAGAATAAGGGTTTCCACTATGGCTCACTTAACGGGTGGAGCGGCACCATTTAGAACACCTTACCAGGATGGTGCACCTAACTTTTCTAATCGGGTCAAAGAGAATCCGAGACTTTTCATAGGGCAAGTCTCCCTCTTCAGGTCCACGCCAGGAATACAACAGACAATTGAAATTTTGTGTAAAAATAAAGCTGCTTCTAATACAAGAAGATTATGTACCAATACGCACAACCAATAATCAATGCACGTAAAAAGATAGAACTATAAGCTCAGTGCATATATGTGCAATATCACTTAATCTAATGTCAATGAGCAGTCTTGTTGACCTCATAGGTCACACCTGATTTTGATAATGACAAATACTAATATTTGATGATTGTCAAGTGTTTGTGCAAGTTCAAATAAATATCCCAAGGAAGGACACTTGAAGAAACAAGAAGACCATGAAGACTTTTTTCTGTAATTGTAATTCATATCGGTCTGTAATAATTTATATGAGTCTGTAATAGTAACTTAGGCTGTGGTTGTATGCTTATCACTTGCACATCATACATACAGGATATAGTGTAAGCTCAATTAGACCATAGCAAGACCCTAGGCTCCAACACTCACACATATAGCATAAAATATATGAGTGTATTATAATTATGCTTAAAAATGGACAAATCTAAGCAAGTTAAGAGGAGTCAGGCGATAGAACCTTTGGAGTACAAAATTCCTTAGGCACCCGAACCTTGAAAGTAAAAATATTGACTAGCCTTCGGGTGACCGAACGCTAAATGCACACATCTTTCTCAGGCACCCGAACCCCTTGAAAGGGACTGTTCACCAACTCGGGCGCCCTATGATTATAGTTCAAATATATCCCCGGGCGATCAAACATTGATGTTCGGGCCACCGAAAAGTTGACTGGGCACCCGAAGTCATGAAGCTTGGCTATTGACTTTGATTCGAGCTGGCAAACTTATATCCGGGCAACCGAACTTAGTTGAATAACTTTTTGAACTGTGTCTGATCGGGCAACCGAACCAAGGTTTAGCCACCCAAACCTCGCCAGGTTAAAATTAGTTTAACCGTGGTAAAAAAGAGTTATTTCGGGCTAATTGGAGTTTAACCTTTTGGGGCTTTTTTAATAATACACATATTCTCCCGAACGGTTATAATTTTTCACCTTCCGATATATATGGTTTCATTTGCATAATTACAGAGAGATTAGCAAAAAGTTATTAAGCAAAGATCCTCTCTACTGAAAAATTACCCTTTGTCAAAATACTTTCATTTCTTGCATCCATTCGATAAATTTGAGAGTGTGGGAGTGTTTCTCGTGTGCATGTGATTATTGTTCATTGCTAATACTCCCATTTGTATGTGGGATTTAAACCTTTTCTTTGAGAGTTTTATCTTAGGTTTATCCCACAGATTTCTCTTTTATAAATCTTGTGTGGGATTGTACCAAGAAAGCTTAGGATATATGCATTCCATTGCAAGTGTCCAATAGCTTCCTTTTTTGGTGTGCAAAGATTTTTCAAACAAGCAAGTGTTATTCAAACTAGTCTTGTGCATCTTTCATTGAGGAAAATCCTTTTGGAACTAGTTTGATTATCTGTTCAGTATACTTGGAATATTGATGTGCTACTGAAATATTCTATTTAAATTCCAAGACTTTGCTTGTGTTGAATATGATTGTGTATCATACTGATCATACTATGTTGAATACTCTTGAGCTTCATATTGAGTATACTGTATTGAGTATTGATTGAGAAAAACTAGCATCACTGAACTTACACTATATCCAAGCTATTGATGTATATGTGGTTGTGTGCATTTGGGTACAAATATGCTTTATGTGAAAGCACTTATCAGTTGTACCATTTGATTGTAAAATCTAAGTGTTTCCAGGCATGACTTGAGGGGGCAGTAATCCAGTACGGTAAGGATTGTATGTATCGGTTGAGGTCAGCCCTTGAATTGACTTGATTTGTATAGGTGCCGCTCCACCCGTTTAAGTGAGCAAGTTATAGTGGTAATCTTTATGCTGGTTAGCCAAGGCGGGGACGTAGACAATTGGCCGAACCTTGATAACATCTTTGTGTGTCACTTTTACTTTATGACATTTTCTACTGCAGAAGAAATATGGGATAAGTTAGAGGTCACTTATGAGGGTACTAGAGACGTGAAGGGCAGTAGAATAGATATGTTGATCAGTGAGTATGAGGCATTTAGGATGAATGTAGATGAGTCAATTTAGAGTATGTACACCAGATTCACACACATCATAAACTCACTGCATGCATTAGGAAAGACCTATCCCACATATGAGATGATTTGGAAGATCCTTAGAGGCTTACCTCCTGTTTGGGAAGCCAAGGCTATGACCATTGCTGAGGGTAGAGACCTTAAGGCCATGACCTTAGATGAATTGATAGGTTCCCTGATCACATATGAATTGAGCATTAATGAGAGACTTAATGAGCATAATAAGGCTAAGAAGGTTACTTCATTGAAAGCTTCCACTAACACATCTAGTGAGTGCAGTGAATCTGACACTAATGATGAAATGGCTATGCTAACTAGAAAATTTATTAGATTTTTCAGGAAGAACATAAAGCCCTATAAAAAATATAGAGAGTGTACTGATGAGAAGGGAGAATCGAGCAAAAGAAAAGAAAAATCAAATGCTCCTACGTGCTATAATTGCAACAAGGTGGGGCGCATCAAACCTGAGTGCCCACTGCTGAAAAAGGAAGCTAAGAAAAGGAAGAAAGCCATGAAGGCGGGGACTTCATGGGACAAACTCAGTAGCAGTGACTCAAAATCAGATCATAGCGACTCGGAGGTCGCTAATCTGTGCTTGATGGCACATGAGGATCAGGTATTGTCTTCTAGTTCATTGTCTTCATATTGTTCATCTGATGATTGCGATTCTGATTGCATGCCTACATTTAGAGAATTATAGTTTGAATATATTCGTGTTTCTAAATTGTTAGGCAAAATGACTAAGGAAAATAATGATTTGAAAAAGAAATGTGAAAATTGGTCAAAGTTGTTTAATATAACAAAAACCTCTCATGCCTCTATTTTAAAAGAAAAAAATGCCACTATTGTTGGGCTTGAGAGGAAATTGGAGGATAGTTCCGAAATCATTTTTTAAATTCACTAAGAGCAAAGACAATTTTGAAAAATGACTTGGTGCCCAAAGAAACTCCTTAAGTAAAGAGGGACTTGGTTTTAATGGTATTGAAAATGTTAGACAACCTAATCTTTACTTAGGACACTTTACACGTGAGTCAAAATCTCATATTCCTCCTAAAGAGCCTTAGTAGATTAAGATGTTTTAAATGTAAACAAATTGGTCACATTCAGTTTGATTGTCCACATAGAAATAAGCATGCTAGAATTAGAAAAGTATGGATAGTTAAGGGAGATCCTACTACTAACTCCTGTGGACCCAACAAAATTTGGGGACTAGCATCGGTTACTTAGCTTATCCTGCAGGTTTGCCTAAGATCGTCCTTCTCCAAGGACCGATGGTACTTGGATAGTGGGTGCTCACGACACATGACCGGCGACAAGGGAAAATTCACTTCAATTGTTCCCAAAGATGGAGGTTATGTGACATTTGGTGACAATGCCAAAGGACGTATCATCGGGGTAGGTAAGGTTGGTAAGGATTCTTCTCTTACTATTGACAATGTTTTGTTGGTTGATGGGTTGAAGCATAATATACTTAGCATAAGTCAGCTGTGTGACATAGGATATAAAGTATCTTTTGAGAATGATAAATGCATAGTAGAAGATAGATTAGATCACAAAGTGCTTTTTACTGCAAACCGCCATGAAAATGCCTATACTACTTCCCTTGATAACTTAGCTTCACAACAAGTTACTTGTTTTTCTACTATAAATGAAGTTAGTTGGTTATGGCATAGGCGATTAGGACATGCTAGCATGGACTTGTTGTCTAAACTTGTTAAGAAAGAACTAGTTAAGGGCTTGCCTAAAATGTCCTTTGTAAAGGATAAAATTTATGATGCATGTCAAATGGGTAAGCAAACCAAATCTAGTTTTAAGAAAATGAAAATCATATCTACTACTAGACCTTTAGAGATGTTTCACCTAGATTTTTTTGGACCCAATTCTGTGCAAAGTCTTGGTGGAAAATCTTATGCTTTTGTAATCGTGGATGACTTTTCTAAATTCACATGGGTGTTATTTCTTGCACATAAAAATGAATCTTGTGAACAGTTCACTGAACTTTGCAGGAGAATCCAGAATGAAAATGGATATAAAATAACTCACATAAGAAGTGATGGCATAGTGAGTATGTATACTAAGAATTTCATTTTAATCATCAATCACTTCCTAGTCCCACAGTCGTCACAACCCCTAAACCTAGGAACAGAGGAAGGATAATAAGAATGCATTTTCAGTTTGAATTTTTTTTTCCCTAAGTCCTATGGGGTTTGCTTTCATGATAACCCACATCATTTCTTTGTCTAAGCCTCTAGCACATCTAAGTAGACAATTAAACCATACGTCCCCTTTTCTTATACAATATAAGCAAACTTTATATATGCGTGAAAGATTATGGTTATAAATTCTAGTTTTATTCAATGAGGCATTACTATGGGTATGATAAACAGAACATGAACCCTTTATGAAAATATTTTTCTTTTTAGCTTCCAAGATTTTATCATTGTTATCCTTTTCACAAGTGGGTTTGAAAATCATTTCAGGATAGTCTTTGGTTTTTCTTTCTAAGTAGATAATTTTCAAAACCTTCTCAATTTTTCTTCTTTCTAGAGTGGCCTGATATTTTTTCAAATCATTTAAGTTCTTTGCCACCTTTTCACTTTCATTTTTCAAAAATGTTTTCTTCTTTGATATCTCAACTAGAACTCTATGCATTTTAAATGAGGTCTTTTCTAGTTCCATATGTGAGAGCGTGCTTTCATTGTAAAATTCAATAGATGATTCATCAAAAAGTTTATCACTATAACATTCACATGAATCAATGTACACAGTATTATCATTAGAGCTAATGGATGACTCATCATACAATATATGATAGGATTTGGCACAAGAGTCATCACAGCATGCATTACATGGATTATTGCATGAGCTAATAGCATAGTTATCGCTAGGGCAATCGGATGATTCATTGCATGATATATTCTAGTATTCAACATGAGAATCATCAAGTGCATTAATAACATAACTATCACAATATTCAACAGATGATTCAACATTAGATACATCATAGCATTCAGTAATAGAATCATCTACGGAGGCAAAGATAGGAACATATACCTCACCGGCTGTTACTGCAATTGCCCTATTATTTACCACTTCCTGAGTGGTGGTCTTATTCTCCTGGGACTCTCCATATTTTCTTTCAAGTTCATCCCAGATATCCTATGCACTACTACATGCCACAATCTCAACAAAAATATTAGTCTCTAAAGCACAATATAATATATCCATGGCATTAGAATTAATCACATTAAAGTCATTTTCATTTATTTGTGGACATCTTCCTTTAGCAGTGACAAGCCAGACCCTTCAGTCCATAGATTTCAAGAATATGGTCATTCTAACTTTCCAAGTGGTGTAGTTGACACCACAAAATAATGGAGGACTGGAAAGTGACTGTCCCTCACGGAATGGGGATGCACCAATGTGAGCCATTGCGATCTTTTGCAAAAATGTTTAAATCAAGTGCAACAAGGCTCTGATACCAATTGTAAGAAATGGTGTATTCCTAAGAGGGGGGGGGGGGGTGAATTGGAATTTTAAACTTTTCTCCTAGGTTGAACTAGATGTTGGCAAGATATTAAAACCTAGGGACTTTCTATGTAGTTCCAAATACGCTGATAAATATAATATTCACAAGTTTAAATCAAATGCATCATCCACATAATAACATACGCGTGTGGTAAATATAAATAACAGAAATATAAACCAACACACGATATGTTATCGGGGTTCGGCCAACTGTGCCTACGTCCCCGCCTCTAGCTCGCAAGCCCGAGGATTCCACTAATAGCACACTTAAGGGTGGAGGGGCACCGTTTACAATCAGGTCAAATTAACACAGGGCTGACCTCAACCTTAACCAGGTCAATTAGCGGGGCTGACCTCAACCTACACGCCTTAACAAGACGACGCACCTAGCTTTCCTAATCGGGTCTAAGCCAATCCAGGACTATTCCAAGGCTAGTCTCCCTCTTCAGGCCAGTGCTTGGATATACAACAAATGTGTATATAATCAGATGATACAGTGATTGTGCTTTCGTGCAAAGCAGAAATGTACCCCAAATGCGCGCAATAATATACACCACAATATGATTCAATATGTAAGCTTAGTGTGGTCTAGATGGTTCAATTCTCAAAAGTATTTTCTATCAGTGTAATGCATACGTGAGAGTGCCAAACAAGCAATCTTTGTTTCACAATATATTTAGCCAATAAGTTCACACAAAGATGTCAAGTCTCAAGTATTTCAATCAGCAAGATGTCTCAAGCATGTAAGTATCAAATGATGTATATGCTTGGTTTGCAAAAGATGTGGAGTCTTTGTTTTCAGAAAATAATGTATGAGTGAGTGAATATTGCAACAAAGATCACTATCACACGAACAAATAAATCTTCAAATATATTTTTCAGTATAAAGCACAATAGATATTTGAAATTGATTATGAAAGGATTTTACAACTAAAATACTATACGATCTTCTCAAGATATTGCAATGAATGTACAACCTCAGAAGATCAAATGAAAGTCTTCTTAGGAGAGACTTATTAACAAAGTCCCCTAAGAGTACTTAAGTTTTGCTCTCAATAAAATCATATTAACTAACCAAGACAAGGAGAGCAAACCTATGGAAACAAACACTCAATCCACTTACAAATGATGTAGGCACTAATAGAAGGTAAGCATGAGTGAATGAGGCTAAAAAATGAGTAGTATAGGCTTTTGAATTTTCAAGGAACTCCCCTAATCAAAGTGGCTAATCATGCTTCATTTTCACAAATGATCTCATATATATAGGCATGGGAGAAAATATGACCGTTGGGGACCTACTGGGTATTATTAAGAAAGTTTAATGATGTTTTTAGCATTTTAATCTTGTTTAAAAAATATTTAACTGTGCTAAAAATTAGGGCAACCCGAGAGGTCTGGTAGACCAAAAATGTTTCGGTTGATCAAGTCTTATATGGTTCGGTCAACCAGGGAAATTTTGAACTAAGGGCTTGGTCGACCAGGAGAGGGTGATTTTTTAATTTTTTGAGGTTTGGTCGACCGGGCCATTTTGAACTGGCTGGTTCGGTTGATCAGACCGCTGGGAATTTTCCCGAGGACCCTCAGTCGACTAGGTAGTTGGTGTACAAACTTGGCTCGGTCGACCAGATGGTCAAAATGTTGATCAGAGAGGGTTTCGATCGACCGGGCCTTTTTGAACTGCCTGGTTTGGTCGACTAGGGCTTTGGTCAACTATTGGCCCAGGCCTCATTCGGTTGACCAGGGCTGAATGAACTGCCTGGTTCGGTCAACCGAAAGTGCACAAAGTATGCATTTTGATCCTGTTTTAACACACATAAATCGTAATGAAGTGCCTAACAAACATGGGTGCAAATGTTTGTGTCCTAGGGTCATTTATGATTATGAATACACCAAAAAAGTTCGGTGTTGATTGATCGAAGGGAAAGCCCTAAGGTCATTCTACGATCGCTTTTCATTTATGGTTTGTTTGAGCTTACGTAATAAATCATACATGTGATGTGTGTGAGCTTATTACAAACTAGAGCCCTACTTACTATTACAGACCGATTTTCACAAATGAATTATATTACAAGTAAGATCGATAATCGGTCTTCAGGCTTTACTTGCTTTGTGTCCATCTTGATCTTAACAAGCTTAGTTCTTGCACAAAATCTCAAACACCCATTAGATACAAAGAGTATTTGTCATAATCAAAATCAGGCGTGACCGATAAGGTTAACATTCTCTCTCTCAAAAATTCACTTTTTGCCCTAATACTCTCAAACGTGCATCCTCTTGATAAATCCGAGATTGTGAGAGTTTCATTTGTGTTTGTTTGATTGTTGCTTAGAGCTATTCCTCCCTTTGTTGTGCTTACTTGACATTTAATTTTTGGGAGCATACCCAAGAAAGCTTAGGATATATGCATTTCATTGCAAGTGTCCAAGAGCTTCATTTTGGAGTGTAAAGAATTTTTCAAACAAGAAAACAATCTTTTCAAACTAGCTCTGTTCTTATCTTATTGAAGAAAATCATTTTGAAACTAGTTTGATTATCTATCTCGTATACTTGGAACATTTATGTGTTGATTGAAATATTATGTTTTGATTCCAAGTCATTGCTTGTATTGATTATTTTTGAGCATCATATTGATTGTATTATGTCAAAAACTCTTGAGCTTCATATTGACTATACTGTGTTGAGTATTGGTAGAATACATCTTGCATCACTGAGCTTACACTATATCATGCTATTGATACACATTTGATTGAGCTTATTATTTGGGTACAAATTTTCTTTGCAAGAAAGCACTATTTCATTGTACCATTTGTTTATAAAAATATGAGTGTTTCTAGGCGTGGCCTGAGGGGGCGGTAATCCAGTCCGGTAAGTGTTGTTGTAAAGGTTGAGGTCAGCCCTGTGCTAATTGACTTGGTTTGTAAGGTGCCACTCTACCCGTTTAAGTGAGCAAGTTATAGTGGTAACCCTTGTGCTTGTTAGCCAAGGTGGGGACGTAGGCAATTGGCCGAACCTCGATAACATATCTGAGTGTAACTCTCTCTTTACTGCTTTCTGGTGCTTGTGTGATTGTTTAAATTGCCTTATTTACTTTCTGGTATATATTTTGTTCACCTTATAGGTCACGCCCGGTTTTGATTATGATAAATACTCATTATATATCTAATGGGTATTTGAGATTATGTGCAGGAACCTCAATTGCCAGGATAATAATGCACATGCACATAGAGCAATTGAAGAATGAAGACCAATTTATATTCAATGTTGTAATGTACATCTCATTTGCATAATTGATTTGTAATAGTTAATTAGGGTCTTTGGTTTGTAATAAGCTTACACACATCGCATGCATGATCTATTACGTAAGCTTAAACCAAGTATAATCTAAAGTGACCTTAGAAAGACCTTAGGGTTACACCGGGTTTTTTTGGTGTCTTCAAAAGGATCCAAAAATGACTCTAGAACACTCACCTTTGCATTCATGAATGTTGGGCACTTGATTAGGGTGTTTGTGATTCAAAACAAAATCGAAATGCACACTTTGTGCATTTTCGATCGACCGGCCAAGGCAGTTCATTCTGCCTTGGTCGACCAAACAGGTCTGGGTCAACCAGTTGACCACAGCCTGGTCAGCTGAATCAAGTTAGTTCAAAACACCCAGTCGATCGAACCTCTTAGGAGTCAAACATTTTACTACCTAGTCAATCGAGCCAAAATTGCATACCAACTACCTGGTCGATCGAGGGTCCTTGGGAGAAATCCCAACGGTCTGGTCGACCAAATCATCTAGTTCAAAATGGCATGGTCGACCAAACCTCGATAGAATGAAAAATTGCCTTGAGCATGTACATTTCGGTCAACCGAGTCCCTAGTTCAAAAGTTACCTAGTCGATCGAGTCATATGAACTTCGGTCGACCAAAAGTGTTTTGGTCAATCGGACCTCTCGGGTTGCCCTAATTTTTTACCGTGGTTAATTTTTTAAAACAGGATTAAAATAATTAAAAGGTCATTAATCTTTTCTAATAATACTAGAATTGTCCCCAACGGTTATATTTCATGGGGTGTCTATATATATCCCTTCATTTGGGATTATTAGCAATAAATTAGCATATTTGATTAGGGAGAAATTCTATGAAAATCCCAAAACCCATAATACTCATCTTTGAGCCTTATAACACTTATTCTTACGTGATCTTACTTCTCAAATACTTTTGTAAGTGTGATTTAGTGTTGTTGTTCCTTAAGGATTGCTCTCTCAAGATTGTGCTTGTGTGAAATTATTTTATTTGAGAGCACATCCTCAAGTGTTCTTTGGGGACTTTATCAATAAGTCTTTCCTACTTCGTTGATTGCATCGTCATTGCAATATCTTGAGAAGTTTATATTTGATTTTGGTTGTAAAAATTCTTTTCAAATCACTCTCAAATATCTAATATGTTTCATCTTGATAAATATTTGAAGAGATATTTGTTTGTGTGAAAAAAATCTTTATTGCAATATTCACTAATTTATATCATTCGTTGAATACAAAGATTAAACTCTTTTTTCAAACAAAACATATATATTACTTGAGCATTATACAATTGAGAAAATCTGTTGATTAAAATATACATATATATTGTCTGACTAGTATCTTTGTGTGAGTTGTTAGATTGAGCACATATTGTGATACAAAGATCATACTGGTTGATACTCTCACGCACTCATTATACTGATAGTAAATATATATATATATATATATATATCTGAGAGTTGAAATACTAGACCACATTAAGCTTACATATTAAATCATATTGTGGTGTATGTGATTGTGCATATATGGGTACACATTTGTTTTACTTGAAAGCATAATCACTATACCGTTTCATTTATTGAGAAAAACTGTTGTATTCCAGGCACGGGCCTGAAGAGGGAGACTGGCCCTTTGAAATAGTCCCGTACTGGCTTAGACTCGGTTAGGAAAGCTAAGTGCACCATCCTATTAAGGCGTGTAGGTTGAGGTCAGCCTCGCTAATTGACCTGGTTAAGGTTGAGGTCAGCCCTGTGGTAATTGACTTGGTTGTAATCAGTGCCGCTCCACCCTTAAGTGAGCTATTAGTGGAATCCTTGGGCTTGCGAGCTAGAGGCAGGGATGTAGGCACAGTTGGCCGAACCCTGATAACATATCGCGTGTTTGTTTATATTTTCACACTTTATATTTACCGCATGTGTATGTTATCATGTGAATGATGCGCTTGATTTAAATTTCCATATATTATATTTATCGGCATATTTGGAACTACATAGAAAGACCCTAGGTTGTAATATTATGCTAACATCTAGTCCAACCTAGGAGAAAAGTTTAAAATTCCAATTCACCCCCCCCTCTTGGGAATACACCAATTCTAACACATTTACTTTACTTGCACTAGATTGACCATAGGGTTGTGAATATACTGGTGTTAGGAGATTGACCTAAGGATCAAATTTTTAAAATACCAATTCACCCCCCCTCTTGCGATCACGATAAAGCTAACAACAAGTGTCACTTGTACTTTTTCTATCCACTTTACTATCGGCAAAGTCAACATCAGAGTAACTGAAATTCTCAAAAGAGGTATGCTTAGGATACCATAATCCTAATCAATAATCCGAATAAGGTATCTAAGTATTCTCTTGATTGCTAATGAATTTGATTCTTTAGGTGCAACTTGAAACCTCGCACATATGCATACACTAAATATAATATCAAGTATGCTAGCAGTTACATACAATAGGCTACCAATCATGCCATGGTAGAGGTTAAAATCTACAGGTATTCCTTGCTCATCTTTATCTAGTTTTGTGGAAGAGCTCATAGGAGTTCTTAATAGTTTTACCATCTTCCATGTTAAATTTCTTGAGTAAGTCTCTAATGCATTTTGATTGGCATATGAATGTTCCATCTTTTGCCTGTTTTATTTGAAGACCTAGGAAGAAATTAAGTTCACCCATAATGCTCATTTCAAATTCATTTTACATGCATTTGGAAAACTCATTATACAACTCATCATTTGTAGCTCCAAAAATGATGTCATCTATATAGATCTGTACCAGGAGTGTATTATCATTTTTAGCTTTAATAAATAGTGATATGTCAATTTTTCCTCTAGAAAATCCATTATTTAATAGAAAACCACTAAGCCTCTCATACCAAGCTCTAGGAGCTTGCTTTAATCCATACAAGGCCTTAGTCAATCGATAAACATGATTAAGGAATTTATGGTTCTTGAATCCTGGAGGTTGTTCCACATACACCTCCTTATTGATGTAGCCATTTAAAAGGATGCTTTTGACATCCATTTGATAAATTTGAAGTTCTTAAAAGCAGCATATGCTAACAACATATGAATGACTTCCATCCTAACCAAAGGAGCATATGTTTCCTCAGAGTTTATACCTTTCTCTTGGTTATACCCTTGGGCTACTAGTTTAGCTTTGTTTCTAACTATAATTTCATTTTCATCATTTTTATTCCTATAGACCCATTTGCTTACAATAACAGTATGATCATCAGGTCTAGGAACCAAGGTCCAGACTTCGTATTGGCCTAACAAGGCTTAGAATCTTATTTTGATGATAACAAACAAAATGAACTTAACATGTTTTGGTAAGCTAAGTTTTAGGGCTCAAAAGCTTCCATAAAGAGATCAAGCTCAAAAGTTCTTATAAAAGATCAAGTTCATTAAAGATCAAGCTCAAGTGTTTTTAAAGATGCTCACATGAAGATTATGCTTAAAGACTTGACCCATAATGAAGCAAAAGACAATTGAAGAAAGAAAGGTCCAGAGAGATACAAAGAATGGAAGCCAATACATGAAAACTTAGTGATTAGAAAGTTCAAAACATTAAAAGTCTCATGTAAGTACTTGACATTTTCGATATAAACGTTTGAAACTTTTAGGAATAATTATTGACTTAGAGACCCATTTTTCAAAACCTTGGAAAATATATTTTAATAAGTTTCAAATCAAAATTCCAAGTTTAAAAGCTAAAGAGTTTTTGGAAATAAAGTTCTTAAAAACAGAAAAATGCAAGCTCAGGCGACTAACTAAGCAAGCTCAGCCGACTGACCTTTTATATGTCTTTTAAGAATGCAAATAGAACTGAGACAGGTGACCGAGGAAATATTCTCAGGTAATTGACATTTTTCTGGGTTGTTAAAATATTCAAACAAAACCGAGTCAGGCGACTGACCCTTTGGGTACATGCGACTGACCTTCGTAAATTTAAATTTTACATAGCGAGGGAGTGTTTCCAAAAATGATTGCTTGGTCCCCAAACTTTGTGAAAACTTGGGAAATACTCCAAGTGACTTGGACAATATGAAAATTACTTTTAAAACTCTATAAATACAATTTGATTGCAAGAATTGCACACCAAAAATCAATAGCAATTTGCATTCAAGCTTACACTCATGCTCTCAAAGCTCTCTTATTGAATACACTTTGCTGAAAGTTTTTTACTCATTTTTTCTAATCAATTCTCATCGTACTCTGAGTTTTCTACCGAAATTTCAACCTAAGAAAAATCTACGGTGATATTTACATTGTTTTTGTTCTTCTTGTTGCTTCTAACAGTTTAGGATTGTTGAATCGTTGGACTACTGAGTGTGGGGTATCGATTGAAGAGGAGGGCTCCATCCTACTTGAAAGAGTATGCAAACGACTTGCTCCACCCGGTTAAGGGAATAGGATAGTGAAATCCTTGGGTAGTTTGCCTAACGGAGGACGTAGGCGGGTATAGTCGAACCTCGTAAAATCTCAGTGTATTTATCTTCCCTAAGTCTTTTTAATTTTCTACATATATAAATTGCGTGGGAGTTGCTTAATTGCTGAAAATTAAATCGTTATTGGGAATTGCGGAAACCTTGATTAAAGGGAGTACGTTGATAAATATAAAAAATCATTAACATAATTACACTCAAGTAACTTATTTAATATCAAAATCTGAATTTTGGAAGCTTGCTGAAATTTCTATTTTGTTTCATATTATGAAATCAAACGTACCTTATTGATTGGATTGATATACTCAAAATCTGAATTTTAAATATTGAAGTTTTGACCTTTATCATCATTTATTAACAAATAGTAAATATTGAATTGAGTGTTGTGACTCACTCTAAAAATGAGTAGCTCGGAAACTATCCCAAGTGTAGGAGTTACGTAGTGTAATATTCAGCCCGAAAGCTAGATCGTCTCCTCAGGGAATGCAGTTTAATCTCAATTTTTACGTCTTTCCAATCAAAATTAAAAAGTTACTAAACTCAGCTCATATTCGGGGGTTTCAAGATTGTTTGAGATCACTTTTGACAAATTAAACAAACACGCAAATTAAGCCCTAATCCTAGCATGCACTGAATTAAATAACAAGAATAAAAATCCTTGTTGGCCTAACAAGGTCTTTCAATTGATTTTGGTGATAACAAACAAAGGATGATTTAACTTGAAAAAGGTTGAGTTTTGATGTTTCAGGAAATATGGATCAAGTGTGGTTAAAAGCAAAGCTCAAATTTAGATCAAGTATGATTTAAGAGAAGAGTAAAAGTATGAAGATATCTTCTCAAAAATTCATGAAGGGTCTGATATATTAGAAGCTCAAGAAAATTGTTCAAAACATCTCAAAAGCTGAGAGGACTCAAGCTTGAAGGCCTAGGAAACATATATGTAAGTATTTCAAAAGACAAAATATCTTTGAAATATATTTTGAAGCTTTTTCTAAGAGAATATTAAGGTTTAAAGACTTATTTAATTAAGTATTTATTAAATTCATGAGAGAGAGCAAAAGAGTTTTAAAAGAAAGTTTTATGAAAACAGATGTTAGTACAGATCAGTTGACTGAACTTTTCAGTTCAGATGATTGAAGTAGAGACTTCAGTTGACTGAACATTGAGTTTAGACATCTGAAGAATTACTTCAGTCAACCGAAGAATAAGTTTAGCTGACTGAAGAATTTCTAGAACAGGCAGAGAGTTGCAGCAGTGAGTTCAGTCGACTGAACTTGTGACTTCAGTCAACTGAACCTGCGATATCAGACATCTGAACCCTAACTTCAGATGACTGACCCTGTATCCTGTTTTATTTTTTAAAAGTATAAGAAACTTCAGTCGACTGAACCTGTGACTTCAGTCAACTGAACTTGCGACTTCAGTCATCTGAACTCTGACTTCAGTTGACTGACTCTGTATCTAGTTCAAATTTTTAAGGGTTTAAAGGAACTTCAGTTAACTGACCACGATACTTCAATCAACTGAACACTATTCAACAGGAAAAATTTTAAAATTCTTATTTTTAAATTATAACCGTTTGAAAGCCAAATTTTCTAAACAACTTGGGAAACTTTTTAAGGAAACTCTTACAACAAGGGAACCTACTTGAAAGCCTATAAATAAATGGTTCTTGTGAATTAAGAAGATCACCCAAGTATTGAAAACTCTCTCGAAGCTCTTTTGTTCTAATATCTCTTACTCAATCTCTTGCAAAGCTGAAAGTATTGTTGTTCTGATATTTTGTTCATCAAATCCTGAAGAATTACTGATTTTTCATCTGGAGAAAAGGATTTTGGTCAATTCTTTGAAAAGCTTCAAAAGTTTATTTCATTTTTGATATTTTATCTTTTGAAGTACATAGTTCTTATCTGTACTAATCTGCTCTTTGAGTGAGATTCTCTTGTACATCAGGTTTTGATATTTCTCTTGTAGATTTTGAACATTTCCAGGCTGTTGGAATGTTGACCAAACAAGGGCATATTGTTTGGAGAAGGAGGGCTCTAGCCTTGACCAAAGGAGTGATTGTAAACAGGCTTTGTTCCACTCGGTAATGGAACTACTATAGTGGAAACCTTTGGTATTTTGCCAAGGGCAAGGACGTAGGCTGTGTTGAAGCCAAACCTCGTAAAAATCTTGTGTCTTTCTCTCTATTTTATATACTTTATTTGCTGTGTTGTATGATTTCAAAGTGCAGGTAACAAGTTTCAAAGAGAAAGAAAAAAAGATTCTTGGTATTTGGAAAGTACGTTTCGATTAACCGTTTGCGGAAACCCAAAAGGGAGTACGTTGGTTAATCTACCGAAATCTCAATCAAGAGAGGTACATACTGAAAGTTAATTCAAAGCAGGTGATACATATTCACAGGGAATTCAACAAAATAAGTATTATCCTTGATCAAGTGATTAAATTGTTTAAGCTTTATTAATTATATTGTTTGTTTAAATTACAAGTATTCTAAGGAGTGTTTATATATTATTTGTTGTGCTCTATTCAGTATCTAAAAAGATTTAAAAATTATCAAAATATAAAAAGATTCCAATTCATCCTCCTCTTGGGAAGCTATTCTTAATTTCAATCCTACGTCTAATCATTCAGACATTGAAACACGCATTAAACTTCAGAATAGAAACTAAAAATGGTAACTTTAACACGTAATTAAAACATGCAATAATGAAACTCACTCAAACATAAATCAAAAGATAAAAACTAAACCTTTAACAAAAGTCAAAAACTTGAACCAAAATCAGAATTAAAAGGCAACGAAGAACTCGAACAAAAGTTAAACCTTTAACGACTTGAACAATAACCAGACATGATAAAAATACGGACTTCAATAAGATGGACCCTAAATTAAATCAAGCTTTAATCAAAAATTAAATTTTAAAAGGAGCAACTAATTTAATTTTCTAACGACAAAAATAAATTTTTTTCTTTTTTTATTTTTTTTTTCTTTTTTAGAACCAAACCAGACTTAACGCAAGTAATGAAATACTGAACTACTAATTAAATCTACGACTAAAATTTCTTGAGAAGATAAATAAATAAATGCTGCAATGATAATAAAATACTCTAAATAATATTTAAAATTCAAACTTTTCAAATAGCTGCAATGAAAAGAAATTAATAATATCCAACTTAACAATAAAAGAAAAGAGAGAGAGAGAGAGAGAGAGAGAGAGAGAGAGAGAGAGAGAGAGAGAGAGAGAGAGAGAACCATGGGGATGGTAGTTGATGTTTGGGTGGTGGCTGGAGTTGTGCTTGGATGCAGCAGTAGGCTTCGGTGGTTTGGCTTTTAATAATCTTGAAGCTGCTGGTTCTAGTATGGCTGGAGTGTTGCTGTGCTGTTGTTGCAGGGATAGCCAGAGCTGTTGGTGGTTGCCAAAGCAGGAGACTCTCGGCTGGTTGCTGGACTGAGGAGAGAACCGGGCTTGTGGGGCAGCAGTGAACTGGAGATGTTGCAGCGGACTGCAGCAGCAAAGGATGGCTTGGGGCAGAGGATGGTGGAGTACCTTCAGGTGGCTGTTGCAGGTAGCTGCAAGGTGGAGTTCCTCACATGGCTGTGTAGCAGCAAGGTGGTGTTTGGAGTAGTAGTTGGAAGGGTGGAATAGCATAAAAGAGAGAGAGAAGAGGGGGAACATCAGAGGAAGCAGAGAGATCGAGGGAGAGAGAAAGAGAGAATGAGAGGGGGCTAAGAAAGAGAGACTGAGAGATTCAAAGAGAGGCTGAGAGAAGGAGAGGGAGAGAACAGGTTCGGGTTGGCTATGGCAGACAAGAAAAAAAAAGGAAAATAAAGTGAGGGCTAGGGAGAGAAGGAAGGGTGTCGAGAGAGTTAGGGAGAGAGAGAGCAGGGAAGAGAGGGAGGAAAGGGCAAGGGAGGAGAGCCCCCGCACGCTCGCTGCTAGAATAGGAGAAAAAAAAAAGAAAATAAATAAGGAGGGGCTGCCCTAGTACACCCGGTAATGAAAGACCTGACCCGGCCTGCATGGTTGCTGTTATTTATTATTTTTTAAATTTTTTTCTTTCTTTTTTCTTTTCTTTTCTTTTTTTTTTCTCAGTGAACGAACCCCATTTTGACTCTCTTGGAGCTCGTTTCTCTCAAAGATCAAAACATGGAAGTTGTAGATAATTTTCTTATCTTTCTCAAGAATTTCAAATCTTCTCAATTAGAGCTCGAATGGAAAAGTTATGTGCAAATTATGAACTAATGTTGGTTTTAGCTCGCGAAAATTTTCCTACGATTAAAAAATGCCAAAAATTCATACATTGCTCAATCAAGCCCAATTATTATAAACAAGACACCTTGTTAAAATATTGAGATTAATTGGACATTTAATTAAAAATATAATCCCTAATGCACGAATTAAACGCCTAATTACGCAGTTTAAGTGCATAATCACACCCCTAACTAATGTTTTTCTAGTCTCTAGAAAATAACGTGGATGAATTTAAGGGTGATATCCACAATTACTAACTCCAATGAACACGAAATTAGTGCACATACGATGCAATCATACCATTTCACAAACAGCAATATAACTGAATTTCACACAAGCTCGTTCATTTTCAATGCACATAACTCCGAAGCACGTCATTCATTCAAGTTTCATCGTTTATATAACAATTAAGAATAGTATACTCACATGAAGTTAACCAGTGGTACAATTCAGAGTTAATGTGGTCATATAAGTTCGAGTATAAGCAGAGAAAATCTCAAGGTGTGTGTGATGTGTTTGACTCATTACACCTAGGATACTAGTGGACACCTACAAAATGGTTGTTTTGACTCGGCCTAACTGGTATACCCTTAAAGACACTCAAGAGGAATGGGTTCACTCATCATATGTGAGGAGGAGTGTCATGATCAAATATCCCACATATTGAAAGGAATAAAGGCTAAGTATATGGAGTGGACTAGTATGAGAAGGATCTAGCCTATCTATGAGGTGTCGAGTCCTTCACTCTAGCATCTTCTCACCCGCTCGCCATATCCAACTGAGACCATCCTAGATCAACTCATTCACAAACTTGGCGTGAATATATCTGAGGCATTAAATGGTTGAAGAATCTTCATTCGTGGAGAACATGTGTCGTGTCCTTGACTTTTTTTGTGGTATTTCTGTGGAACAAACATTAGCATTTCATTTCATGTGCATTTCTATTTCTTATTCTTTTTTCTGCTCATTCTTCAATTTCTGTCTTTTCTTGATCAATTAGGACAATCATTGCACTTCTTTTGTTATCTTCATACCATCAATGGGAATTAAAGTTCGAACAGTGGTCTATGAACTATGTCTATTTCTATGGGTGGCTCAACCTTCACATCTTGAGTAGGCTACAAGACCTAGGTTTCTATATCCCCACTAGATGTCACCTCTAGGCTAACAAATCAAAAACAAAGACTAGTGTACAAAGAATCATTCAGAAGAAAAGAGAACTGAGTTCCATGAACTTTGATTTGATATTAACACTCAAAAGGATGATAAATAGCTTAAGGATATCTCACAAGGTGTCATAGTTGTCATGGGTGTTCTCCCAGTGCCCACAAGGAACCCTAAGTGCAATGAATCATGTGAATGTGTTTATTCAGCCTCGTGAGATGCCGTGTAAATGCAAGAAATTATATAACCAGATTAACACGAGTGTACTACCAATCAATTCTTTATGGAGTTACAAAGTCATATAAAGAGAAATTACGCATAAATGACTCAAGTGTGTAATTCTTAGGTTATACGCAAGTATGTAAAGGATATAAGTTAGTGTTAATGATGACATAGTCATGTAATTCCTCAATGCTCTTTCTTTCTTCTTTTTTCATTTTTTTTTATTTTTTAATTTTTTTAATTTTTTTTCTCAAATTAATATATAAAACCCAACAAGTATACGTGCACCGTGTCACATGCAAATGCTCACCCCCCAACTAAAGTTGAACATTGTCCTCAATGTGAAAGCATAGAGGAAAGAGAAAAATTGTCACGAGAGAAATAGGGCGTACCTGGGTGGCGAAGTAATGGAAAATGAAAACTGAATTACAAGAAAATGTACCTAAAAATTAACTAAAAATCTAATAAGGTAAAACAAAAGGAAAATAAGGGAAAGAAAAACATCACAATTGTTTGGCGGAGGCTCTAGAGGAATTTCGTCTGGTGGGTGTAGGACTATAAATTGAACTAGAGAGTCTCCAAATTTGATCCACCACAATGAATTAGTCTTCGTACCTACATGAAAGCCAGCCTCAAATGAATTAATACTCTTAGGAATACCAGACATTATGTGTGTAGAATGACTTTCTTGTTTTAACAAGAAAGGGTCTTTATTCTACATATTTTCCAGGAAATTTACTTCTTTACAAACTGGTGTGTGAAGAAAAGTTATTGGAACGGTTACCTTTAGATCTTCAGAAGTATTAGCATTAAAAGTTTTACCTGGTTCCTTGAAGGTTAGATATTCACCATTCTGCTCACCATATTTATCGGGTGTACCAATCGTCTTACCACTATAGGGAGCTACTTCAGCATTAGGCTCCTTGACATTTAATTCAGTCAGGAGTGATTGTTCCACGGCTGCCAAGCTCTAAGGATGAGGTACCACATGTTGGTACTCCTTATTAGTATCAGCCTCCCCATTAATTGACTAGTCCACTTCTAGGCCTGCTTCCTCTGGTTTTTCTTTGACTTCATTTGTTTCAGCCGTAACTTCCGGTGCCGGGACAACTGGTTGTCTAGCGATGAGCATCTCAGGTTGGGAAACTTCATTCCTGCTTCTCGAAGTGACGATGGCCTCCGTTATGTCAATATAAACATTATGTACTTGTTGTTGTTGCAGTTGGTATTCTTGAGGACTAGGCTGAGGTTCCACAGGCAATTCCTCTTTTTCTAAGATGTCCAACTGCGTGCTCTTCGCATTAATGGCATCTTGCAATTCATTATAATGATTGACTTGAATCTGCATGAACTGCTGGAACATATTCGCCATTTGTGTCATGCTATCATGAAGAAGTCCTAATGGAGCACCTTTCTGAGGGATCTGTTATGGTTGATATTAAGGTGAAAAAGTGTCTGGGTAGTATGTTGGCTCATATGCATCCCCACCACTGATTGTGCTGATAGCGTGTACTATCATGGGTGCCTGATTGTATATTGTATTCCCCTGTGGGACACTTTCAATTAGGTAATCAAAGAATGATAGTGTGCCTGATCTTGATCCTCGCTGAAGGGTTCTCCATTGCACATGGTCTGGACAAAGTGCTTGCAATCAAGGGTAAAAGTAGTATAAAAACAATTAAATAGCCTCCATGATTCAAACCCATGATGTGGACAAGTACTTAGCAGATCCTTGAATCTTTCCCAGCAAGCCCGAAAAGTCTCGTCACCCTTCTGTATAAACTAAATAATCTGTTCCTGCAAAAATTGAGTTCTTTATAAGGGACAAAAGATATGCAGAAATTCGCGCTCCATATCAGCCCAATTAGTGATAGAGTGAGGTCTCAAGGAATTAAACCACATCTGTGCCCCATCCTGCAAAGTGGCAAGAAATAAATGCAGTCTAGTAGATTCATTAGTTCCAGCACAAAAGAAAAAAAATATTGTAAGTCAAATTGAACTCTAATAGGTGCCGACAAGGGCACTTAGATTTCGTCTCGTAGAATTGAGGTAGCAAGGACGTCCTCCCGCGCTGCATCATGAAATCAAGTTATTTTGTATGTAAAACAGTGGAAGATGGGGCAGTGGTGTATTCAAGCTGCAAAAAGTCCATCATTGTGTGTGGTGCAGGTGCAGTCATAGTTATTTGTTTATTTTTTCAAAATTTAATTTTTTTCCTTTTTTTGTTTTCTTTTTTTTTTTTTCCCTTTTTCTTTTTTATAAGACTAATTAAAATGATGGGAAAAACGCTAATTTGAGACTAAGACTGACATTCCTTGCAATGGCGCCAAAAACTTGACTCACTCAAAAAATGAGCAGCTCGAAAGCTATCCCAAGTATAGGAGTTACATCGTGTAATATTAAGCCCAAAGGCTAGATCGTATCTTCAGGGAATGCAATTTAATCTCAAGTTTTACGTTTTTCCAATCGAAATTAAAAAGTTACTGAACTCAGTTCAGATTAGGGGTTTCGGGATTATTTAAGATCACTTTTGACAAATTAAACAAACACGCAAATTAAACCTTAATCCTAGCATGCACTGAATTAAATAACAAGAACGGAAATCCTACGTCTAATCAATCAGACATTGAAACACTCGTTAAACTTTAGAATAGAAATTAAAGACGGTAACGTTAACACGTAATTAAAACACGCAGTGATGAAACTCACTCAAACATAAACATAAACGATAAAAATCGAACCTTTAACAAAATTCAAAAACTTGAACCAAAATCAGAATTAAAAGGCAACTAAGAACTCGAACAAAAGTTAAACCTTTAATGACACAATAAAAATACGGACTTCAATAAGATGGACCATAAACTAAATCGAGCTTTAATCAAAAATTAGAGTTTAAAAGGAACAACTAATTTAATTTTCAAAAGACAAAAACAATTTTTTTCTTTTTTTATTTTATTCTTTTATTCTTTTCTTTTTTTAGAACCAAACCGGACTTAATGCAATTAATGAAATATTGAACTACTAATTAAATCTACCACTAAAATTACTTGAGAAGATAAATAAATAAATGTTGCAATGATAATAAAATACTCTGAATAATATTTAAAATTCAAACGTTTCAAATAACTTCAATAGATAAAAATAATAATAATATCCAACTTAACAATAAAATAAAAAAAAGAAAAGAAGAGAGAGAGAGAGAGAGCTGTGGGGATGGCTGTAGATGCTTGGGTGATGGGTGGAGTGGTGCTCGGCTATAGCAGCAGGCTTCGGTGGTCTGGTTTGCAACAATTTGGAGGTTGCTGGTTTTGGTATGGCTGGAGTGTTTGTGTGTTGTTACTACAGGGATAGCTAGAGCTGCTGATGGCTACCGGAGCAGGAGACTCTAAGCTAGTTGCTGCATTGAGGAGAGAATCGGGCCTGTAGGGCAGCAGTGAACTAGAGATGTTGCAGTGGACTGAAGTAGCAAAGGATGGCTTGGGGCAGAGGATGCTGGAGTGCCTTTGTGTGGTTGTTGCTGGCAGTTGCAAGGTGGAGTTCCTCGAGTGGCTGTGCAGCAACAAGGTGGTGCATAGAGCAGCAGTTGGAAGGGTGGAATAGTAGGGGGGAGAGAGAGAAGAGGGGGAAACAACAGAGGAAGCAGAGAGACTGAGGGAGAGAGAAAGAGAGAATGAGAGGGGGCTGAGAAAGAGAGATTGAGAGATTCAAAGAGAGGTTGAGAGAAGGAGAGGGGGAGAACGGGTTCTAGTTGGTTATGGCAGACAGGAAAAAAAAAAAAAAGAAAGGAGGAAAATAAAGCAAGGGAGGGGGAGAGGAGGTAGGGTGCCAAGAGAGTTAGGGAGAGAGAGAGAGCAGGGAAAAGAGGGAGGAAAGGGTAAAGGAGGAGAGCCCCCGCGGGCTTGCTGCTAGAATAAGAGAAAAAAAAAAGAAAATAAATAGGGAGGGGGAGGGGCTGCCCTAGCGCACTCGGAAATGGAGGGCTCGACCCGGCCTGTATGGCCAGGTCACATAAGCTCTTATTTATTTATTTATTCTTTTCTTTCTTCTTTCTTTTCTTTTTTTTTTTCTTAGAGAACGAGCCCCATTTTTGACTCTTTTGGCGCCCGCTTATTTCAAAGCTCAAAACACGGAAGTTGTAGATAATCTTCTTGTATTTCTCTTGAATTTTGAATTGAATCGATCGGAGCTCTGATGGAAACGTTATGCGTGAATTACGAACTGATGCTGATTTTAGCTCCCAAAAATTTTCTTGCAGTAAAAAAATGCTAAAAATTCATAAATTGCTCAATAAAACCTAATTATTATAAATATGACACCTTACTAAAATATTGAGAGTAATTAGGCATTTAATTAAAAATATAAGCCCTAATGCATGAACTAAACGTCTAATTACGCAGTTTAAGCGCGTAATCGTGTTGGTCATTGCAAATCAATAGTACTTGTGAAGTTACTGATAAATTTAATTGTGTTGTTAATTGGAGAGTGTGATTGTAATTAATTTAATCTGAAAAGGGTTATACTAGATTCAAATTCTTTTTTAAAAAACTCAATTCACCCCCTCTCTTAGGAGCACACCTTACTTCTCACTTTGTTCCTCTCAAATTGATTAAGCTCTTCGTGCATGGACAATACCCATGATTCATCTTATATGGCTTCATTTATATTTTTAGGTTCCTCATGAGATAAGAATGCAAAGTGGCTAACGAGATTGCTTAGGGATGAACGGGTGGCAACTCCTCGTGAGGGTTCACCTCAGATTTGATCTATGGGATGATTTCTTACAATTTTCCACTCTTTAGGTAGCTCAACTACGTCATTCTCTTTCTAATTATCTTGAGCAGGTGTTTCGTTAATATCTATGCTCTCTTCAGTGTTATTTTCAATGGATATTTTCTCTAATCCCTTAGTTATTTCAATATCATATTCACCGGTCTTCCTGGAAAAAGGATTGGACTTATCAAATACTACATGGATGGACTCTATCACAGTCAAGGTTCTCTTATTATATACCCCATAGGCTATACTATCTAATGCATAACCTAGAAATATACCCTCATTAGATTTCGAATCAAATTTCCTAGGTTCTCATTATCCTTTAGAACAAAACATTTACAGCCGAAAATAAGAAAGTAGGAAATATTAGGTCTATGACCATTCCACAATTCATAGGGGGTTTTGTTAAGAGAGGGTCTAATTAAAACTCTATTCGAAACATAGCATGCAGTGCTAACAACTTCAGCCCAGAAGTATTTAGGTAATTTATGTTCATTGAGCATTATTCTACCCATTTCTCGTAGAGTCCTATATTCTCTCTCTCAACTACACCGTTCTGCTGTGGAGTTTTAGGTGCAGAGAAATTATGAGATATACCATGAAGATCACAAAATTCCTCCATATCTTTATTCCTAAATTCTCTTCCTCTATCACTTCTTATATGTGAGATTTTATACCCTTTATCATTCTGAATTTTTCTACATAATCTAGTAAGATTTTCACATGCTTCATCTTTATGCACTACGAATAATACACATGTGAATCTAGAATAGTCATCAACAATTACAAAAGCATATGATTTTCCTCCTAGACTCTAAATTTGATAATGACTAAATAAATCTAGATGTAGCATTTGAAGTGGCCTAATAGTGGAGATGACTTTCTTTTTCTTGAAGCTAGATTTAGTTTGCTTACCTAATTGACATGCGTCACAAATTTTTTTTTTCACAAACTGTGTCTTTGTAAGTCTCTAACTAATTCCTTCTTGACTAGCTTTGACAGTAAATCCATACTAGCATGTCCTAGTCTCCTATACCAAAGCCAACTAGTCTTAGTTATAGAAGAAAAACATGTCACATGTTGGGAGACTAAATTATCAAAACTAGTTGTATACACATTTTCAAATCGTTCAGTAGTAAAGAGCACTTTATTATTAGATGTGTTTTCAACAATGCATTTATCATGCTCAAGATGCACCGACTTTCATTGCCTTTTTTTTTTCTTTTTCAAATCCCTTTTCAGCAATGGGCATTCGGGTATGATATAATCGACTTTGTTATAGTTGTAGCAAATGAGAGCATTTGATTGTTCCTTTTTCCTGCTCAATTCTCCCTTATTAGATTTTAGGCTTCGAAATTTTCTGGATGTTCTCCTATTCTTTCTAAAGAATCTACTGAAGTTCTTGGTCAGTAATGCCATGTCCTTATTTGGTTCCTCGTCACTATCCTCAATAGAGCAGCTAGTAGAAGCTTTAAGAGCTCTCACTTTATTTTATTTATTGTGCTCACTTATTCTCTCATTTATCTCCATTTCATACATGATGTGTGACCCTATAAGTTCATCCAGAGACATAGCTTTCAAATTTCTTCCTTTGGCTATGGCAATAGCCTTAGCTTCCCATATTGATGGAAGATCCCTAAGTATTTTCCTAATCATTTCATAAGAAGGGTAAGTCTTGCTAAGTGCATGTAATGAGTTAATGATGTGTGTGAGTCAAGTGTACATGCTTTGTATGGATTCACCAGAGTTCATCCTAAATGCCTCATATTCACTAGTTAACATGTCAATTCTACTATCCTTTACATCTCTAGTGCCCTCATATGTAACTTCTAACTTATCCCATGCTTCTTTAGCTGAGGTGTATGCCATGACCCTGTTAAATTCATTAACATCAAGAGCACAGTATAAAAGATTCATGGCAATAGCATTTACTTGAGTTGCTTTCATGTCATCATCTGTACCTACATCTTCAGTCTTAGGTACATTTACTCTTTCTACAGTTTTCATAGGAACAAAATCTCCCTTGGAGACATCTCTAGACACCCTCCAATTAGCATTTTGATGAAAGATAATAATTTTGTTTCCAGTAGGTGTAATTAACACCACAAAAAAATAGGAGGTCGGGTGGAAAAGTGTCCCTTCGAAAATGGTGTTACACCAATATGAGCCATTGCGATCATTTTACAAAAAACATTTAAGTCAATGTCATTTTACAAAAAAATTTAAGTCAATGCAACAAGGCTTTGATACCAATTTATGTAATTGGTCTAATCCCAAGATGGGGCGTGAATTGGAAATTTTAAAATTTTAGGTCAATATCCATAATTAGTATAACTCAACCTAGGGTCTTTTCTAAACAATTCTAATTCAACCAATATAAGAGTGTTCTGATAAGCTAAGCAGATAAAACAGTTCCAGTAATACTCAAGCAATCACAACTCAGTTTTAATTATCAGTGCAATAATTCAAGCAGGTAAGATAAGCAAGTACGGGAAGCTAAAGAGAGCAAGGTAAAAGTTAGACGAGATAAGTTATCGAGATTCAGAAATAGTGCCTATGTCCCGGTCTCAAGCTCACCAGAAAGAGGATTCCACTAGTGCTCACTTATGGGTGGAGTGATGCTGTTTACAACACCCTCTCCTTATTAGGCGAGGGAAACCCTAGCTCACATTCATAGTGCTAAGCCCAACCTTTGCAATTGATTATTACAGTTAGATCAACACCTCCTCAGGCCATGCCTAGAATATAACAGTCAATAACAAATGTGTACAATAGAGATGCTTCTTACACAAGCATATATGTACAACAATTCAACCAATACACTCTAGTATGATAGGAATTGATGCTTAATAGAGTATTAAAAGTTTATCTCTCAAACATATATATTATGTAACAAAGTGAGAGATTCTGATGAGTGTGATGCTTGCTGCAGAAATATAATGCACTCTATGAATGTATCAAGGATTTTAAAGCACAATAATTATATCTACCACAAATATTTTCTAACAAAAAATATAGGTGGTAATGAAGATTTATCAAAAATAAATCTTCTATAATCACAAAGCAAGTCTTTGAGACTTGCAATGAATATGTAAAAAATCACAAGTGTTGGCCTAAACACGGCTTACGACTCTTAATTTTGATAATAACAAAGTGAGGTTATTTTAATTTGCTTCAAAGTTGTTGTGTTTCAAGAAAAAACATATATTGAAGCCTAGAATACTTCACAACGAACCATTTGAAAGCTCATATCAAATTCAAGTGATCAATATGGAAAGCTCAAGGATCAATGAAGCTCCTAATTTAAAACAATAAAGATTTGAAAGCTCATATCAAATTCAATATTGAAAGATCAAGGATCATGGAAGCTCAGAAACAAAGAGAACTCAAAGCAGCAACGAAGTGTCAAATATGTCATTAGGAAATGCTTTGTAAGTACTTCAAGTATATTTCAAGTATGAAATTTTTGTTGAAGCTCATTACGAAAAAGAGGCTTAGAGACCTTATTGTAAACTTGGAAAATATTTTTTAAAGAAAACAAATTAACATTCCAAAAAATAAGGAGCAAAGAGAGTTAGTTCAAGTATATTTTGAAAACCAGAATTTTGTCTTGACAGAAGCTTGACTAAACTTGTTAGTTGGCTGCCAACTTAATAGTTTTTAAAATACATAGACTGAAGGTCGTCAGGCTACTTCCTGGACTTTGACAGGTGTCTGACAAGGTAATCTGAGAAGCCTGTCTTGGTTTCATCAGGCTACTGTCACCCTACTTCCTGTTCTTTAAAACTGAGAATTTCAGTGACAGGCGCCTGACCACAAGGTGACAGGCGACTACCACCCTTCTGTTTGTGAAAAATACCTGTGTATTTTATTGAGAGGCGCTTGAGCAAATTTCATCAGGCTATTGCCACGCAACAGATTTCCAATTTTATAACAGACAAATTTAAAAAAATTAAATTGCTTGGGGCTCACACTTGGTTAAAACTTAGACACCACTTCAAGTAAACTTGGGGAACAAGTTAAATGATCTTCTACATCTATAAATAAGCCTCAACACCAATGTATTCAATACCAAGAATAAAATTCAGCATTAAAACTCCCTTAATTGCTCTCGACACTCAAAGGGTCTCTCACTCTCATCTTGTGCATGAAATTTTTTGAGGCTTTGCTGATTCTAAATCACCAATCTTGTAATGACCCAGAGGAATTATGGTATTTTAAATAATGATAAAGAGGGGGAAAATAGAAGTTGGAAGGGAAAAGAAAGGGGCAGCAGGCGCGTTCGTCGACAAAGCTACAATTAGGCTCGTCGATGAGGATGTGTCTCGTCAATGAGAAAATATCGAGAAAGGGTTTAGGGTGATTCGAAATTTTGTCGACGAGGAGAGAGTTCGTCGACGAGTTTTCTTCTTGGCCTCGTCGACGAGATGACGTGGCTCATCAACGAAGCCCAGTGTATAGATAGAGCCAACCTTCATTTTTTGGCCATTTCCGGTGCAAATACTCCTACCTCTCTCTCCTCTACGCCCTTCCTCCCTTCTCTCTAAGATCTTCATCCGATCTGTCATCTGTTCGATGATCTGAGGCAACCACGATGCTTCCGGTGAAGTTCTCTGTATATCTGCTGGAGTGGATTGTCGGTGGGGCTGAGTTGGAAACCATCCGAAATTCAGGATAAAGATTTCTACTCAGTATTTTGCCTTACTATAGTTGCAAGAAATGCTATATACGATGAAATATTGAAGTTTAGTTCTGAAAAATATTGTTTTCAGGGTGTTGAGTGGGGAACCCTATGGGTGTAGGGCGGATTATTTTAGGAGCTTTTCAGGAATCAGGTAAGGGAATAAATTAAGCCAGTAATTTTATGAAAATGTATGTATGATATTACAATATTTGGTTTTAGGAAAATGAATATATATGTATATTTTATGTTGGGAAATACTATGATAAATGGTGATGTGTTTAAATATACCTAGTACCCATTCTGTGTGGCATGAGTAAGATTTATTATGAAATACTATTTTTTGAGAATATTTTTATATAATATGTCGGCATACGCGCCGAGCTACTAATATGATATGCGGGCGTAGGTGCCGAGCTATTGAGGTGATTGAGCCGGCGTACGGGCCGACTCTTTTATTTGTTATGTAATGCGGCGTATGGGTCGTGATTGATAAAATATGAAATACCGGTGTACGGACCGATGATTTTTCACTTTGTATATGAAATGTGATATGATGATAGTGAATTGGAAACTATTACTATGGAATAATGATGTATCACGATTTGGAATATGATATATAGTATCAGAACCTTCTTGGCTTGGTTTAGACTTACACTAGACACGGTACCGTAGCTATGTGGTCATGTTGATCGTGATATTTGTGTTATCGCTGTCATACAGGGTAGCGTGAGGATGGATAGTTGATATGGTTATTGAAGTGTTGGCGTCCTGGTGTACGGACCAGTCTGGCAGACCCATCGTACTTACAGACATTTATTTTGACTTGGCAGTGGTCGGCCAACCATTGTCAGGTCCCGCCTTCGGGCCACACAACCCAGTCATGTGGGGATAATACATGATATTAGCCAGCTAACCTACCAATGTAGTTTTCGTATTATTATCATTATAAAAGACAGATTATGTTTATGGAAACTTAGTATGTTCAGTTATGTTATGATTATACATGTTTTCGTAAAAATAATATTGACAATTTTACTAAATATGTTTATGTATGCTCTTATGTATAACACAGAATAATCATGTTGCCACACACTGGTATTAGTTTATTTTCCCTGACTAAGAGGTGTCTCACCCCAAATTATTTGATTATTTTAGGAGCCCCAGATAGGAGAGCGGATAAAGCTCCGCTGAGATATATATCGCTGGTCTACCCTTTTCTAAAGGGTGAGTCTTTTTGGTAGGGTCAGATGGATATTCTGGGAAACGACCATAGGAATGGTCTTTGGAGATTTTGGGAGTTGTATTATGGATATAGTAAACTCTAGTTTTGTATTTAATGATATTCGAAGATATATATGATTTTATGTTTTTTTGCTGCCTAGGCTTCTGCACTGTATTTTTGATATGTCCCTAGTACCCATGGGTACAGGTGGATTATGATCAGCAAGATTTATTAATTTGAAAAAAAAATGGTAAATTGGTAGGTTGTTACAGTTTGGTATCAAAGCTTAGGTTGCTAAGTTCTGTAGACTTTAGAGTGCAGTGGAAACAATACCAGAGTACAGGGAAAAGATTTGAGCTTTTGTTCTACAGTCTAGAGGCAGGACTTCCGTGGTAGTTTCTGTGTTTTTCTTGGGGTGACAATTTCAGGAAAACCATAGTAAGCTATTGTTGGGTTATGCTCCTAGAATGTAGAACTAGATTTAGGAATAGGATGGGGTTATTAAGACGAGGGACTATGTAGGAGTGAAATATGAGGAATAGGTATCTAAATCATGTTTATTGTTTTTGAAGATGGACCCTGGAGAAGGTAGCGCCCACGCAAGTGGTACTGATGGAGCAGGGCCCTCGATTGCAAGCGGGGCTGATTCTGACGCAGTTGTACGCAGCGTGGCTTAGAAGGTTATGGCTGAGATCGCTAGGAGCTCTAGAGAGCAGGGAGGTCCATCTACAGGACATGGGTGCACTATAGAGAAGTTTACAAAGATGAATCCTCTGGGGGTCGATCCTACAGCCACTGATAATTGGATATAGGAGATTGAAAAGATTTTGGCTGTGTTGTAGTGTATTGAAGAATAGAGGGTCCTCTTCGCCACCTTTAGACTGATAGGAGAGGCCGAGAAATGGTGGACTACTGTGAGGATTTTGGAGCAATAGAGGACTATGCCGATAGCCTTGACTTGGGATTAGTTTAGGGAATTATTCTTTGATAGATATTTTCTAGCTACGGTCGAGGAGGCTAAAGTGGAGGAGTTTCTGAGCCTAAAATAGGGACAGTTGTCAGTACAGAAGTATGCGGCGTAGTTTATAGAGCTCTCATGATTCGCTTTATATATTGTTCTTGATAAGATTAAGAAGGTGAGACAGTTTGAGAGAGGTTTAAGGCGAGGTATAGTCAAGCAGATGGTAGTGCTGAAGATGCAGGACTTTGCTGAGTCGGTCAATATAGCAGCTTTGGCAGAGATTAGTGAGCGCATGGACGTAGATGAGCAAGAACAGAAGAAGAGATCAGCGTCATTAGGTTTTTAGCAGAGTCCTAGGCAGGATCGGTGGAGGAGAGGAAACTATGGTAGAGGAAAGAGGCAGGTGGTTAGGGGTCATGAGGTGCAGGCGGTGTAGAATCCTCTTGTCTATCAGACTTGTGGGAGGAGGCATTGGGGAGAGTGTCGACTGGGGCGAGTTGTCTACTATCGCTGCAGTAGACAGGGGCATTTGATGCGTGATTGACTTACACCACCAGATGGTGCTCCAACTCCAAGGCCACACCAGGGGGGCTATCAGGCACCACGTGGGGACCAGAAGAGGAATACGGTTCCAGCTAGAGTTTTTACTTTGATGCCGAGTGATGTCGAGATAGCCAGTGACGTTGTGACACGTATGACTAGCATGCTTTACTTTAAAGTTATTACATTATTTGATTCTATGGCTACATATTCCTTAGTGTCCTTGGAGTGCGTTAGATTATGTGGGGCTAAAACACAATTATTAGATATGGGGTTATTGGTATCTACACCGACCGAGTCAGCGGTGAGGTGTAGTAGAGTGCTCCGAAACTATCCAGTTGATATCAAGGGGAAGACTTTTTTTGCTAATTTAATAATGCTAGACATGCACGGGTTTGATATCATATTTGGTATGGATTGGCTAGCAGCTAATTTTGCCAACATAGATTGTCATGCACGAGAAGTGATATTCAGACCTCTGGGGAAAATGGAATTCAGGTTTGTAGAATCGCGAGTGCAATCCCCGTCTCGACTAGTTTCAGCTATGCAGGCTAGGAGACTACTGCTGAGTGGTTGTTAGGGGTTTGTGGTAGTTGTGAAGGAGATGTCTGAGAATGAATTGAAATCTGCTAACACGCCAGTGGAAAAAGAGTTTACAGTGTTTTCCCAGATGAGTTACTAGGCTTGCCACCTAATCGTGAGGTATATTTCCTTATTGATCTACTTTGAGGTACAATGCCAATTTCTAAAGTACCTTACCGGATGGCACTAGCGAAATTGGCAGAATTGAAGGATTAGTTGCAAGATCTTCTTGATAAAAGCTTTATACGGCCCAGTGTATCTTCGTGGGGAGCTTTAGTTCTATTTGTAAAGAAGAAAGAAAGGTCGATGAGGATGTGTATAGATTATAGAGAGATTAATAAAGTGACGATCAAGAACAAATATCCTTTACCCCGTATAGACGATTTGTTTGACCAGATCCAGGGTACACGGGTGTTTTAAAAAATTGACCTCAAATCCGGCCACCATCAGGTAAAAGTGAAAGCAGAAGAAGTCTCGAAGATGATCTTTAGGACCCGGTACGGGCATTACGAGTTCCTTGTTATGCCATTTGGTCTGACGAGTGCTTCTGTTATATTTATGGATTTGATGAATATGATTTTCATCTATATTTATATCAGTTTGTTATTGTGTTGATTGATGATGTACTCGTCTATTCGAGAAGCTATGAGGAGCATGAGATGCACTTAAGGCAGGTTCTGCAGACGCTACGGGAAAAGAGGTTGTACGCTAAGTTCAACAAATGTGACTTTTGGCTTGAGAAGGTCGTGTTTTTGGGGCATGTTATTTCTAAAGATGGAATTTCTGTGGATCCTAGTAAAATTAAGGTGGTAGTGAATTAGGCTAGACTAAGGAACGTCCAGGAGATTAGGAGTTTCTTGGGGTTAGCTGGGTATTACCGTCATTTTGTTGAGGGATTCTCACCATTATCACGACCTTTGACACAACTAACGAAGAAGAATGTCAGATTTGAGTGGGATGACAGTTGTGAGCAGAGTATTCAGGAATTGAAGTAGAAGTTAGTCACAGCACCAGTATTGATCATCCTGTCAGGGGGTGAGGGTTATACTATCTACAGTGATGCATCCTTGAAGGAACTTGACTGTGTATTGCTGCAGCATGGCAGGGTGGTGGTGTACGCTTTTAGAGAGTTGAAGGAGTATGAGAAGAACTACCTTATCCATGATCTTGAATTGACTGCAGTTGTACACGCATTGAAGATTTGGAGGCATTACCTCTATGGCGAGTGGTGTGAGATCTTTTCCGACCACAAAAGCTTAAAGTACTTTTTCACTCAGAAGGAATTAAATATGAGGCAGAGAAGATGATTGAAACTTATTAAAGATTTTGACTGCATTATCAGTTATCACCCAGGGAAAGCAAATGTGGTAGCTGATGCATTGAGTAGGAAGTCTAGGGAACCAGTGTTGGCGGCTATGGAGATCCAATATTCGATTATGATGGATTTGGAGAGAATCAACATCGAATTAGTTGAGAGTGGTTCTCAGGCTCATATTGCCAGTTTAGTAGTGCAATCTATCCTGCAGGAAAGAATTAAAGTTGCTTAGAAAGAAGACCTAGAATTAGCAGAGGTGATGGACAAAGTATAGAGTGGTTAGGGGGAGGAATGCAGTGTTGCAGATGACAGAGCTTTGCAGTTTTGTTCCAGATTATGTGTTCTTGCCGATGTGGATATGAGGAGGACCATTCTAGAGGAGGCTCACAGATCTTTGTATACAATTCATCCTGGTAGTACGAAGATGTACAGGGATCTGTGAGATTTGTACTGATGTAGTATAAAGAGAGAAATCACCGAGCATGTAGCCCAATGTCTAACGTGCCAGCAGGTAAAAGCTGAGCATTAGAGGCCGAAAGGGCAGTTGCAACCGCAATTTATCCCAGAGTGGAAGTGGGATTATATATCTATGGACTTCGTGTCAAGGCTACTAACGGTGTTACATAGTCAGAATGCCATCTGGGTGATTGTTGACCGTTTGACTAAGACTGCCCACTTCTTGCCTATCAAGATCAACTACTCCCTCAATCGTATGGAAGAGATCTACATTCAGAAGATAGTTCGTCCTCATGGGGTGGCAGTATATATTATGTCAGATCGAGACCCGTGTTTCACGTCACGTTTTTGGAAGAGTCTGTTGGAAGCACTAGGGTCTCAGTCATCTTTTAGCATAACATTCCATCCTTAGTCAGACGGGCAGACTGAGAGGACGATACCAATATTAGAGGATATGCTCTGAGCATGTGCATTAGATTTTGGGGGTGGGTGGACTCAGTTCATGCTCTTGGTGGAATTTGCATATAATAACAATTATCAGAACAACATTGGCATGGAACCGTTTGAGGCTCTTTATGGTAGGAGATGCCGTTCTCCTTTATTTTGGGATGAAGTGGGTGAGCGGCGAGTTGTAGGATGAGAGCTTGTTCAAAAGGCATACAATAAGGTTCGACTCATCAGAGAGAGAATTGGTGCAGCTCAGAGCTGACAGAAAAGTTATGCCGATAATTGCCGTAGGAATTTGGATTTCGATCTTAGTGATCATGTATTTTTGAAGATAGCTCCGTTAAAAGGAATTATGAGGTTTGGAAAGAAGGGTAAACTTAGCCCTAGGTTTATCAGTCCATTTGAGATTCTAGATAAAGTGGGGCCGGTGGCCTATAGGCTAGCTTTGCCACCTACATTATCTAGGATGCACGACATACTCCACGTTGCCATATTGAGAAAGTACGTCCTAGACCCTTCTCATATTATCAGTTATGGTGAATTAGAGTTAAGTGATGCACTGGTGTATGAGGAGGTGCTAGTACAAATTCTGGATAGGAAAGTGTAAGAGTTACGTAATAAGAACATTCCTTTGGTAAAAGTTTTGTGGAGGAATCACACAGTGGAAGAGGTTTCCTGGGAGTCCGAGGAGCAGATGAAGTAGAAGTAGAAGTATTCGCAACTATTTCAAGAAGCTTAAGTAGTTAGGTAATATTTCTTTTTGCAGGTACATGTAATAGTTTAATTAGTAAGTGATATTAGAAGAATTTTATTTTGTTTATGTAATCTCCTAGGACTTGGAATGTAACCACGGTATTCCTATACTATAAGTGAGGGTAGGTAATAAAATAAGTAGACCGTTTTTCTTTAAAAGGATGATGAGCTACGTGAATAGAAAATTTCGAGGACAAAATTTTTATAAGAAGGGGAGAATGTAATGACCCGGAGGAATTATGGTATTTCAAATAATGAAAAAGATGGGGAAAACAGAAGTTGGAAGGGAAAAGAAAGGGGCAGCAAGCCTCGTCGACGAAGTTACAATTGGGCTCGTCGACGAGGACGTTTCTCATCGACGAGAAAATACCAAGAGAGGGTTTTGGGTGATTCTGAATTTTGTCGACGAGGAGAGAGTTTGTCGATGAGTCCTCTTCTTGGCCTTATCGACAAGATGACGTGGCTCGTCGATGAAGCCCAATGTATAAATAGAGTCAACCTTCATTTTTTGGCCATTTTTGGTGCAAATACTCCTCCCTCTCTCTCTCTCTACACCTTACCTCCCTTCTCTCAAAGATCTCGGGCCAATCTGTCACTGGTTCGACGATCTGAGGCCACCACAATGCTCATGGTGAAGTTCTCTGCATATCTGATGGAGTGGATTGTTGGTGGGGCTGAGTTGTAAACCATCCCAAATTCAGGGTAAGGCTTTTTACTCAGTATTTGGCTTTACTATAGTTGTAAGAAATGCTATATATGATGAAATACTGAAGTTTAGTTCTAGGAAATATTGTTTTCGGGGTGTTGAGCGGGGAACCCTATGGGTGCAGGGCGGATTATTTTAGGGGCCTTTTAGGAATCAGGTAAGGGAATAAATTAAGCCTGTAATTTTATGAAAATGCATGTATGATCTTACAATATTAGGTTTTAGGAAAATAAATATATATGTATATTTTATGTTAGGAAATACAGTGATAAATGGCGATGTGTTTAAATATACCTAATACCTATTCTGTGCGGCATGAGTAAGATTTATTGTGAAATACTATTTTCTGAGAATATTTTTATATGATATGCTGGCGTATGCGCCGAGCTACTGATATGATATGCCGACGTACGGGCCGAGCCTCTTATTTGTTCTGTAATGCGGCATACGAGCCGTGATTGATAAAGTATGAAATGCCGGCGTGCGGGCCGATGATTTTTCACTTTATATATGAAATATGATATGATGATAGTGAATTGACAATATTACTATGGAATAATGATGTATCATAGTTTGAAATATGATATAGAGTATTAGAACCTGGTTGGCTTGGTTTAGGCTTACACTAGACACGGTACCGTACCTATGTGGTCACGTTGATCATGATATTTGTGTTATCGCTGTTGTGCGGGGCAGCGTGAGGATGGATAGTTGATGTGGTTATTGAAGTGTTGGTGCCCTGGTGTACGGAACAGTCTGGTAGACCGATCGTACTTACAGACATTTATTTTGACTTGGCAGTGGTCAGCCAGCCATTGTCAGGTCCCGCCTTCGGGCCACACAACCCAGTCATGTGGGGGTAATACATGAGATTAGCTAGCTAACCTGTCAGGGTTGTTTTCATATTATTATCATTATAAAAGACAGATTATGTTTGTGGAAACTCAGTATGTTCGGTTATGTTATGATTATACATGTTTTCCCAAAAATAATATTGACAGTTTTACTAAATATGTTAATGTATGCTCTTATATATAACACGAAATACTCATGTTGCCACACATTGGTATTAGTTTTTTTTCCCTTACCGAGAGGTGTCTCACCCCAAATTATTTGATTATTTCAGGAGTCCAGATAGGAGAGCGGATAAAGCTCCGCCAAGATAGATATCGCTAGTCTACTCTTTTCTGAAGGGTAAGTGTTTTTGGTAGGGTCAGATGGATGTTGTGGGAAACGACCCTAGGACTGGTCTTTAGAGATTTTGGGAGTTGTATTATGGATATAGGAAACTATGGTTTTTTATTTAATGATATTACAGGATATATATGATTTTATGTTTTCTTGCTGCCTAGGCTTCTGCATTGTATTTTTGATACGTCCTTGGTACCCATGGGTATAGGTAGATTATGATCGGCAAAATTTATTAATTTGAAAAAAAAATGGTAAAAGAGGCAGGTCGTTACAAATCTTGTGCTACAATTCTGAATTTTTTCAATCATTGAAAGAACTATTCAGTGATACACTCTCTTGAGCTTCAATCTATGCTTCATATTTGAATTACTTTGAAGTATATAGATTGAATTTGTACTGATCTGCTCTATTTTGAGAGTATTCTTGTATGTAGTGTTTACTTCATATTTGTTGTAATTCTTGGATGATTTGAGGTGTTCAGATCATTGACCTAGAATGGGGTATCGCTTGGAGAGGTGCAACTCTAGCCTAATTGAAGGAGTGACCGAGTGAGGGGTATCACTTAGAGGGGCGGGCTCTAGCCTACGGAAGGAGTGTGTAATGGTCTTGTTCCACCCAGAAAGGAACTGATTTAGTGAATCCTTTGGTGGTTTGACAAAGGTGAGGACGTAGGCCGGGGATAAGTCGAACCTCATAAAAACCTGGTGTCACTCTCTTTCCCTTACTTTCTTTATTTTTAGCATAGATTAACTGCGTGGTTGTGTTTTAATTTCTGATCATATACACTACGTGGATTAGATATCAAATAAACTTAAGCTTAATTTATTCTTGGGATTGCAGAAACCGAAAGGGAGTACGTTGGTTGATCAATAAATTGTGAAAACTGTAAGGGAGTACGTTGATTGATTCAACACCCAAGACTTATTAAATGAGAGTTTGTTTAAAGTATAAATTCTTGGAAAGAGTGTTGTGCTTTTTATTGAGAATCAATTATCCATAAGGCTTGTATTAGCCACAAGGCTTAAATTAATATGCACAGGACTACAAAAGCTGAGAATCAGTAAAGTGCTGAATATTGAATTTTGAGGGTGGAACACTTTGTTTGATTGATTGGTGTATGGTTGTGGATTAAAATTGTATAAAGACTTAAGAATTTTTTGTGTATTGGATAAATCAACAAGAATTTAAGAATTCATTAAAATAAGTAAAAGAAGTTAATGATTCTTAAAAAGAATTAAAAGAAAATTTTTAAACTCAATTCATCCTCCCTCTTGGGACTACACCTTGGTTTTCAACAAGCTATATAAAAAAATTTTCCTAAGAAATATATGTATCAATCAAATAATATGGAAATGCTTTAAAGATTTACCCTCAAAAGAATTTTAGAAGTAAATGAATATGTGAGAGTAAGGGTTTTTGAAAAATATGTGAAGCTCACAATCAATCTTCCAAGTGCAATGCTACGCAAAAGAAAATTGAAAATCAACGCTCTTTTTAAAAATTTCACAAGAGAATAAAAGAGAGTAATGTATACTTGTAAGTGTAAGAATAGGAGAAAATTTAGGGCAATAACTTTCAGAGAATTTTTATGCTAATCAATATCTTAATTAAGGTTAGACATAGGGTATATATAGAATTCCTGAAAAATTTGACTGTTGGGGATATGGGGGGAATTTTATAATTTTTTTTAATTAAGATTGACCCTTGATTAGCGTAGTAAAAATTTGAGAACCCGAGAGGTTCAGTCGACCCACAGCGTCGCCGGTTGGCTGATCTTTTATAGAAATTTGAAGTTCATTTAGGGGTTCGGCTGGCTATCAAAGGTGCCGTTCGGCCAAGCCAAGGCAATATTCTGAGCCTACGTAGGTTTGGTTAGCTATCCTTAAGGCCGGTCTGCTGATTCATGAAGGTCGGTTGACCGAGGTTGATTTGAACTAAAAGGACAGTTGGCCGAGGCATTGGATAAGAGGACAGATATGCATGGCCGGTCGGCCGAACATGTCCAAAATTACAACTTGGCCCTGAGGGTAAGTTTGGTTGGTTGAGGTTATTTTATCGTGCATGGGTTTGTTGACCTGGGTTTCTTAAATTTAAAGATTTTGCCCTATTTGTGTTCCTTAAACTTTTTCAACCCCGTGTTAATAAGTTATGGAATTTTAATTTGAAGGGTTTGGAGCCTAATGGTCAATCTATGGTAATTGTGCATTCAACCCTATCATGTATACAATGCATTATTATAGATCATAAAAATTATTATAGACCCAAAATTTGAATATAATACAATTGAAAAATTTTGGTCTTCATTTCTTTTGCTCTTCAAAAGCAATGTTGTGGTTAGATCTTTGAGGTCCTTATGACTTCCTTGTGTCCTTACCTTCCATGCGTGTTAATAGTTAATGTTGTTCAAATGCTCAGTGCATAGATAAGATATAAAATGATTTGTCATTATCAAAATAGGATTGAACTCATAGAGCCAACATATTTTCTAAGTTGAAATGTACGTAATCTCTAAGAAAATAAATGATTATGAGATAAAAGTAGCGAAAATAAGAAAAATAAAAGAAATGGAGATTGTTCTAGGCTAGTGGCCTAGGGTAGTTGATTGGGCCCCCTAGGCAGATTGATCGACCTTTGTAGAATTGCTAGGTGGTTGACTACCCTACTTTGGCTAGTCGATTCACTTTGGTAGAATGCATGGATGGTTGACTAGCCCAAGTGAGGGTCGATCGATTTAGTTTTGCAAGCATCTAAATGATATGATTTTTACTCTAATGTCTAATGCTAGGTCGATTAACCTCTATAAGTAGTCAATTGACCTAACCATAAATCAAACCTTAACAAGAAAAAATAGCTAGTTTGACCCAAATTTCTAAATATATACCCTCTAATGCCTAATGAATAGCACATAAGCTATTCATATTGATATTTGAAAGCATTTAAAGCTACTTTCTCTCAAATTTGTGCACACATTTTCTTAGAAAATTATTTTTTAAATCTCTCGTGCTGTAATCTCATTCATTTTTTAAGAGTTTGCTTTTGTTCTTACATTTGTATATCCTTCCTAATTAGGAATTCTCATCTCTCAAAATCGAACTTGTTATAATTGTTGTCCTTGCCAATAGGTGAAGCAAGGGGATTGTAAGAAGTTTCAAATTAGTGGAGCCTCATGTGGGTTATTGTGATAACCTGTGGAAAAAAGGCTTAAAATGATTAGATGTTACTACCCATATCAACAAGGTGCACCTTTCTTTTCGAGAGCTTTCCCTTAAGAACTCAATGGTTAAACGTGCTTGGCTTGGAGTAATCTTGGGATGGATGACCTTCTGGGAAGTTTTCTCAAGAAGTGTGTGAGTGAGGACAAACGACACTGAAAAAGATACATGTTGGTCTATGGGGCCAGTCATTAATTTGATAAAACTCGCCCCCTGTTGTCTGGCCCAGGTGAAGGAGGAGAGACGCAGTGCTCCCTAGCATACTCAAGTTGGGGCGTTACAAACGGTATCCGAGCAATTACCCAATCGGAAGTGTGATGAGATTTACACCGTCTGGGTTTGAAAATGTGGGTTCGCAATGAGGACGTTGCGTTCTATAAATAGGGGAGATTGTGATACCCCATGGAAGAAAGGTTTAAAAGGATTATATGTTACTACCCATATCAACAAAGTGCACCTTTTTTTTCAGGAGCCTGCCTATAAGAACTCTACGATTAAGCGTGCTTGACTTGGAGTAATCTTAGGATGAGTGAGCTTCTGGGAAGTTTTCTCAAGAAGTGTGTGAGTTAGTTCGATAAGGCCCACCCCCCTGTTGTCTGATCCAGGTGGAGGAGGAGAGACGCAGTGATCCCTGTCAGACTCAGGTTAGGGCATTACAGTTATTCTTTGAGAGAGTGTACATATGCTTGAGGAAGTCAAACCACTACAAAGACTTTGCACACTTCTTATCCCTGTTTTATTTATTTTTGTGTACTTGTATTAGTTGTTTGTGTGCATTGATTTCTTGTCATTACGTTTGAATTTTTAAATAACTCAATTCACCTCCTCTTTGGTTTTCTTTGACAAAATTTCTTGGGTTTGTAGCTCGAGGCACAAAGATCTAGTTATGACACATGTCTTAGTAACAATGCACCCTCTACTTAGAATTGGTGCTTATTGACTTTTCTACCAATTTTATTGTGTTTTATGTAACTAGATCTTTGACATGATATCTTTAATGCACTCTTGCATTGTTTTGGCAACCTAACTTACCATCAAGTGTGTCACTAGTTTCAATACTGCAAGGGTGGCCTTGCTAGTCAGTACACCTACAAGTTGGTTTATCTGCCGCACTTAGTGCTCAAATAAGAAGTGAAACTACTCCAAGAAATTATAATGTTTTTGCTTGGGGATGATTAGGATATGTAAAATATTATTGAAAACTGAGTTATCTTTGTTAACCATGAACCTTGACCCCTGTATGTGATGCTACCACACATGAAAATAATGTATTAGTTCTAGCATCTTGTTATCTTCAATTGTGTACTCCACTCTGTACACTCTTTGGGCCATTCCACTTACAATCCTTCTTCAATAGTTTTATCAATAAGGCATTTCTCCTTGAATACCTTCCACAAACTTGTGATACTAATTGAGACTGAATCTAGGAAATGAGCATAACTCCTTCATAGATATTGGGATCTTCCAATCTTGAATTGCTCTCATTTTCTTTATATCCATTCGAATACAATCTTGTTCAATTACATGACAAAGGATTTTGAAGTAACTTTAAGTGAAAGAGTATATATATCTCTCTTAACATAAAGGTTGTTCTCCTTCAACTTGTCAAACATATCCAGTAGATGCTTTTATGTTCTTCCAAAGTATAACCATAGACAAATTTTTCAGTAAAGTGCAATATAAGAAACTTGTCAGGGTAGTAATGAAACATTTGATTCATGAGTGTGCAAAATGTTGATGGAACATTGTTAGCCCAAAAGGCATTACCAAAAATTCGTACGCTCATATTGTATCAAGCAAGTAGTTTTAACTCATCATCATCTTCTATCCTTATTCGGTAGTGGTCCAATTACAGGTCGAGTTTGGTGATGTACATAGGATGACTTACCTTCAAACAAATAATAAATTAGCAGAATATGATACTTGTTGCACATAGTCACTTTATTGAGTGTGTGGTAGCTAACACACTTCCATATTATCCCATTATTTTTCCTCTAAGATAACCTGGTGCTATGAATGGTGCTTTGGAAGGATCTATATAACTCACTTCTAATAACTCATCAAGTTGCTTCCTTAACTTTATTGATTCAATAAGAACCATCTTGTATTGTCTTTAAGAAGAGGATTGACCCCTGGTAGTAACTTGATCGTGTTCCACACCTCATTGTGGAGGCAAGTTGTGCTTTAGCTTATTAACATGATAACTTTATACTCATCCATACATTTTGGATGCTAGTTGGCACTTGATTTAGGGCCACTTCTTCATTCACTACCAATGTGGGATGATATGTTTGTTTGCCCCTTGTCAATCCCTTTTTGAGTTGCATGGTTGAGAGGAATTTCTTATCATCCATTTTCTTTGCAAGAACTTGCACCATGCAAGGGTGATATTTAATTAGACAAACAAAACTAGAAAATGACATTGATATTACCTTAGTCTCCCTCAAGAATTCTATTCCGAGTATTTTTTGGAAATCAACCATTGGAACAATTGTGAAATTAGCATATCCTACACATTTTCCAAAATTTATAGTCACTTGTTTGGCTACACTTAGAATAGGATAATTGTTGCACACAATCGCTTTGTTGCGTGCATGGTAAGACAACACTAGTGCTTTAAATAGTGCTTTGTAAGGATGCATATAACCTGTTTTTAACCACTGATTAAATTGCTTCCCCAAATTTACTAACCCTTTAGGCATCATCTTGTATTTCTTTTAGTTGGAAGATTCACCTTGGGCAACAGCTCAATCACATATTCCACACTTCATCATGGAGGCGAGTTGTGCAATAGCTTATCTGACATCACAACTTTATACTCATGTAACACTTTTTTTGGGTGGTAGTAGGCACTTGCTTTTAGCCTACTTCTTTGTCCACCACCAATGTAGCATGATATATTCGTTCACCCCTTCTCAACTCTTAAGCCACATGGTTTAAAGGAATTTGTTGTCATCCCCTTTCTTGAAAACACCTTGCACCATGCAAGGGTGATCTCTTATTAGACAAAGGGAACTAGCAAGAAACATTAGTACCACCTTAGTCTCCCTCAAGAATCCCCTTTAAAGTATCATTTGAAAATCATCTATTGGCACAGCTGTGAATTTAGCATATACTGCCCAGTATACAAACTTTATAGTCACTTGCTTAACTTCTCCCAAAATAGGTTTAGTTGCAGAGTTAACCACTTCCAAACATCTTGATTCCTTCTTTAGGTTCAAGTGGAGTCTTTATGCTTTGACTAATGAAACAAATTTATGGCTAGCCTCTATATTCACCGTAGCATGGGTGCTTCTCCTATTGATTCGTAGATCCACAAATATTAACTCTTCGTTGGGTAATTTTTGATTCTTTCATCAAAGTATCCAATGCGTCGTGTAACTCCTATCCTCAATTTTCCTGATCATACTCATCTTGTCCTTTTGCCCCTTTAATACGGGTGCTTTTAATGCATTATTAGTGATTATAAGGAAATCAAGAACTCTGTGTGGGACTCAGCATAACAAGCATGCCAGCTTATCCAAACCATGGGTTGTGTTGAAAGATTACTTGATGCCTAGGTTTCAGCTCCCCCACTTTTGGGTTTGCCCCTTTTGAAATACTTTCAACTATTTTGGACTAACATGCACTACTCTCTTATAATAAAGATCAACTATTGTTCACAATTTCAATCCTTTAAGGAACTATAACATCTTTTTTTTTTTTTTACATGTCCTTGATATCCAACATAGATGTAGAGAATTGTTTCACATAGTCTCTTATCATAACAATATGCTAAAGATCTCTTAATTTGCATGGAGAACTTTATAGAAAATTTTTTAGAAAGATTTGGGCTTTAAGCTATTTCTTCAAGTTTTTCCAACTATTATTAACACACCATCAATTTTGATTCTTGTCATACATGGTATGTCACCACAACTTAGTGTCACCACTCAACTATATATATATATATATATATATATATATTGTTGTGTGGATACTTTGCCTCCTCTAATTTTGTCCTTATTAAATGAAAGTTTTGGTCCATGTCAATTAGGAAGGTTTAGTACTTTGTGTTAATTTAGGTGTAATCCCAAGATGGGGCCTGAATTGGGTATTTAAAAGAATTTTGGTATTTCACTCAATTGAAAACCCAACCATACAAGCACAAATTTGGATATACACCGATTTCAGTATTATACAACTTAATTGATTTAATCAATGGATATCACAATTAAATCATTATTACCCAATTATTTTCATGTATTTTAGATATTCATATATACCAATATTTAAAACATGCACAACAAATATAATATGAATATAAGTGCGAAAATATAAAAAGAGGTAGAAAGAGAGCGCAAACACATGATTTTAATGAGGTTCGGCCAAACCTGACCTATGTCCTCACCTTGGGCAAAAAACACAAGGATTCCACTAATCCACTCCTTAAACCAGGATGGAGCTTCCCGTTACAATCTGCTGCTTACAAGAGGCACAACTTCCTCCTAATCCGTTGCTTACAAAAGGTACAACTTTCTCGTAATCCGCTGCTTACAAGAGGCACAACTTCCTAATTTAAATCTACTGCTTACTCGAGATGTAGCTTCCTCACCACATTTCACACACTGAACCGCCAATACAATAGATGAATAAAAATTTTTGAACACTCAAGCACTTCTCAACAAGCTAGTGAGTACAATCAGCCCTAAGCGCTCTCACAAGATATAATATGAAGCTCAAGAGAGAATATGTTTTTCTTAATAATGTATGTGAATAAAATATGATTTTTGTATGAGAAAAATGTATCTGTATGATGTTTCCAAGATCTAACCTTTCTATAATATCTCGCAAAAATGATTTCTTAATAACCATGCTTTGGACATCTTAAATTTTTATTTCAAATAATTTTTGCAAGGATAATAAAAAATAAAATATTTGAATAAAAATATACCTTTGAATACAAAAAAAGATTTAAGCCCTAGAAAGCTTTTCCCAAATGATTTTTCAAACAAATATATGGAACACTAGGGTTCTTGCTCTCTCAATAAATCATTATAACTAAAAATACGAGAGAAGAAATACTGTGAATGCACAAATCAAATACTTGTTTTTATCAAACCTTAATCCAAAATGCTTTGTAAGATGTCTGCCCGAAAGCCCTTTTAAAAAACTAAAAGAATGCCCAAAAGATGTTTAAATGTAATAGGCAAGACTTAGCAAAAGGTGTGCAAAGGTTCAAAAGCATAGCAAACTAGGGTTTTAGGTTAATATTTATAAGTAATCACGACACTTAAATGATTTTTGGCTGTTGGATAATTTAAAATATATTTAATGATAAAAATATGACCGTTTTAGTGCTGGAGCATCAGTCTGCATTACAGACTCTGTTGAATCAGGTGTAATCCCAAGAGGGGGGGGGGGTGAATTGGGTATTTAAAAATTCTTTGACACTTATTTACCCTTTAAACCCTTCTTATTTATTTACCAATAAAATCTTGTTACTCAATTTACTTAAGTGTAAGACTATCCAACCTATGCATGCAATATCACAATTTAAATGCAATGTTGAAACTAAATAGTAAAGGGAAAAGAGAAGACAAACACAGTTTTACGAGATTCAACCGACTTGGCCTACGTCCTCGCCTTGAGCAACCACTCAAGGATTCACTAAAACCCTGCTCCTTAAAGTGGGATGGAGCTTCCCTTACAATCCGCTGCTTACAAGAGATACAACTCTCTCCTCACACACCAGTTCACACACCGAGCCTTGTATACAATAGAATATGAAAATTAACACTTAAAGCAATGCTTCTAACAAAAGCTGGTGAGTACAATTCAAAACCTAATACATTAACATATGATATAACTTGAAGCTCATGAATGTATGAAAACGATACAATCATTTTATGTATGATATGCTTCAAAACACAAGTACCTATTTAACCAAAACTCCTAAGTAAAGATATATTTAAAATGTTTTGGAGTCTACTAGGGTTCTTGGTTCACTTTGCACACATGCACAAGTATGTTTTATGTGAACTAGTTAACAAAAAACTTTGACTTGAATACAAACTCAATCAAACTCACAAAGTTTTATTTCATGTATTCAATCACAAACTGAGTATATTAATTTTCCAAAAATATCCCTCAATTAAAGGTATAGTTATAAGTTTCAAGGATATTTAATCAATCGTTAATATATCTAAAATATAGATCCTTTAGCAAACGCACACTTGAATCAAACCTTTCAATCAATCACACACCATAAATCAAATAATGATCCTGTTTAAAATAGCTATGTATATGTATAGGTACTTTCAAGATCACCCTTTTAATCAAACTAGGTTTTTCAATAATGAGCTCTTTGAAGAATATATGTATATTTATATACTCTTGAATCAAAATTCAATCAACCAAGTTAAATGACCTTTCTCAAGTAATGATCTCTTCAAAAATTAATTTTTATACGAATAAGCACACTCAAGATAAAAAATTTTCCAATGCTAGTCAAGAACAAGCAATGAGATGAGATGAAAAGTTCGTAGGACTAATAACTTGAAAAATGAAACCTCAATATTAGATTGAAGTACAGTAGAGTAAACAAGTTCCCTTTGAGAATCTGAGTTAATTTGCCCAAGATTGAAGATTAGAGATTGAAGTGTAAGCAATCGTATAACACTAGGAGTAGATTTTCAACGTTCTTGCAACAAGGTGTGTTCTTCTTTTTCTTGTGTGTCTAACATATGTTATAGGGTATAGATATTCAGAATATATAGTATATTACCCTTAGGATTGATCTCAGCTGTTGGATCAATAAAATAGCTCGTGAGTCTTTTTAATAAAAAATCTGAATTTTAAGTTTCCCGCAGGTTCAGGCAACTGAAGTAGGGTCAGGCTCCTGAAGTACCTCTGCCAGGTTTTGTCTTTCCTATTTAATTCTTCAGGCTACCAAACTTGATCTTCAGGCTACCGAAGAAATTCTTCAGGTGCCTGAGGTTGAGTTCAGGCCACCGAAGTCCCCTTTTTCTCACTTATTCATTTCCAGTTTAAAATTTTGCTTTGATTCTTTTCTTGGGTATTTTATAAAACAAATTTTCAATGATTTTAAAAACATTTCTAAGTCCATGGAAGTTCCCCAATGATGTACATGAAATGCATGAATCCTAAAATCATTCTAAGTTATGTTGAGCCTCAAATTAAATCATACGAAAATGTAAGTACATGAATTCTAAATACCCATTCCCAAGATATTCTTCAACTTTGCAGCTTGCATCTTGATTCTCGTACTCTTTGAGTTCCATGGTGCTTTCTAAAATATATCAGCTTTACTTTATGGCTTCCATGACTCATTATCTTTCCATGCATGCTTAATATAGGTTCCTGTTCACAAACTCAATGCACAAATCAAATACCAAGTGATTTGTCATTATCAAAACAGGATTGGACTCGTAGAATAAAAAATCTCCCCCTTTTTGATGATGACATATGTACGAGCAAAAATATATAATGGATTACACTTAACAAGGCTCCCCCTAAATTTATGCATCAAATAATCAGTAAATGAGATATGCTCATATTCATATACACAATGTTTAGCCCGAATCCAAATGAGACATGAAATATGCACATGATGAATATGCTAGATTTCTCCCCTTTTGTATATCTCACTCTTTGCATGACTTCAATAACAATTTATGCTTTCGTTTTTCTTTTCAAAATTTGTGCGTGTTTATTATTTTTGGTCTCTTGATTTTTCTCCCCCTTTTGACATCAACAAAAAGGTGTAAACAAATAAATCATGAGTAAACGCACCCTTATGTTCTTCTCCCCTTAGAAATCTTAAGGTTTTAAATGTTTCCAATTGCTGATTAATGCAATACCAAGTGATTATATCGGAAGTGATGTTGCTTTCCTTTAAATATGTCATCTAACATTATTCTAAGAAACCTCTCGACTATGCATGAGACCTAATTCATGCCTAATTTGGATAAACCTATCCTCCACTAGTGGTTTTGTGAATATATCTGCCCATTGTTCATCTGTGCATACAAACTCTAGTGTGACATCCCTTTTTTGTACATGGTCACAAAGAAAGTGATGTCCTATTTCTATGTGCTTAGTTTGTGAATGTAATATAGAATTCTTTGACATATTTATCACACTCGTATTATCGCATCTTATGGGGATTGTTTCATAACTTAATCCAAAATCCTTCAGTTATTGCTTCATGTAAAGCGTTTGAGCACAACAACTAACTGCTGCTATGTATTCAGCCTCAGCTGTGGAAATTGCAACTGAATTTTGTTTCTTGGAAAACCAAGAAACCAAGGAGTTGCGTAAGAAATGACAAGTACCACTAGTGCTCTTCTTATCAACTTTACTACCCGCGAAATCAGCATCTGAATAACTAAGAATTTCAAAAGATGCGTACTTAGGATACCATAGCCCAATATCCATGGTTCCTATCAAATATCTTAGTATCCGTTTAACCGCTAGCAAACGAGACTCTTTTGGAACAAACTGAAATCTTGCGCACAAACATATGCTAAACATTATATCTAGTCTACTGGCAGTCAGGTATAACAAGCTACCTATCATTCCACGATATAGCTTGACATCTACTGGTATACTTTGTTCATCTTTATCTAATTTCAATGAAGTGCTCATAGGTGTACCTAGTATTTTTCCATCTTCCATATTAAACTTTTTGAGTAAATCTCTAATATACTTTGATTGATTTATGAATATTCCATGATTTGCTTGTTTGATCTGAAGTCCTAGGAAAAAGTTTTGTTCACCCATCATGCTCATGTCAAATTCATTTTGCATGGTATTGGCAAATTCATTACACAATTCTTTATCTGTAGCGCCCAATATGATGTCATCTACATATACTTGCACTAGGAGAATATCATCTTTCTTAGACTTTATGAACAGGGTTGTATCTATCTTTCCTCTTATAAATCCATTTTCTAATAGAAAACTGCTTAGCCTTTCATACCAAGCTCTAGGAGCTTGCTTTAAATTGTACAAGGCTTTCCTTACTCTATATACATGATCTGGATTCTTATGGTTTTCAAAGCCTGGGGGTTGTTCTACATACACTTCTTCATTTATGTAGCCATTTAAAAATGCGCTTTTGACTTCCATTTGATATAGCTTGAAATCCTTAAAAGCTGCATAAGCTAATAGCATTCGTATGGCTTCCATCCTAACTGCAGGGGTAAATGTTTCTTCAAAATCTATACCTTCTTCTTGATTATATCCCTGAGCTACTAATCTAGTTTTATTTCTCACAACTACTCCATGTTCATCTTTCTTATTCTTATATATCCATTTGGTCCCTATGATTGACTTATCATCTAGTCTGGGAACTAAAGTCCATACTTTGTTTCTTTCAAATTGATTTAATTGTTCTTGCATAGACAGCAGCCAAGATTCATCCTCTATAGCTTCACTCACATTCTTAGGTTCTTCTTGAGATAGAAACGCAAAATGACTAACCATGTTCCTAAGAGAGGAGCGAGTGGCTACTCCACGTAATGGTTCACCTATTATTTGATCTATGGGATGATTCTTTATGTATTTCCATTCTCTAGGTGGTTCCTTAACCTCATTTGTAGTTTGATCAATTTCAATGGATGGTTCTTTAAGTTCATTTTTCTTTTTTGAATCATTCTCAATTGATAGTTCTTCAAAATCCTTGCTTAATTCAATTTCATCTTCATCAGTTCTTTTGGAGAAGGGATTTGACTCATCGAACACTATATGCATAGATTCTATGACTATCAATGTTTGTTTGTTATACACTCTATAGGCTTTACTATCTAAAGCATACCCTAGGAAGATACCTTCATCTGATTTCACATCGAACTTTCCTAGATGCTCATTATCTCTAAGCACAAAGCACTTACGGCCAAAGACAAGAAAATATGATATGTTTGGTCTATGGCCATTCCATAATTCGTAAGGAGTCTTATTAAGTGATGGTCTTATCAAAACTCTAGTTAGCACATAGCAGGCGGTATTCACTGCCTCGGCCTAGAAGTATTTTGGTAATTTATGTTCGTTAAGCATAGTTCTGGCCATTTCTTGTATAGACCTATTCTTCCTTTCAACTACACCATTTTGTTGTGGTGTTCTAGGAGCTGAAAAATTATGGGCAATTCCTAGTGAATTCCAATAGTCTTCCATGCCTTGATTTTTAAATTCTCTACCCTTATCACTTCGAATTTTAGTAATTGTGTATCCCTTTTCATTTTGGAATTTCTTGCACAGGTTTATAAATTTTTCACATGCTTCGTCTTTGTGACCTAAGAATAGTACCCATGTGTATCTTGAAAAGTCATCAACTATGACAAGAGTGTGATTTTCCTCATAAACATTGAATTTGGTTTGGTCCAAATAAGTCTAAGTGTAGCATTTGAAGTGGCCTAGTAGTGGAGATCTCTTTCTTCTTCTTAAAGTTTGTTTTTACTTGTTTTCCTAGTTGGCATGCATCACAAATTTTATTTTTGACAAATTTAGTCTTAGGCAGTCCCTTAACTAATTCTTTCTTAACTAGTTTTGAGATTAAATCCATGTTTGCGTGTCCTAGTCTCCTATGCCAAATCTAGCTTATTTCATTAATAGCAGATAAGCATGTCACCCTCTGTGAAGTTAAGTTATCAAATCTTGTGGTATATACATTTTCATGAGGCTTAGCAATGAACAGTGTCTTATTATCAGTTTTGTGTTCAACTATGCACTTGTCATGTTCAAATGATACTTTGTAGCCTTTATCACATAGTTGACTTATGCTCAATAAATTGTGCTTTAGACTTTCAACTAATAAAACATCATCAATAATGAGTGAGGAATCATTACTGACTTTATTGATACATGTGATCCTTCCCTTAGCATTATCTCCAAAAGTAACAAAACCTTCATCCTTGAGTATGATAGATATGAATTTTGCTTTATCCCCGGTCATGTGGCGTGAGCATCCGCTATAAATATACCATTTGTATTTTGAGGACGCTGATCTCAAGCAAATCTGCAAGACACAATTAAACAACTAGCTTTGGTACCTAGATTGTCTTGGGTCTAGGGGGGTTAGTGCTGGATTGACCTTTGACCTTCCATACTTTCTTTATTTTTGAAAGGACAGTCGAATTGTATGTGACCCAACCTTCTACATTTAAAGCATGTAGTATATCTATAATGATTCTTAGTTGGAACAAATGACTTCGACTCTTTTGTAAAATACCCCATGTAAAGATGTCTTTTCTTTATATTTTCCTTACCATTAAAATCGAGCCCTTCCTTTTCTAAGGAATTTCTTTGAGATCCTAGGAGCTTTTCAAAATTGTTTTGTCCTTCAGTAAATTTATAGATAATTTCAGATTTATCTTTCAAGTCCTTTTCTAACTCCTCAATTTTCAAATATTTATCTTTTATGAAAGATGTATGAGATTCATTTTGGTGTTCAACTAGATTTGAAAGTTCTTTGACTTCGCTTCTTAATTCAAAAATTTTCTTTGTTTTCTTCTTAAGAATTTTAATAGTGTATAGATATTCTTGTTTTAGTTCATCATATGAAATCATATCATTTTCATTTTCTGATTCACTAGAATAGTATGAAGATGATTGTACCTCGGATCATCACGTGCCATTAGACACAAATTGACAACCTTGTCATCGCTGGATTCAGATTCTGAACTACTAGTGTTGTGTCTATCGTAGCCGACTTTTAGCGCCTTCTTCTTTTTATTTGAAGCTTTTATGAGCTTAGGGCACTCAGGCTTGATGTGTCAAATTTCTCGTCAGTTGTAGCATGTTGGTGGATGCTCCTTCTTTTTCTTCATGCTTTGCTCTCCTCTTTCCGATTTAGAGTTCCAGAATTTTCTGTTGAACTTTTTGTTCTTCTTCAAGAACTTCCCAAACTTCTTTAATAGCAAGGCCATGTCATCATCCGTTTCAGAATCGCTTCCTTCACTTGAATAACTTGATGATGCCTTAAGTGCAGTGACCTTCTTAGCTTTGCTTTGCTCATTTTTCCTCTCGTTTATTGCCAGCTCATAGGTGATGAGTGATCCAATGAGTTCGTCCACCAACATCTCCTTAAGATTTCTCCCTTTTGCTATTGCCGTAGCTTTCGCTTCCCACACTAAAGGTAATCCCCTGAGTATTTTCCTGATCAACTCATAAGTAGGGTAATTTTTTCTAAGAGCATTTAAAGAGTTAATGATGTGTGTGAATCTAGTGTACATGGATTGTATGGATTCATCAACCATCATTTTAAATGCTTAATATTCACCAGTGAGCATGTCTATCCTACTATCCTTGACTTCCTTAGTGCCTTCATATGTAACTTCTAGTTTTTCCTAAATTTCTTTAGCTAAGTTACATGCCATTACCTTATTAAATTCATTGACATCTAATGCACAGAAAAGTAAGTTCATGGCAGTGGCATTGATTTGAATTGACTTTCAATCTTCTTCAGTATATTTATCTTCAGTTTTAGGTACATTAATCTTATCAATTACTTTAATGGGAATGTGATTTCCCTTAGTTACAATTTTCCAAACCTTCCAATCTATGTTCAGTAGATATATGCTCATCCTACGTTTCCAATAGGTGTAATTTACACCACAGAAAATGGGTGGTCTAGTGGATGAGTGTCCCTCATCGAATGGAGTAACACCAATGTGTACCATGTGATCGTTTTACAAATTAACTATCAGGTCTATGTAAACCCTCATTGATACCAAGAGGGGGGGTGAATTGGGTATTTAAAAATTCTTTGACACTTATTTACCCTTTAAACCCTTCTTATTTATTTACCAATAAAATCTTGTAACTCAATTTACTTAAGTGTAAGACTATTCAACCTATGCATGCAATATACAATTTAAATGCAATGCTGAAACTAAATAGTAAAGGGAAGAGAGAAGACAAACACAGTTTTACAAGGTTTAGCCGACTTGGCCTACGTCCTCACTTTGAGCAACCACTCAAGGATTTACTAAAACCCTGCTCTTTAAAGTGGGACAAAGCTTCCCTTACAATCCATTGCTTACAAGAGGCACAGCTTCCTCCTACTCCGTTGCTTACAAGAAATACAGCTCTCTCCTCACACACCGATTCACACACCGAACCGTGTATACAATAGAATATAAAAATTAACACTCAAAGCAATGCTTCTAACAAAATCTGGTGAGTACATTTCAAAATCCTAATACATTAACATATGATATAACTTGAAGCTCATGAATGTATGAAAATGATACAATCATTTTATGTATGATATGCTTCAACACACAAGTCCCTATTTAACCAAAACTCCCAAGTAAAGATATATTTAAAATTTTTTGGAGTCAACTAGGGTTCTTGGTTCACTTTGCACACATGCACAAGTATGTTTTATGTGAACTAGTTAACAAAAAACTTTGACTTGAATACAAACTCAATCAAACTCACAAAGTTTTATTTCATGTATTCAATCACAAACTGAGTATATTAATTTTCAAAAAATATCCCTCAATTAAAGGTATAGTTATAAGTTTCAAGGATATTTAATCAATCGTTAATATATCTAAAATATAGATCCTTTAGCAAACGCACACTTGAATCAAACCTTTCAATCAGTCACACACCATAAATCAAATAATGATCCTGTTTAAAATAGCTATGTATATGTATAGGTACTTTCAAGATCACCCTTTTAATCAAACTAGGTTTTTCAATAATGAGCTCTTTGAAGAATATATGTATATTTATATACTCTTGAATCAAAATTCAATCAACCAAGTTAAATGACCTTTCTCAAGTAATGATCTCTTCAAAAATTAATTTTTATACGAATAAGCACACTCAAGATAAAAAATTTTCCAATGCTAGTCAAGAACAAGCAATGAGATGAGATGAAAAGTTCGTAGGACTAATAACTTGAAAAATGAAACCTCAATACTAGATTGAAGTACAGTAGAGTAAACAAGTTCCCTTTGAGAATCTGAGTTAATTTGCCCAAGCTTGAAGATTAGAGATTGAAGTGTAAGCAATTGTATAACACTAGAAGTAGATTTTCAACATTCTTGCAACAAGGTGTGTTCTTCTCTTTCTTGTGTGTCTGACATATGTTCTAGGGTATAGATATTTAGAATATATAGTATATTATCCTTAGGATTGATCTCAACTGTTGGATCAATAAAATAGCTCGCGAGTCTTTTTAATAAAAAATTTGAATTTTAAGTTTCCCGTAGGTTCAGGCAACTGAAGTAGTGGTCAGGCTCCTGAAGTAGAAACTTCAGGCACCTGAGGTTCTAGGGTCAGGCAACCAAAGTACCTCTTCCAAGTTCTGTTTTTCCCATTTAATTCTTGAGGTTACCAAACTTAATCTTCAGGCTACCGAAGAAATTCTTCAGGTGCCTGAGGTTGAGTTTAGGCTACCAAAGTCCTTTTTTTTTCACTTATTCATTTCTAGTTTAAAATTTTTCTTTGATTCTTTTCTTGGATATTTTATAAAACAAATTTTCAAAGATTTTAAAAAAATTTCTAAGTCCATGGAAGTTCCCTATTGATGTATATGAAATGCATGAATCCTAAAATCATTCTAAGTTATGTTGAGCCTCAAATTAAATCATACGAAAATGTAAGTACGTGAGTTCTAAATACCCATTCCCAAGATATTCTTGAACTTTGCCGCTTGCATCTTAATTCTCATACTCTTTGAGTTTCATGGTGCTTTGTAAAATTTATCAGCTTTACTTTATGGCTTCCATGACTCGTTATCTTTCTGTGCATGCTTAATATAGGTTCCTGTTCACAAACTCAATGCACAGATCAAATACTAAGTGATTTGTCATTATCAAAACAGGATTGGACTTGTAGAGTCAATAGACTCGTCAACGAGTGGATACATTCATCAATGAGTGTTTAACACTCGTTCGGCGGTGAAACCAGCGGATTCATGGATGAGTGGACTGGCTGAGATTTTTGGGCTCTCTGTATTTTCTCGTCGACAATAACAGAGCATTCGGCAACGAGTGGTCTTTAGTCATTCGTCGATGCGACCAGGGGAATCATCGACGAGCTGCCTGTTAGTCTGCCCGATTCAACCTAGGTCAATGCATATGAATATGTGATGAAAAAAATGCATCCTAAGTTCTATTTATATGTCATTTTTGAGATTCCAACTATATCATGTGAGCATGCATATAAAAATGTGATCTAAAATAATACAACTGAAATAAGACTACATCTTCACTCATTTGCTCTTGAATTCTATATGGAATGGGCCAAGGTATGTGAGCTTTATGTTCCTTACGACTTCCATTTTCCTTTACCATGTGTGTGTGCTTCAAATATAAACCTGTTTAAGTACTAAACCCACTGATGATATATTTGTGTCTTGTCTTTATCAAAACGGGATCGGACTCAAAAAGTCAACAATCTCGTCCATTTTGATGATGTTAAAGACAAGAGAAAAATGCATAAATTCAAAATAAACATTGTAGTTCAATCATATCTAGAGAGAATACATTGAAATATTTCAAGTTGAGAATTTTAAATTCAGCTCAATATACATTTAGATTTAGCATATACGCATATCTCATTTATACTTTAAATCTCATTTAGAAATTAAGGAGTATATTAAAATTTATCATTCTACTTAACAATCCTCTCCCCCTTTTGTCATCAGCAAAAGGGTTAAGCTAAGTGTAAAACAATTTAAGGAAAAAAATTCCTTAGCTTTAAAAAGAGAACTCCCCCTTTTGAAATCAATTTTTATTTAAGCTCAAAAAGATAGTATAACTGGCCATTAAGAGATTAAAAATGACATGTTAAACATGGTTAGACCAGAAGTATCTACAAACCATTTCAATTAAAAACACATCATAAGACCCATTACAGATTAGAATTTAAAACATATGATAGTAAATAGTAGGTCTAAGCACGATTTCCATCAAACTAGTTTGTATGTATTTGTTGGCCTAAAATGATTTTTCAATCTTGTTTTGATGATAACAAATAGAAGATGATTTAATATGTGTTTGTTAGAATGATGATATTTCAGGAAAGACAAGGCTCAAAAGAAAATCAATGGAAATGTCAAGATCACTAGGGACTCAAAAAGATACATTCATATATAAAGTGATCCAAAAGAAGCTCAAGCAACACCAACATGAGTAATGTACAAGTGGAAACTTAAAGCCAACCCAAGCTCAAGTCGAATGGGATATAAAGCAAAATACATTGGAAAGACTTGAAGATTAGAGTTTTGGACTTTAAGGCAATTGTTATAAGTACTTCATGTTTAAATATCTTATGAAATATTTTAAAGCTATTGTAGGGTTATTCATTGACTTAGAGACCTTATTTAAAACCCCAGAAAATGTTTTATGAGAAAACAAAGCAAGAGAGCAAAAATGCATTTGAAAACTAAAACTGAAAGAAAAACAGAAAATGGTCTGCCTAGACGACTGAGGATGGCTGCCAGAAGACTGAAAAGTTACCTCAGAAGACTGAAGTTTTACTTCGGTCCATTGAAGAATTTCTTCAGAGGAATGAAGAATTAGTTCAGTTTGCTGAAGATTTTTCTACGGAAACAAAGAAGAGGTAGTACACCCTTAGAACACTGAACCCTCAGTTCAGTCGTTTGACCTTGTGTCCAAACTAAAACTTTCAATGTTTTAAGGTACTTCAGAAGACTGAATCCGACACTTCAGTCTACTAAACACTGTTAATAGCCAATTTTTTAATAATGTTTTAAAATCCAAATAATGGTTTCTTGTACCCCAATTTTTTCTAAAAACTTGGAAGATACTCCAAGTAATGTTGGGCAACACGAAATTACTTTTCTAAGCTTATAAATACATGGTTTTGCAAATCAAATTATAACAAGAATTGAAAATTTTGTTCATAAGTTGAAAGTCATCTTGCTATCTTGCTGCTCTCTCTTGCTCAACTCTCTGCACAACTGAATTGCTAGAAATCTAAAGTGGTGAAACATCATACTCTGAGTTCCAATTACTGATTCTCATCTGGAGAAGGAACTTGGTGAATTTATTCTTGAGCTTCATTCTATTTCCTTTGATATTTAAATATTGAAGTATATTAGTGCTTTTGAATTGTACTAATCAGCTCTGTGTGAGAGTGTCTTTGTACACCATCTTGTTTCTTGTCTTTTGTAGTTATTTGACGATTCCAGGTTGTTGGATCGTTGTACCAAGTGAGGGGTATTGCTTGGAGAGGTTGCTGGAAAAACAAAAACTGGGATTAAATGAAGACTCTTAATATAAGAAAGTACATTTTGATTAAACTTTTGAGGAAACCCAAAAGGGAGTACGTTGTTTAATTGTTTGCAGAAATATTTATTAAAAAATGTGCAAACAAATTTTCATTCAATATAGGGCTTGAAACAAACTCATACATTCGAAGGGTTGCAAAAGCTGAAAGTGCTGAAGAACTGCATACTTTATCTTGGTTTGATATCTTTGTTTGTTTACTTTAAGTTATTGATTGGTTATTTGGTTAATTAAGTTTTTCATTACTTGTGTTATGATTGATTTGTGGATTGAATAATTAACTAAGTTTTTGTTTTGTGTTTGATAAATTAACGAGAGGTTAAGAATTCATAAAAAGAATTAGAAGAAAATTTTAATAACTAAATTCATCCCCCCTCTTGGGACAACTCCTTAACTTGCAATTGGTATCAGAGCGGGGTTATAGCAAATCTTAGTCAGTAGCTATATAAAGATCTATATGACACACCTAGGAGTAGCTCCCTTTGGAGAGGGTCAATCATCTACTAGATCGCCTATCTTTTGTGGTTTAAATTTATACATTTTGGAAACAAAGAATGAGGATATATATTCAAACCATGGATAGGAAAGCATGGAAGGTTGTCACACATGGTGACTACATTCTTACTAAAACTATAGATGGCAAAGAAGTTTGTAAAGAAGAAAAAGACCTAACCGACAATGATTACAAAATGATGCAAGTAAACTCTAGTGCCATGAATGCACTATATTGTGCTTTAGATGTTAAGTGTTTAATAGGGTCATGACATGTAAGTCAGCCAAAGAAATTTGTGACAATCTTGAAGTAACCTATGAAGGAACTATAGATGTTAGAGATAGTAGAATCGAAATGCTCACAAGCGATTGTGAGGCTTTCATGATGAACCCGGATGAAACCATAACAAATATATACACTAGGTTCTCTCACATAATAAACTCCCTCAATGCCTTAGGGAAAAATTACTTAATTTATGAAATGATCCAGAAAACCCTTAGAGGACTTCCTCCAATATGGGAACCTAAAGCTATAGTAATTACGGAAGGAAGAAATCTCAAAAATACATCTCTAGATGAACTAATTGGATCTCTGTTAGCTTTACCATGATCTTAAAAGGGGGGGTGAATTGGTATTTTTAAAATTTAACCCCTAGGTATTCCTCCTAACAGCAGTATGTTCACAACCCTATGGTCAATCTAGTGTGAGTAATATAAATATATTAGAAATTAAATGAAGCAATTTAATTAACAACACATGCACTAGAAAAACAATAAAGTGAGAGTGACACACAGACATGTTATCAACGTTCGGCCAATTTCCTACGTCCCCGCTTGGCTAACAAGCACAAGGATTTCCACTATCACTTGCTCACTTAACCAGGTGGAGCGGCACCTATACAAACTAGGTCAATTAGCACAGGGCTGACCTCAACCTTTACAACAATCCTTACCGGGCTGGATTACCGCCCCCTCAGGCCACCCCTGGAATCACTCAAATTTTACAATCAATGGTACAGATAAAAGCGCTTTCAAGTAAAGCAAATATGTACCCAAATGCGTTCAATCACATACACCACAATGATTTAATATGTAAGCTTAATGTGGTTCAATAGTTCAACTCTCAAATGTATTTTCTATCAGTGTAGTGAGTACATGAGAGTGTCAACAACAATTTGTGTATTTCAAAATATTCAATCAAACGTGTTCACACAGAATATCAAGTGAGTTTTAAGTATGTCAATTAGTAGGATGTCTCAATCACGAATATAATGTATATGCTTGGTTTGCAAAAGCTTTGCAATCTTTGTATTCAGCAAATGATATATACTTGAATAAATATTGCCACAAAGATTAATATAACAAACACAAATATCTTTCCACAAATATATCAATATAGATTCCAAAAGATATTTGAGTAAGTTTGAAAATATTTTTGCAAGCCAAAAATAAATACAGGCTTCCTAAGATATTGCAATACGAATGTAACACTCAGAAGCTTAGATAAGTCTTCTTAAGATAGGCTTATGAGCAAAGCCCCCTAAGAATTCTTAAGTTTAGCTCTCAATGAAAAATCAATTCAATGACAAGCAATGAGAGAGCAAACCTAATTACAAAAACACTTAAGACACTTACAGAGGATTTAGGAGTTAGAGAAGGTAAGTTTGAGTGATTTTGAGAAAGAGTTTGAGTAAGTAGAATATATTTTGCTTGAGAGAAAATTTTGGATTTTTGTTTGCTAATTTAGTTGCTAATTTTCCCAAATGAAGGCGTATATATAGACATCCCATGAATTATGATCGTTGGGGACAAAACTGGTATTATAAGAAAAGTTTAATGGCGTTTTAATCAATTTAACCCTATTTAAAAAATTAACCACGGTAAAAAAAATTAGGGCAACCCAAGAGGTCCGGTCGACCAGAAACATTTTTGGTCGACCGAAGTTCATATGGTTCAGTCGACCAAGATACTTTTGAACTGGAGACTCGGTCGACCGAAATGTACATGCTCATGGCAATTTTTCATTCTATCAAGGTTCAGTTGACCAAGCCATTTTGAACTGAATGGTTCGGTCGACCAAGCAGTTAGGATTTCTCTTGAGGACCCTTGGTCGACTAGGTAGTTGGTATTCAATTTTGGCTCGGTCGACCACGTGGTCAAATTGTTAACCTCAGGAGGTTTCGATCGACCAGGGAATTTGAACTACAATGGTTCGTGTCGACCGGGGCATTGGTCAACCGTTGACTTGGACCTGGGTTTGGTCGACTGGTGCAGAATGAACTGCCAAGGTCGGTCGACCGAAAGTGCACAAAGTGTGCATTTTGGTCCTGTTATGATTAACGCAAACCCTATTCAAGTGCCTAACATTCATAGGTGCAATGGTGAGTGTCCTAGGGTCATTTTTGGGTCCTTTTGAAGACACCAAAAAAATTCGATGTCTTTCTAAGGTCATTTGTATTATGAGCATTATGAGCTTACGTATTAAAACATACATGTGATGTGTGTGATTATTACATATAGAAAGCCCTAATTAATATTATAGACCAATGACAAAAATGAATTATAATACAATATAAAAAATTTAGTCTTTAATGGAAATTTTGTCTTCAAGCTTTACTCATTCCATGTGCATTATGATCTAACAATTTAAGTTCCTGTACAAAATCTCAAACACTCATTAGATAAAATGAGTATTTGTCATAATCAAAATCGGGCGTGACCTATAATGTCAACAATCTCTTCTCACCTAAGAAATGGCTATGAAGGAAAGGAACACTAAAAATAAAAAAATAAAAACCCATAGCTCTTAAAGCTTCTAAAGAAAGTTCAAGTGAAGAAGATAATGAAACCAATGAATTAGATAATGAAGAATTAGTATTTATAACTTAAAGACTTGGAAGATTCTTCAAAAGAAATAAGAAATTCACTAGAAAATTCAGAGGTTCAAAAACTAAAAAAGGTGAAAATAGTAAAAAGGAAAAAAAAAAAAAAAGAATGATCAACCAACTTATTATCATTGTAAAAAGTTCGGACACATCAAGCCGGATTGCCCTCAGCTCAAGAAAGAAAAGAAGAAGAAGAAACCAGCAATGAAAGCAACATGAGATGACACAAGTTCAAGTGAATTGGAGAACGAATCTAGCGAACAAGAGATGGCAAATATGTGCTTCATGGCACATAACGTAGAGGTAAACTCTTACTACTCCCCTCCGAAGAATCTAGCGATGAATCATGTAATGATTCATGTGAGAGTATGTCATCCTAAAAAGAACTCCAAGCTGAATTATTTGCTCTTGATAATAGGTTTATTAAAGTATCAAAGAGGAACATAACTTTAAAAGAACAAAATGAGAATCTTAAAAATTAGCTAGAATCCTCAAAATCTGCTGAAAAAGAAAAAGAATCTCATATTGACAAACTAATGAAAAAAAATAAACACTGTGTCTCAAGAATTGAACAATTACAAGAAAATGATCCTAGTAAGAAAGAGCTAGAGATAAAAGACCTCAAAAGTCAAATTAAAGATAAAGGAAAGATTATTTACAACTTTACTAGAGGTAAAGAAAACTTTGAGAAAATGGTAGGACAACAAAGAATTGCTAACAATAAAGAGGGAATAGGTTACAATGGAATTACAAACAAAAGAAAGAAGAATCTATTCATGAGATACTTGGTAAAACAAGTTAAACACTATGCAAGTACATCCTCCACAAACGTACATGAATATACTACTTGCTACTTGTGTAAAAATAAGGGACATATAATGTTTAATTGCCCACTTAATAAAAAATATGTCAAAGTAAAGAATGAATGGAGATAAACACTAAAGCTAGATAAGATTTAAAAAGAATTAAGAAGGTTTGGATTCCAAAAGTAACAACATAAATCCTTTCTTGTAGGTTTGCTTTATGTCTACTCCATCAAAAGAAAAATGGTAATTAGACAGTTGATGTTCAAGAAATATGATGGGAGATAGATCAAAGTTCACCACCCTCACTCAAAAATATGGAGGATATGTAACATTGAGTGACAACGCAAAAGGAAAAATTGTCGGAATTGGTGAGATAGGTAAAGAATCCTCACTCACAATTGATGATGTTTTGCTATTTGATGGTCTAAAGCACAATCTCTTGTGTATTAGTCAACTTAGTGACAAAGGGTTTGACATAATCTTTAAGAAGGAAAAATGCATAATAAAAAATCCTAAGAAACATGAAATTTTATTCACATCATATCGAAAGGAAAAATTGTCAGAATTGGTAAGATAGGTAAAGAATGTTCACTCACCACTATTGATGTTTTGCTAGTTGATGGTCTAAAGCACAATCTCTTTAGTATTAGTCAACTTAGTGACAAAGGGTTTGACATAATCTTTAAGAAGGAAAAATGCATAATACAAAATCCTAAGAAACATGAAATTTTATTCACAACATATAGAATGAACAATGTGTATTGCATAAATCTTGATAGTCTAATTTCTCAAGATGTAACTTGCTTGGCTGCCATAAGTGAACAATGTATATTGCATAAATGTTGATAGTCTAATTTCTCAAGATGTAACTTGTTTGGCTACCATAAGTTAAAATAGTTGGCTTTGGTATAGAAGATTAGGACATGTAAGCATGGACCTTCTATCTAAACTATCTAATAAGAATTTAGTAAAAGGTTTACCTAATACAAAGTTAATTAAAGATAAAATTTGTGATGCTTGTCAACTTGGAAAACAAATCAAGAAAAGATTTAAAAAGAAGAAACACATATCAACTAGTAGACCTCTAGAACTCATACATTTAGATTTACTTGTTCCTACTAGAACTCAAAGCTTAGGAGGAAAACAATATGCCTTCATGATAGTTGACGACTACTCTAGATTCACATGAGTATTGTTTTTATCCAACAAAGATGAAGCTTGTGATATGTTAATAAATCTATGCAAGAAACTCCAAAATGAGAAGGGATACAATGTCTCAAACATAAGAAGTGATCAAGGAGAAAGTTCAAAAATAAAGATGTTGAAAAATTTGGCAATGATTATAGAATAAGCCATAATTTTTCAGCACTTAGAACTCCACAACAAAATGGATTTGTTGAAAGGAAAAATAGAATCCTTCAAGAAATGGCTAGAACTATACTAAATGAAGATAATCTACCTAAGTATTTTTGGGCTGAAGCTGTTAATACTACTTGTTATGTAATAAATAGGGTTTCCAATAGATCAAGCCTAAACAAAACTCCTTATGAATTATGGAACAACAAGTAAGCCTGACATAATTTTTAGTGCGTGTATATGTGCACGTTTCCAATCAGCACCCAACGAATCACTCCAAATAGCTATTATGATAATTTTAAGATACTTGATAGACACCATGGACTTAGGTCTTTGGTATCTTAAGGACACCAGATTCGAAATGATTAGCTATCTGGATGCTGACTATGCATGGTGTAAGATAGATAAAAAAAAAGTACTAGTGGCACTTGTTACTTTTTAGGACGATCTTTAGTCTCTTGGTTTTTTAAAAAGAAAAACTCTGTAGCTTTATCCATAGTTGAAGCTGAATATGTAGCAGTTGGGAGTTGTTGTGCACAAACTCTATACATGAAACAACAACTAAAAGACTATAATTTAGAATATTCAACCATTCCAATCAAATGTGATAATACAAGTGCGATAAATATATCCAAAAATCTAATATCACATTCAAGAACAAAACATATTGATATAAGATACCACTTTTTAAGAGATCATGTTCAAAAAGAGGATATATCACTTGAATTTATTAATACAAATGATCAATGACTGGACGTCTTTACAAAACCTCTCAATGTAGAAAGATTTATAACTATTAGAAGAGAACTTGGATTACTACATAGTAAGGAAGTGGTTTAGGAAGAATTCAGAATAAGAAAAGAAGGAATTTTGAAAATTTTTCAGATGAAGAGCAAGATGAAGAAGAGAAAAATGAAGAAGATGAAGAAGACGATGATAATGCTGATAGTTAGTGTTGGCCTTACAAGGCTTAAAATCTTGTTATCTTATTTTGATGCTAACAAACAAGTGAAATTTAATGTATTTGTGTGAGTAATGATATTTCAGGGTTCATATATGTGAAAGTAATGTCAAAGTGCCCACAAGGATATAATATGATGGAAGCAAGGTCAAAGTGCTCACAAGGATCAAATGAAGCTTAAATAAGCTAAGACATAAATTACTTGTTGAAGAACATGAGGACATGAATAAGTTGTTGAAAGCCAAGGCATATTAAAGTCAAAAGATCCAAAGAAAGGTAAAGTAAGAAAGCTTAAAGAATATGGAAGCTTGAAGAAAAGATGGATTCAATCCAAGGACAAATCATGAAGACTCAAGAACTTAGAATGTTAATATTTTAGAAGTCTCATGTAAGTGCTTTAATGTTTAAAATATTGTTTGAAATATTTTGAAGCTCTTAGGTTAACTTCTTAGACCTAAATACTTTTTAAAATACTTGAATAATATTTTTATAAGGTCAAAAATTATTTTAAAAAGGTTAGAATCATTTTTGGAATAAAGAGCACCAAAAAGAGTTTTTTCCCAAATGCTGTCAGTTTTTATACAGCCGCATTGAGGTGAATATTTCTCTATAAAACGCTCGTTATTTTAAAGAGTGGTAAACATAAAATTGTAGGATTGTCTCTTAGCTTTCTTTTGACACCAAGAACACCTAATTTGGAGTAATAAAAGTTATAGCTAAAACACTGAAATGGGGTCACTGCTGTCAAACATTTAAAAACTGTTCAACGGGCAAATTTTTAAAATTCTAATGTTTTAAATTATAGCCGTTTGAACCTTAAATATTTTAATAAATAGGGAAATTCTTTAAGGAAACTTTTTCAAGTTTGAAAGCCTATAAATACATGGTTTTGCAAAAAAAAAAAAGCTAAGAATTGAAAAATCTGTTTTGAGAAGCTGAAAGTACTCTTGTTCTTCCTAAGTTCTCTTGCTCACTCATTGAAAAATTCTTTTGCTGAGAAATCTGAAGTGCTGATCCTTCTTCCTTTGAATTCCTACTTCTAATCCTCTTTTAAGAAGGATATGGGTGAATTCTACACTTGAGCTTCATTCTATTTCCTATTGATATTTTACATTGAAGTATATAGTGCTGAAATTGTACTAACTTGCTCTTTGAGAGAGTATACTTGTACGCAGATTTTATCTTATGTTTCTTGTAGTTCATTGACGTTCCAAGGTGTTTGGATCGTCGGCTAAGTAAGGGGATATTGCTTAGAGAGGCGAACTCTAGCCTATGTAAGGAGTGACCAAACGAGGGAATATTGTTTGGAGAAGGTAGGCTCTAGCCTTAACCAAGGAATGTTGTAATCGGTTTTGTTCTACCCGTCAATGGAACAGGTTTAGTAAATCCTTTGGTGGTTTGCCAAAGGCGAGGACGTAGGCTGGGTATAAGCCGAACCTCGTAAAAATCTCCGTCTCACTCTCTCTTTCCCTATTCTTTTTTTTCAGTACGTATTTAAATTGCGTGGATGATTTAAATTGAAAATCAAATTTGGAAATCAAGTAAACTTAAAGATTAATTTTGATTTGGGTTGCGGAAACTGAAAGGGAGTACGTTGGTGAAACCATATATTGCGGAAACTATACGGGAGTACGTTTCTTGGTTAAACACTCAAAGATAAATTAACTAAAAGTTTATTTGAGTTTTGAATATTTGGAAAGAGTGATTGAATGTTGTATTGAACATCATATTAAGCAAATCCATATATACAGGGCTTGATTAAAATTTATATCTAGGGCTGACTACAAAATCTTTATTGTGTTTGTGAAAGGATTGTTGAATATTAAATTACATTCTTCACATGGTTTTCAAATTCATAATCACGGGGCTTATATAAACAAACAAACAATCTCAAGATCTTATACTACCAAAGTGCTGAATACCTTATATCTTGGTTTGGTTGTTTGATGTTTAACTTGTACTTGGCAAATAAGTTGATTGTTTGGTTTTAAGATTGTGTTTAATTGATTGGTTGTTTAATTGTGTTATTGATTGGATAAAAGAACTAAGTTCTTGTGTGATTGGTGGAATTAAACAAACAAGTTAAAGAATTGGTTAAGTGTTTAAAGAAATTAAGGATTCTTAAAAGAAGTCAAAAGAAATTTTTAAAAGCCAATTCACCCCCCCCTCTTGGGAAGCTATTCCTAATTTCAGTTAGATGTTTTGATGTATTAAGAAACTGAATTTTAGATCTTTTCGGATGTATTCAAACACTTAGTTTGTGTGTTGCCTTTCTTTTATTTATGGTTACTTGTAAGGACTCTTTGCATGTATGGTGACTTCTTTTGTTTCTACCCCTTGTTTCTTTTTGAATAATGACAAAGGGGGAGAGAAATTGTTAGCAAAGATGAATTGTAAGCAAAGACAAAGATGGACTGATTGTAAGCACATATGAAGTGTGAATGACAAAGATGAATTTTGAGTACAAAGATGGATTGTAAGCACATATTGTAAGCACATATGAATTATGAATGAAAAATATGACATTTGAGTCTTTTGAGCTAACATAATGGTGTGCAACATATGCTTGATTGTAACTTTGAAGATGTTACAAATATAAGTGTGTATTCATGTGATATACTTGTTTGGTGTTCATTTGGTTATTTAAGATCTATTTTGAACTTTTATACTTGATATCATTATTTTTCAAACTTATTAAAATAAGAATGCTTATAGTAAGGGGAGCCTTTTCTAAGGAACCCTCATCTTTGCTCCTTGTTTGTCATCATCAAAAAGGGGGAGATTGTTGGCCTAACATGGATTTTTAGTCTTGTTTTAATGATAACAAATAAAAGATGATTTAATATGTGTTTGTTAGAATGATGATATTTTAGGCAAGACAAACATGAAAAGAAAATCAATGGAAAGCTCAAGATCACTAAGGACTCAAAAAGATACATTCATATGTAGAGTGACCTTTTTGTAATTCCTTATAAGATGGCATCTTATCATTATCTAATTCATCATAAGATTCACTTCCAGAATTATCACAATATGTATCATTGCATGAATCATTTTGAGAATCATTATGAGAAGAAGAAGGACAGGAATGTACCTCTTCGTCGTTTAATGCAACTAGGCCACAATATTCCACTACCTGATCATCTGAGCATGAATTTTCCTATGTGGTGGACTTCTTTCATTTTGTCTCTCCAAATCTCCTTTCGAGTTCTTCCTATATCTCTTTAGAACTTTGACATGACTTGATTTCATGAAAGATGTTAGTATCTAAAGTAGGCAATAGAATATTCATGGCACTGAAATTTATTTGCATTAATTTCATATCATTCTTATTCAGCTTATATTCAGATTTAGGAAATTCAACATTATCCACAATTTTTACTGGTATAAAGTTCCCTTAAGCAATTACTCTCCAGGTCCTCCACTCCATTGATTTGATAAAAATAGTCATTCTTATTTTCCACTCGATGGAATTTTCACCATAAAACATTGGAAGCCTTGTAGAGATTTGTCCCACACCGAATGGGGATATACAAAAATATGACATCGTGATCTTTTACAAAAGGAATGTTTAAGTCTATGCAACGAGGCTCTGATACCAAATGTTAATTTAGGTGTAATCCTAAGAGGGGGTGTGAATGGGTATTTAAATGTATTTTGGTATTTCGCTCCTTAATTGAAAACCCAACCGTACAAGCACAAATTTGGATATATATCGATTTCATTATTATACAACTTAATTGATTTAATCAGTGGATATCTCAATTAATTCAGTATTACCCTATTATTCTCACGTATTTTAGATATTCATATATACCAATATTTAAAACATGCATAGCAGATATAATATGAATATAAGTGCGAAAATATAAGGAGAGATAGAAAGAAAGCGCAAACATAGGATTTTAACGAGGTTTGGCCAAACTTGACCTACGTCCTCACCTTGGGAAAAACACCCGAGGATTCCACTAATTCGCTCCATGAACCAAGATGAAGCTTCCCATTACAATCTACTACTTATAAGAGGCACAACTTCCCCCTAACCCGTTGCTTACAAGAGACACTTCTTCCTCCTAATCTGCCGCTTACAAGAGGCATAACTTCCTCCTTTAAATCTGCTACTTACTCGAGGCATGGCTTCCTCACCACGGTTCACACACCTAACCGCCAATACAATAGATGAATAAAAATTTCTAAAGACTCAAGCACTTCTCAACAAGCTAGTGAGTACAGTCAGCCTTGAGCACTCTCACAAGATATAATATGAAGCTCAAGAGAGAATATGTTTTTCTCAATAATGTATGTGCATAAAATATGATCTTTGTATGAGAAAAATGTATCTGTATGATGCTTCCAAGATCTAACTTGTGATGCCCCAATTTTTCATACAATTTTTTTCCATATAAATAATACATGCACCATATATCAACCACGTCAACCACTGATTCCACAATACATAACCTGACCTGAAAGTGGGTACTGGGTATACAATCATACTCATACACAACCCTAACAGTGGAAGTCATTTCAAATATATGTATACATACATACCACAGGGAATACAAATACCAGAGTACCACTATCCACATAAACAAGTCTAATACAAAACCTCTAGGGAATCAAGCCTCCCTAGCTCAAGATACTTACCCTGTCCACCCAGTGTATCGGATCCCCTCAATCTCGGAGCTCTATCACAAAGACTATTTCGGTCACTTGAAATATTTAAATGACTGGGTGCGACACATTTCAGTAAGACGGAATAAATTATCTACAGTGTGTGGCAATCTGAGATTCTTTATATCATATCATATATTTGGTTCAGTAATAATATCTTCTGAGAAAATATACCAAATCCATAATCATATAGATATACAACACAAGCTTTTGTAAGCTTTTACTTCCATTTCCAAAATCATTCATTCGTAACCCAAGTTAAGTGGCGAAGTTCCTCAGAATAGAAAAGCTTACCCGCCCATGCAAATATCTTCCCTCTGCCCTAATATCATTTGCAGTTTAGCCCGATTAACTTGGGTTCAGCTATAGTTGATACTTATCAGAGCACTCACCTTACTCAGTAAGCTCTCAGGTGGTGTGTTTTACTTCACTTTAATTATTTATTAACTCACGTAATTTCATTTCTCATTTTCTTTCTTGTTTCCATTCTCATTTCCATTTCCATTTTCATTTCCTTTTCATTTCCATTTCCATATCAAGCTCATGAGTGTCACTAGTTACCAATACATTCATGTATGTACTCATGGCTGCCCTAAGGATATCTTTCCATGTCATGCTTCCCCCATGAATAGTATTGTGCGACTCGAAGGCTTGAGCTAACCACGGTTGGCCGACCCGGTTAGGTCAATTATCATCATATATCCCATATCTGTAGTACAACTAGCCGACCAATAGCCCTGATACGGACTCAGGGGGCTCAACAACTCTACTATATTGCTCAGTCGACTGTCATGCCACATGCTTCAAGAGCCTGTGTGGTTGCACTAACACCACTAGCAACGGTACCATGCTCAATATCACTACCCCTTATTAGGAATTCCATATCCATCCATCAGGGTTATCTCTGCCACATACTAGCAATTATTATGTCATATTGGCATTTCATCAATCACATGTCCGTATTCATATTTCATAATTTCACATTTCAATTCTCACAATTTAGTATTCATATTGCAGAATTTTGCATTACAATATTTACATTTCATATATTCACATTTCTCATAATCATATTTCTACACCCTTCGGTGTTCACAACCCAAAAGCCTGCAATTCACATTTTCCCCAAATTATTCAACACAAATCCCAAAATAACTTCCATTTAACACTTCTTACATTTCATATACTCCAAATTAACTTAGAAACCATACTATACACCACATACTCTGGTTTTGGGATGGTGCCTCGAAACCCCAACTTGAAAATTTGCTTCGCGTACATTGCAGAGAATCTTCCAAGGAATCCAGTGGTGGTTCTTGATCATCAATCCAAGCTTAAATGAGGCTAGAATCAAAGAGACAAGAAAGAAGCTTTGTAGGTTTGCATTTGAGAGAGAAAGATAGAGAGAGAGAGAGAGAGAGAGAGAGAGAGAAAGAGAGAGTTTTTATGTTGTTTAACCAAAATGCTTGTAGGATCTTTCATATAACCCTCACTGCAGAGAAAACCATCGCCGGTTTTCTATTTAATCGATCCAGTTTAACCGTTTACCTGTTGCCACTCCATGGTAAAACCAAAACCATCGCGGGTTTTTTGGCTTCTCTAGAAAATTGTCGTCGATTTTCTTCCTTTTCAGCCAAAAATCATTTTTTTTCCATTTATTTTATTAATCGATTTTCTCGGGTATCTACATTCTCCCCTCATAAAATTTCATCCTCGAAATTTGCTATTTATCACATTTCCATTCTAAAAATAAAATACCACCATTCTTTTAATTACCCTCATTTATGGCGGAGGAATACCATTGTTACATAGGGGTTTCGGGAGGTTACAACAATCAAAATAAAATTCTCCCCAAAACCATTAAAACCAAAATACTACTTATACTATACGAATTCAATTACATAACTCAATCCTGGTTCCCACTGAAGAGTTGTGGGTATCCCTGGTGCATCTGCTCCTTTAACTCCTAAGAAACTTCCTCTATCGCGTGGTTGTGCCACAAAACTTTTACCAATGGTATGCTTTTCTTACGCAACTCTTGTTCTTTCCAATCCAGAATCTACACTAGCATTTCCTCATAAGACGGAATCACAGAGTTCAAATGGCTCATATCTGATCATATGAGAGGGATCAGGGATGTATTTCCTCAAAATGGATATATGAAATACGTCCTGAATTCTCAATCAAAGCGGTGGTAGCGCTAGCCTTTAGCAATTGGACCCAGTCTTTCAAGAATCTCGAATGATCTAATATACATAGGGCTCAGTTTACCCTTCCTTGCAAACCTCAAAACTCCTTTTAACGGTGCCGCCCTAAAAAAATATATAATTTCCAACGTCAAACTCTAACCCTCGTCAGCGAGTATCTGCATAACTCCTCTGCTAACTCTGTACTATTTTGATCCTGTCTCTGATGAGTCTGGATTTATCCTGAGTCTGCTATATCAGCTCTGGCCCCAATATATATCTCTTCCCAATCTCATCCTAGTACAATGGGGATTGGAGTTTCCTACCATATAATGCCTCAAATGGTGCCATCCCAATGCCGTTCTGATAGCTGTTATTATTATACGCAAACTCGACTAGTGGTATAAACTGTAACCAACTACCACCAAAGTTCAGCACACATGCATGTAGCATATCCTCAAATATCTGTATCGTTCTCTTTGCTTCCCCATCTGACTGAGAATGAAATGTTGTACTAAATGACAACTGAGAACCCATGACCTCCTGCAAACCCATCCAAAAATGGGATGTAAACCATGGGTCTCGGTCTGAAGCTATGGACACTGGAATGCCATGCAATCTCACTATCTCCTTAATGTATAACTTTGCCAATCTATTTAAGGAGTAGTTCACTCTAATAGGCAAAAAGTGGGCAGTCTTCATAAGTCAATCTACTACTACCGAAATGACATCCTATCCATGTAGTGCCGGCGGCAATCCTGTGAAAAAATCCATTGTTATATGCTCCTACTTCCACTCAGGAATATACAAAGGCTGCAATGATCCCGTCGGTCTCTGATGCTCAGCTTGCACCTGCTAGTATGTCAAAAATTATGCTACAAACTCAGCAATCTTTGTTTTCATTCCGCTCCACCAGAAAGAGTCCCGAAGATCCCTGTACATTTTGGTGCTACCTGGATGTACCATATGCAAGGATCGATTCGCTTCCTCCAGAATCACTTTCTTAATTTCAGGATCGGTAAGTACACATAACCTAGTACGGAACCTCAAGGCCCCATCATCTAAGATATTGAAATTCTCCTCCAGACCATCCTGTACTTTTCCTATAAGCTCTACCAATTCTGCATCACTCCTCTACGCTGCTATAATTTTTTCCTTGTAGAGTTGGTTGCAACACCAGATTGGCAATAAATGTCTGATGTTCACCCTCTACAAGTTCTATCCTCGGTCTCTTCAGATCCATCTGAATCGGATGTTGTATCGCCACTGCAGATACTAATGCACTCACTAACTTTCGACTCAAGGCATTAGCTATCGCATTAGCCTTTCCTGGGTAGTAACTGATAGTGCAGTTGTAATATTTATCAACTCCAATCATCTTCTCTGCCTCATGTTCAATTCTTTCTGAGTGAAAAAAGTATTTTAAACTCTTATGATCAGTAAAAATTTCACACCTACCCCCATAAAGATAATTCCACCAAATATTTTATGCGTATACCACTACTGCCAACTCCAGATCATGGGTAGGGTAATTCTTCTCATATTCTTTCAACTTTCATGAGGTATAATCTATAACTCTCCCTTGGTGCATCAAAACACAACCAAGGCCTTTATGCGATATATCACTGTAAATCATAAAACCCTCTTTACCTGAAGGAATCGCCAACACCGGTGTAGTGATAAGCCACTACTTCAACTCTTGGAAGTTTTGCTCACATTCATCAGACCACTCAAATTTCACCCTTTCCTGGTCAATCTAGTCAATAGACCCGACAATTTAGAAAAACCATCAACAAACTTGTAGTAGTATCCAGCCAATCCCAGGAAACTTCTGATTTCCTGCATATTCTTTGGTCGTACCCAATCTACTACTGCCTCAATCTTACTCGGGTCTACTGATATACCACCCCTCGAGATTACATGTCCAAGGAAGGTAACATGCTATAGCCAAAATGCGCACTTCTTGAATTTGGTAAACAGTTTCCTTTCCCTCACTAACTGAAGTACTATCATCAGATATTCCTCATGCTCCTCCTAGCTCTTTGAATACACCAGTATGTCATTGATAAACACTACTACAGATTGATATAAGTACTGGTGGAATACTTAGTTCATAAAATCCATAAATACTCTCAGAGCATTTGTCAATCCAAATGGCATAACCAAGAATTCATAATGGCCATACCGAGTTCTGAATGCTATTTTTGAAACATCCTCTGCTCTGACCATTACTTGATGATACCCAGACCATAAATCTATCTTTAAGAAAACCTGTGTCACCTATAACTGATCAAACAAATCATCGATCTAGGGAAGCGGGTATTTATTCTTAATAGTCACTTTGTTAATTTCTCGGTAGTTGATGCACATTCTTATCGACCCATCTTTCTTTTTCACAAATAATATCGGCACTTGACACACTGGGCCGAATAAATCCTTTGTCTAACAATTCTTGCAACTGATCCTTCAATTCTTTTAATTCTATCGGTGCCATCCGATACTAGATAAATAGAAAACTCTACCTCACGATTAGGAGGTAGTCCTGGAAAATCCTCGCGAAAAACATAAGGAAAATCCCTCACTAGTGGGATATTCGCTATCCTCAGTTATCATTCTATTACCGCCTTTACGCAGGCCACATAATTCTTACAGCCCTTAAATAACAACCGTCTCACCTGAATGGCGGATAACAACTGTGGTTGGGTACACACACGAGACCCCAAAAACTTATACTTATGTCCTCCTGGAGGTTTGAACACTTCGTCCTTTTGATGACAATCTATATTGGCATAGTAAGCTGCTAGGCAGTCCATACCCAATATCACCTTAAACCCATGCATATCCAAGACCACCAGATCAGCTAATAAAATCCTCCCTTGAATGCATAGCGGACAGTTACTAAGTACTCCATCACATATCCCCACAGCCCCTATCGGCGTAGCCACTGACAAACTGACACCCAACTACTTTGTTTCTAACCCATAAAATCTAATAAAATCCCTGATGAGTTGCTCCTAAATCAAATAAAGCAGTAGCTGTAAATGAAAAAATTGAAACTGTACCTGTCATAACATCTTCTGCTGCCTTTGCATCCCCTGGTGTCAATGCATAGACTCGAGTTGGGGCCATATTCCTCTGTTGTCTACGTTGAGGTGCTTGATAAGCTCCTTGGTATGGTCTATAAGCTAGCGTAGCAACTGGTAGTGCATGGCAGTCCCTCGCTATATATCCAGGCTAATAGCACCAATAACATATCACATCCCTGACTTGACATTCTCTCAGGTGTCTCCTAAAGCATATGGGACAAGAAGGAAGTGTCTAACTCCCTTGTACAACCCTATCTCCCATTATTTGTCTCCATCCACCTCTGCTATCCTGCCTCCTCCAAGGCCCTCGGCTAGACCCTACCTGAACACTTGAAGTCGTGGGTCTCTTCCCTTGACTCTGTGCTGTGGTCCCTCTCCGAAGGCCACCCTCAATCACTGTAGCTTTGTCTACTATCTTCGCAAATTTCTAAACTTGAAAGCCTATAACCTGCTAAAATAGACTCTACCTCAGACCCTCCTCGAATTTCCTTGCCTTCCTCTCCTTATCTGGTACCAAATATGGAGCAAACCGAGACAACTCAATAAATCTTGCTACATACTGTTGTACTATCAATGGTCCCTACATTAGATGCAGAAAATCTGCTGCCTTCGCACTTTTGACAGTAGTAGGAAAGTACCTCTCAAAAAATATCTCCCTGAAGCGGCTCCATGTCACCACTACAGGGTTCCATTCTTTGCTCCTCCAACAAGTTCACTAATCTCCACTAGCACTTTGCCTTCCTAGTCAGTTTAAATGTCGCAAATAAGACTTTCTACTTATCTGTACATAGAAGAACTGTCATCATATCCTCTATGTACTGGACCCAATTCTCAGCCACAAGTAGGTCAACTCCTCCACAGAACGATGGAGGTCTCATCAGGGTGAACTGCACAATTGTGTAGCTCCGCCCTCTCAAACACCTAGCTATCTCTGACATCACCTACTGGGTGATGCTACGTAATACGACATCAGGGTCTCCTCCACCCTTACTAGAAGGCCCTGCATCATCCCCTCCAGCCTATGCACTACTACTCATTGGATCCATCCTGAAAAGGATATAAAACCATTTTACGACTCTATTATCATAGCTCACAACAAACCCAGCATACTCAAACTCACACAATATTCTATTATAAACATTTCTCTTAACACTCTTAATCCCCATTTAAGATTCAATCACACCACTCAGAAACATGATTTGACGATAGTATCTATCATTTTACAAAAATCGCCACCCCAAAAAAAACATAGAAACAACCATGGAACTCCTGCTTCCAGGTCACAAGACAGAACGCTAAATTTACTCTCATCCTCTAACAACAACTGATTCATATCTCGTCAATATTCATTCCTATACTCTGTTATTGTATTCTGTTGTTTACTAAAGTCTGTAGAACCTAACAAACCTAGGCTATGATACCAAACTGTGATGCCCCAATTTTTAATACCCTTTTATTTCCATAAAAATAATACATACACCACATATCGGCCACGTCAACCATTGATAGCATAATACATAACCCAGCCTGAAAGTGGGTACCGGGTATATAATCATACTCATACAAAACCCTAACAATGGAAGTCATTTCAAATATATATACATACATACCACAGCGAATACACATACCTGAGTACTACTATCCACATAAACAAGTCTAATACAAAACCTTTAGGGGAATCAAACCTCCCTAGCTCAAGATACTCACCTTGTCTACCCAAGGTATCGACTCCCTTCTATCTCGGAGTTCTATCACCAGGTCTATCTCGATCTCCAATATTATTTAAATGATCGGATGAGACACATCTCAGTAAGATGGAATAAATTATCTACAATGTGTGCAATATGAGATTCATTATATCATATCATAGATTAGGTTCAGTAATAATATCTTCTGAGAAAATATACCAAATCCATAATCATAATCATATAGATATACAACACAAGAATTCATAAGCTCATACTTCCATTTCCAAAATCATTCATTTGTGATCCAAGTTTATTGGCGAAGTTCCTAAGAATAAGGAAGCTTACCTGCCCATACAAGCAGTTTCCATCTGTCTTGATATCGTTTGCGGCCTAACCTGACTAACTCAGGTTCAGTTACAACTGATACTTATCAAAGCACTCACCTTACTCAGTAAGCCCTCAGGCAGTGTGTTTTACTTTGCTTTAATTATTTATTAACTCACATAGTTTCATTTCTCATTTCATTTTCATTTCCATTTTTATTTCCTTTTCATCTCCATTTCCATACCAAGCTCATGAGTTTCACTAGTTACCAATACATTCGTGTCTATACTCATGGTTGCCCTAAGGATATCTTTCCACGTCATGCTTCCCCTTATAAATAGGATTGTACGGCCCAAAGGCTGGACCTAACTGTAATTGGACGACCTGGTTGGGTCAAATATCATCGTATATCCTGCATTTGTAATACGATTGCCTGCCAATAGCCTTGCTCTAGACTTAAGGGGCACAACAACTCTACTATGCAGTTCAGCCGACTGTCACGCCACACGCTCTACGAGCTCGTGTGGTTGCACTAACATCACTAGTAATGGTACTGTGCTCAATATCACTACCCATCATTAGAGTTTCCATATCCATCCATCCAGGTTATCTCTGCAACATACTAGCAATTATTATGTCGTATTGGCATTTCATCAATCACATGTCTATATTCATATTTCAGAATTTCACATTTCAATTCTCACCATTCAGTATTCACATTGTAGAATTTTGCATTGCAATATTTACATTTCATATATTCACATTTCTCATAATCATAGTTCTCATATTCACATTTCTCATTTTCACATTGCAGAATTAACATTGCAATACATTCATTTGACATATTCACATTCCATATTCTCATACCAATATTCACATATCGTTATTCTCATTGCATCACTATCATTGCAATGTCCACATTTTCAGTATTCTTAGCACATTTCATCATTTCAAAATTCATTTCATCTCATAATAACATATACATAATTCATTTCACGTAATTCAGTGTTTCTCAATACATATTTCCATTTTCACATTTCATCTTTTCTCAAAAGATACATATTCCAGTGTATTTCATTTTCATCATTTTTCCACATTTCAAATCCCATATATCATTTCACATCTCATAATCTCATATTCTCAATGCAAATCATTTAACTCAATTTCAAATATATTTCAGCACAAATCATATGCCACACAAAATTCATCTGACATTCATATCATAATAAATTTAAGGTATAATAGCATAATACCATTTTCACATATTTCTCAACCCATAATTCTCAATAAAAGACTACTATAATTTATTCCCCTTACCTGACTTACTGAGATTTCGCTAAAACACCCAATTTCTACGCCCTTCGGCATTTCTAGCCCAAAAACCTGCAATTCACATTTTCCCCAAATTATTCAAGACAACTCCAAAAATAACTTCCATTTAACACTTCTTACATTTCATATACTCCAAATTAACTTAAAACCCTACCATACACCACATACCCTGGTTTTGGGATGGTGCCTTGGAACCCCAACTTGAAAATATGCTCCACGTACGTTGCATAGAATCTTCCCAAGAATCCCATGGTGGTTCTTGATCGTCAATCCGTGCTTAAATGAGGTCAGAAACAAAGAGAGCAGAAAATAGCTTCATAGGTTTGCATGAGAGGGAGAGAGAGAGAGAGAGAGAGAGAGAGAGAGAGAGAGAGAGAGAGAGAGAGAGAGAGAGAGAGAGGGAGAGAGAGAGTGAGAGAGTGAGAGAGTGAGAGAGAGAGTTTTTATGTTGTTTAACCAAAATGCTCGCAGGATCCTCTTTCATATAACCCTCACTGTAGAGAAAAACGACACTAGTTTTCTCTGACCCTCTGAAAACCGTCGCCAGTTTTCTATTTAACTAGCCCAGTTTTAACCGTTTACCTGTTACTACTCCACTGTAAAACCAAAATCGTCATCGGTCTTTGGCTCCTCAAGAAAATTGTCGCCCATTTTCTTCGTTTCAGCCCAAAATCATTTTTTTCATTTCTTTTATTATTTTATTTTCCCGAGTCTCTACATAACCTTTGTACAATATCTCCCAAAAATGATTTCTTAATAACTATGCTTTGGAGAACTTAAATTTTGCTTTCAAATACCTTTGGCAAGGATAATAAAATATAAAATCTTTGAATAAAAATATACCTTTGAATATCACGAAAATTTAAGCCCTAGAAAAATTTTCCCAAAAGATTTTCAAACAAATATATGGGACACTGGGGTTCTTGCCCTCTCAATAAAATATTAAAAATAAAAATACGAGAGAAGAAATACTGTGAATGCACAAATCAAATGCTTGTTTTTATCAAACCTCAATCCAAAATGCTTTGTAAGATGTGTGCCTGAAATCCCTTTGAAAAAACTAGGAGAATGCTCAAAAGATGTTTAAATGCAATAAAGTGCAGGCAAGACTTAGCAAAAGGTGTGCAAAGGTTCAGAAGCATAGAAAACTAGGGTTTTATGTTGATATTTATAAGTAATCTCCGCACGTAAATGAGTTTTAGCTGTTGGATCATTTAAAATATATTTAATGATAAAAATATGACCATTTCAGTGTTGGAGCGACAGTCTACGTCACAGACTTGTCGACAAGTGGATACATTTCGTCGACGAGTGTTCAACACTTGTTTGGCAGTGAAACCAGGGGATTCATCGACGGGTGCACTATCTCAAATTTTTGTGCTCTCGGTATTTTCTCTTCGACGAGAGTAGAGCGTTCGATGACGATCGACCTTCAATCATTCGTTGACGCGACCAGGGGAATCATCGATGAGCTGCCTGTTCATTAGCTTGATTCAACCTAGGTCAATGCATATGAAAATGAGATGAAAAACATGCGTCCTAAGGTCAATCTATATGTCATTTTTTAGCTTCCAACTATATCTTGTGAGCATGCATATACAAATATAATCTAAAACAATACAACTAAAATAAGACTACATCTTCACTCATTTGCTCTTGAATTCTTTATGGAGTAGGCTAAGATATGTGAGCTTTATGTTCCTTACGACCTCCCGTTTCCTTTTCCATGTGTGCGTGCGTGAAATATAAACCTGTTCAAGTACTAAATGCACAGATGAGATATTTGTGTTTTGTCATAATCAAAATGAGATCATACTCAAAAAGTCAACACTTTCTAAAATCATGGATACTCCTATATGCTTAGGGTTATGGCACCCTTGTTCTTCTACACTTCATCACTGTACAAATGGAATTCCCATCAGCATGAGTCATTAGGTTCATCTTGGCACTAAGATCTCTAATCTGTGTCTTTAATGATTTTATTGTAGCACGTAAGTCATATGAGAATTCCACAATAGAACCCTATTGATGTTTTTGTGATTCCTATAGTACACCAACACATTTAGCAAGTCTATCCATCATAAAGACCACAGTTTTTGTTGTTTTAGCTTGCACGTATAATGCCTCAATTCTCCAGATATTAGTGGGTATGGTCTTTTATTAGTGCTTCAAAAATCCCACAATACAAAAGCAACTAAACTCGTGAAGAAATTAACCAAGTTCTACTACTAATTGACATGAGTTAAATAGTATTTCACAACTTGTGAAGGGCAGTGCAACACTAGTTATAGCACTCTTGCTTAATAAGTTAGTAGAAAGTATACCACAATTTCACGACACGAATACATTCTCAACCATTGAATACAAAGTTAAACAGAAACAATTAACTAGCATGAAAGTAGACAAGAATTTCCAAAGCATTTTATGCTTTGTTTGGTTTCTATTGCTTTATTTCTAGTTGATTGTGCATGTTATTTTTATACTATCTTTGTTTGCATGCACCCGTGTTTGTAGCATGATGAGAAATACAAGGATTGAGTACTTAGACTTGGCTTATTTGTTTGAGGAGCAATTAGTATAATACAGTTACATCCAGTTCACTCGATAATCCTATATATTAGACTTTCTAATTTAGAGTATGCGTTTTCATATTCAATTTTCTTGCTTTCCTCTTTGTGTGTGTCGCCATATCAATAACCAATTCTCTAATGGACTTCAAAAGCTATGTTTAGGTACGCTTTTGGGGTTCTAAGGTGAGAGGGTTTCTACTTGAATAGGGCCTCTCAATTTAAAATAGCAGGTTAACAAATAACCTTAAAAAGAAACATGTTAGAACCAATTTGGTGATGGAACTTGAAAGGTTTTTGTTTTTGCATGCTTTTGAGGATCTTGAGATAAGGAAGGCTCTATTTGTGCAGGACATCTTGATATTAAAAGGCCAAGAAACATTAGTAAACTGAAGAATACAAGATAAAATAAATATAATGAATGACCTTAGGAACTATGCTTATGCCTACTTCTGAGTATTCTTAAGGTGATGGTAGTCTCTATGCATGCAAACTTGCCTATTGTTTGAAAAGACAATACGTGAATAAAATGAAAGAACTAAAGGAATCATATGTTGAATTTAAAAGTAATTAGGTACTTTTTGTGGAATGGGTGTGTAAAGAGTGTTAGTACTTTTATATTTTGAAAATTTTGAGAATTTTTTATTTTGCACAACCTTTTGAAAAAAAAAATCTTTTTTTTTTTTAACTAACCATCTTCTTTTACACTTCTTTCTTTGAAATACAAAAGTGCTAAAAAAAAATATAAAAACTAAAAATATAATTTCAAAGAAAAAAGTTTGAAAAATATAAAAGAATGAAGAGAGGAGAGATTTTTTAAGAGTGAGAAAGAGGTAGTGATTAACACACATGTAGAGAGAGAGAGAGAGAGAGAGAGAGAGAGAGAGAGAGAGAGAGAGAGAGAGTACTTGATTAAGGGAGATGATCAACATGCATACTTGTTGCCTATATCCACATCTACACTCATGCTAAAAATCCACATCTACATCATATCACCATCCTAAATCATGAAAATTGAAATCTGACTGAAAGAAGTGAAACTTGGAAAATAAATAACGCGCTAGTGTAACTAGTTGTCATGTTCTCCATCGTCAACAACTTTAGTTGACTTGGAAATACAAAGACACAAGCCTGCTTATTCTATCAAATCAACAAGAATTGTTGTCTTCATCTCCTACTATTAAATTAAATGTTAAAAATATTTTTTCATTATTTTATTTTGATATATATGGTCCTATATATGTACGCCAATTGAGTTAGTTGATGACTTTTGACACTATACTTATTTTCTTGATGTCTATACCATATTTGTTTGGATATTCTTAATCAAGTCCATACTCATATATATTTTGCATGTTTGATAAACAATTTCATTCCTTTGTCCAAACTCAATTTAGATGTAAAATCACATGTTTATAGAATGATTGTGGAGGTGAATATCACCTTGCTATTTATTAACTCACACAATTTCATTTCTCATTTTCTTTCTTGATTGATTCCATCTCATTTCATTTACATTTCCATTTCATTTCCATTTTCATGTCCTTTTCATCTCCATTTCCATATCAAGCTCATGAGTGTCACTAGTTACAAATACATTTGTGTCTGTGCTCATGGCTGCCCTAAGAATATCTTTCCATGTCATGCTTCCCCCTATAAATAGGGTTGTGCGGCCCAAAGGCTGGACCTAACTGCAGTTGGCCGACCTGGTTAGGTCAAATATCTTCGTATATCCTGTATTTATAGTACGATTAGCCGCCAATAGCCTTGCTCTAGAATCAAGGGGCACAACAACCCTACTATACAGTTCAGTCGACTGTCACGCCACTTGCTCTACGAGCTCGTGTGGTTGCACTAACACCACTAGCAACGGTACTGTACTCATTATCACTACCCATCATTAGGGTTTCCATATCCATCCATCATGATTATCTCTGCCACATACTAGCAATTAATATGTCAAATTGGCATTTCATCAATCACATGTCTGTATTCATATTTCAGAATTTCACATTTCAATTCTCACCATTCAATATTCATATTGCAGAATTTTTCATTGCAATATTTACATTCATATATTCAAATTTCTCATAATCATATTTCTCATATTCACATTTCTCATTTTCATATTGCGGAATTAACATTGCAATATATTCATTTGACATATTCACATTCCATATTCTCATACTAGTATTCACATATCATTATTCTCATTGCAACATTATCATTGCAATGCCCACAATTTCAGTATTCTTAGCACATTTCATCATTTCAAAATTCATTTCATCTCATAATAACATATACATAATTCATTTCACATAATTCAGTGTTTCTCAATACATATTTCCATATTTCACATTTCCTCATTTCTTAGAACATACATATTCCAGTGTATTTCATTTTCATCATTTTTCCACATTTCAAACCCCATATATCATTTCAAATCTCATAATCTCACATTCTCAATGCAAATCATTCAACTCGATCAATTTCAAATATATTTCAGTGCAAATCATATGCCACACAAATTTCATCTAATATTTATATCATAATAAATTTGAGGTATAATAGCATACCATTTTCACATATTTCTCAGCCCATAATTTTCAATTAAATAGTACTATAATTTATTCCCCTCATCTGACTTACTGAGATTTCGCTAAAACACCTAATTTCTACGCACTTTGGTGTTCACAGCCCAAAAAACTGCAATTCACATTTTCTCCAAATTATTCAACACAACTCCGAAAATAACTTCCATTTAACACTTCTTACATTTCATATACTCCAAATTAACTTAAAAACCCTACCATACACCACATACCCTGGTTTTGGAATGGTACCTCGGAACCCTAACTTGAAAATATGCTCCCCGTATGTTGTAGAGAATCTTCCCAAGAATCCCGTGGTGGTTTCTGATTGTCCATTCGAGCTTAAATGAGGTTAGAAACGAAGAGAGAGAGAGAGAGAGAGAGAGAGAGAGAGAGAGAGAGAGGAGAGAAGAGAGTTTTTATTTTGTTTAACCAAAATGCTCCAAGGATCCTCTTTCATATAACCCTCACTGCAGAGAAAATCGTCGCTAGTTTTCTCTGACCCTCTAAAAACGGTCACCAGTTTTCTATTTAACCAGCCCGGTTTTAACCGTTTACTTGTTATACTCCACTGTAAAACCAAAATCGTCACCGATTTTTGGCTCCTCCAAAAAATTGTCGCCCGTTTCTTCGTTTTCAGCCAAAAATCATTTTTTTTTCATTTCTTTTATTATTTTATTTTCCCGAGTCTCTACATAACCTTTCTACAATATCTCCCAAAAATGATTTCTTAATAACTATGCTTTGGAGATCTTAAATTTTTCTTTCAAATACCTTTTGCAAGGATAATAAAATATAAAATCTTTGAATAAAAATATACCTTTGAATATCACGAAAATTTAAGCCCTAGAAAACTTTTCCCAAAAGATTTTCAAACAAATATATGGGACACTAGGGTTCTTGCTCTCTTAATAAAATATTAAAAATAAAAATACGAGAGAAGAACTACTGTGAATGCACAAATCAAATTCTTGTTTTTATCAAACCTCACTCCAAAATGCTTTGTAAGATGTGTGTCTGAAAGCCCTTTGAAAAAACTAGGAGAATGCCCAAAAGATGTCTGAATGCGATAGAGTGCAGGCAAGACTTAGCAAAAGGTGTGCAAAGGTTTAGAAACATAGAAAACTAGGGTTTTGTGTTGATATTTGTAAGTAATCTCGACACGTAAATGATTTTTGGCCGTTGGATCATTTAAAGTATATTTAATGATAAAAATATGATCATTTCAGTGCTGGAGCATCTATCTATGTGATAGACTCGTTGACGAGTAGATAGATTCGTCGACGAGTGGTCAACACTTGTTTGGCGGTGAAACCAGGGGATTTGTCAACGGGTGGACTGTCTAAGATTTTTGACCTCCTGGTATTTTCTCGTCGATGAGAGTAGAGCGTTCGGCGACGATTGGCCTTCAATCATTCCTCGACGTGACCAGGGGAATCATCGATGAGTTGCCTGTTAATCAGCCCAATTCGACCCAGGTCAATGCATATGAATATTTAATGAAAAACATGCATCTTAAGGTCAATCTATATGTCATGTTTTAGCTTCCAACTATATCTTGTGAGCATGCATATACAAATATAATCTAAAACAATGCAACTAAGATAAGACTACGTCTTCACTCATTTGCTATTGAATTCTGTACGGAATGGGCTAAGATATGTGAGCTTTATGTTCCTTAAGAACTTCCATTTTCCTTTCCCATGTGTGCGTGCTTGAAATATAAATCTGTACAAGTACTAAATGCGTAGATGAGATATTTGTGTTTATTCATAATCAAAATGGGATCAGACTCAAAAAGTCAATACTTTGTAAAATCATGGATACTCCTATATGCTTAGGGTTCTGGCACACTTGCTCTTCTACACTTCATCATTGTACAAATGTAATTCCCATCAACATGAATCATTAGGTTCATCTTGGCACCAAGATCTCTAATCTGTGTCTTTAATGATTTTATCGTAGCATGTAAGTCATATGAGAATTCCACAATAGAACCCTATTGATGTTTCTGTGATTCCTATAGTACACCAACACATTTAGCAAGTCTATCCATCACAAAGACCACATTTTTGGTTGTTTTAGCCTACACCTGTAATGCCTCAATTATCTTGGTATTAGTGGGTATGGTCTTTTACCAATGCTTCAAAAAATCCCATAATTCAAAAGCAACCAAACTCATGAAGAAATTAACCAAGCTCTAGTACTAATTGTCACGAGTTAATAGTACTTCACAACTTGTGAAGGGTTGTGCAACACTAGTTATAGCACTCTTACTTAACAAGTTAGTCAAAAGTATACCACAATTTCACCACATGAATACATTCTCAACCATTGAATACAAAGTTAAATAGATACAGTTAACTAGCATGAAAGTAGACAAGAATTTCCAAAGCATTTTATGCTTTGTTTGGTTTTTTTGCTTTCATTCTAGTTGATTGTGCATGTTATTTTTATATTTCTTTTTGTTTGCATGCACATGTGTTTGATGAGAAATACAAGTATTGGGTACTTAGACTTGGCTTATTTATCTAAGGAGCAATTAGTATAATACAGTTACATCGAGTTCACTCGATAATCCTATATATTAGACTTTCTAATTATTCAATTTTCTTGCTTTCCTCTTTGTGTGTGTCGCCATATCAATAACCAATTCTCTAATGGACCTCGAAAGCTATGTTTAGGTACGCTTTTGGGGTTCTAAGGTGAGAGGGTTTCTATTTGAATAGGACCTCTCAATTTTAAAAGGCAAGTTAACAAATAACCTTAAAACAAAACATGTTATAACCAATTCTCTAATGGACCTCTCTATTTGTGCACGACATCTTGATATTAAAAGGCCAAGTAATGTTAGTAAACTGAAGAATACAATATAAAATTAATATAATGAATGACTTTAGGAACTATGTTTATGCCTACTTCTGAGTATTCTTAAGGTGGTGATAGTCTCTATTTATGCAAACTTGCCTATTGTTTGAATAGACAATATGTAAACAAAATGAAAGAACTAAAGGAATCATATGTTGAATTTAAAGGTAATTAGGTACTTTTTGTGGAATGGGTGTGTAAGGAGTGCTAGTACTTTTCTATTTTGAAAATTTTAGAATTTTTAATTTTGCACAACCTTTTGAAAAAAAATTCATTTTTTTAACTAACCATTTTCTTCTACACTTTGTTCTTTAAATTACAAAAGTGCTAAAAAAACCAATATAAAAACTACAAAAATAATTTTAAAGAAAAAAGTTTGAAAAATTTAAAAGAATGAAGAGATGAGAGATTTTTTAAGAGTGAGAAAGAGGTAAGTGATTAACACACATGTAGAGAGAGAGAGAGAGAGAGAGAGAGAGAGAGAGAGAGAGAGAGAGAGAGAGAGTACTTGATTAAGAGACATGATCAACATGCATACTTGTTGCCTATATCCACATCTACACACATGCTAAAAATCCACATCTACATCATATCACCATCCTAAATCATGAAAATTGAAATCTGATTGAAAATTTTACGGGGAGTGAAATTTGGAAAGTAAATAACGCGCTAGTGTAACTAGTTGTCATGTTCTCCATCGTCAACAACTTTAGTTGACTTGGAAATACAAAACACATGTTTGCTTATTCTATCAAATCAACAAGAATTGTTGTCTTCATCTCCTAGTATTCAATTAAATGTTAAAAATATTTTTTCATTATTTTATGTTGATATATATGGTCCTATATATGTACTCCAATTGAGTTAGTTGATGACTTTTGACACTATACTTTTTTTCTTGATGTCTATACCATATTTGTTTGGATATGCTTAATCAAGTCCATACTCATATATATTTTGCATGTTTGATAAACAATTTCATTCCTTTGTTCAAACTCAATTTAGATGTAAAATCATATGTTTATAGAATGATTGTGGGGGTGAATATCACCTTGCTATTTTATGATTTCTTAACTCTAAAGGTGTCAAGCATAGCGTATCTTCTCTTCACACCTCTACCCAAATTGGTGTCAAACAATGGAGTCTAGGACTAACTTTATTTGGCCATTCCTACTCCCACTCCCATTCTAGAACTATATATTTTACATTGTAGTTTATCGTATCAATCAAATGCCCATCTCTTATTCTACAATCTCTCTATTTACATCTCAATATGGCCATAGCCCTTATGACTAGTTTTTCAAATTGGTTTCATCTTGTCTAGGAAACAGTCACATGCCATGATCTTTCGATAAAACATAAATTCTCCTTATGTCAATTAAACATAATTCAGACACCATTCCAAATATATTTTTGAATCGTTTCTTGTAACTCAATGATTTGTTTTGCGGTTTGAATTTCATTTTTTAAAATTGCTTTTAATTTCTTATGAACCAATATATTTGACTAAACTTACGGAAGCGTACATACGTTTAGTAATAAAAGTGGTTTAAACTGCTCAATGCTTCACATTTAGCAGTTGCAGCCAAATTATTCGAACAACATATTTTGTTTGATTATTCTTAAGATTGAAATCAACCTACTGAAATCATACTGCGTGGATGCTTAACAGTCTTATTATTTGAAATGACACGATTGAATATGAGTTCATAATGCATGCGCTGATAGTTTAAGCTACTCAAAGTATGAACATTTAGCAGTTGCAGCTAAATTATTTAAACAGTATATTTCGTCTGATTAACAAGCAACCTATGGGATCCTGAGTCTTATTATTGAATTGAAATGATTGAATTTGAAATCGTACCTTCTGGTCACTCTCAGTCAGTTGACTGTTTGACTTTTTTGCTTCAATGGATACAGCATGTTCATTTGGGATGAAGCGGCTATCTTTTCCATATACAGTTCATATTTTTATAAAGAGGAAAGCATACTTCATTCATGCATATCCAATGTATCCATCTCCTATTACTTCATGTGCTTTTTTTTTTCACAATTCTTAAATGTCCTACAGTTTGGACCGTGGGAAAATCCCCCATCACAAGAAAGAGAAGACCCAGACAAAAAGATTGGCCTGTGCTTCCACAGGCAGCGGCAGGCCCAGTGCCACAAAAATAATAAAAATAAAAATAAAAATAAGAGATATATTATGTATAATGACTATGAAATTTTTGCATGGGGGCATGTGACGAGTGATAGAGAGAGAGAGAGAGGGGGTGAAGAATGGCTCCTCCTCTGTCCACAGATCACGAGCACGTTGAAGGGTCTAACCACCAATTGGCAATGAGGCGCGGTCAAGCCCACGCTGAGTAGCTTTGCTAGCAGCTAGCATGCGAGGCGGATGGGCCCCACCTGCCATAGCCCTTGGTTGAAGAGAGGTATGCAGGGCGTCATGGCATGGGGGGCGAGGGAGCATCAGGGATAGATGAGCCGCCCAATGTTTTTCTGCTAATGATAGTTGCTAGTTTTCTGTTGTCCCCTTCTTAATTCACAACACACACACACACACACACACACACACACACACATATATATATATATCGTGTGATTCAGTGAAAGAAAAAAAAAACAAAAAATAGATAATCAAAGAAAAACGAAGTTTATTTTTTCTTTTTCTTTTTTTGTTTCAAGTCAGTTTAATGTTCATTGGACCTCAGTTAAAAAAGAATACAACCAATTTATCATCATTCTATATTTTTTATTTTTTCTCTTTAAAATTCAAATTCAAGACTTTCATTGCAACATTTTCCAAAGCAACACTCTTGAATATCCTTTGAAGAGACTTGGATATTCACAAATCTAGTAATCATACGGCTACTTGTTAATGCATATATGCATGGATTAACAATCCTCTGGATACCTTGTGAGCAAGGGAAATTATATACTAATCTAATTGCGGTAATCTCCCACAATGAGTTGTTTAATCTTCCTAGTACACGCAGTATGCCTTGAGATATAGGGCAAAAGTAAAAATAATTATTTTTATGGGTTATAGCATATTAACAACACTATGTACAATATGTGATTTAAAATGCATATAGTGAAAAGCTTTTGGGATTTTATCAATTGTGTTCTTTTTTTAAATGACGTTTGAACCCTTTGAACTATTGACTAATCTATTGGAATAATGAGTCTATCCCGGTATCCCTCTCCACTTAAATTTTTGGTGTCTTAGCATATCGTAGATTTAGATAAAATATTTGAGAAAGGAGAATAACAATAATACTAGTAATGATGATACTTTACATTAATAGTAATAATAATATTAACAATATCATTACTGATTTTTTTATTATAGTTTTAGTGACGTTAAAATATATCATATTTATGATACTTATGTTGATGTATATGTATACATGCACGCAAATGATAAGTGGGCTAAGATTTTATTATTAAAATTTCATATAATTTCAGCCAAAATTAGAATTAGACTTCTAAGAAAAGAAAAAAAAAAATAATGTAAAGATGGAATCTTACTCTTGTATGGAATGTGAATCAAAATGAGAGATTCTTACAATCAAAATAATGTTGGGAATTTGAATAAATTATTCCGAATTTAATTTTTAAAGCCAATTTTCAACTACCAAACACTATTAATTAAGATTTAAGGTTCGAGATACCACATTTATAGGGTAGTATGTAATTTTACACATCTATTTAAGACGTTTGTGCTCACCTACTAAAGGAACCACCTGGAAGTTAGGTGATTAGACATGTGGCAAATGAATTTGAATTTAATGATGATTGTACCTTGATGGTTGAAAAACAAGAGTAGATCATTGGCCAACTAGGAGGATAATGAGGGTTCGTTTAGATTAATTTGAGTGGTTGTGTATTGCCCAAACATTTTTAACAAAGGATAGCCAAAAAGGCAAGTTACTGTCGAGTTGCCACATCATTGAAAGCTAGGAGAGTTAGTTGAGATATAAGAGAAGTAGAAAATAAGCTAGAAGATTTGAATTTTGAAAGATAAAAGTAGTTATATACTTAAATTTAATTGGATTAGTAAATCAAAACTAGTTAGTTAAGAGATCCTTAGATTCCTTGTGTTAAAGATTGAGGCTTCTACTTAGTCCGACTATAAATAGTCTTGTAACAATGAGAAAGGGGACAACACAACAACAACAACAACAACAACAACAGCAGCAAAATCAAGGCTTAACTCCCACTAGGTGGGGTCGGTTATATAAATCTTTTGACAACATTATCAAAATTATATTCCTAGCTTAAACTAGTGCCAACGTTTATTCTCATCTCCTAATCTTTTATATTCTATCTCTAGTTCTACCTCTGTCCTTATCCCTCTCTTCCATTTTCTGAATTCCAACTCATCCATTTGTTCATTTCTTTAGTTCTTTTCCCATCTCCTCTTACGGTTTCTATAATATTTACATGATTCGTATTATCCTTCTTGTAAAATATCCCTTATATGATAGGACACTTACCCTTCAAAAGGGATGATTCGAGTTCCCATATTACTTCCTATATGTTATTTATCCTAATTTATACTATAAAATGGCTTTATATTCATACATTTTTTCTAGATCTAGAATTACCCATCTAACTATTGATTACCAAAGATGAATGCAAGGGTGTCAACAGTGACATTATTGACTCAAAGAAGATCAATTGCTGTTGGCCTAACATGGCTTTCAAATCTCGTTTTGATAATAAAAAATGAAGGATAATTTAACATATTATTTTTAAGTGACGATGTTTCAGGAATGCTTGAATGATAAACTTCAAAAGATCAAAAGAAATGCAATTTCAAGATCACAAAGGACTACAAAGCCACACTAATCTTCAAAGTGATCCAAAGGAAGCTCAAGTGAACCGAAATGATCAAAAGCATATGGAAGCCTAAAGTTAACTCAAGCTCAATTCAAGAGAACTCAAAGCAAAGAAACATATAAAGGCTTCAAGCTTAGAGTATTTAAGGGTTTAGGTTGAACTATGTAAGTACTTCATATTGAATATCATGTGGAAATGTTTTGAAGCTCAGTAGGGTTTTTCTTGAACTTGGAGACCTTGTTTTAAAAGTATGGAAAATGTTTTTATAAGTAACAAAGTAGGAGAACCAAGTGCTTTTGAAAACTAAACTGAAAAATAGAAAATTTGTCTATTCAGGCGACTGATGTGTAACCATAGGAGCCTGAAGATTTTCCTCAGACGACTAAAGAATAAGTTCAAAAGCATGAAGATTTTCCTGATGAGTTTCTAAAGAGGCTGTGTAGGTTCAGCCAATTGACCCTTGTCACCTCAGATGCCTGACCCTATTTTCACTTCAAAAATCTCTGTTTTAAAGAACCTAAGGCGACTGACCCTGAGACTTTAGGCGCCTGAACACTGTTAACGACTATATTTTTTTAAAAGTTTTAAAATTCAAAATTAAGTTTCTTGTGCCCCAAATCTTGTAAAATCTTGGGAAATACTCCAAGTAAACTTGGGCAACACGAATTAACCTTTTTGAGCCTATATATATATATATATATGTTTTCACAAATCAAACATGCACCAAGAAATTAAAATTCTACTCTTAAGCTGAAAGCTGCTCTCTTGTTCTCTCAAAGCTCTCTCTTACTCACTCTTGCAATCTGAGAATTGCTGAAATATTGAGCTGCTGATCATTCTTCTCTAAGTTATACAATCTGAATTGTTGATTTCCATCTAGAGAAGTATTCCAGTGAAATTGTTTTTGAGCTTCAACTTTATTTCTTTTGATATTTGTTATTGAAGTATATAGTGCTTTCAATTGTACTAACCAACTCTATTTGAGAGCATTCTTTGTACAAAAGAAATCTTTTCTTGTTTTTTTGTTTCTTTGATGGTTCAGGTGATTGGATCATTGTAACCAAGCGTGGGGTATCACTTGGAGAAGGGACTCCAAAGGAGGGTTGTAATCAGTTTGTTATGCCCGCAAAGGAAAGAGTTAGTGGAATCCTTAGGTGGTCTTGCCTAAGGTGAAGACGTAGATTAGGGATAAGCCGAATCTCGTAAAAAATCTCGGCCTCACTCTTTACCCTTTTCTATTTAAATTCTAGCATATACAACTGTTTTTCAAAGTGCAGGATTGCTGAAAAACTAAGATTGAGAAGACCTTTTAATATAAGAAAGTACGTTGATTAATATTTTGCAGAAACCTTAAAGGGAGTACGTTAATTAACAGGTTTTGGAAGTCTTGATTAAACGGAATGCTTAAAAAATCATTCATACAGGGTTATAAACTCAAAATTGGCAAACGCTGAAATAAGAAATTGCTGCAAGCTTTCTCAATTGGGTTAAGTATTGTGTGATTAAGTAATTTTTTATTGTTTGGTTAGTGATTAGTATTTGGCTTGTGTTTGGATTGTGATTTATTTAACATTAAGTCATTCTTGTGCATTTGCTTAATTCTTCAAATGGTTGAAAATTCAGAAAAACACCTAAAAGAATTTTTATAAACCCAATTCACCCCCCTCTTGGGATAACACATTGACTTTCAAATGGTATCAGAGCCTAGTTATAGAAAATCCTAATTAGAAGCTACATAAAGGTCTAAATGGAACACCTAGGTGTTTTTCCTTTTGCTGAAGGCCAATCCTCTACTAGACCCCCTATCTTTTGTGGTTTAAATTATACATTTTGGAAACAAAGAATGAGGATATATATTCAAACCATGGATTGGAAAGCATGGAAGGTTGTCACACATGGTGACTACATTCCTACTAAACTCGTAGATGGAAAAGAAGTCCCTAAAGAAGAAAAAGACTTGACGGACAATGATTATAAAATGATACAAGTAAACTCTAGTGCCACAAATGCACTATATTGTGTTTTAGACGTTAATGAGTTTAATAGGGTCATGACACATAAGTCAGCCAAAGAAATTTGGGACAAGTTAGAAGTCACCTATGAAGGAACTATAGATGTTAGAGATAGTAGAATCGACATGCTCATAAGCGAGTATGAGGCCTTTAAGATGAATTCTGAAGAAACTATCACTAGCATGTATACTAGGTTCACTCACATTATAAATTCTTTAAATGCAATAGAGAAAAATTATTCAACATATGAAATGATTAGAAAAATACTTAGAGGACTTATTTCAATTTGGGAACCAAGGGCCATAACCATAACGTAAGGTAGAAACTTGAAAAATATCTCTTTAGATGAATTAATAGGTTCTCTACTCACATATGAGTTGACAATGAATGAAAGAAATTCAGAGAACAATAATAAAAACAAGAAATCAATAGCCCTTAAAGCTAGTAAAGAAAGATCTAGTGATGAGGATGAAGACAATGAATTGGATGATGAAGAACTAGCCTTTATCACTAAAAGACTTGGAAAATTTTTCAGGAAGAATAGAAAGTTCCCTTGAAAGTTTAAAGGATCAAAAACAAATAAAGAAGAAACAAACACAAAGCAAACTAAGAACGATCCATTGACATGTTATAATTGTAAGAAGGTTTGACACATTAAACCCGATTGTTCACAACTAAAGATGGACAAGAAGAAGAAAAAGAAGGCAATGGAAGCTGCGTGGGACGACACAAGATGAAACGAATTGGAGGATGAATCAAGTGAACAAGAAGTTGCAAACATGTGCTTTATGGCATATAATGCTGAGGTAAATTCTTATTATAGTTCATCGGAAGAAACTAGGGGAGAGTCTAGTAATAATTCATGTGATAGTATGTCTTCATATAAGGAAAACCAAGCTGAATTTTTTGACTTACATAATAGGTTCATCAAAGTTTCTAAAAGAAACATAGCCTTAAAGAGAAAAATGAAAATCTTAAGAATCAACTAGAAAGTTCTAAATCGGCTGAGAAAAAAAAAAAAAAAAAGATTCCCATATTGATGATCTAATGAAAAAAATTAATGATATGTCTCAAGAATTAGTAAAACTACAAGTAAATGATGAAAGCAAGAATGACCTAGAATAAGTGATCTTAAAAGAAAAATTGAAGATAAAGATAAAATCATTTATAATTTTACTAGAGGTAAAGAAAAGTTTGAAAAGATGGTTGGTTAACAAAGGATGATAAGTAATAAAGAAGGAATTGGTTATAATGGAATTGAAAACAAAAAGAAGAAAAATTTATTTATGGGATATTTTGTAAAAGAAGTAAAATACTATGCAAGAACATCTTCTACAAATATACATGAAAACACCACTTGCTACTTGTGTAGAAATAAGGGACCCAAAAAGTTCAATTGTCCACTTAAAAAGAAGTATGTTAAAATAAAAAATGAATGGAAAGTAAACACTAAAACTAGGTATGACTCAAAAAGAATTAAGAAGGTTTGGGTTCCAAAAGTGACACCATGAATCCTTCCTTGTAGATATGCTTTAGGACTACTCCATCAAAGGAAAAAGGGTACTTGAACAGCAGGTGTTCAAGGCACATGATGGGAGATAGAACAAAGTTCACGTTCCTAGTTCAAAAGGATGGAGGCTGTATGACCTTCGGTGACAATGCCAAAGATAAAATCGTCGGAATAGGTAAAATTGGTAAAGAACCTTCACTTACTATTGATGATGTTTTGTTAGTTGATGGATTAAAACATAACCTTTTAAGCATTAGTCAACTTAGTGACAAAGGTCTTGACATAATCTTTAAGAAAAATAAGTGTATAGTTCAAAATCATAGAAAACAGGAAATTCTATTCACAACCTATATAATAAATAATGTATATTTTCTAAACCTTGAAAACCTAATCTCTCAAGATTTAACATGCTTGGCTACCATGAATGAAGCTAGTTGGCTTTGACATAGAAGACTAGGACATGCAAGCATGGACTATGTTGACCTTATAGGTCATGCCCGGTTTTGAGTATGACAAATACTCATTATATCTAATGGGTGTTTGAGATTGTGTGCAGGAACTTACATTGTCAGATCAAGATGCACATAGAAAAAGTAAAGAGTCAAGACCAAATTCATTTTATGTTGTAATATATAATTCATTTGTGTAATTGGTCTGTAATAGTTATTAGGGTTTTACTTGTAATAATCATCACACACATCACATGCATGGTTTAATAGGTAAGCTCAGACTCAGATTGAACAATAACTAAAACTGGACCTAGAAAAGACCCTAGGGCACTCACCTTTGCACTTGTATATGTTAGACACTTGAATAGAGTGAATGTGGAATGAAATAGGACCGAAATGAACATTTTGTGCACCTTTGGTCGACCATCACATATAGTTCATTCTGCCCCCGGTCGACCAAAACCCCTTTTAAGTCAATAGTTTGACTTTCTAGTTGATCAAGTAAAATTTGTATTGCACCAACCTGGTCGACCGAATTCCCACGTATGGGAATCCAATGGTCTAGTCGACTGACCAGTCTAGCTCATTCTAGTCCTAGTCAACCGAACCATGCTAAGTTTGAAAAATCGCCTCCGACATACTTGTCCGGTCGATCGACCATAAAGTTCAAATTTGGCCCGGTCAATTGAACCATAAGAACTTCGTTTGACCGAAAGTGTTCTATTCGACCGGTGCTCTCGGGTTGCCTTGTTTTTTTACCGTGGTTAACTATTTTTTAACAGGGTCGAAATGACTAAATGTCATTAAAACTTTTCTAATAATCCCAACCTTGTCCCCAACGGTCATAATTCATAGGGTTTCTATATATTCTCCTTCGTTTGGGAAAATTAGCAACAAGATTAGCAAATCATATTAAAAATTCTCTCTCCAACCAAAAATCTTCAACTATGCATTCTCATACTCAAATCACTCATACTTACCCTCTTCGATTGCTTAAAACCTTTGTGAGTGGATTGAGTGTATATTTTAAATAGGTTTGCTCTCCCATTCGTGTTTGATTGAATCAATTTTTAGGAGAGCTAAACCTAAGTGTCCTTAGGGGGGTTTGCTCATAAGCCTATCCTAAGAAGACTTGCTTTAAGTTTTTGAGTATTGCATTTGTATTGCAATATCTTAGGAAACTTGTATTTGTTTTTGGGTTGCAAAAAAATTTTCAAAAACATTCTCAAATATCTTAGGTTATTCATTTCAACATATTTTTGAAAAGATATTTGTGTTTGTGATATTAATCTTTGCTGCAATATTCATTAACTTACATATTCTTTGCTGAGTATGAAGATTAAATATCTTTTACAAACCAAGCATATACATTATCTAATCTTCACGTGATTGAGATATCTTGCTCATTGATATTTTTTAGACTTGCTTGGTATCTTTGTTTGAGCACCTTGATTGAGAATATCTTGAGATACAAAGATTGCTTGTTGACACTCTCATGCACTCAATACAAGGATAGCAAATATATTTGAGAGTTGAAATATTAGACCACACTGAGCTTGCATATTAAATCATTTTGTGGTGTATGTGACTGAGCGCATTTGGGTAAATATCTGCTTTACACGAAAGCACAATCACTGTACCGATATTATTTGATTGTAAAATATGAGTGTTTCCAGGCGTGGCCTGAGGGTGCGGTAATCCAGTCCGGTAAGGATTGGTTGTAAAGGTCGAGGTTAGCTCTGTGCTAATTGACCTGGTTTGTTTAGGTGCCGCTCCACCCATTTAAGTGAGTAAGTTATAATGGTAATCCTTGTGCTTGTTAGCCAAGGCGGAGACGTAAGCAATTGGCCAAACGTCGATAACATTTCTCTGTGTCACCCTTACTTTACTGCTTTCTGGTGCATTTGTGTTTAATTAAATTGTTTTATTTATTTTTTGTTGGCCTTACAAGGCTTAATATCTGGTTTTGATGCTAAAAAACAAGTAGAACTTAACATGTTTCATTTAAGTGATGTATTTTCAGAACTCAATGATGAATGCAAGGTTAAAGAATTCATGAAAGCTTATATTTCAAAGAAGGATGATTTATATCAAGCTTGAAGCATGGATTCAAAAATGGATTTAAAGATAAAGCTCAAAGATCATGAGAGAATTGATATTAAAGAAAAAGCTTCAAGAATGAAATCCCAAGTGATCAACTTGGAAAGCTCAAAGAAAGATGAAGCTATCATAAAGACCTCAAGGAATTAAAATATTGAAAATTTGAAAGAGTTTAGGAAATTTCATGTAAGTACTTCAAATAATTTCAATATGGATACATGAAGCTCTTAGGTTAATTTATTGGACCTAGATACCTTTTAACATACTTGTAAAATATTTTTATAAGGTCAAAAATTATTTCAAAAAGATTAGAATCATTTTTGGAATGAAAAACAACAAAAAGAGGATTTTCAAAATGCTATTAATTTTTCTACATCTGCATTAAGGTGTATTTTTTTCTATCAGAAAAATATTTATTTTAAAATGTGTTCAACATTAAAGTTATATTATTTTCTCTTAGCTTTCATTTGACAACAAGATCATCAAATTTTGAGTTACACAGAAAAGGTTATGAGCAAAAAACAGAAGGGTACTCAAACTTAATAGCAACCAGTAGACTGCCTGAACTAGGACAGGCGCCTGGGTGGTCAAGCTAGGCGACTGGCTGTGTCCTAGAAGGTGACTGCCACCCTACTGGCCTTGCTGCTCCTTTAAAAATAACATGGCAAGCAGCTGGTGGATTGGAGCAGGCGACTGCCACGAACAGATTTTTAAAAAACCTCAACGGAAACATTTTTTAAATGGTTTGTTTGGGGCTCAAACTTTGTGAAAACTTGGGGTATACTTCAAGTCACTTGGGGACCAAGTTACATACCTTTTAAAGTCTATAAATAAGCATCAAAGATCATTGAATCAATACACCAAGAATTCAAATTCAGCAAAAATTCCAAATCTCTTTTAATTGCTCTCAAATTCTCAAGGCTCTCTCTTGCTCTCAACTTGTACGAATTCAACTGAGATTTTGTTGATCTTCTTCCACCAGAATTGTGCTACAAATTATAAATCTTTCAAACATTGAAAGAATTAATCGGTGATATACTTCATTGAGCTTCAAGTTAATTTCCGTATTGTTATTTACTTTGAAGTATATTAGTTTCTAAATTGTTGTACTAATAGCTCTTTGTGTGAGCAAGTTTTTGTACACATCTATTTGATTTTTATCTTGTAGATTGACTATTCTAAGGATTGTTTGGATCATTGGCTAAGCAAGGAAATATTACTTAGAGAGGCAGACTCTAACCTATTTAATGAGTGACCGAATGAGGGGACATCGTTTGGAGAGGCGGGCTCTAGCCTAGTGAAGGAGTGTTTGAGCATGGGGTATTGCTTGTAAAGGTTTTGTTCCACCTGTCAATGGAACAGGTTTAGTGAATCCTTTGGTGGTCTGCCAAAGGCAAGGATGTAGGTTGGGTATAAGCCGAACCTCGTAAAAATCTCCGTCTCACTCTCTCTTTCCCTATTCTTTATTTTCAGTACATATTTAAATTTCGTTGATGGTTTAAATTTAAAATCATTAAAACTACGTATATTTGGAAATCAAGTAAACCTTAAAGTTTGATTTTGATTTGGGTTGTGGAAACCAAAAGGGAGTACGTTGGTTGAATCATTCTTTGCGAAAACCATACGGGAGTACGTTACTTGGCTAAACATCCTAAAGATAAATTAACTTAAGTGTTTATTTGAATTCTGAAGTTTGGAAAGAGTAATTGGATTTTATATTGAACATCATATTGAAGAAGAAATTTCATATATATACAGGGTTTTGTTCAAAACCCACATTCACCATAGGGCTGAAAACATCAAAAGCTGAAAGTTACATATATTATGTTGATTGTGATTGGATGGTATAAAGATTTGTTTTATATTCCAAGAGTCTTAAATCTTGAATGATTTCATCAATCTAATAGTGCTGTAGTGAACTTATATTTGGTAAATAAATTGTGGTTGTGTTGGTTTGGAAATTGTGATTAATTGTTTGCTTGTTTTTACTTTCAAAGTGTGGTTGAAGATTGAATATTTAATTGTGTTGTTGATTGATTATTCAAAAGAAACCAAGTTCTTGTTTGATTGACAAAATAAATAAACAAGTCAAAGAATTGGTCAAATCACAAAAGAAGTTAAGGACTTTAAAAGAACTAAAGAGAAATTTTTAAAAAGCCATTTCACCCCCCCCCCCCTCTTGGGAAGCTATTCCTAATTTCACTTTTTGGTATTCATTTACATTACTTGTACTAGATTGACCATAGGGTTGTGAATGTACTAGTTTTAGGAGATTGACTTAAGGCTTAAATTTTAAAAATACCAATTCACCCCCTCTCGGGATCACGGTAAAGCTAACAGACTAATTATCAAACCTATCTAGAAAAAACTTAGTTAAAGGTTTACCAAATACAAAGTTCATAAAAGATAAAATTTGTGATGCTTGCCAACTTGGAAAACAAATCAAAACAAGTTTAAACATATATCTACAAGTAGACCTTTAGAACTTATACTTTTGGATTTGTTTGATCCTACTAGAACTCAAAGCATAGGAAGTAAGTAGTATGCCTTTGTTATAGGTGATGACTACTCTAAGTTTACTTGGGTATTGTTTTTAGCCTCCAAGGATGAAACTTGTAATATGTTAATAAATATATGCAAGAAACTTCAAAATGAAAAAAAAAAAGAATGTAATGTTTCAAATATAAGAAGTGATCAAGGAAGAGAATTCAACAACAAAGATGTTGATAAACTTTGTAATGAAAATGGAATCAATCATAATTTTTCAGCACCTAGAACTCCATAAAAAAATGGAGTTCTTGAAAGAAAATATAGAACTCTTCAACAAATGGTAAGAACAGTGTTAAATGAACATAATTACCAAAATACTTTTAGGCTAAAGCGGTAAACACCGTATGCCATGTAATAAATAGAGTTTCAATAAGATCAAAGTTGAATAAAACTCCCTATGAACTTTGGAAAGGTAGAAAGCCTAACATCTCTTATTTCCATATTTTTGGATGTAAATACTGTTGGTGTATATGTGTCCAATGCCCACCTCCCATGAGATATTTGGTGTACTTACTTGACGTATGGTTCAGATAAGGTCGAAGCGGTAGACCGCAATGGTACTACGAAGACAAACGACCTTCCCCTTGAGACACGGGGGTCCAGAGGCAGCGCCCTGGTGGGAGGTATGGGGGGCAACGCCCCTCCCGAGACGAAATGGCCTATCCAGTGTGAACGGTGGGCACGATATGTCAAAGACGACAACTAATGTCAAAGACAACCACTAATGTCAAGGTCGGCCACTAATGTCAAAGTCGGCCACTAATGTCAAAGTCGACCATGGTAGGTAAGCTACCACTACTTCCTATGGTAGGTGAGCCACCCATGTGCTTCTTCCACGGACCAGAGGCTATAAATAAAACCCCCTCACTGGAACACTACACACATCTCGACTACAAGATTATGTCCTCTTTTATTTTTTCTATTTGTTGTCCTTTCGCCATTGAAGCTTATTTAATGAATGCATGGTTGGACAGATTGTTGTAATAAAACTTTGTGTTTTTGCTTCAATCGTTTCTTCAAAATAGATCTTGGTGCTGTTATTCTACATGGTATCATAGATGAAGGCTACTAAGAAGAAACAACTATAATTGTTGAGACATTGCAATAACAGGGACTTCATCTTCTGCTATTGCTTCTCCACCAGCACTTTGGATACATCCACCAGCATTGACAAAAGGAAAGCTAGACGACATAAACTACACTTTGTGGAAGTTCAAGAGGAGTACTATTCTAGATTCATATGAACTACTTGATAAAGCTCAAGGTATGGATCAAGTACCGATTGGCACGCCTAATCCCACCAATCCTAAGGTAATCATTGATCCATATGCGGCCCTCGTCAAAGCATGGAAAGGGAGAAATGCAGATGCACTTTGTGCTATTATCACAAGTATATCCAATTCTGTACTTACGTTGATCCAGCATACATCCAAGGGTATAGATGCTTGGAATGGTATGAAGAATCAATATGAAACAAGGAACCAGACATGCATTTAGAACTTGGAGAATCAACTTGCTGCAGAAAAACTACATGATGGAGAATTGGTAGAAGTATTCATCACCAGAATAAAAAATATGTGTGATCAGATGGCGGCAGTGGGAATAGCAATGACCAGTGAGGAGTTAGCTCGAAGATGTATTCTAGTGCTACCATCAAAATATGATAGTTTGGTAACTGCTCTTAACAAGCAGATTAGACCTCCTGCACTAACCTTTGAGGAATTCTATGCTTTATAACTAGAGGAGGAGATGAGGTTGAGAACCAAAGAAAATGAAAGAAGTAGTGCTTTTACTATGCAGATCATAGGCAAGAACAATAATGTTGAAAATAAGAAGGGAAAGAACATGAAGAGATTTTCTAATACGTGCTACTACTGCAACAAAAGGGGCATGCAGCCAAGGATTGTAGAAAACGTTTTTAGGATGAAAAGAACAACACGTTGAAGCCTATGTGGAATGTCAGACAAGTAGCAAATTGTGTTGAACTAGAATTAGATCTTTTCATGGTTATAGAAGATGTGCTGAACTACTCAAATAGTACCAGGAGATTACTCATGGGTACTTGATAGTGGAGCTTCCCGACACATGACTAGCAAAAAAGGAGTGGCATGGCTCCCTTAAGCCTCCACATGAACCTATGAATATAATTATAAGAAATAATGTAAAGTTTTTAGTAGAGGGCACTGGATCCATTTCCTTAATAACCACGAATGGCCAAGGTAAAACTCTTTTAGATGTTCTTTATGCTCCTCAAATTAAGAGGAATCTTTTATCTATAGCTACTATCACTGACAGTGACTATGAAGTACGATTTATGAAAACAAAAGCCGAGATCATTGATAGCAATGATAGCTGTCGCGACGTCTCGGGAGCGCGTGTGTCCCGGGCGGCGAAATCAAAAATCAATTTAATATTTTCATGGAAAAACATGGATATCGGAGTCACCACTAACCTTTAGTGCGGTTAGAACACATGATTACTACCCCATTAGGGGTAGAATCGGTCTACATTACCAGAGTTGGGGCCGGGAGTTCGGTTACGTGAGGGGAAGGTACGAGCACCCCCTACGCGCCCGTTCTTACGAACGGTACCTAATTAATTTGAAATTATCCCTAAGTTAATCTAATAATTCTTTAAATTACTCCCTTTTATGAATTTATAAATACATGTAAAATAAATAAATAAATAAATATATACATATATATATATATATATATATATATTCCCTCAGAGCTTAGGGTACATGATGCCCGAAGGCTCATACCCCCGCAATAAAATCATAGGGATTGGAATATCGAGAAAATATCTTATAAAAAATAAGTATAATGATATAGAAATAAAAATATAATATAAATTACTTAAAGAAAATAAATACTGCAATTATGAAGAATGCACACCATGATAATAATAATAATAAGACTTAACTTAGATATATGTACATAACGTAATAGTAATAATAACACCTACTTTAACATATATATATATATATATATATATATATATATATATATATATATAAATAAACAAGAAAGATAATAATAATAATAACACGCAGTAGGATATACACTAATGACACAATTCTAAAAATATATGTATGTATATGTATATAATGATAAAGATAATAGTTGTAGCCATAATAATATTAATAATAAAAAGGTATATCTTAATAATACAATACTTGTCTTAATATTAATGTACAATTAATGATAACATTTACAATATGGAAATAATTAAAGAAACAAATCAATCCTACAATTTAAAATGTAAACTATACAATATGGAAACAAATAATTCTAAAGTTAGCATGTAATTACACGATTATGAGTATGACAACAAAATAATGGAATTATGGAAACAATCAATTCTAAAATCAATATGCAGATATGCAAGGATAAATATGGGAACAAATAAGCTTTAACATTAGTAAGCAATAATATAAAATGAAAAATATGGGAGCAACATTAAATAATAAAAATAATGATTAAGAATACCCTAAATAATGATGCAAGTAAATGAAATAATCACATTACACATTAAATAATACAATAATAATAATAAAAAAACCCTAAATAATTACACAATCAAATAAGATAAATATATTACCCATTAAATATTACAATAAAAACAAAGAACTATAAATGAACATATAAGCCAATAAGATGAATATATTACACACTAAGTATTATAATGACAACAAAATAAACCCTAAAACACTAACATATTACATATTAAAATTAACAATAATGATAAAAATTCTAAATACAATACAAGCAAATGGAATAACTATTATATATTAAATGTTACGAAATCAACAAAGAAATCATGAATAAATATACAAAACAACTAAATACATTGCACTTAAAATATTATAATATCAACACAACAAAAACAATAAATAAATATTCAAGACAATAATTGTGTTTCAAATATTAACAATAAAACATAAATAAATACATACCTATTACTGCAAGAATTACAACATTAAAACACATAAATAACATTACAACATAAAAAAAAACTTACTATAATAATGGCAAATAAATAAATAATTTATGTGTGCAGTATGTGCAGGAATCTGGGTAAGGGACTTGGGTGTGTGTGTGTGTTGTGGCCGGCTTGCAGAGGGCAGGGAAACTCACAGTGGTGTTCTCGTGTTGCAGGGAGTGCTGACGGTGGGAGGTTTCACCGCCGGAACTCGAAGCTGGAGTCGCTGCTGCTGGGGGTCTTGCCGGGAGCAGGAGTGGCCGGAGGAACCAGTGGCCGTGAGTGGTGTCGCCGGAGGTTGCAGAGAGTGACGACGCTGGGAGGTTTCGCCGCCGGAACTCGCGGCTGGAGTCGCTACTACTGGGATCTGAGGGACTGCAAAGTGGTGGCTAGAGCACGGGTTCGGCAACTGGAGCGACCGCCGGGTGTTAGCCAGCAAGCCAGCAGCGTTTTGGAGTAGCCTCTCGGGTTGCTGTGGCTGTTCAGTGTGGAGGAGGCCGCGGGTCGACCGCGACGGTGGTGTGGCAGGAGAGGGTAGCCGCTGTGGACTGCCTGTGCTGGTGCTCGTGCTGGCTGGGGCTCGCTGGTTTGTGGTGCGGTTGGTGGCTCGCCGGAGTTGCAGCAGGAAGAGGCGGCAAAGGGAGGCGAGGTGAGTTTAAGGGAGATTGAGGGAAGGGAGAGATAGAGAGAAGAGAGGTCTGGTGATGGCAGAGAATCAGAGGGAGAAGGGGAGCGAGAGAGTGGTTTTGCTGGTATGGAGGCGGCGTGAAATGAGTGCGTGGGTTTTTCTTTTTTCTTCTTTGGCTCTCCGCCGTGCTGCTGTGCGCAGCGCCCCCCTGCTCTCTTGCGTGAGAAAGCATAAAAATAGGCTCCCCCACCCCAAAACCCCAGGCGCCTAATAATAATAATAATAAGTAAAATAACAAAAATAAATAATAATAATAATAATAATAATAATAGTAAGCAAAATAATAATAATAATAATAATAATAATAATAATAGTAATAACAAAAATAAATAAAATAGTAATAATAATAATAATAATAGTAATAACAAAAATAAATAAAATAATAACAATAATAATAATAATAGTAATAACAAAAATAAATGAAATAATAATAATAAAAATAATAATAGTAATAACAAAAATAAATAAAATGATAACAATAATAATAATAATAGTAATAGAATAATAATAATAATAATAATAATAATAATAATAATAATAATAATAATAATAATAATATAAGATACCAAAAATAATAATGATAACAAATTAATAATAATAATAATAATAATAATAATAATAATAATAAATTACTTATACCAATATAGGAAAATGATTAATAATGATTATAATAGTGAAAATAAAAATAATAAAAATATTGGGCCTGGGTAAAAATGGGGTGTCTACAATAGCATTGTGGGCGAAGGTATTCGAAAGAATAACCTATATGAGTTTGTGGCACTTGCCGCAACAACTAGAGATACAACAAACAGACTTCGGCATGAAAGGTTTGGACACATCTCCTATGTAGTTTTGAAGGAGATGCAAAGAAAGGAAATGGTGGTTGATCTAACTGTAGTAGTTGATACTGCAGAGCCTTGTGAAGCTTGCATGCTGGGCAAGAAACATCATATGTCATTTCTACAAGAGAGCAACAACAAATCAAAGCTTCCTCTAGAGCTGGTACATGCAGATCTATGTGGTAAAAAGACTACTCCTGCACTAGGAGGATCTTTCTATTTTATCCTGTTAGTCGACGATTATAGTAGAAAGATATGGGCGTACTTTTTTCGTGATAAGGCTGAGGCTTTTGTAAACTTTAAAATGTGGCATAAACATGTTGAAAATGAGACAGGTTTGTAGTTAAGAGAACTTAAAACAGATCGAGGAGGTGAGTTCACATTAGGGGAGTTTAACAATTATTGTAGTGCATTTGGCATCAAGGCCAATTGTCGGCACCAAAAACTCCACAACATAATGGCGTTATGGAATGGCAAAATCGCACTATGATGGAGATGGCTAAAGCATTGATGAAGGCACAAGACCATCCAAAATCGTTTTGGGAAGAAGTTGGTAATACAACTGTGTATATCCTCAATCGATGCTTCACTAAATCTTTAGGGAACAAAACACCTCACGAGGCTTACTCTAGTAAGAAACCCTATATTTCTCATCTTAGAACATTTGGTTGCAGATGTTTTGTGCATGTTTTAGATGACAGTCGAAGGAAGTTAGATGACAAGAGTTGCAAGTGCATCTTCTTGGGATACTGTACAGAATCGAAGGCATATTGTATGTATGATGTAAAGGCAAAGAAGATCATCACGAGCCAAGATGTGATATTTGATGAAGGACCACACTTAGTGGGAGATAGAGATCGACCCACTTTATCATGAATCGATAAAGTAACCCACCATGTGCCTCACTCAAAGTAGCAGATTGAGGTGAATGATGAAGAAATTCCAAACCAGCCCGTTGTACCAATAGCACCTGTTCAGAAGCCACACCCCAGATGGGCACAACAACTCTTTGACGAAGGCAATCCAGGACTTGTGAATCAAAGTTCACAACTTGATGGACCTCGAAGGTCGAAGATAATAAAGGAACAACATCGATCAGTAGAACACTTAATAAATATGGCCTTGATGGCTGATATAATCAGTACAGCTAGGGAACCACGTAGCCTAGATGAAGCTCTGGCTGATCTGAAGTGGAGAATGGCTACGGAACCTGAATATGAAAGTATCATGAAAAAAGATAGTTGGGAGATTGTGGATCATCCCCCTCATAGGAAGGTAATTGGCACGAAGTAGATATGGAAGGTAAAATATAAAGCTGATGGTACTTTAGAGAAGTACAAAGCTCGCCTTGTAGCACAAGGATTTTCTCAGGTGGAAGGTTTTGTGTTACTGAAATATTTGCACCAATAGCCTGCAGTGAAACAATCCGTCTAGTTTTGGCTATTACTACACATAGAAGTTGGGTGATATTTCAAATGGACGTGAAGTCTGCATTCCTCAATGGTCATCTTAAAGAGGAGGTTTATATGATGCAACCACTAGGATTGAATTGCCAAATTTAGACAACAAAGTTTGTAGGTTGAAGAAAGCCTTGTATGGGCAGAAACATGCCCCCAGAGCTTGGCACTAGAGGATTGATTCTTTCTTGACCAATTATAAATTTTGTAGAAGTACCTCTGATGCAAATTTATATGTACCAAAGGAGAATGAGATGTATATAATAAATGTACTATATATAGATGATCTTGTGCTTACAGGTGACGATGAGGAGAAGATCAACAACATCTGTGAAGGCCTATGCTCAGAATTTGAGATGATAGACTTGGGGCTACTCCACTTCTTCTTAGGCATTGAAGTGTGGCAGCATCCAGGAAAAATCTTTATTTCTCACGAACGATATGATCGAGAGTTATTGAAGGCATTTGGGATGGCACAATGTACTCCAGTGGTTACTCCAATGGAAGTAAACATTAATTAGTCCATTGAAGATCCCTCTCCACTTGTTGATACAAAGAGGTATAGAAGCTTAATTGGGAGTTCAGTGTACCTGTGCAACACAAGGCCCGATATTAGTTTTGTAGTTAGTATTTTGAGTAGATTTACAAATAAGCCACGAGAAATTCACTGGAAGGCTGGAATGAGGGTCCTAAAGTATATAAAAAGGACTCCTCATTTTGGCATCTCTTATACATCAGGGAACTCCCTAAGTGGATATTGTGACTCCAATTAGGCAGGAGATATTGATTCTAGAAAGTCAGTTTCTGGATATTGTTTTCTCTTTGGGAATGGAATTATCTTGTGGAGAAGCAAGAAGCAGCCAATAGTGTCGCTATCATCCACAGAAGCCAAGTATAAGTCAACTTGTCTCACCTCATGCGAAGCTGTCTGGATAAGAAGACTTCTACCTTATATTGGGATAATGATAAATGCCCAAACTCTGATTCACTATGACAATCAAAGTTGCATAACTATCACTAAGAACTCGATGTTCCATGTAAAAACCAAGCATATTGAGATTCAGTATCACTACATACGAGAACTCATTGAGGATGAGGCTATTGAGATGGAGGATTGCCCAACAGAAGATAATCATACAGATATCTTCACCAAAGCATAGGATAGTTCCAACTTCTAGAAGTATCAGAATGCTCTTGGTGTTAATCCAAGAGCGTAGGAGGACAGTATCGTAGTTTTATAGTAAAGTGATGAGAAGAGTATCGTCCTCAGAGATTGGTGACTAACTTATGCCAAGTACCAAAATTGTACTAATCTTGACTTTATTTAGAAAATAAATTTAGATTTTTGTAAGTGCAAAAATTGAAATAAACTAAATTTAAAGAAAATATTCAAAGGAGAATAAAACTGTTTGCCAAGTATCAAATTAATGAGAAAGAAAACTTCTAGGAAGTCAATTTTACCTAGTCTCTCACTGTGCTTTACTCACCTAACTAAAAGGAATTAATTTTCGCTTTTTGTTAGCAAATCTCAAATTCATCCAAAAGCCTCTTTCAATAGTCAATTGGAAACTATATTTGTTCATCATTTAACACAAGAGTATGCAAATTAATAAAGCAAGAACGCAATAAAACCCACAATTTTAATACTACATAGGTTCACACAAGTCTTTCGATCTATATATTTACCTATGCCGAAATATCCAAGATCTATCCTATAATTCCCTCTTTCGATAGAAAATCACGGGATCAAAATCATGTAATTAATGTCCAGTTAATCAAAAGCACTAAGCTCAGAACAAATCATACAAACATGGAAGAAGATTACTTCAGATTAGCATAGAAAAGCAAGTATAGTTCGAAACTAGATTACATCGTTTTCCTAGAAATAAGAAAATTAGTTCATGCTGAAAATAAATTCCCACATAAATGAACTCACCATATTTTCTTTTCTCATAGGAAGTGAAGAAGGAATCACACACAACCCAGCCCAGCTATCGTGTGCAACATTCGTGCTTCAAGAAAACACCAAGAACTGCTGTCCCTTGAAGCCAAGAAGAAAGCCTTTTTCTTTTCTCCCTGCTGCGCACACGTACCAGCCACCAAAAAGGAGTCCCGCTACCTCCCAAAGCCCCCCACAAAGAAGACCTCCCTTTTTTTTATTTCTCAAAAGCAAACCCTGCTACGACTTCCTGTTCGTGTTCCTCAAAAGAAGACCTCCCCAGAATTGTAATGAAACCAAAATTTTTTTTTTCTTTTATGCGCCTCACCCCACACTCTCACATTGCATGGCCAGGTCACATGAGATGTCCCGACCTCTTTTTTTTTTGTTATTTGTTTTTTGTTTTCAAATTCCAAATCCATCCATCTCTCATTTTTATTTCACGTAGTTCAGCCCTACTTCAAAAGCCAAAAAGAAAAAAAAAACGAGCCCAACCATCTCTTATTGCATGGCACTATTCACGTGCATGCAAATTGAAGCTCACTCCTCAAACTTTAATTAAAAGCCCAACTCCAAGTAACCACATAGCCAACCCACATGCAGCTCCTTGTTTTCTTCACGCACACTTGTATTTCATGCATGGCATGTACACGACTACTCTTCATGAGCGTCCATGGAAATTGATTCGAACTCCAGCTCATGTACACGACACCTCTTCAAGCTCATGACCCATATAGTGCATGTGACGTCTCCTTGTGTAGTGCATGACTTCTCCAACATTTTAATTCTGGATTTAATTTCCAAAAATTTTCTTTCTTTTCTTCAAATCTGCAGTAAAATGAAGAGACCGCAGTGAGACCCAAAATCGAAAAAAAATAAATAAAATTTAGCCAAAGTTTAAAGTTAAGAAGTGTTAATTTATTCTAATATATGCCAGTCATCAAACATCCCTGTTATTTATGGTGTAATCCCGAGAGGGGGGATGAATTGGGTATTTTAAAAGTATTTGATTTTCCTCTATCAAAATGTCCCTAGATTCAGATTGACCCAACTCTATCACAAGGACTTGGAATTAATTCAATTCAGTCACACAATATATTCAATTGTGTACAATTAATTACCAGGTACTTGTAGGGCTATTCAACATACACACATACAAGATAAGTAATGAGATGTGATGTAGAGATTAACAAGAGTAAGGGAAGAGAGAAACAAACTCGATTTTTACGAGGTTTGGCCTACCCCAGCCTATATCCTCACCTTGAGTAACCCACCCAATGATTCCACTAAAAAGTAATTTGATCCTTTAACTGGGACGAAGCTTCCGTTACAACCTGCAGCTTACTAGAGGCATAGCTTCCTCCTCAATCCCGGTTCACAACCTGAAAATCAATTGCTTGTTCACAAAAATGATTTTTATTTATTCACAAATAATGAAAAAGAAAAATTTTAAATAAAATATTAAAAGCTCAATGAAAAGTTACTCAAACCTCAAGATTAACCATCGATTTATCAAAAGTGTGCTTGGATCTTGAAGACGCAAATGCCCAGAGAAGTATCAATTTTTTGGAGTGCAGACAATGATGTTTGTAATAGAATTTACAGCTCTCACAAGATTTTCAAAACACACTCAATGCTCCCAATGCTATGCAAAAAGTGGTGCTCTAGGGTTTGGAAAGTATATTTATATATGGTCTCATCCCTAGGATAAATCCTGATCGTTGGATCAATTAAAAGCTCAATTTTCCATCCGTGTCGGCGCTAGAACGTAAGTTAGTGCCCCAAAATTCATCAACGAATGGGTACGTTCATCGACGAGTGTAAAACACTCGTTCGTCGATGAGGCTATGAGTTCGTCGACGAGACCCCTGTCTAAAATTTTAGTGCTCTCGATATTTTCTTGTCAATAAGACAATGTATTCGTCACCGAGTGGCCTTCATATGTTTGTCGACAAGACCAAGGGGTTCGTCGATGAGGCCTTTAATAATTTGCCTTGAAAATTCATTTCAACTTAGAACTATTTCAAATAAACTTTTCATGAGATGCATGAGTCCTAAGGTCAGTCTAAGATGTAATTGAGTTTCAAAATATATCATATGACATGTAAATACATCAAATCTAGATACTAATTCCCATTAAAATCTTCGACTAGAATCTTGTTCCTTCGTCCTTATTTGCTTTTAGTTCTATGGGTTGTGCCAGATGTACATGTTACGACCCGTAGAATAATGGTATTTAAATAGTTAAAGGGAGGGAAATGGAAACAAAAATAGAAGGTCTCGTTGATGAACACAGGGAGGTCGTCGACAAGAGCATAAGCAGGTCTCGTCGACGAGCGCATAAGTAGGTCTCGTTGACGATGCCACGCCTCGTTGACGAGAAGATACCGAGAGGGGTTTTTGGACTGTCTGAATTTCATCGACGAGGAGGTAGGGTTCGTCGACAAAATTACTTAAGGACTTGTCGACAAGATGACATGTCTCGTTGATGAATCCGACCCTTTATATAATTGAAATCCAGATTTTTTTTTTGTGGAAAATTCAAAGCAAACTCTCTCTCTCTCTCTCTCTAAAAAGCCTCTCCCTCCTACTCTCTTCGATCCTGGCCCCATTTCTTGTCGGATTGAAGATTTGAGGCCACCACGACACTCCTAACGAAGTTATCTGCAATTCTGCCAGAGCTGATCATGGGGGAAGTTGGTTTGGAATTCATCCCAAATCTAGAGTAAGACATTTTATTTAGATTATGCCTTCCTTGTAGTTATAAGAAATGTTATATGTAAGAAAATACGGATGTTTTGTTCTGGGGGATGTTGTTTTCAGTGAGAGCCTTTTCAGATTTAAGGTAAGAGAAATATGCTATGCTAGGAGATATACTTACGCTAGTAGAAATTTTATATATACATGCATGTATACTAGATATTATATAGGATATGAATTTTTAAAGTATGTGTGGCCTGAGTACATGATATTGATATGGAGTTTTATGCAGTTTTTTAGTATTTCAAGTTATACAGATATAGTTAGATAATTGTAAATTTTATACGTATAGAATATGTATACATATACAGTTTTATTCAAATGATTATACAGGCAGATATATATAATAGTATATAGTTATTTATTCAGAACAGTATATACAGTGTATATAGAAAGCTATGTTTTCCTAAATGCCATAACACTCATATTATACAAAAGGAAAGTATAGATAGATTATATAGTTATAGCATCAAGATGCTATAGATATTACAATATTTACAGTATAGAAATATAGTGTTATGGTTATTTTGGAAATATAATGAAAACAGTATAAAGAGTATAGTATGTATATATATAGTATCAGATCCCTCTGGAAAGATTACGGATAGTTACAAAATACAAAACACGATACTGTTGCTAATATAGATAGAGTGCAACCACATATCTCATATAGTGTGTGGGTACCGTCAAACTGTGCTCGAAGAGGATGTAGGCCCCCGGTACGTTGGGTTAAGGGGGCTAGTTTGACGAGATAGAAGCCAGTCCCGAGCTTAGGAGTGGATGCAATTTAGCCGAGTTGAGGTAGTGTAGAGTATGATGACATACCTGGAGAGCAGACCAGGTTAAGTCCCACCTACGGTCTACACAACCCTCTCAAGAAGGGTGAAATCATGACATATAGAGTCCTAGGGAAAGAGCACAGTTATATATATGTATACAGTTATACAGTTTTATAGCTTTTGTCGTATATAGTGTGATATAGTAGTATGAATGATAGAAAGTTCAGATGATACAAATGTTTTAAGCTACTGTACATGTGTTTTATAGATTTGTTACATCAAGCAATTATATATATATATATATATATATATATATTAATGTGATAGTTTTATGACTCGAACACTACACCCTACTAGTAGCATATTTCCACTTACTGAGCGTTGTCTCATCCTATTACTTTACCATTTTTTAGGTGAGCTAGCTAGGCAAGCAGAGCAGGCTCGCAGATAGAGTGACTACTTTGTTGCCCTAGTTGTAGGGTAAGTTTTACACAGAGATGTATTTTTAGGATAGATAATATTAGAAGAAAATGTTTTATGGTTATAGTCTGTATGTACAAAATTTTGGTATTGTATAGTATATGTGGTTGTATGACTTATATTTTCGCTACTTAGGTATGGTTATATAGATACATAACAAAAATGGAGAAATTTTGAGGATGTTACATTTTGGTATCAGAGCCTAGGTTGCTAGGTTCTGTAGACTCTAGAGTGCAGCAAAAAACAATACCAGAATATGGGAAAATAAATATCTGAGGTTTTGTTTTGTGGTCTAAATACATGATTTTTGTGGTGGTTTCTGTGTTTTTCCTGGGGTGACGATTTTAGGAAAATCATAGTAAACTATCAACGAGTCATGTGTTTGTGTTGCAGGATTGAATTTGGGGGTTAGGATCATGAGGGATGGTTAATAGAGAATTTGCAGTTTAGGTTAAGTGGAATAAGTTAGGTCTGTATGAGAAATAGGATTCTAAAATGGTGTTCTCTATATTTGCAGGATGGACCCAGGAGGTAGTAGCGCTCACACTAGTGGGCATGATGGTGCTGAGCCTTCTGATGTAGGAGGTGTAGATTCAGATGCTGTGTTATGTAATGTGGCTCATCAAGTTATAGCTAAGATAGCGCGGAACTCTAGAGAGTAGGGAGGTCCATCTCTAGTTCAGGGATGCACCATAGAGAAATTCATGAAGATGAATCCGCCCGCTTTTTATGAAGCGACTGACCTTGAAGTTGTTGAGAACTGGGTGCAGGAGGTAGAGAAGATCCTGACAGTACTACACTGCACCGATGAGCAGAGAGTTCTGTACGCTACATATATACTGGCAGGGGAGGCTGAGAGATTGTGGATGGCCACTAGACTATTGGAGGAGCAGAGGACGACTCCAGTGCCGATGACCTGGGCCCGTTTTAGGGATATATTCTTCTATAGATAATATCCTGCCTCAATCAGAGAAGCTCGAGTACCGGAGTTTATGATTCTATCCCAGGAGTCGATGACAGTCTAACAGTACGCTGCGAGATTTATCGAGCTCTCACGTTTTTGCCTATATATCGTCCCCGATGAAGTAAAGAAGGCTAAAATGTTTAAAAGAAATTTGAGGCGAGATATTTACAGGAAAATGGCGGTACTAAGGATCTAGGATTTTGTGGAGTTGGTTGACAGGGCCACTATAGTAGTGGAAAGTCTGCTGACAGAGACTGAGACACAGAGTTAGAAGAAGAGGACCACACCCTCGAGCTTTCAGGTGGGTCCCAGTCGAGGCCCTTGGAGAGAAGGTAGATCTGGTGGAGGTGAGAGACAGATGGTAGAGCAGAGTGGATTTCAGGGTGATCAGCCTCCCACCATTTGCACCAGATGTGGACAGAGACACCCAGGTGAATGTCGACTGGGAGAGAATGTTTGCTACCGCTATGGGAGACCTGGTCATATGGCTTGCCATTTTGAGGAAGATATCAGGCACCCTGCGGAGGTCAGCAGAAAAATACCGCACCAATAAGGGTTTATGTGTTGACGTCGGGAGATGCCGAGACAGCTAGAGACATAGTTACCGGTATCCTTACTGCTTTACCATATACAATTATTGTTTTATTTGATACAGGTGCCGCCCATTCATTTATATTGGTGGGCTATGTGAAGATAACTGGAATAGAGACAAAACCATTAGATATAGAACTGTACACCGATGGGGTCTTTGGTGAGATGCAGCAGGTTACTCCGAAATTTTCCAGTAACTATTTAGGAAAAGGTATTATTAGCTGATCTAGTGGTTCTAGATATGCAGGGGTTTGATGTAATATTGGGTATGGACTGGCTAGCTACTCATCATGCCAGTATAAAATGCCATCAGAAAGAAGTTATTTTCAGACCCCCGGGTGAGCAGGAATACAAATTCGTGGGTTCACATGTACATGCCTCACCACAGCTAGTGTCAGCTATTCCGGTGAGAAGACTTCTACAAGGTGGTTGCCAGGGGTATGTCACATACATAAAAGAATTTCCAAAAGAAGAATTGAGACAAGCTAACATACCAGTAGTGAGGGAATTCCCAGATGTCTTTCCAGAAGAATTGCCTAGTTTGCCGCCTAGCCGTGAGATTGAGTTTACTATAGATCTGTTGCCGAGATTTGCACCAATATCTAAAGCACCATGCCGTATGGCCCTAGTAGAGTTAAAATAATTGAAAGAATAGTTACAGGAATTGCTAGATAAAGGTTTCATTAGGTCCAGTGTGTCGCCTTGGTGTGCGCCATTTTTGTTTGTGAAAAAGAAAAGTGGAACCATGAGATTGTGCATCGATTATAGGGAGATAAACAAACTGAAAGTCAAGAATAAATATCCTCTCCCTAGGATTGATGATTTATTTGATCAGCTTCAGGGGACCCAGGTTTACTCTAAAATTGACCTGTGGTCGGGTAACCATCAGATGAAAGTTAGAGCATAGGACATTTCGAAGACCACATTTTGAACCAGATATGGGCATTACGAATTCTTAGTGATGCCATTTGGGTTGACTAATGCACCGGCAGTATTTATGGAATTAATGAATCGGGTGTTCCATCAATATTTAGATCAGTTTGTGGTTATGTTCATTGATGATATGCTGGTCTATTCGAGGAGTTTTAAGGAGCACAAGCATCATTTAAGGCTGGTGTTGCAGAAACTGAGAGAGAGGAAGTTTTATGCCAAATTAAAGAAATGTGATTTCTGGTTATAGCAAGTTACCTTTCTCAGCCATGTGGTCTCTGAAGCAGGTGTATCAGTTGATCCGAGTAAAATAGAGGCAGTGGTGAGTTAGGAAAATCTAGGCAACGTTCAGGAGGTCAAGAGTTTTCTGGGATTAGCAGGCTATTACTAGTGCTTCGTAGATGGCTTCTCCAGACTATCAAGTCCATTAACATGGCTTGCATTGAAAAATGTGAAGTTTAATTGGATCGACGACTTTGAATAGAGTTTTCAGGAGTTAAAGCGACGGTTAGTTTCAACTCCAGTATTATCTATTCCATCAGGGGAGGACGAGTTTGTAATATACAGTGATACCTTTTTGAAGGGTCTTGGATGCGTGTTGATGCAGCATGACAGGGTTATTGCATATGTGTCTAGGCAGCTTAAAGAATATGAGAAGAATTATCATGTCCATGATTTAGAGCTTGCTGCGGTGGTGTATGCTCTCAAGATTTTGAGGCATTACCTATATGGTGGAAAGTGCGAGATTTTCACGGATCATAAGAGCCTGAAATATTTTTTCACCTAGAAAGAGTTGAATTTGAGGCAAAGAAGGTGGCTAGAACTTATTAAATATTATGACTGCATGATTAGTTATCATCTAGGAAAGCGAATGTGGTGGCAGATGCTCTGAGTAGGACATAAGGGGGATCAGCACTGGTAGCCATGGAGATTCAACACTCAATTCTGATGGATTTGGAAAGGCTCAGCATAGAATTTATAAAGGAGAGTCCTCAGGCAGTCATTGCCAGCACAGTGATTTAGCCTATGCTTTACGAGAGGATTAAAGTAGCTCAGGGTGATGATGCAGAGTTGGCAGCAGTAATGGCTAGAGTACGAGATGGTTAGGGTGAGGAATTCAGTATATTAGATGACGAAGAGCTGCGATTCCATAATAGGCTCTGTGTTTTTGCAGACATCGAGATCAGAAGAACTATACTGGAGGAGGCTCACAGATCGCTATACACCGTACATCCAGGTAGTACTAAAATGTATCGAGATCTGCGGTAGTACTTTCAGCGAAGTGGAATGAAAAGGGAGATAGCCAAGTTTGTATAGCAGTGCTTGACATGCTAGCAGGTTAAAGCTGAGCACTAGAGACCGACAGGACAGTTGCAACCATTGTTCATTCCAGAATGGAAATGGGATCACGTTTCGATGGATTTCGTTATGGGATTACCGTTAGTGCGTCAGGGGTTGAATGCAATTTGGGTGGTTGTTGATCGTCTAACGAAGACCGCTCATTTCATTCCGATTAAATTCGACTATTCCATAGACAGACTAGTAGAGATTTATGTTCAGAAGATAGTTCTTGTCCATGGTATATTGGTATCCATAGTTCCAGACCAAGATCCTCGGTTTACTTCACGATTCTGGAAAAGCTATTAGGAGGCTATGGGTACACAATTAGCTTTTAGCACTGCTTTCCATCCCCAGACAGATGGTCAGACTGAGAGGACGATCTAGACACTAGAAGATGTGTTTTGTGCTTGCGTGCTGGATTTCGGGGGTAGTTGGACTCAGTTTCTACCACTAGTTGAATTTTCTTATAATAACAACTACCAGTATCAGCATGGCTCCATACGAGGCATTGTGTGGTAGGAGATGTCGTTCTCCTCTCTTCTGGGACAAGATAGGTGAAAGGTGAGTTTTGGGTCCAGAGATAGTGCAGCAGGCTTGTGACAAGGTCCGACTAATTAAAGAAAGAATCAGTATAACACAGAGTCGGCAGAAAAGCTACATAGATACTCGCCACCGAGAGTTAGAGTTTGATGTGAGAAATCGAGTATTTTTGAAGATAGCTCCTCTAAAAGGAGTTATGAGGTTTGGAAAGAAGGGAAAGTTGAGCCCTAGGTATATTGGCCCTTTTGAGATACTAGAGAGAATAGGGTTAGTTTCCTATAGGCTAGCTTTGCCACCAGCTTTGGCTCGAATTCATGACGTGTTTCATGTTGCTATGTTAAGGAAATACGTCCCAGACCTGTCCCAGAACTGTCCTACATAATCAACTATGCAGAGATAGAATTTAAGGATTCACTAGCTTAAGAAGAAATGCCAGTACAGATTTTAGACTAAAAGACACAAGAACTGCGTACTAAAGAAATTCAGCTAGTGAAGATTTTTTGGAGGAACCATGCTATGGAAGAAGCCTCATGGGAACTTGAGGATGAAATTAAAAGGAAATACCCACATTTGTTCGAAGAGTAATCAGATAATGTAAATAGTTAGGTAATATTTCTTTTGCAGGTACATGTACTATTTAGATAGAAAGTAGTTTTAATTTTATTTGTGCAATCTCCCAGAACATAGAATGTAACCACGGTATTCCTCTGCCATAAGTGAGGGTAAGTAATAAAATAAGTAGACCCTTTGCCTTTACGGGATGATAGAGTGTATAATGGTGTTCAATCCAGATAATAAATTTCGAGGACAAAATTTTATAAGAAGGGGAGAATGTAATGACCCGGAGAATAATGGTACTTAAATAATAAAGAGGGTGGGAAATGGAAATAGAAACTGAAGAAGGCAGCAGGCTTCGTTGACGAATTTGCATTTTGAATATAATAACCCAAAAAATTTTTACACAAGGTCTTGTCAACGAACACAAGGAGTTTGTCGACGAGTGCATAAGTAGGTCTCGTCGACGAAGCCATGCCTCGTCAACAAGAAGATACCGAGAGGGGTTTTTGGACAGTTTGAATTTCATTGACGAGGAGGAAATTACTTAAGGACTCGTCGACGAGATGACGTGTCTCGTCGACGAATTCGGCCCTATAAATAGTTGAAACCCAAATTTTTTTAATGAAAATTCAATGCAAACTCTTTTTCTCTCCGTCTCTAAAATGCCTCTCCCTCCTTCTCTCTTCAATCCTGGCCCAATTTCTTACCGGATTGAAGATCTGAGGCCACCACAATGCTCCTAACGAAGTTCTCTACAAGTCCGCAAGCTGATCGTGGGAGAAGTTGGTTTGGAATTCATCCTAAATCTAGGGTAAGACATTTTATTCAGATTATGCCTTCCTTGTAGTTATAAGAAATTTTGTATGTAATAAAATATTGATGCTTCGTTCTGGGGGATGTTGTTTTCAGGGTGTTGAGTGGAGAACCCTGTGAGTGTATAACTAGAGATCAGTAAGAGCCTTTTTAGATTTAAGGTAAGGGAAATATGCTATGCTAGGAGATATACTTACGTTATCAGAAATTATATATATATATATGCATGTATACTAGATATTATACATTATATGAATTTTTAAAGTATGTGTTGCCTGAGTACATGATATTGTTATAGAGTTTTATGCTGTTTTTCAGTATTTCAAGTTATACAGATATAGTTAGATAATTGAAAATTTTATATAGACAAAATATGTATACATATACAATTTTATTTAGATAATTACACAGACAGATATATATAACAGTATATAGTTATTTATTCAGAACAGTATATACAGTGTATATAGAAAGCTATGTTTTATTAAATGCCACAACACTCATATTATAAAGAAGGAAAGTACAGACATATTATATAGTTATAGCATCAAAGTGCTACAAATATTACAGTATTTACAGTATATAAATATAGTGTTATGGTTATTTTGGAAATATAATGAAAACAGTATAAAGAGTATAGTATGTATATATATAATATCAGATCCTTGTGGAAAGATTACAGATGGTTACGGAATACAGAGCATGGTACTATTGCTAATACAGATAGAGTGCAACCTCATATCTCTGATAATGTGTGGGTACTGTCAAACTATGCTCGGAGTGGATGTAGGTCCCAGGCACATTGGGTTGAGGGGGCTAGTTTGACGAGGTAGCAGTTAGTTCCGAGCTTAGGAGTGGATGCAGTTTGGCCAGAATGAGGTAGTGTAGAGTATGATGACTTACCTGGAGGGCCGACCAGGTTAATTCCCGCCTACAGGCCACACAAACCTATCATGAGAGGTCAAATCATGACATATAGAGTCCCAGGGAAAGAGCACAGTTATATATATGTATACAGTTATAGAGTTTTACAGCTTTTTTTGTATATAGTATGATATGGCAGTACGAATGATAGAAAGTTCAGATGATACAAATGTTTTAAGCTATTATAGATGTGTTTTATAGATTTGTTACATCATGCAGTTATATATATATATATATATATATATATATATATATATTAATGTTATAGTTTTACGACTCGGTCGCCACACCCTAGTAGTAGCATATTTCCACTTACTAAGCATTATCTCACCCTATTACTTTACCATTTTTCAGATAAGCTAGCTAGGCAAGAAAAGTAGGCTTGCAAATAGAGTGACTACTTTGTTGCCCTAGTTGTAAGGTAAGTTTTGCACAAAGATGTATTTTTGGGATAGATGATATCGGAGGGAAATGTTTTATGGTTATAGTCTGTATGTATAGAATTTTGGTATTGTATAGTATGTGGTTGTATGACTTATATTTCCGCTGCTTAGGTATGGTTATATAAATACATTAAAAAAATGGAGAAATTTTGAGGATGTTACAGCATATGCTTTACTCATCGTGGCTTCCATGACTCATTCACCTTTCATGCATGCTAAATAATATTCCTGCTCATTATCGCAATGCACAGATCAAATACCAAGTGATTTGTCATTATCAAAATAGAATTGGATTCATAGAGTCAACAATCTCCCCCTTTTTGATGATGAAAAATACACGAGAAAAAAAATAGAAAATGGGTTATGCCTAACAAGGCTCCCCCTCAATTAATGCACAATATAAAGTTTGACAATATGAAGTATGCTTACACACAATATAGAATAGGCACTAATTTCGCACGTAAAGCTCAAAAACTATGTTTGCAACTATATTCGTCTTCCCCTTTCACAAATTTAACATACTATAAACTATTTTTGCACACACACTTCTCCCCATTTTGACATCAACAAAAAGTTATGTATAAAAATATTCTAACGTAATTATATCTCCACGTAAAAAAAATCAATTTCTCCTCTATGCAATTTAATTTACTTCTCCCTTTAGTAATTTAATTCAATAGAACATACACAATATTTTAATTGACAAGGGCATTAAAGTCCAAGGTTTGATACCAAATGTGTAATGTTTTGCCAAAACAAATGAAAATGTAGAACCATTGGCAATTTTTATGTAAGTTACTCCCCCTTAATTACGTATTCTAACGTAATTCTATGCAACTTCACGACTTTGCATAAGTCCTAATTCACATCTAATTTGGATAAACCAATCCTCCGCAAGTTGTTTCGTGAATACGTCTGCCCATTGTTCATTTGTGCATATAAAGTCAAGTGTCACATCTCCTTTTTGCACATGATCATGAAGAACGTGATGTCTAATTTCAATGTGTTTAGTTCGTGAATGTGATATAGGATTATTTGAGATGTTTATTGCACTTGTATTGTCACATCTTATAGGAATTGTCTCATAGATTAATCCAAAATCCATAAGTTGTTGCTTCATGTATAATGTTTGAGCACAACAACTTCTAGCCGCTGTGTATTTAGCCTTAGCTGTGGATAATGCAACTAAATTTTGCTTCTTTGAGAACCAAGATACTAAAGAATTTCCTAAGAAATGGCATGTGCCGCTTGAGCTTTTTCTATCCACTTTACTTCCGGCAAAATCAGCATCTGAATAACTTACAATCTTAAAGGAGGTATACGTAGGATACCATAATCTAAGTTCAATGGTTCCTATGAGGCATCTAAGTATTCTTTTAATAGCTAGTAGATGGGACTCTTTAGGTGCAACCTGAAATCTTGCACTTAAGCATACGCTAAACATTATATCAGACCTGCTAGCAGTCAGATACATCAAGCTATTAATTATTCCATGATATACTTTTACAACTACTGGTATACCTTGTTCGTCTGTCCAGTTTCAATGAGGAACTTATAGGTGTCCCTAGTCTTTTTCCATCTTCCATGTTAAACCTTTTAAGCATATCTCCAATGTACTTTGATTGATTTATGAAAATTCCATCTTTTGCTTGTTTTATCTGAAGTCTTAGGAAGAAATTTTGTTCACCCATCATGCTCATCTCAAATTCACTCTGCATAGTACATGCAAACTCATTACACAACTCTTCACTTGTTGCTCCAAAAATGATATCATCTACATATACATGGACTAGGAGCATATTCTTGTTTTTAATTTTTATGAAGAGTGTTGTGTCAATCTTAACTCTAGTAAATCCATTTTCTGGTAGAAAACCGCTTAGCCTTTCATACCAAGCTTTAAGAGCTTGCTTCAAACTGTACAAGGCTTTTGTTAGTCTATAAACATGATTTGGATACTTATGATTTTTAAAACTTGAGGGTTGTTCTACATAAACATCTTCACTTATGTAGCCATTTAAAAATGTGCTTTTGATATCCATTTGATTTAACTTGAAATTCTTAAAAGCAGCATAGGCTAAGAGTATTTGAATGACTTCCATTCTAGCTACGGGTGCAAAGGTTTCCTCAAAGTCAATTCCTTCTACTTGATTATATCCTTAAGGTACTAGTCTTGCCTTATTTCTAACCACTATCCCATGTTCATCTTTCTTGTTCTTAAATATCCATTTCATTCTGATAATTGACTTATCCTCAGGTCTAGGAACTAATGTCTAAACTTTATTTCTCTCAAACTGATTTAACTCTTATTGCATGGACATCACCCAAGATTCATTCTCTATTGCATCACTCACGTTCTTAGGTTCCTTTTTACTACTCCACGAGATGGTTCACCTATGATTTGATCTATGAGGTGATTCTTTATGCACTTCCATTCTTTAGGTGGTTCATTAACCTCATTTTCAACTTGATTATCTTTAGAAGATGTTTCTTGAATTTCATTTCTCTTATCTGAATTATCTTCAATGGATAATTTTTCGATTCCATTATTTATCTCAATTTCATCCTCATTAGTCTTTTTGGAGAAAGGATTTGACTTATTGAATACTACATGGATAGATTTTGCAACAGTTAAAGTTCATTTATTATATATCTTGTAGGCTTTACTATCTACGGCATATCCTAGAAAAATGCCTTCATCAGATTTCATATCAAACATTCATAAATGTTCATTGTCTCTAAGTACAAAACATTTGTAGCCAAAGACATGAAAATACAATATGTTTGGTCTATGGCTATTCCATAATTCATATGGAGTTTTATTTAAGGATGGTCTAATTAAAACTCTATTTAGAACATAGCAGGCAGTATTCACTGCCTCAGCTTAGAAGTACTTAGGTAGTTTATGTTCGTTAAGTATATTCTGGTCATTTCTTGTATAGGCCTATTCTTTCTTTCATCTACACCATTATGTTGTGGTGTTCTAGTAGACAAAAAATGATGAGCTATTTCTAATGAAATGCAGTAGTCTTCCATGCCTTGATTTTCAAATTTTCTACCCCTATCACTTCGAATTTTAGTGATAGTATTTCCTTTTTCATTTTGGAATTTCTTGCTCAGGTTTATGAATTATTCACACGCTTCATCTTTGTGACCTAAGAATAATACCCATGTATATCTTGAATAATCTTCAACTATAACGAATGTGTATGATTTTCCTCCTAAACTTTGAATTGGGTTTGGACCAAATAGATCTAAGTGTAGCAATTGAAGTGGCCTAGTAGTGGAAATTACTTTCTTCTTCTCAAAGCTATATCTTGCTTATTTTCCTAGTTGACAAGCATCATCGATTTTATATTTGACGAATTTTGTCTTAGGCAATCCCTTAACTAGTTTAGATATTAAGTCCATGTTTGCGTGTCTTAGTCTCCTATGCCGAATCCCACTAATTTCACTCATAGTAGAGAAACATGTCACACTTTATAAGGCTAAGTGTTGACCTTATAGGTCACATCCGGTTTTGATAATGATAAATACCTAAGTATTTGATGGTTTTCCAGTGTTTGTGCAAGTTTAGATGAGCATCTTAAGGAATGACACTTGAAGCAAGACATGATGACCCCGAAGATTTTAATTTGTATTGCAATTTCAATTATGTAATATGGGTCTGTAATAGTAACTAGGGATATGGTCTGTATTAATTACCTCCATATCATGCATATAGGATATATGGTAAGCTCAATAAGACCCTAGTATGACTCTAGATCCGAACAATCACACATATATCATACAAAATACAAGAGTGTTAAAAATGCACTTAAATTGGATATTATTAGGAAATTTTATAGAGCTCGGGAGACCAAACCTCAAGAGTTTAAAACTTCTCGGGCGCCCGAACTGTTGAGAAGTCAACAATTGACTTAGGCTCTCGGGCGACCGAACAAATTTGTGCATACCATCCACGGGCGCCCGAACCGCCTAAAAAGGACATTTCACCAACTCGGGCTATTGAGCAATTTAGTTCAAATTAAGCCTTGGGTAACTGAACACATGAGTTTGGGCTACCGAACTTATGATCGGGCACCTGAAAATCAAAAGAAATGTTTCTAACTTTGATTTGGGCCACCGAATTTGGACTTGGGCCATTGAACCTATTTAAAGGTCATTTATAATTGTGTCTGCTTGGGCAACCGAACCATGGTTTAGCCACTTGAACCTCGCCGGGTTAAAATTATTTTAACTGTGGTAAATTCAGGTTAATGAGGGTTAATACTTCGTAAACACTTTGGAACTTTCCTAATAATTCCCAATAAATCCCAAACGGTTATAATTTTACCTTTACCTATAAATATAGGCTCATTTTTAGGATTAGCAATTAATTAGCAATTTCATTAGACAAAAATCCTCTCTTTTGAAAATACTCTCTTTGTCCAAATACTCTCAAATTACCATTCCCTTGATACAATCTGAGATTGCTAGAGCATATTTAGAGTGCTTGTGATTGCTAGATTTTGCTAGAAACTTTCATTTGTGTGTTTGATTGTGATATTATTTTTGAGGAGTTTGGCTTAGGTTTATCCCACAGATTTCAATATTATTCAATATTATAAATCTTGTGTTGGGATAAACTAGCAAGCTTAGGATATTTGCATTTTTGTTGCAAGTGTCCCATAGCTTTGATTTTTGTTGTGCAAAAATATTTTCAACAAGCAAAATATTTTCAAACTAGTAGTGTGCTTATTTCATTGAATAAAATCTTCTTGAACTAGTTTGAATATACAATTGATATCTTTGGAATATTGATTTGCATTGAACTATGTTTTGCTTCAATTCCAAGATATTACTTGTATTGAACACTCTTGAGCATTTTATTGATAATACCATATTGAGTGTTGTTAGCACTACTATTTGCATCACTGAGCTTACACTATATCCATATTATTGATGTGTATGTTATTGAATGTATTGGGTACATATCTGCCTTACATGAAAGCATAATCACCGTACCAGTTGATTGAGAAAAATACTATTGTATTCCAAGTGTGGTCTGAGGGGGCGGTAATCCAACCCGATATGGATTATGTAAAGGTTGAGGTCAGCCCTGTGCTAATTGGCCTGGTTGTTTAGGTGCCGCTCCACATGTTTAAGTGAGTATTATAGTGGTAATCCTTGTGCTTATTAGCTAAGGCGAGGACGTAGGCAATTTGCCGAACCTCGATAACACTTATGGGTGTCACTTCTCTTTACTACTTTCTAGTGCATGCTTAGTTGATTAAATTGCGCTATTTAATTTCTGCTACAAATTACAATTGATTTATTTTACTTGCACTAGATTGGTTTTAGGGTTGTGAATATACTGCTGTTAGGATACTGACCTAAGGCGTTAATTTTAAAAATACCAATTCACCACCCTCTTGGGATCACAGTAAAGCTAACAATTGGCATCAAAGCCATGTAGCATAGACTAATAGTTATTGTGCAAAAGATCTTATATGACTCATAGCTCCGTGACCCCTTTCCCTAAGGGACCATCTTCCACATGACCTCTAGTTTTCAGTGGTGTTAATTACACCTTCTGGAAACAGAGGATGCGTATCTACCTTCAAAATACATATTGGAAAGTGTGGATGATCGTCTCTAAGGGAAGTTATGTTCCTATGAAAACAGAGGGTACAACTAGAGTTCCTAAAACCAAGGAAGAGTATAATGATGATGATATGAAAGCTGTTAGTTTGAATGCTACTACCATGAATATTTTGTATTGTGGTCTTGATGTGAATGAGTTTAATAGAGTAATGACATGTGCTACTGCAAAGGAAATATGGGATAAGTTAGAAGTCACATATGAAGGTACTAGGAATGTGAAAGATAGTATGATAGATATGCTGACTAGTGAATATGAGGCCTTTAGGATGAATGTAGGTGAGTCCATTTGGAGCATGTACTGTAGATTCACACACATTATAAAGTAATGACTAATCCTACATATGAGATGATTATAAAGATCATTAGAGGCTTGCCTCCTATTTGGGAAGCTAAGACTACGGCCATTTCTGAGGGTACAGATCTTAAGGTAATGACTCTAGATGAATTGATAGGTTCCCTGATTACCTATGAACTAGCCATAAATGAGAGACACAATGAACATAATAGGGCGAAAAAGGTGACTGCATTGAAAACCTCCACTAATACATCCAGTGCATGCAGCGAACCTGACTCTGAGGATGATATGACCATGTTAACTAGAGGATTCAGCAAATAATTTAGGAAGAATAGAAAGCCATTCAAAAAGAATAGAAAGCCATACAAATGATATAGGGAGTCTGCATCTAAGAAAGGAGAGTTTAGTAAAAGAAAAGAAAAATCAAATGCTCCCACATGTTACAATTGCTACAAAGTTGGGCACATCAAGCCTAACTACCCACTACTAAAAAAAGAAGCTAAGAAAAAGAAGAAAGCAATGAAAGCAGATACTTAGTGGGATAAATTAACTAGCAGTGACTCATACTCAGACTGCAGCGACTCAGAGGTTGCTAGTCTGTTCTTGATGGCACATGGTGATGAGGTATTGTCCTCTTGTTCTTTATCTTCATATTATTCGTCTGATGATTGTGATTTTGATTGCATGCCTATGTTTAGAGAATTACAACTTCAATATATTCATGTATCTAAATTGTTGAATAAAATGACCAAAGAAAATGATGATTTGAAAAAGAAATGTGAAAATTGGTCAAAATTGTTTAGAATTGCAAAATCCTCTTATGCTTCAATTTTGAAAGAAAAAGATGTGACTATTGCTGAACTTAAGAGGAAATTGGAGGATAGCTCCAAATTTATTTTTAAATTCACCGAGGCAGACGCAATTTTGAAAAACTACTTAGTGACCAAAGAAATTCTCTAAGTAAAAAGGGTCTAGGTTTTAATGGTATTGAAAATGTTAGACAACCTAATCTTTACTTGGGATATTTCACACGTCAATCAAAATCTCAAGTCGCTCCTAAAGATCCTAAGTGTAGAATGAAATGTTTTAAATGGAAACAAAAAGGCCATATTCAAATAGATTGTCCACTTAGGAATAAATATGTGAAAATTAGAAAAGTATGGGTAGTTAAGGGTGATGCCATTGCTAACTCCCGTGGATCCAACAAAATTTAGGGACCAGCATCTGTTACTTAGTCTATTTTGTAGGTATGTTTGAGATCATCTTCCTCCAAGGACAGGAGGCAGCTGGATAGTGGGTGCTCACGGCACATGACTGGCGACAAGGCAAAATTTGCGTCAATCATTCCCAAGTATGGAGGATATGTGACATTCGGCGAAAATGCAAGGGGACGCTTCACCGATGTGGGTAAGGTTGGTAAGGATCCTTCCCTGGTTATTGATAATGTTTTATTAGTTGATGGGTTGAAGCATAATTTATTGAGCATAAGTCAATTATGTGATAAAGGATATAAGGTATCATTTGAAAATGATAAATGAATAGTTGAAAGTAAATCAGACCATAAAGTGCTTTTTATTGCAGATCGCCATGAAAATGTTTACACTACCACCTTTGATAACTTAGTTTCACAACAAGTAACTTGTTTGTCTGCAATAAATGAAGCTAGTTGGTTGTGGCATAGGCACTTAGGACACGCTAACATGAACTTATTGTCAAAACTAGTAAGAAAATAATTAGTAAAAGGTTTGCCTAAAACATCATTTGTAAAAGATAAAATTTGTGATGCATGTCGAATGGGTAAGCAAACAAAATCTAGTTTTAAGAAAAATAAATTTATATCTACCAGTAGACCACTTGAAATACTTCATTTGGATTTGTTGGGTCCTAATTCTGTGCAAAGCCTTGGTGGTAAATCATATGCTTTTGTCATTGTTGATGACTTTTATAGGTTCACATGGGTGCTATTTCTCTCACATAAAAATGAATCATGCGAACAATTTACCAAGCTTTGTAGGAGAATTCAAAATGAAAAAGGGGCATTGAATTTAAAAATGAAGGCACATAAAATTATTGTGACCTAGAGGGCATATCACATAACTTTTCTGCACCTAGGACCCTTTAACAAAATGGTGTGGTAGAAAGAAATAATAGGTCATTACAAGAAATGGGTAGAACTATGCTGAATGAACATAACTTACCTAAATATTTTTTGGCCGAGGCCATAAATACTACTTGTTAAGTCATGAATAGGGTGTTGATTAGACTGTTACTTAATAAAACCCCTTATGAATTATGGAATAACCATAAACCTAATATTTCCTATTTTTCGTGTTTTTGGTTGTAAATGCTTTGTGCACAGGGATAATGAACATCTAAGGAAATTTGATTCTAAATTCAATAAAGGCATTTTCCTAGGCTATGCTCTAAATAGTAAAGCATATAGGGTTTTCAATAAAAGAACATTGACTGTCATTGAATCTATTTATGTCATGTTTGATGAATCTAATCCATTTTCTAAGAAATATGATGAAGACAATATTGATATTAGAAAATGCTTAGATAAATTATCTATTGAAAAAAATGTAAGCGAAAATTTAGAAGTAAATGATAAATCATCTAAAGATAATGACAATGAAAATGAAGTTCAGGAGTTGCCTAAAGATTGGAGATTCATTAGGAACCATCCTATAGATCAAATCATAGGTGAACCATCCCGTGGTGTAGCCGCAATATCTTCCTTGAAGAACCTAGTGAGTCATTCTGCTTTTTGTCCCAAGAAGAACCTAAAAATATTGAGGAAGCCAGAGAGGATGAGTCTTGGGTGATGTCTATGCAAGAAGAACTTAATCAAGTTGAAAGAAGCAAAGTGTGGACCCTAGTTCCTAGGCCTAATAATCATACAAATATTGGAACTAAATGAGTATATAGAAATAAGAAAGATGAGAATGGAAAAATAACTAGGAATAAAGCTACACTAGTTGTCCAAAGTTATAATCAGGAAGAGGGGATAGACTTTGACAAAACATATGCTCATGTAGCTAGGTTAGAAGTCATTCATAACCAACCACTTCATTCTTGTAACAAGAGCCCTGCATCAATATATAAAGCTTGCTGACTATGTATAAGCCATGTGTCAAAATTCACAAAGACACTTCTTCCCAATGTTCAGCTTTTAAATAAACTTTCAGTTTAATAAGTTAAGTATGATCAAATAACATAGTCTCTTCCGATTTCTGCAATCAATGTTGATCAAACCAAAACAAATTATCTTCCACTCTATTTAACAACCAAACACTCAGAATTCAGAGTTTGATAAAACATCCACATAATTTATAATCTTTGCTAAAAGTAAAGAGTAGGGAAGAGAGAGAAGAACACAAGGTTTTATGAGGTTCGACTTCAACACAGCCTATGTTCATGCCCTTGGCAAAACCACCAAAGGATTCACTATCACCGTTCCTTTACCAGGAAGAACAATATTGATTACAACACTCCTTGGTTAAGGCTAGAGCCCGCCTTCTCCAAACAATATTCCCTCGTTTGGTCCAATGATTCAACACTCGAACCGTCTATCAATCTGCTACAAAGATTTGAAATAAGACGTACAAGAATTTGCTCCTCAAAGGGCTGATAAGTACAGATCAAAAACTATGTACTTCAATTAAATTCATAACATGAAATTCATATTGAAGCTCTAGAGATTTTTCACCGTGGGATTCTTTCGATAGATGAAAGAATTAGCAATTTGGGCTCAATATCAGTAAGAGAATTGGCAAGACTTCAGTAAATTCATGGAAGTTTGTGAGCAACAAAGAGCTTTGATAAATTTAGAATGCTTACGAGAGAGTTTGATGTCTTAATTGATTTCTTGGTATTCAAATCAATGTAACTTGAGGGTATTTATAGATGTAGAAAGGTATCTAGCTTGTTCCCTAAGTTTACTTATAGTAGAGTCCAAGTTTTATATTAATTTGGGTCTCAAGAAATTTAAATTTCAAAAATATATTCGTTGAGTATTTTGAAATTTTTCGCGAGCCAGATGACTATGTGGTCTCTGGCAGTCGGCTGTCCAAGTGTTTCAAGTATAAATTTTACAAACAGTAAGGTGGCAATCATCTGTCATAGGGGAGACAGTCGTCTGTCACTAAACAACCAAGTTTTTTTAAAACAAACAGAAGGGTGCCAGATGACTGACAAAACTCACCCAATCGTCTCAGTTGTCACTAACAGTCGTCTATCAAGTACTTGACAGTCATCTATCAAGCTTCTGTCTTACTTAATTTAGGTTCTTTAATATGCCAATTGATTGTCATAGACAAGCAGTCATCTGTCAATCAGATTTTCCTTTTTTAAGAAAAATTTTATCTCTCACATCTTTGCTTAATTATTCTTGGAATATTAACTTGTTTAACTTTGAAAAATATGTTCTAAGACTTTAAAACTTCAGGTTTCCAAGTATGTCTTTGCATAATGAGCTTCAAAATGAAAAATCATACCTGAATCATATTTGAAGTACTTACAAAGCTTGTTCTATAAACTGAAATGGAACTTATTTGCTTTGAGTTCTTTTTGTCCCTGATCTTTGATCTTTCAGAATTCTTTGAGCTTTCATTATGGATCACTTGCATTTATGTAAGGCCTTCCATGTTCCCTGATCCTTGTGAGCTTTCCAGATATGGCATTTGAAGTTTGAGCTTTCAGAATTTTCCTTTTTATTACTAAAATCTTTCCTGAAATAGTATCACTTGAAAACAAATTAGACAACCTTACTTTGTTATCATCAAAATCAAGAGTTCTAGGCCTAGCTAGGCCAAAAAGCATGATGAGTGAGCTTAGTTTGGGCTGCAAATTAAATAAGTTGAATATGGAACTTTCATATGCCAATCTAAATATGTCAGGGACTTGCTAAAGAAATTTAATATGGAAGATTGTAAAATTCATGGTACCCCTATGAGTTCTTCCATTAAAATTGATAAACATGAGTATGGGATCCCTGTTGATGTGAAATTGTATCGCGGCATGATTGGGAGTCTTCTGTATCTCACTGCTAGTAGGCCTGATATTATGTTTATTGTGTGCATATGTGATAGGTTTCGGGCTACTCCTAAGGAATCTCATCTAATAGCAGTTAAATGAATCCTTAGGTATCTAGTTAGAACTATAGAGTTAGGACTATGGTACCATAAGCATACTACCCTTGAGATTGTAAGTTATACTAATGTTGACTTTGTCGGTAGTAAGGTTCATAGAAAGAGTACCAGCGACACTTGTCACTATTTAAGACAATTTCTCGTTTCTTGGTTCTCCAAGAAAGAAAACTCAGTTGGCTTATCCACAGCCGAAGCAGAATATATTGCAGCTAGAAGTTGTTGTGCTCAAACTCTTTATATGAAACAACAACTTATGAATTTTGGATTGCACTATGATACAATACCAATTAAATGTGATAATACTAGTGCAATCAACATCTCTAAAAATCCTATCTCACATTCACGAACTAAACACATTGAAAGTAGACATCACTTCCTTCGTGATCATGTGTAGAAAGGGGATGTGGCTCTTGAGTTTGTATGCACTAATGAGCAGTGGGTGGACATTTTCATTAATCCACTTCCAGAAGATAGGTTCATATAAATTAGATGTGAATTAGGTCTTTTGCATAGTAGAGATGTCTCCTAGATATTTCATAGTTTGCATAAATTTAGAGGGAGCTTTCAAATAATTTTAAAAGTCTAACAACTAATATAACTGTTGATATCTTCTATTGGCTTAGACTTTGTGAAATTGATTATGTTTTACAATGCATAATTCTCATATCTACTGTATGATGATAATTGCACTTATGTTTTATATCTTGATCATACTGGAACTATTTGAGTTGCCTAGTTGTAGATAAACTATTAGGTCTTAAAAACTCAAATCATGTCATTTTTATACAGGAATTTTTGGGAAATGACGGCACGGTGCCGAAATTTTAAAAATTCCCAAACTTCTCGTGTATATAAATGATTTTTACCCAATACCTAAGGCTATTAGTTTCATGGCCCTTTCTGCTGTTGCCAAAAAGGAGAGATGGATAAAAGGGCAAAATTTGGGTTAACCTGAAAATTGGATGGAATTGAACTTAAATCGAAAATTATATAAAATTTTACATAATGCACATTGTTAGGGGGAGCCTTCTAAGGCCATACCTATTTTTTGCATAATGTATTTGTCATCATCAAAAAGGGGGAGAATGTTGACCTTATAGGTCACACCCTGTTTTGATAATGACAAATACCTAGGTATTTGATGGTTTTCAATTGTTTGCGCAGGCGTAGATGAGCATCTCAAGGAATGACACTTGAAGCAAGACATGATGACCCTGAAGATTTTAATTTGTATTTCCAATTGAATTTATGTAATATGGGTCTGTAATAGTAACTAGGGATATGTTCCGTATTAATTACTTGCATATCATGCATATAGGATATATGGTAGGCTCAGTAAGACCCTAGTATGACTCTAGGTCCCAACACTCACACATATATCATACAAAATACAGGAGGATTAAAAATGCACTTAAATTGAATATTATTAAGGAAATTTAGAGAGCTCAGGCGACCGAACCCTAAGAGTTTAAAACTCCTCGGGCGCTCGAACTGTTGAGAAGTCGACAGCTAACTTAGGCTCTTGGGCGACCGAACAAATTTGTGCATACTGTCCACGGGCGGTCGAGCCACCTGAAAAGGACATTTCACCAACTTGGGTTACTGAGCGATTTAGTTCAAATTAAACTCCAGGCGACCAAACACATGAGTTCGGGTTATCGAACCTATGAGCGGGCACCTGAAAGTCCAAAGAAATTTTTTTGACTTTTATTCGGGCCACCGAACTGGGTCTCGGGCTACCGAACCTATTTAAATGTCATTTATAACTGCGTCTGTTTGGGCCACCAAACCACGGTTCAGCCACCCGAATATCGCCAGGTTAAAATTATTTTAACTGTGGTAAATTCAGGTTGATGAGGGTTAATACTTCCTAAACACTTTGGAACTTTTTTAATAATTCCCAGTAAATCCCAAACGATTATAATTTTACCCTTTCCTATAAATATAGGCTCATTTGTGAGGATTAGCAAATAATTAGCAATTTCATTAGCCAAAAATCCTTTCTTTTGAAAATACTCTCTTTGTCCAAATGCTCTCAAATTACCATTCTCCTGATACACCTTGAGATTGTGAGAGCATGTCTAGAGTGCTTGTGATTGCTAGATTTTGCTAGAAACTTCCATTTGTCTGTTTGATTGTGATATTATTTTTGGGGAGTTTGGCTTAGGTTTATCCCACAAATTTCAATATTATAAATCTTATGTTGGGATAAACTAGTGAGCTTCGGATATTTGCATTGTTATTGTAAGTGTCCCATAGCTTTGAACTTTGCTGTGCAAAAATATTTTCAACAAGCAAAATATTTTCAAACTAGTAGTGTGCTTATTTCATTGAAGAAAATCTTCTTGAACTAGTTTGAATATATGATTGATATCTTTGGAATATTGATTTTCTATTAAATTGTGCTCTGTTTCAATTCCAAGATATTGTTTGTATTGAACACTCTTGAGCATTTAATTGATAATACCATATTGTGTGTTGTTAGTACAACTATTTGCATCACTGAGCTTACGCTATATCCATATTACTGATGTTATGTGATTGCGCATATTGGGTACTATCTTCCTTACATGAAAGCATAATCATTGTACTAGTTGATTGAGAAAAACACTGTTGTATTCCAGGCGTGGCTTGAGGGGACGGTAATCCAGTACGGTAAGGATTGTGTAAAGGTTGAGATCAGCCCTGTGCTAATTGACCTTGTTGTTCAGGTGCCACTCCACCCGTTTATGTGAGCATTATAATGGTAATCCTTGTGCTTGTTAGCCAAGGCAGGGACATAGGCAATTTGTCGAACCTCGATAACACTTCTGGGTGTCACTTCTCTTTACTGCTTTTTGGTGCATGTTTAGTTGATCAAATTGCGCTATTTAATTTCTACTACATATTACAATTGATTTATTTTACTTGCACTAGATTGAATTTAGGGTTGTGAATATACTACTGTTAGGATACTGACCTAGGGCAATAATTTTAAAAATACCAATTCACCCCCCTATTGGGATCATGGTAAAGCTAACATTAAGTTATCAAAACTAGTGGTGTATACGTTTTCATGATGCTCAGCAGTGATTAGTATCTTATTATCAATTTTATGTTCAACAATGCACTTATCATATTCAAAAGACACTTTGTAACATTTATCACACAGTTGGCTTATACTCAATAAGTTGTGCTTTAAACCATTAACCAGTAAAACATCATCTACAATTAGTGATGAATCATCACCAACTTTACCTACACCTGTGATCCTTCCTTAGCATTATCCCCAAAAGTGACAAATCTTCTATCCTTGGGTGTGATGGATGTGAACTTAGCTTTATCCTCGGTCATGTGAAGTGAACATCCGCTGTCCATATACCATCTGTCTTTTGAGGAGGATGATCTTAAGCATATCTACAAGACATAATCAGATAACTAATTTTGGTACCCATATTTTATTAGGTCCATGGGGGTTAGCACTTGATTGTCCTTTAACTTTCCAGACTTTCTTAGTTTTGACATCTTTGTTTTTAAAAGGGCAGTCAAACTTAATTTGACCCAACCTCTTAAATTTACAACATGTAACATTTTTATAAGAGTCTTTAGTTTGAACATAAGTTGTTGACTCTCTTACGAAATATCCCATGTAAATATGTCTCTGTTCTATGTTATCCTTTCCATTATAACCAATACCTTCCTTTTATAGGAATTTTTTTGAATTCCAAAGAGTTTTTGAAAATTAGTTTGTCCTTCTATAAACTTACCAATAATCTTAGATTTATCTTTCAAAATCTTTTCTTACTTTTCAATTTTCAATTCATTTTCTTTTATGAGGGATGCATGAGATTCATTTTGACATTCTACTAACCTTGAAAGTTCTTTAACTTTACTTTTCAAATCAGAAATTTTCTTAGTTTTCTTCTCAAGCATTTTAATAGTGTACAAATATTCTTGTTTCAATTCATTATATGAAAGCATGTCATTCTCATTTTCAGAATCACTGGAATAATAAGAAGATGATGAGAATGATGATTGTACCTCAAGGTCATCATGTGCCATTAGACACAGATTTGCAATCTTGTCATCACTGGATTCAGATTCTAAACTAATTGTGCTGTGCGTATCCTAACCAACTTTTAGCACCTTCTTCTTTTTCTTGGAGGCTTTTATTAGTTTGGGACACTTAGGCTTGATGTGTCCAATCTCTCTGCAGTTGTAGCAAGTTGGTGGATCTTACTTCTTTTTCTTAATGCCTGACTCTCCTCTTTCTGATTTTGAGTTATAGAATTTTCTATTGAACTTCTTATTCTTCTTTAATAACTTCCTAAACTTATTTCTTAGCAAGGTCATGTCGTCTTCTGTATTAGAATCACTTCCTTCACTAGAGTTGTTTGACAATGCCTTAAGCACGGTAATTTTCTTTGCCTTATTCTACTCACTTTTCCTCTCATTTATGGCTAGCTCATAAGTGGTGAGCGATCGAATTAGTTCATCCATAGACATTTCCTTCATATTTCTTCCTTCAGCTATTGTAGTAGCTTTAGCTTCCCACACTGGTGGCAGTCCCCTAAGGATTTTCTTGATCAAGTAATTAGTAGGGTAAGATTTTCCGAGGGCATTTAAGGAGTTCGTGATATGTGTGAATCTAGTGTACATGAATTGAATAGATACATAAGCAGTCATTTTAAACACCTCGTATTCACTAGTGAGCATGTCTATCCAACTATCTTTTGCTTCCTTAGTACCTTCATACGTGACCTCTAATTTTTACCGAATTGTTTTATCTTAGTTACAGGCCATCACCCTATTAAATTCATTTATATCTAGTGCACAGAAGAGCAAGTTCATCACAGTAGCATTTATTTGTACAAATTTCCAGTCTTCCTCTGTATACTCATCTTCAGTTTTAGGTACATTTACCTTATCAGCTACTTTCATAGGAACATGATTTCCCTTAGTATCTATTTTTCATACATTCCAATCTACATTTAACAAGTATATACTCATCCTGTGTTTCTAATAGGTGTAATTTACACCACAGAAAATTTGTGGTCTAGTGGACGAATGTCCCTCACCGAAAGGAGTTACATCGATGTGTGTCAAGTGATTGTTTTTACACAAATAACGATTAAGTCTATGTGAACTCTACTCTGATAGCAAATGTTATTTACGGTGTAATCCCAAGAAAGGGGGGGGGGTGAATTGGGTATTTTAAAAGTATTTGATTTTCCTCTATCAAATTGTCCCTATATTCAGATTCACCCAACTCTATCACAAGGACTTATAATTAATTCAATTCAGTCATACAATATATTCAATTGTGTACAATTAATTACCACGTACTTGTAAGGCTATTCAACATACACACATACAAGATAAGTAATGAGATGAGATGTGGAAATTAACAAGAGAAGGGGAAGAGAGAAACAAACTCAATTTTTATGAGGTTCGTTCTAGCCCAGCCTACGTCCTCGCCTTGAGTAACCCACCCAAGGATTCCACTAAAGAATAATCAGCTCCTTTAACTAGGATGGAGCTTCCCTTACATCCTACTGCTTACTAGAGGCATAGTTTCCTCCTCAATCCCGATTTACAACCTGAAATGTGTAAACAAAAATAACGAATATAATTTCTATAAAAATACTCAAATATTGTTTCTAACAAAACTAGTGAGTACAATGAGTCCTAATACATAATCATATGATAACCATTTGAAGCTTAGTATGTATGCGAAAATATGATCTTTATGATATGAATGAAACATTTCACAAAATTATCCATTTATCAATACCTCAAAAAAAATAACGTTAGTAAATCAAAGTTTTGGAGAACTTAGGGTTTATTTTTAAAACACTTTATACAAAGATATCAAATAGGATCTTTAAAGAAATATAGTCTTGAATATTACACAGATTTAAGTTCTAGCTATCAAAACACTTATAAAATTAAATCTTTGAATAAAAGTGTAACTTTGAGTGTATAAAAAATTTCACCAAAAATATTATTTTTCTCAAAAATACTTTTTGCACTAATACAATAGATCTCTTTAAATAAAAATATAACTTTGACTGTAGCAAGATTTGAAACCTTAGAAAACAATTCTCAACAGATTTTTCAAATAAACGACTATAAGAAAACCAGTTGCTTGTTCCCAAAAACAATTTTTCTTTATGCACAAATAATGAAAAATACAACTTTATAATCAAATATTGAAAGCTCAACGAATAGTTTCTCAAACCTTAAGATCAACCTTAGATTTATCAAAAGTGTGCTTGGATCTTGAAGACGCAAATGCCCAGACAAGAACCAATTCTTTGGAGTGTAGGCAATGACGTTAGTAATAGATTTCATAGCTCTTACAAGATTTTCAAAATACGCTCAATGCTCCAAATTCTATGCAAAAAGTGGTGCTCTAAGGTTCAGAAAATATATTTATATGTGTTCTCGACCCTAGGATGAATCCTGACCATTGGATCTATTAAAAACTTGATTTTCCATCCTTGTCCGCGCTGGAACGTAAGTCAACACCCTGACATTCGTTGACGAATGGGTATGTTCGTCAATGAGTGTACAATACTCATTCGTTGACGAGGCTATGAGTTCATCAATGAGAGCCTTGTCAAAAATTTTAGTGCTCTTGGTATTTTCTCGTCGATGAGACAACGTATTCGTCACTGAGTGGCCTTCATATGTTTGTCGACGAGACCAAGGGGTTCGTCGATGAGGCTTCTAATAATTTGCCTCGAAAATTCATTTCAACTTAAAACTATTTCAAAATTTTTTTTCATGAGATGCTTGAGTCCTAAGGTCAGTCTAAGATGTAATTGAGCTTCAAAATATATTATATGACATGTAAATACATCAAATCTAGATACCAATTCCCATTAAAGTCTTCAACTAGAAGCTTGTTCCTTCCTCCTTTGCTTTTAGTTCCATGGGTTGTGCCAAGTGTATATGCTTTTCTCCTCGTGGCTTCCATGACTCATTCACCTCTTATGCATGCTAAATAATATTTTTGCTCACAATCTCAATGCACAGACCAAATACCAAGTGATTTGTCATTATCAAAATAGGATTGGACTCATAGAACCAACAAAAAGAACCCCATGAGATTCTTTTTCATGTTTTGAACTTTTTTCTTATCAAAATATAAAGCAATTTGACCATGATATTATTATTGGCTGACAAAATCAAGAAATGTTGTAAGTAGAGAGTTCCTTAAGAAGCAAGTGGAATCCTATGGACAATATAGTGCAAAGGATTGACCAATATAAGATATATAATAGCACCAAAGGGGGAAGAATGTCCGGTAGGCTCGCCAAGGCTTGGGTCCTTAACTACCAAAAATAATATTTATAAAACATAACTATCCCAAATTCAGTAGAAAGTGGCTAAGTCGGGTATCGATCCACAGATACTTAAAGCACAGTTATCAAATCACTTCCAAATTAGTTTATTATAGCCTTGTTATGAAAAAGAAGTAAAAGGTGGTATTTTTCAATAGGTGAAATCTAACTAACTACTAAAAGACAATTAAATGAAAGTAAGTAAATCTATATTAACTCTACTCCAACGAAGGAGTGTTTAGACATGAGTACAGTTTAGGATGTTGTTCTTCTTACTCGAAGTTCAGTGAGTTTACTGTACTAAACTAACCAGAACCCAGTTAAGCAATCCAAGGAGCCATTCGATGGCAGAGAGTAGCAAGGGTGCACCAGCCATCCAGAGCACGGTCGGGAACCAGAGTATACTTTATCACAACGATCATGAGAACCTCTATAGGAGACTATAGCCTAATATGTATACCTAACTGAAGCAATAGAGGTGCTAATCTTGTCACTAAAAATTATCAGAATCTAAAACATAAATGAAAGAAGTAAAGGAAAACTGTAAATGAAAGCATGTAAAAAGATCATATCCCTTTGCATTCATCGCGCTGGTCACTAACACCAAGAAGTTTAAGGTTTATTTTACAAGTTAGGAAAGTTAGCAGCAAATCTCGTGCAGAAGTTCGTCGCTCTCGACAAAATCACCCCTCTGTCATTCTTGTGCGTGCCCTAGTCAAGACTCGCAGGAAGTTAGGGATTCTAATTTTCAATATCTTTGACTTCGTCGCAGCTAAGGGTTTTTCTAGTTGAGCTGATGGTCAAGACTTACAGGATCTTGATCTTTAAGAAATCTCAAGAACTCGATGTGGTCGCCCTTTAAGGTATCTTCATCGAACATTTCATCGAGACTTTCAATATTTCTGCTCTCAGTTCTGTCTCAGTATCTTGACATGGTCGCTCTAGAGAGTCACTTGGTTGAGAGCACTTAGTCGATCCTTGTAGCATTTTGATCCTAGTCTGAACCTTGGAGTCTGCAGTGGAAGATTAAGTCGCCCTTATGTGTTGTTGGTCGCGCCATATGGTCAAGCATCGTCTTCTTGTCCATTGATGATCTAAAGCTTCAGGAGCTTGGCTGAATGTCTGGTTTCAGCTTTAAGTCCTCCAAATTCTCCTTGGCTTCTTGTAATGCTTAACTCCATGGTTTTAACTTGTTTTTCCTTAAAAGACAAACAAACCTTGCATAGCTCTAAACAATGATAACTCTAGACAAATACATAATAAAATAAGGATAAATAAAGATAAATAAGGGTCTAAAATCATGTATTTTAGGGACTCATCACAACCCCCAACTTACACTTTTCTAGTCCTCAAGTAAAGCAAAATCTAATAAAACTACGAAATCCTACCTACATCCTTTTTTGCTAGAAATACAGTTGCATTTACTGTATGCATCAAGGCTTTAAACCCCTAGGTTGGTCCTAATGGACGGGTTCTAGTCTCGTGAGGGTTTCCAAGGTGATACCCACAAACACCAGTGTTGATTTAGGTGTAATCCCGAGAGGGGGGGGTGAATTTGGTATTTTAAAATTCTTTAAAACTTATTTACCTCTTAGTCCCTCTTTCTAAATTTAACAAATTACTTATCAAGTTTTTGTGAAGTGATTCAACATACATACATGCAATATAAGTAATAAAATGCGTTACAGAAATAAAAAAGATAAGGGAAGAGAGAAGGCAAACACGATTTTACGAGGTTTAGCCAACCCCGCCTATGTCCTCACCTTGAGCAACCCACTCAATGATTCCACTAAAATCCCTACTCCTTAAATTAGGATAGAGCTTCCCTTAAATCCCCTGCTTACAGGAGGTACAACTTCCTCTTACTCCACTGCTTACAAGAGATACAACTCTCTCCTCAAACCCGGTTCACAACCCGAACTGTGATTACAATATAATTTCCAATCTGTAAAACACTTAATGTTGCTGTTAACAAAGCTAGTGAGTACAATTGAAATTCCTAACACATAATCATATGATCAAACTTGAATCTCAAAGTGTATGTAACGATACAATCGTTAATGAATGAAAATGCTTCAGCACACAATTTCCATTTATCAAAACTCCCACGTAATGATATAATTAAAATCTTAGGAGAAATTATGATTTGAGTTCAACTTCTTTCATGCACAGATATCAACCGTGATCTTATCAAAAGATTTATCTTGAATATTATAACGATAAAAATTAAGAAGTTTACTTCCAAATATTCAACCACAGTGCGATCTTTGTAATATCCAAATATATATATACGATATGTATTCCAAAGTTCAAAAACCTAATGTAATATTTTTTAGAAAATATCCCTCAATAATATATCATTATGAACACTAAGGATATTCAAACAAGTAGTTTTGTAATATTAAAAATATCAAGTCTTTGAATGAAAACTCAGTTGACTCAAAAATATCTAATCAATGACAAAAACTTTTCTCAAGTGATAATCTTGTCAAAATGATTTAATATATGCACACTCAAGATCAACCTCTTAACAAATATTCTAAAATGGATTTCGCAATGACAAGCTCTTTGAAAAATGGATATCAATTAGAAAATTAGTTTAGATGAAGAAACTCTATAAGAATAACTATTAATGAGAAGATCGATTTACCAAAACTATATACCAAAAATGAAAGCACAATGATAGCTAGATGGCCTTTTGAAAATCGAGATAGCTTTAGCTCCGATTCTGCTTTGAAATCTTAGGCAAAAGTTTCAACAATATGTTCAAAGTTATGCTAAATGTGCAATTAGCTCAATCGTATGACAAAGGCTTTTTTTTTTCTCTTCTCTTCTTGTTCTTGTTGATCTTTACTCGGGCACTACAGTTTAGATGTTGAATATATAGGTATCTTGCCCTTAGAATGAATCTTAGTCGTTGCATCAAAAAGTAGTACGCGTGTTCTTTCATTAAAAAAATTAAATTTTTAAACTTTCCCGCAGGTTCAGACGATTGAGGTTAAAGGCCCAGACGACTGAAGTTCTTGTTGGCCTAGCAAGGTTTTTTAATCGATTTTGGTTGTAACAAACAAAGAACTATTTAACTTGGAAAGGTTGAGTTTTTATGTTTCAGGAAAAATGGTTTAAAGTAAAGTTCAAATATGATTCAAAGTAAAGTTCAAGTATGGTTCGAGTAAAGCTCAAGTATGGTTTAAGAAAAGATCAAAACTAATCAATGATACAAGGAGAAACTAAGACATTTGCAGCTCAAGCAAAGAATTTCAAAAGCCAAGTTGAAGAGAATATCAAGCTTGTCATACAAAGTTTTAGGAAATATGTTGTAAGTATTTCAAAAGCTAAAATATCATTTGAAATATGCTTTGAAGCTCTTTCAAGAGATTATAAGGACTTAAAGACCTATTTAAAGAATATTGAAACAAGTCTTGTAAAAATCATAAGAGAGCAAATCAGTTTTTAAAGAAAAATATTTTCTAAAACAGGTTCTTGGCAGATCAGATGACTGAACTTCATGTTCAGACATTTGAAGAATTACTTCAGACATCTGAAGATTAAGTGCAGACGTCTGAAGATTTTATGGAACAAAACAGAAAGAGGCAGTAGCAGTTCAGACGTCTAAACTCGTGACTTCAGACATCTGAACCTGGCACCTTAGACGTGTGAACCTTATCTTCAGATGTCTGACCCTATGTCCAGTTGAAATTTTAAAGGGTTTCAAGAACTTCAGATGTCTGACCTCGAAATCTCAGACATCTGAACACTGTTCAATGGGCAAATTTTAAAAATTATATTTTTTAAATTATAGCTGTTTGAACCCCAAATTTTTAACAACTTGAGAAAGTCTTTAAGGAAAATCTTGCAACAAGGAAACATGTTTTGAAAGCCTATAAATACATGGTTCTTGTAAATCAAAAACATGCCAAGCATTGAAAATCTCTCAAGCTCTCTTGCTCTCAAAATCTCTCTTTGATCAAACTCTTGCAAGCTGAAAGTATTGTCGTTCTGATACTCTTGATCATCAAATCCTGAAGAAAGATTACAGATTTCTCGTCTGGAGAAAAGGAATTTGGTGAAATCTCTGTTAAAGCTTCAAAAGTTTATTTCTTGCTTGATATTTATCTTTTGAAGTACATAGTTTCTATTTGTACTAATCTGCTCTTTGTGTGAGCATCTCTTGTACACCAGCTTTTTGATATCTCTTTTGTAGATTTTGGACGATTCCAGGCTATTGGATTGTTGACCAAACAAGGGTAGATTTTTTGGAGAAGGCAAGCTCTAGCCTTGGCCAAGGAGTGATTGTAAACAGGCATTGTTCCACCCGGTAACGGAACTGCTATAGTGGAAACCTTTGGTGTTTTGCCAAGGGCGAGGACGTAGGCTGTGTTGAAGCCAAACCTCATAAAAAATCTTGTGTCTTTATCTTTTCTTTACTTTATATTCTCTGTACTTGCTGTTATTGTATGATTTAAAAGTGCAAGTTGCAGGTTTTAAAGTGAGAAAGAAAAAAAAGACTCTTGATATTTAGAAAGTACGTTTTGATTAACCGTTTGCGGAAACCCAAATGGGAGTACGTTGGTTAATCTGTGGAAATCTTGATCAAGAAAAGTTCATACTAAGAGCTTACTCAAAGAAGGTGGTAAACATTTACAAGGAAATTATTAAAAGCACTAATATTCTTGGTTGAGTGGTTTAATTACTTTCGTCTCATTGATTGGGTTGTTAATTTAAATTTCAGTATTATCAATTGTGATTGTATTTTTCTTAGTATCATAAGCAAAAGTTTAAAAATCATTAAAATTATAAAGAATCCATATCACACCCCCCCTCTTGGGAAGCTATTCCTAATTTCAGTTCCTTAGAGCTTCAAAAAATCAACCTAGACACAGGGTCAGGTGACTGAAGTTGGGGATCAGTCTTCTGAAGTGTCAGGTTCAGATGACTAAAGTCTAAGTTCAGTCTTCTGAGGTGCTTCTATTAGGTTCTATGTTTCACCATAACTTCTTCAGATGACTGAACTTAATCTTCAGTCTTTTGAAGAAATTCTTCAGACAATTGAGGTTATCTTCGGTCTTTTGAAGTTCAATCTTCAGACGACTGAACGTGAAGTTCAATCTTATGAACTGATCAATTCTTGGATTTTTTCTTTTTAATTTGAAAAATCTATTTTGCTCTCTTTCTTGACTCTTTTATAAAACATTTTTCGGGGTTTTAAAAGTATTTCTAAGTCCATGAATGTCCCCTAATGATGTTCATGAGATGGTTGAGTCCAAAGTTCATTCTAAGGTATGTTGAGCCTCAAATTAAATCATATGAAACATGTGCATACATAAATTCTAAATACCCATTCCCATGATGTTCTTGAACTTGTTGCTTGCATCTTCATTCTTCAACTCTTTTAGTTCCATGGATTTTGCCAAGATGTGTATGCTTTAATCTTCATGGCTTTCATAACTTATTATCTTTCCGTGCATGCTAAATATTGTTCATGTTCACAATCTCAATGCACATATCAAATACCAAGTGATTTTTCATTATCAAAATCGGATTGGACTCATAGAGTCAACAATCTCCCCCTTTTTGATGATGACAAGTACACGAGCATAAAATATACAATGGGTTACGCCTAACAAGGCTTCCCCTCAAATAATGCATCAAATATTGAGTAAGTGAAATATGCTCACGCCAAATGAAATATTCAGTAAGTGAAATATGCTCATGCCAAATGAAATATGCTCATGTTTATACACTAGTTGTTTAGCTTGATTCTTCTCCTATAGCTTGATTTTTCTCCCTCTATACACAATTAGTTTTGCCCACAGTTTTTGCTCCTGATTTTTCCACAATTTTTGCTTTTCGCTCCTGATTTTTCTCCCCCTTCTGACATCAACAAAAAGGTGTATAATAATACATGAGTGGACATAACCTTATGTTCTTCTCCCTTTGAAATCTTAAATATTTAAACTTGCTCAACCATAAAATTTGAAAAATTTTACTTTTCCCCCTTGCTAATGCATAAAGCTATGTTGTTGAATGTAAATTGCATTGTGAACATACACAGTGTGACAAATTTCAAAGATTATGTGAGGATTAACATGTGGAAGTTCATATTCTCTTATCATGATACCAAAAGTTGACTAATGTGATATCGAATGGGAACAAATGAGGCGATAATGAAATTTTTAACCAATTGTGAAAATTAAGTAACGTTGCTCCCCCTGAATTTTGTCATCTACAATAATTCTAAACAACCTCTCGACTATGCATCAGGCCTAATTCATGCCTATTTTGGATAAGCCTATCCTCCACAAGTGGTTTCGTGAATATGTCCACCCATTGTTCATCCGTGCACACAAAATAAAATGTCACATCTCCTTTTTGCACATGATCACGAAGAAAGTGATGTCGTATTTATATATGCTTAGTTCGTGAATGTAAAATGGGATTCTTCGAGATGTTTATTGTACTCATATTATCGCATCTTATAGGAATTGTGCCATAGCTTAATCCAAAATCTGTCAGTTGTTGCTTTATGTATAGAGTTTGAGCACAACAACTTCCTGTCGCTGCGTATTTGGCCTTAGCTGTGGAAAGAGTAACTGAATTCTACTTCTTGGAAAACCAAAAGACTAACGAATGTTCTAAGAAATGACATGTACCACTCATGCTCTTCCTATCCACTTTGCTATCAACAAAATCAACATCTGAATAGCTAATAATCTCAAAAGATGTCTACTTATGATACCATAACCCAAGTTCCACGATTCCTACTAGGTATCTAAGTATTTGTTTGATAGCTAACAAATGTGACTCTTTTGGTGCCTCCTGAAATCTTGCGCACAAACGTATGCTAAACATTATATCAAGTCTACTGGCAGTCAGATATAGTAAGCTAACAATCATTGCACGATATAACTTGACATCTATTGGTATAACTTGTTCATCTTTGTCTAATTTCAATGAAGCGCTCATAGGTGCATCTAATATTTTTCCATCTTCCATATTAAACTTTTTGAGTAGATCTCTAATATACTTCGATTGATTTATAAATATTTCATGTTTCTCTTATTTGATCCGAAGTTCTAGGAAGAAATTTAGTTCAACCATCATGCTCATCTTAAATTTAGTTCACCCATCTTGCTCATCTCCAAATATGATGTCATCTATGTATACTTGAACTAGGAGCAATTCATCTTTCTTAGACTTTATAAACAGAGTTGTATTTATCCTTCCTCTGATAAATCCATTTTCTAATAGAAAACCACTTAACCTTTCATACCAAGCTCTAGGAGCTTGCTTTAAACTATACATGGCTTTTGTTAATCTATAAACGTGATCTGGATTGTTATGATTTTCAAAGCCTGGGGGTTGTTCTACATATACCTCTTCACTTATGTAGCAATTTAAAAATGCGCTCTTGACATCTATTTGATATAGCTTGAAATCCTTATAAGCAGCATAGGCTAAAAGCATTCAAATGGCTTCCATTCTAGATACAAGTGCAAAGGTTTCTTCAAAATCTATTCCTTCTTCATGGTTATATCTCTGAGCTACTAGTCTAGCCTTATTTCTAATAACTATCTCATGTTCATCTTTCTTGTTCTTATATATCCATTTTGTTCCGATGATTGTCTTATCCTCAGGTCTAGGAACTAATGTCCATATTTTGTTTCTCTCAAACTGGTTTAACTCTTCTTCCATGGACAACACCCACGATTCATCCTCAATTGCTTCACTCACATTCCTAGGTTCTTCTTGAGATAGAAAGGCAAAATGACTAATCATATTCCAAAGTGAGGATCGAGTGGCTACTCCATGTAATGGTTCACCTATTATTTGATCAATGGGATGATTCTTTATATACTTCCATTCTCTTGGTGGTTCATTAACCTCATTTTCAATTTGATTAATTTCAGTAGATGGTTCTTTAGTTTCACTTTTCTTTCTAGAATCATCTTTAATGGATAGTTCTTCAAATACCTTATTTATCTCAATTTCATCTTCATCGGTTCTTTTTTAGGAGGGGTTTGACTCATCGAATTCTACATTAATGGATTCTATAACAGTTAATGTTCATTTTTTGTATACTCTTTAGGCCTTACTATCTAAGGCATACCCTAGGAAGCTACCTTCATCTGATTTCACATCAAACTTTCCTAGATGTTTGTTGTCTCTAAGCACAAAACATTTACAGCCAAAGACGTGAAAATATGATATGCTTGGTCTATGGCCATTCCATAATTCATATGGAGTTTTATTAAGAGATGGTCTAATCAAAACACTATTCAGAACATAGCAGGTGGTATTTACTACCTCAGCCCAGAAATACTTAGGTAATTTATGTTTGTTAAGCATAGTTCTGGCCATTTCTTGTATATACATATTCTTCCTTTCAACTACACCATTTTGCTGTGGTGTTCTAGGAGCTAAAATTTATGTGCTATTCCTAACGAATTGCAATAGTCTTCCATGCTTTGATTTTTAAATTCTCTACCCCTATCACTTCGAATTTTAGTGATAGTATATCCCTTTTCATTTTGGATTTTCTTGCACAGGTTTATGAATTGTTCACACACTTCATCTTTGTGAGCTAAGAAAAGTACCCATGTATATCTTGAAAAATCATCAACTATGATGAATGCGTATAATTTTCCTCCTAAACTCTGAATTGGGTTTGGACCAAATAAATTTAAGTGTAGCATTTGAAGTGGCCTAGTAGTGGAGATTTCTTTCTTATTTTTAAAGCTCATTCTTGCTTATTTTTCTAGTTGACAAGCCTCACAAATTTTATCTTTGACGAATTTTGTGTTAGGCAATCCCTTAACTAAGTCTCCCTTAACTAGTTTAGATATTAAGTCCATGTTTGCGTGTCCTAGTCTCTTATGCCACATCCAACTAATTTCATTCATAGCAGAGAAGTATGCCACACTCTATGAGGTTAAGTTATCAAAACTGGTAGTATAAACGTTTTCATGACTCTCAACAGTGAATAGTATCTTATTATCAGTTTTGTGTTCAACAATGCACTTGTCATGTTCGAAAAACACTTTGTAACCTTTATCACACAATTGGCTTGTACTGAATAAGTTGTGCTTTAAACTATCAACCAGTAAAACATCATCAATAATTAGTGATGAATCATTACCAACTTTACCTACACTTATGATCCTTCCTTTAGCGTTATCCCCAAAAGTGACAAATCCTTCATCCTTGGGTGTGATGGATGTGAACTTCGCTTTATCCCCGGTTATGTGACGTGAACATCCGCTATCCATATACCATATGCTTTTTTGAGGAGGATGATCTTAAGCATATCTGCAAGACACAATCAAATAACTACTTTTGGTACCCAGATTTTCTTGGGTCCATGGGGATTAGTACTAGATTCTCCTTTGACTTTCCAGACTTTCTTAATTTTGATATCTTTATTTTTGAAAGGATAAACAAATTTTATGTGACCCAGCCTTTAACATTTAAAACATGTAATATTTTTATGATAGTCTTTAGATGGAACATATGATTTTTTACTCTTTTACAAAATATCCTATGTATAGATGTCTATGTTTTAGAAATTCCTTCCCATTAAAACCAAGACCTTCCTTTTCTAGGGAATTTCTTTGAGCACCTAGGAGTTTTTCAAAATTATTTTGTCCTTCAGTAAATTTACAAATAATCTCAGATTTATCTTTCAAATTTTTTTTCTAACTCCTCAATTTTTTCCTTGACCGTCATAAGAGATGCATGAGATTCATTTTGGCGTTCAACTAAACTTGAAAGTTCTTTGACTTTATTTTTCAAATTAGAAAATTTCTTAGTTTTCTTCTTAAGCATTTTAATAGAGTATAAATATTTTTGTTTCAGTTCATCATATGAAAACATGTCATTCCCATATCAGAATCAGTAGAATAATAAGAAGATGATGAGAATGCAGATGTACCTCAAGGTCATCATGTTCCATTAGACACAGATTGACAATCTCGTCATCACTAGATTCAAATTCTGAATAATTTGTGTTGTGCGAATCCCAACAGACTTTTAGCTCCTTCTTCTTTTTCTTGGAGGCATTCATTAGTTTGGGACACTCAGGCTTGATGTGTCCAACCTCTCAGCAGTTGTAGCATGTTGGTGGATCTTCCTTCTTATTCTTCATGTTTGACTCTCCTCTTTCTGATTTTGAATTCCGAAATTTTCTATTGAACCTCTTATTTTTCTTCAAGAACTATCCGAACTTCTTTGTTAGCAAGGTCATATCGTCTTCTATATCAGAATCACATCCTTCACTAAAGTTGTTTGAAGATGCCTTAAGCGCCGTAATTTTCTTTGCCTTATTTTGCTCACTTTTCCTTTTATTCATTGCAAGCTCATAGGTGATGAGCGATCCAATGAGTTTGTCAACCGACGTATCCTTGAGATTTCTTCCTTCTGCTATTGCTATAGCTTTCACTTCCCAAACTAGAGGTAGTCCCCTGAGTATTTTCCTAATCAACTCATAAGTTGGGTAAGTTTTTCCAAGTGCATTTAAAGAATTAGTGATGTGTGTGAATCTAGTGTACATGGATTGAATAGATTCATCATCTATCATTTTAAATGCTTCATATTCACTAGTGAGCATGTCTATCCTACTATATTTGACTTCCTTGATGCCTTCATATGTAACTTCTAATTTTTCCCAAATTTCTTTAGCAGAGTTAGATACCATTACCCTATTAAATTCGTTTACATCTAATGCACAAAAAAGCAAGTTCATCGCAGTAGATTTTATTTGTACCGATTTCCAGTCCTCTTTAGTATGCTCATCTTCAGTTTTAGGTACATTTACCTTATCAATTACTTTCATGGGAACATGATTTCCCTTAGTAACTATTTTCTATACCTTCCAATCTACATTTAATAGGTATATGCTCATCCTACATTTACAATAGGTGTAATTTACACCACAAAAAATTAGTGGTCTAGTGGATGAGTGTCCCTCACCGAATGGAGTTACACCAATGTGTGTCATGTGATCTTTTTACAAATGAACTATTAAGTCTACGTAAACCTGCTCTAATACCAAATGTTGATTTAGGTGTAATTCCAAGAGGGGGGGGGGGTGAATTGGGTATTTTAAAATTCTTTAAAACCTATTTACCTCTTAGTCCCTCTTTCTAAATTTAACAAATTACTTATCAAGTTCATGTGAGGTTATTCAACATATATACATGCAATATAAGTAATGAAGTGTGTTGTAGAAATTAAAAAGATAAGGGAAGAGAGAAGGCAAACACAATTTTACGAGGTTCAGCCAACTCGGCCTACGTCCTCGCGTTGAGCAACCGACTCAAAGATTCTACTAAAATCCCTACTCCTTAAATTGGGATAGAGCTTCCCTTACATCCGCTGCTTACAAAAGGTACAACTTCCTCCTACTCCGCTACTTACAAGAGATACAGCTCTCTCCTCAAACCTGGTTCACAACCCGAACCGTGATTACAATATAATTTCCAATCTACAAAACACTCAATGTTGCTTCTAACAAAGCTAGTGAGTACAATTGAAATTCTTAAAACATAATCATATTATCAAACTTGAAGCTCAAAATGTATGTAATGATACAATCGTTAATGAATGAATATGCTTCAACACACATTTTCCCTTTTATCAAAACTCCCGAGTAATGATATAACTAAAAGCTTTGGAGAAATTATGATTCGAGTTCAACTTCTTTAATGCACAGATATCAACCGTGATCTTATCAAAAGATTTATCGTGAATATTATAACGATAAAAATTAAGAAGTTTACTTCCAAATATTCAACCACAGTGCTATCTTTGTAATATGAAAATATATATATACGATATGTATTCCAAAGTTCAAAAACCTAATGTAATATTTTTCAGAAAATATCCCTCAATAATATATTCTTTTGAACACTAAGGATATTCAAACAAGTAGTTTTGTAATATTAAAAATATCAAGTCTTTGAATGAAAACTCACTTGACTCAAAAATATCTAATCAATGACAAAAACTTTTCTCAAGTGGTAATCTTGTCAAAATGATTTAATATATGCATAGTCAAGATCAACCTCTTAAAAAATATTCTAAAATGGATTTTGCAATGACAAGCTCTTTGAAAAATGGATATCAATCAGCAAATCAGTTTAGATGAAGAAACTTTATGAGAATAACTATTAATGAGCAGATTGATTTGCCAAACCTCAGTACCAAAAATGAAAGCACAATGATAGCTAGATGGCCTTTTGAAAATCGAGATAACTTTAACTCCGATTCAGCTTTGAAATCCCAGGAAAAAGTTTCAGTAATATGTTCAAAATTATGCTAAACATGCAATCAGCTCAATCGTATGCCAAAGGTGTTTTCTTTTCTCTTCTCTTCTTGTTCTTGTTGATCTTGGCTTGGGCACTAGGGTTTAGATGTTGAATATAGGGGTATCTTGCCCTTAGAATGAATCTTAGTCATTGGATAAAAAAGTAGCTCGCGTGTTCTTTCATTAAAAAATTAAATTTTAAACATTCCCGCAGGTTCAGACGACTAAGGTTAAAAGCCCCGATGACTAAAGTTCCTTAGAGCTTCGAAAAATCAACCTGGACGCAGGGTTAGATGACTAAAGTTGGGGTTCAGTCTTCTGAAGTATCTGGTTCAGATGACTGAAGTATGAGTTTAGTCTTCTAAGGTGCTTCTGCCAGGTTTTGTGTTTCACCATAATATCTTTAGACGACTGAACTTAATCTTCGGTCTTCTGAAGAAATTCTTCAGACGGCTAAGGTTATCTTCGGTCTTTTGAAGTTGAATCTTCAGACGATTAATCATGGAGTTCAGTCTTCTAAACTAACTAATTCCTGGATTTTTTCTTTTTAATTTGAAAAATCAGTTTTGCTCTCTTTCTTGGCTCTTTTATAAAACATTTTTTGAGGTTTTAAAAATATCTCTAAGTCCATGAATGTCCCTTAATGATGTTCGTGAGATGCATGAGTCCTAAGTTCATTCTAGGGTATGTGGAGCCTCAAATTAAATCATATGAAACATGTGAATACATAAGTTCTAAATACCCATTCCCATGACGTTCTTGAACTTGTCGCTTGCATTTTCATTCTTCAACTCTTTTAGTTCCATGGATTTTGCCAAGATGTGTATGCTTTAATCTTCATGGCTTCCATGACTTATTATCTTTCTGTGCATGCTAAATATTGTTCCTAATCACAATCTCAATGCACATATCAAATACCAAGTGATTTGTCATTATCCAAACCGGATTGGCCTCATAAAGTCAACAACCAGTTTAGTAAATAAAAGATGGGAACACGTGCAGCATAGTCATACCATTTTACATACAGAGATATAACCTTATTACATATAGATTCCTTCATACATGACTCCATTATACATACACTCCGCAATATTTCAATCATGCAAAGCTCAACACAACACAACCATCTCAAGAGACCACTCACAGAGAATCAGCCTTGGTTATAATTTAGAGTTAATATTAGCATGTAAATCCCAGTATGAATAGGCCACTTTTGATGGCATATGTAAGGTACATGATTTGTATCACTCAGAGTGCTCTAGGACACCTACAGAACGGTCATCTTGACTCAACCTCACTGGTTTATCCCCTAAAACCACACTCGAGAGAATGGGTTCACTCTCATATGTCATGATCAAATGTCCCACATATTTGAAGAACTAACACTAGAAATGTGGAGTGGACTAGTCTTATAGGAAAGGAATCCAGCCTTTACTAAGGTGTCGGGTCCTTCACCTAGCATCTTCCTACTTACTCGCCACATTCAATGAAGACGACCCTAGATTAACTTACTCCCAGAATGAGCGTGAATTTAGTAGATGCATTGGTTAGCAGAAGACCCTTCATACGTGCATATTTGTAGTGTCGTGTCCTTAGTTTGACCTCTTTATATTTGCTCAAAGTAGGTGTATGTTTTTCTCTGCTTAGATTTTTCTTCCTTGTTCATTTTCATGGTCAGCTAAGACAATCATCACATTCTTATATTGTCTTGTTTCCAATGGGAATGTAACTCGAATAGGTGTCCATGGAAAAAGTTTGTCTCCAAGGGTGGCTTAACTTTTGTGTCTTGAGTCAGCTACAAGACTTAGATTTATATCTCCCCATTTGATGTTACCTCTAGGCTATCAAATACAAGAACAAGGACTAGTTGAGAAAGGGAATCCAGCAAAAGAAGGAATGTTGAGTTTTATAAACCTAGAGTTTGATGTCAAAAACTCGAGAAATGAATGAATGACTCAACAGTACCTCACAAGGTGTCATAGTTGTCACGGTTGCTCTCTCAGTGCTCTTAAAGAACCTTAAATGCTACAAATCATGTGTAAGTGTGTTTTTAGCCCCATGAAGTACCATGTAAATACAAAATTTTACACCGCAGTATTAACCAAAACAAACCACTAGTCAACTACCGAGAGTAATATAAAGTTATCGGCCATGTTATGTGAATTTTACACAACTAATTCACTACATTGTTAGTGAACATAATGAAATCATGTAGCTAAGAAGACTATGCATGTAACACTAGGTTATATAGGTGTATGTAGACAATATAAAATATATGTTAGCATGGTTCACTGGAGATTTTTCAAAAATTTTAAAATGTGTCATTTTTGTGCATAAAATGTGCCATGCAGTGTGCCACCTCCTATCCCCAACTTAGAACTTCAGTGTCCTCACTGAAGTGTAGAAATAAAAATAGAACTTGGGCATGGGAGGGAATAGTGCATGGTGCTAGTAATAACAAATAGTGTATCTGTATATCATAGAATCTAGAAATAATATGCACGCAAATATATAATGTAGCACCAAAGACACGTAATAGCCGAAAGCACCATGTATCTTGATTCATATTTTAAGATATACAATGTAGAAAGGAATGTTACAAAGATTGGTACTGGCAACAAAAACATGGTGCAGTGAAAGATTTAGGAAAGAAAAGAAAAGAAAATCCAATAGAATCGTGCCATAAAAGCATAATACAAAAGGGGTTTATACAATAAGAAGCTGAACCGATCATCCCATTCCTAGCCTAATTATTCCCAAGTGCCCTGCCGGCATCACTATCACTAGTATCCCCAGAAGTCGCAGCAAGAGTGCGCAGAGCATCCTCTAGTCTCACGTGAGCATAGGAACCCGATGCAGGTGGTCCCAATGAAGTGGAGGTATATTGTGTAACCCTAGGAGGAGCTAGTGATATTGTTGCAGATGCCTGAAAGAGACGCAAGGTTGCCTTATTCACAACATTCGGAATAGTAGTGAGAACCATTTGAACACCCTGGTAGAACTATGCCCATAAGGTAGGATATTTTTCAAGGATGAAGGATTGGAGGAATGTCAGTTCTTGACATAGTTGGCAGTTCAACACAAATATGTGATACCGAAGGATGGGGGGAAGGCGACGGAGCATCCGTATATGGAAAGTGACTGTGAGTTGAAAGAGCATCAGATGGTGGTCGAGAAGGCATAATGGGGAAGAACTAAGGACTGTCCTAATGGCCACAAGCATGGACCTAATGAGAAGATTCCAGAGAGGAATCAGAAGGAGAAGACATTTTAAGGAAGTGCGATGGCTCCGGTGGCACGGGCGAGAAGAGGGCGACTATGATCGACCAAGCTATAATGAGAAGGTGGGAGATGAAGTGCCAGGGTCAAGCAGGTTTCAAACAACTTCTTGGTGTTTCCGACCAGGGCGCACTCAGCTTAGTGCTGGTCGTGGACATGGTCGACCCTCTCAGTATTTTCAAATCTCAGAATAGCGCAAGGGCTAAACCAAGTCGCTCCTTTTAGTTGAACTCCCAAATTATCCTAAAACCTACTCTAAAGATGATGAACTCTAGTTAGTCTACCCTAAATACCCTGAAGGAATCAAAAAGAAAAGAAAAACTATCGGGTTGCCTCCTGGAAGCACTAAGTTTACCGTCTTTAGCCAAATGCATTGAAGCTGAACTAGAACTCATCCTGGTTCCAAGTTAACATTAGTTTTCCCCCTTTTCTCCCTCACACCCAAAGTTGTATACCACCAACTTATTTTTAGAATTGGGGACCCAACCATGTTTTGTTATAAATTGGTTGAAAGGGTCCTTAAATTCAGCGGTGGTAGGTTTTTCAAGTTGAAGTGCATTCTCCAATGGGTCTCTCCATAGTATTGAAGAAGTTGCTTCCCTAATAATTTTGTCAATTATATCTTCATCCAAAGCTTGGATGACATTAAGTGGATGTTGAGAGGCATTAAATATGTTCAGCTTAAGTTGCTTATGGCCCTATGAGATGTCCATAATCTTCGTCCTACATTGAACGCAAGCATTGGCTGTGGCTAGGAATGGTCGTGCCTAAAGGAAAGGAATCAGATTTGTGGAAGTCTCCATATCTAAATTGATAATGGAAATCTCTCACCTTGACTACCACGTCTTCTACCACACCCCGGGGTTGCTTAAGAGATTGATCAACAAGACACAAAGTGACCAAGGTGGGCTGTAACTCTCTAGGCTAAATTTCTAATAGGCCAAGTATGAAAGGATGTTCATACTTGCTCCTAAATCTAAAAGAGCCCTATCAATGGTGTAACTACCAATTACACATGAAACATTGGGTGAGCTGGGGTCTTTTGGTTTAAGAATTAAGCGTCGTAGTATCATAAAGCTCATGTACTTGGCCTGCTTAACTAAACCATCCATGTGCACCCTTGACCCTATCTCTTGTGTTGACAAGTCCCTAAGGAATTTGGTGAATGTGGGTGATAGCTTAATGTCATCTAGGAGAGGCTTGTCCATTCTCACTTGGTTAAACATGTACCAGTTCGACTCAGTGGAGGCCTTTTTCCTAAATATAGATGGTGAAAGCAGGGTTGCAGGATGTGTCACTGAGGAGCTGTGAAAAGCCCTATGGGAGGCAAAGTGAGGTGGGGTTCTTCTAGTGTTGGTTTGCCATCAAATTCCAAATGCGATTTACTTTAACTGATGAAGATGATTGGACTTAAAAACTGTTTCTTTTGAAAAAAAAAAGAAAGGATATGATGGAATTTTGATTCGAAGCCAAATAAAATGTTTGTTTTGGTTTGAAATCAAAGAGTAATGGAGACCATCATTGAAATCTCTTAAATAAAATCAGGGATTGAATGATTGATGCAAAAATTAACTGATTAGAATTAGGGATTAATGGTTGTTAGCTTTGGTGTATTCCCAAGAAGGGGGTGAAATGGGTATTTAAAAATTTATGCCCTAGGTGAGTATCCTAGCAACAATTTATTCACAACTCTATGGTCAGTCTAGTCTGAGTAAAGTAAATCAATTATAATATCTACCCAAAATTAAATCATGCACTTTAATTAACTACACATGCACTAGAAAGCAATAAGGAAAGTGACACGCAGGAATGTTATCGAGGTTCAGCTAACTGTGCCTACGTCCCCGCCTCTAGCTCGCAAGCCCAAAGGTTCCACTAATGCTTAGTTAATGGGTGGAGCGGCATCGATTACAAATAGGTTAATTAGCACAGGGCTGATCTCAACCTTTACAAATTCTCCTTGCGGGGTGGAGAAGACCCTAGGTCAAATTCACAGGGCTGACCCTAACCTGATCCTTTCGGGCTAGATCAAACCCTCTCAGGCCATGCCTGGAAATACAACAATATTTTTCACAATAAACTAGTACAGTGATTATGCTTTCTTGTAAAGCAAATATGTACCCAATATAAGCGCAATCTAATCAATGCACCTCAATGATGTATGAACTGTAAGCTCGGTGCTCTCTGTGTGCAATCAACACTCAGACCAATGACTTTATCTGTTAAAGCACAAGCGTGTATATCAATCAAGCTATTTTTTGAAAACTATATAAACCATATCTCAATCTCAGATCAGGGTTTCAAAGATGTTAGCAATAATATTCAAACAAACTCCAAAATATTTTCTTCAATGTAGCAAGCACAAGAGTTTTTTGAAATCAAGCTTTGAAAATGATTTTTGCACACAAAAGTATAGGCTTAGGTTACTTGCAATGACAATGCAAGAACCACAACCTTCCAAGTCTTCCCACACAAGATTTATCAAGTTAAATCAGTGGTAGAACTTGATGCTTATACTCTCAATAAAATCAAATAAACAATATAATCTAATGAGAGTATGAGCAGGCTAGATTGGACACAAACACTTAAGAAATACTCACAACACTTGAAAGATCTAAGAAAATGAAGTGTGTGGGTGTTTTTGGAGTAGTATAGGCTAAAATAGGGTTTTGGATTTTGAGGGAATTTTGCCCTAATCAAATTTTCTAATATTTGCTAATTATGACAAATGAAAAAGTATTTATAGGTAAGGAAGGATTTTTGAGCATTGGGAACCCAATGGGAATAATTAAAAAAGTTTAAAACATGTTTACAAAAATTAACCCCATTTACCTCTTTAAAATAATCAGTACAAATATTTTAACCCACAAGGTTTGTGTTGCCGGCCTGAGGTTCGGGTGCCTGAATAGACTTTGTCATAAAATAATTTTAAAAGGGTTAGGGTGCTCGAAATTTTGCCCAGGTGGCTAAATCAAAGTCTGTAGCCATTGGCGCGCATTTCACGTGCCCGTTGCTAAGTTTGGTTAATCAAACCAGCAAGTTTTGTCGCCCGAGGTCTTTTTGAACGCAAAGGTTTGGCAGCCCGAGTTAGTGAAACTTATTTTGACATGGGTTTAGTCACGCTGGGGAGATACATTCATTGACATCCCAACGGTTTGGACACTCGACGTGTTTTGAACACTTAGGGTTCGGTCGCATGAAACCTAGTCAAATCGTTGACATCCCAATGGTTCGGGCCCTCGAGGTGTTTTGAACACCTGGGGTTCGATTGCCCAACCTCTCTTAAGTTTTTTGGTTTAAGTTCATTTTTAGCCAATTTAATTCCCCTGATATAATAAGTGATGATGGGGACTTATTTGTGCATATGTGCTAGGACCTAGGGTCTTTCTAAGGCCTTTTTAAATACACCAAAGGACCTGGGTCTACCGAAGGTGATCCCTAAGGTTTTTCTAAGGTCTTGAGCTTATAAGTTCCTACATGCATGCAATGCAGATTATTACAGACCTTTACCCTATAAAACTATTACAGACCCAAATAATATAAATTACAACAAGAAGATTGTCTTCAGGGTCTTCAATTTTCAAGTCTTCATGTGCCATCAAATGATCTTTTTATTATGAACCTGCATACAAACTTGACAAACAGTAAATACCAAGAGTATTTGTCATTATCAAAATCGGGTGTGACCTATAAGGTCAACATTCTCCCCCTTTTTGATGATGATGAATAGACCATGCAAAAAGTGGGTATAGCCTTGAAAGGCTCCCCCTGACAATATGCATAATGTTAAAGTTAAAGATTTATCAATTTTACTACCTAAGTTTTTCCTCTCATCTCCATCTCCCCCTTTTGGCAACAGCAAAAAGGGTTATAAAATAAATAGCCATGGGCATTGGGTATAATGCATTTATGCACAAGATAAGTTTGGGAAATTTTAAAAAATTTTGCTAGCATGCCGTTTGAAAATTGAACATTTGTATAGAAATTACCTGATTGAGTTTTAAATTTACAATATAACCACAACAATCAACTCAACTAGTTCAATATTCTCAAAACATAGATATAACTATTAATCATGCAAAAGATATGATAGTCATGCATTTTATAGCACAAAAAACTTCATAGAGTATAAAGCATTGACGGGTTTAGCAATTAAGCACACAAACTCTATAACTGGTCGGTCATTAAAAATTAAAATGACATGAAAATAGAACTAGACCAGAATTATCCACAAACCATAGAAATTTAAATCATATTACAAGACCCATGAAAGATTTGAGTTAAAAGCACATGACATATGATACCAAATAGAAGGTTTTAGCATAAAATAGTCTAACTAGTTCGCATGCATTTTTATGTGAAGTTGTTGAACCAGTTATGCAATTTTAAAAACATATATGTATATATTTAAAATTAAATCCCCTTTAGGATGTTGCCAAGAGATGCTGGGGGTGATGCTTGCAAAACAAACTTCAAAGATCATTCAAGCAAGCACAATTTTTCTGGTAGGCATTTGAGCAGAAAATAAAATATGACCAGAAAAATAAACCATGTAAATCCTAAGAATATAGAAAATTAAAAAAAAAAAGGATCATATGGCAAACAAAAACATATGCGGCAAAGAAATATATATAACCTTAATATTTTCACAAAGATCATTTCAGTTAAGCACATGCCACAGTGAGTTCACAATAGATCTAAGCTAAAAATACTGGTGAGCATAACAAGATAGGATTTTAATTTAAGATGCTCCCCCTATCAATTTGAATTCTAACTTAGATGCAATAAGTTGTTTATACCCATTAAAGACCATTTTCAATATGCTTAGTAGTATAAGCCATCATTTTAAATCTCTTGAAATAAATATACTTGTAAAGATTAATTTACTCTTCTATGCAACCAGTATAGCTATCCCTATGTATTACACATGCATCAAAAAAGATATACTAAGGCATGAAATGATACTCATAACCTAGACCAATCCATATATATTCATAGACCATTAAGCACATGGTATGATGTTTAGGGTTTTCTGAAGAGCCTCGATATTCAAAAGGTGAATTGATACATATGAGATCATTATTTTCAATCTCTAGGGATGGAGCTGAGCTCTCCTAAATATGTGATGATTATGCAAGGATGAAAGATTGATATTTCTATTTAAGTTTTCACTCATCCTTTCAAAAATATTTTAACGTTTATTTTATCATAATCATCTTTGTACAAAGTTTTACTTTTGGGAAAAATCTATCAAAAATTCGGCAGCATGTCGTCTGTAAATTGGACGTTTTCCCATAAAACTTGTACCTGATAGGTTCAAATAAGTAATTTATAATTCAGTTGAAGGAACATGAGAATCTATATTCCACTACCAGCATGCAATTTGCATCAACTGCATCCACCATGCAGGAGGCTTTCAGCATAAGCATGCAATCCAATAGTTCTAATATATGCTATCCAACAATGATATAATCATTAGACAAACAATCGATAGTGGGTTGTAGAGTTATTCACATCAAGGGACATAAGCAAATAATAATGTGAGAGCATTAAATTTATTTAGATGTGAAAGAGAGATGCTCCCCCTGAGTTATGCACTTATTCAGTTTATGCCTTTTTCTTAATTATCAATTTTCTTTAGCCAAAGTTATTAGGATTTTCAATGAATTTAGACTTGGCATGAATGTTTTAGGATTATTAGACTTGGCATTAAGATGATAAGCTTATGTCTGCCTCTTTTCTTAAGAATCTGAATACGTGTAAGAGGCACAAGATCGAATGGCGTTGAATTTTAACTACATATGCATAGGCATCTTTCAAATTTCTTTTCATCATCTAGATTTGAAACCTAGTGCAATCACTTTAGCCATTCGACACATTTCAAACAATTTTAAGCTCTAAAGGATTTGATTTTAATGTTCGAGAGCTTATGAAAATAATTCAAATGAATACTCTTAACAATTGAATTCAGAAGAGTATTCAGAAGTGAGCACATGTGGACAATATTAAAATAGTTTTATGATAGGGCATATGTCCAAACTATTTTGACAAAGAGCTACAAGGAAAACATGATTTTTGAACATAGCTCTTCGGTGATTGGAAGTATTCTTTAAATATGACAAGAGTTTGGAACAAGGATACAAACCAAGAAAAGGATGAATATTTACCTAGTGTGATTATGGTTTGGTAAAGAGTCCTATGGAAAGGATGGTGAACCAGAATAGAGGATTTTACATTTTAAGTATAAAGAGGACATTTTGATTCCCTTACTGATTGCCTCAAATTTTGATTACGAGAGATGTCTTTTTAAATAAGCACTTGTATAATAGGCATCTGTGATCATTAGTGCTTAAGCCCAGAGTAATGACTGCTACTTGTTCAAGGCTTTAAAGTTCAAGGATGGGTTAAGGATTAAATGATATATACTGTAAGGCCAATCCCCTAAACCAAACGCTTGTGTTATGGACAACAGTGGCTAAACTTAAGAAAATTTATCTTTAAGCATGAGTTAAGCATTTGAATTATTTACCAAGCAAAAATACTTTGTCCATTTTGAAGTGGATTTTCATTCAAGTATGCTACAACCAATGTTTTCATATTTTGTCCAATCACCATGATATTTCTTCTTTAAGTGATTAGATTGGATATTTTACTTGAATTTTCATATTAGCTTAATTATCTAGGATTCGTAGTGTTCAATATAGTGTATAGTGAATGCATCTACTAAGAATTTTCATTTTAAGCACCAACCACTTCCCTAGCCTACAGTCATCACTACCCTTAAACCTAGGAACTAAGGAAGAATTAAAATAAATATCTAATTCTTATTTGATCCCACTCTCCCTCAAGTCCTACTGGGTTTGCCTTCCTGATAACCCACATTATTTCTTTTTCTAAGCCTCAGACACATATATGTTGATAGTTAAACCAAACGTGCCCTTTTCTTATACAAGATAAGCAAGCTTTATACGTGCATGAAGGATTATGCTTATTTATTCTAGTTTTAATCATCAAGGCATTACTGTGGGTTTGATAAACAGAACATGAACCCTTTCTAAAAATATTTTTTATTTTAACTATGAAGCGTTCGTTATGATTATTCTTGTCATTTTCAGTTTTAATTATACTTCTTGAATAATCATTTATCTCTTTCTCTAAGCAGATGATTTTCAAAATCTTCACAAACTTTTTCTTTTCTAAGATGGCATGATAATTTTTCAAATCTCTTAATTGATTTGCCAATCTTTTATTTTCATTTTTCACCACAATTTCCTGCTTAGATAATCTAACTAGAAAGTTATGAAATTTAAATGAAGCCCTTTTTAGTTCTCCATATGAGGGCATGATTTTAACATTTAGTTCATCACATAATTCATCATAAGATATATAATAGTAATTATATGAATCATTGCATGCAGTAATATCATCAGAAACAACATATGATTCATCATAAGTTATATCACAACATTTTTCATATGAATCATCACATGTATTATCAACAGAATGTCATAAAATTCAATAGATGATTCATTATTTGACATATCATAACATTCTGCAATAGAATCATCTACATAGGCTGACATAGGAACATATACATCTCTATCTGTTAATGCAATTGCCCTATTATTTACCACTTCCTGAGCGGTGGTCACATTCTCCTGGGACTCTCCATATCTCTTGTCCAACTTAATCCAGATCTCCTGTGCACTACTACATGCCATAATTTCATAAAGAATATCAGTATCTAAACCACAGTACAATAACTCTGTGGCATTTGAATTTGCATGCATTAAATTAATATTATTTTTTATTGGCATACAATTTGCCTTATCAATCTCTTCCTAGGCACTCCGATTAATAGATTTTATAAAAATGCTCATTCGAATTTTTCAGTGGGTGTAGTTTACGCCCGAAAAAAATGGAGGACTGGAAGGCGACTGTCCCTTTCCGAATGGGGATACACCAATGTGAGCCATCTCGATCTTTAAGCAAAAATGTTTAAGTCAATGCTATAAGGCTCTGATACCAATTGTTGGCTTTGGTGTATTCCCAAGAGGGGGGTGAATTGGGTATTTAAAAATATATGCCCTAGGTGAGTATCCTAACAGAAGTATATTCACAACCCTATGGTCAGTCTAGTGCAAGTAAAGTAAATCAATTATAATATCTACTGAAAATTAGATCATGCACTTTAATTAACTACACATGCACCAAAAAGTAGTAAGGAAAGTGACACGCAGGAATGTTATCGGCGTAGGTATGGTCGGTAAGGATCCTTCCTTGATTATTGATAATGTTCTATTAGTTCATGGCTTGAAGCATAATTTGTTGAGCATTAGTCAATTTTGTGATAAAGGCTATAAGGTTTCATTTGAAATTGCTAAATGCATAGTTGAAAGTAAATCAGATCATAAAATTATTTTCACTGCAGATCGCCATGAAAATGTATATACTACTACTTTTGATAATCTAGTTTCGCAACAAGTAACTTGTTTTTCTATAATCAGTGAAGCTAGTTGGTTATGACATAGGCACTTAGGACACACTAGCATGGATTTGTTGTCAAAACTAGTGAGAAAAGACTTAGTGAAAGGCTTGCCTAAAACACCATTTGTGAAAGATAAAATCTATGATGCTTGTGAAATGGGTAAGTAAACAAAATCTAGCTTTAAGAAAAAGAAATTTATATCTACCACTAAACCACTTGAAATGCTTCACTTGGATATATTTGGTCCTAACTCTGTGCAAAGTCTAGGTTGAAAATCATATGCTTTTGTTGTTGTTGATGACTATTCTAGGTTCACATGGGTGTTGTTTCTCGCATAAAAATGAATCGTGTGAACAGTTTACTAAGCTATGTAGGAGAATTCAAAATGAAAAAGGTTATAAGATAACTCACATAAGAAGTGATAGAGGCACTGAATTTAAAAATGATGGCATAGAAAATTATTGTGACCTAGAGGGCATATCACATAACTTTTCTGCACCTAAGACCCCTCAACAAAATGGTGTAGTAGAAAGAAAGAATATATCATTACAAGAAATGGGTAGAACTATTCTAAATGAACATAAGCTACCTAAATATTTTTGGGCTGAGGTTATAAGTACTGCAAGCTATGTCATGAATAGGGTGTTAATTAGACCTTCAATTAATAAAATCCTATATGAATTGTGGAACAACCATAGACCCAATATTTCTTATTATATGTTTTTGGTTGTAAATGCTTTGTGCGTAGGGATAATAAGCATCTAGGGAAATTTGATTCTAAATCTGATGAAGGCATTTTTCTAGGTTATTCTCTTAATAGTAAAGCATATAGAGTTTTCAATAAAATAACTTTAATTGTCATTGACTCGTTCTGAGTTGTGCTTTCAAGTATAGAAGTGTCAAGTTGTATCAAGGATGAGTCCAGGATCGTATTCCACAGGGACCACTGAGTATCAAAGTATTTGTGAAAGTTTAGTGAAATCCTGTTGCTGTAAAATATGGGTTGAAAATCTTTTTGGTATTTTATGATTTTGAAAACAGTAAACAAAGTGGGAGATGCTTGAGTAAACTATCAAAATGAAACTGAAATTTTATCAATTTTGCAAAAATGTAAATCTAATAACGCAACCAAAAAAATTAACTGAAACAGTTTTACCAAACACTCGGGTTACGGGTCAATGTCTGCTTGCTTCCACCGTTTACTAATTTCTTAGGCCTTACTCCTCTTCTTGTTAATCCAATGAAGGCGTTAATAAGATGAAATTTTGTCACTAAAGATCGAGTAAATTGGCCACATCCAAACGGAAGAAAATAAAAACTCTTATTATGCATCAACTGAATGTCGTGTAAATTAGTTGATGAAAATCCTAGATTAAATCAAGGTTTTGATGTGCCTAACGTCAACAACAAAACAAGAAGCAAGAGCTAGCGATTTATCAACGATCCCTTCAATTTTCGGTTTTACCTAAATAAAAGTTTAACAATGATATCATAGGATAACTAATAAACCATGGAACGCAAACGACATCGACCCACACCCCGAGTTACCGAACTTAGCTACTCATACTTGCAATAGAAAAAAAATGGAAATCCTACGTCTAATCAAGCAAGTATCAAAACTCACGCTGACTAAAGACAATAACTTTGAACACAAAATTAAAACACGCACCAATAAAAACTCAATCAAACACATACGTAAACAATAAAAACCGAACCTTTAACAAAAATCACGAATAAAAATAATTAAATTAAAACGAATAAAAATTCACTGCTAAAATTACTTGAGAATTCAAATAAATAATTGAAATACAATATCATTCAAGATCAATTTTTTTTCCAATTAACTTCAATAAATAAAAACATTAATCATAACCAACTTAATAATGAGAGAATAAATAAAAGAAAAGCAAAGGGAGAGAGAGATAGAGAAAACAGAGGATGGGTGGCTGTGTGTTCACGGCTGCTGTGGAAGAGCTGTGAGGATCTGCTGGAGAGGGCAGCAGCATGCTGTGGTGGAACAAGGAAGATGGAAGGAGGAGCTCTGGCCTGGGGGCTGTGCAGCAGCTCCAGGAGGTTCACGGCGATGCTGCAGAGGAGTGAAGCCTCGGGTGTTGGTGGAGATGGAGGCCGGAGCTGGTGGTGGTCCGTGGAGTTGTAGAGCTGCTGTGCTCTGCTGTGTATCTGCTGGAGAGGAGGCCGAAGGGGCTGCTTTTGCTGGCTGGAGCAGGTCTCTCGGCCGGAGTCTGCTGGTGTTCGGTTGGCTAGTAGGGGCTGCGGGTAGAAGTTGCAGCGGGGGAAACCAAGGGAGGCTGTGGAAGATAAGAGAGGGTGAGGGAAGGAGAGGGAGTGGAGAGGGTGCGCGGAGGCACACCGAACAGGGGAAGGAAAGCAAGTATAAATAGGATAGAGAAAAGAGAAAAAAAAAACCCTGTGACCCGCTGGTAGCTAACCCGACCCGGCCATGCATGGCCGGGTCACATCAACCCATTCATATATATATATATTTTTCTCATTTTATTTGTTCTCTGTTCGTCTCAAATTTTGCTCTTCTGGAGCCTGTATCTCACAAAACTCAAAACATGAAAGTTGTAGATGATCCTTTCCTATTTCTCCAGAAATTTGAATCATCTCGATCGGAGCTCGAACGGAAAATTTATACACAAAATACGAACAGGTATTGGTTTTGATTCCCGGGAATTTTCCTGCAACAAAAAATTACCAAAATCTTATAAATAGTGCAATAAAGTTCAAGAATGATGATTTTGGCAATCTATTAAAATATTAAACAAATTTGGACATTTAATTAAAAATATAAACGGTAAAGCCCGGGTTAAACGTCCAATTTCGCAGTTTCAGCGCGTAATCACACCCTCCAACTAACGTTTTGCTAGTCTCTAGCAAATGACGTGAATGAATCTTAGGGTGGTATCTACAACTACATACTCCGGTGATCATGAAATTAATGCACATGCGACATAACTATACCACTTCACATACAAGAACATAACTGAATTTCACACAAGCTCGTTTATATTCAATGCACACTACTCCAAAGCACGTCACTTATGCAAGTTTCATCGTTTATATGTGAATTGAGAGCAGTATACTCACATGAAGTTAATCAGAGGCACATTCAGAGTTAATGCAATCATATAAATTCGAGTATAAATAGGTAAACTCTCGAGGTGTGTGTGATGTGTGTGACTCAGTACACCTAGGACGCCAGTGGACACCTACAGAACGGTCGCTTTGACTCGGCCTAATTGGTATACCCTCAAAAACACTCAAAAAGAAAGAAATGGGTTCGCTCATTATATGTAAGGAGGAGTGTTGCGATCAAACATCCCACATATTAAAAGGAACAACGCTAAGTATATGGAGTGAACTAGTCTAGAAAGGATCTAGCCTATCAATGAGGTGTCGGGTCCTTCACCCTAGCATCTTCTCACCTACTCGCCACATCCAACTGAGACCACCCTAGATCAACTTATTCACAAACTTGTCGTGAACACATCTGAGGCATTAACTGGTTGAAGAATCTTCGTACGTAGAGAACATGTGTTGTGTCCTTGACTTTTTGTCATGTTTATGCGGAGCAGACATTAGCATTTCATTTCACGCGCATATTTATTTCTTATCATTTCTTCTGCTCATTCTTTATTTTTCTGCCTTTTCTTGAACAATTAACACAATCATAACACTTCTTTTGTAATCGTCAAACAATCAATGGGATTTGAGCTCGAATAGTGGTCTATGAATTAAGTCTATCTCTAGGGGTGGCTCAGCCTTCACATCTTGAGTAGGCTACACGACCTAGGTTTCTATCTCCCCACTAAAAGTCACCTCTAGGCTAGCAAATCAAAAACAAAGACTAGTGTACAAGAAATCATCCAGAAAAAAAGAGAATTGAGTTCCATGAACTCTAATTTGATATTAACGCTCAAAAAGACGATACATAACTCAAGGATATCTCACAAGGTGTCATAGTCACCATGGGTGTTCTCTCAATGCTCACAGGAAACCCTAAGTGCAATGAATCATGCAAGTGTGTATTCAACCTTTTGAGATGTCATGTAAATACAGAAAATTATATAGCCAAATTAACATAAATGTACTACCAATCAATTATTCATGGAGTCATAAAATCATATAAAGAGAAACTATGCATAAATGACTTAAGTGTGTAGTTCTTAGGTTATATGTAGGTATGTCAAAGGTACGAGTCAATGTTAAGCATAGCATAATTCAATGTAATTCCTCACTACTCTTCCTTTCTTTCTTTTCTTCTTTGTGATCTTTGTGATTTTTTGATGATTTTTTTTTTGTGTTTGTTTTTTTAATATAAAATCCAGTACATATACGTGCATAGTGTCACATGCAAATGCTCACCCCCCCCAACTAAAATGGAACATTGTCCTCAATGTGAAAGCATAGGGGAAATAGAAAAACTGTGCACGGGAAATGTGGGGCGTACCTAGATGAAGAAATAATGGAAAAGGAAAATTGAACTAAAAGAAATTGTACCTATCAATAAACTAAAAATAAGACAGAATGAAACAAAACGAAATCAAAGGAAAGAAAAATGTCACAGTGTGTCTGGAAGAGGCTCGGGAGGAATTTCGTCTGGTGGGTGTAGATTTATAAATTGAACTAGCGAATCTCCAAATTTGAGTCGCCATAATGCATCAGCTTTGTTATCTACACAGAAGTTATCTATGAATAAATCAATACTTTCCACAATATCAAACAACACATTTTCAAATTGTCTTTCTTGTTTTAATAAGAAAGGATCCTTATCCAGTATAGTTTCCAGGAAATATACTTCTTTAAGAATGATGATTTTTGCATTTTATTAAAATATTAAACAAATTTGGACATTTAATTAAAAATATAAATGGTAAAGCCCGGGTTAAACGTCCAATATCGCAGTTTCAGCGCGTAATCAGTCATTGAATCTCTTCATGTGTGTATTTGATTAATCTAATCCATTTTCCAAGAAAGATGATGAAGATGATATTGACATTAGAAAATGCTTAGACAAACTATCTATTTAAAACAATGTGAATGAAAATTCAGAAATAAATGATAAATCATCTAAGGATAATCAAAATGAGAATGAAGTTCAGGAGCTGCCTAGGGATTGGAAATTTATTAGGAACCATCCTATAGATCAAATCATAGGTGAACCTTCCCGTGGTGTAGCCATAAGATCTTCCTCGAGAAACCTAGTGAGTCACTCTACTTTCTTGTCCCAAGAAGAACCTAAAAATATTAAGGAGGCATTATAGGATGAGTCTTGGGTGATGTCTATGCAAAAAGAACTTACTCAAATTGGAAAAAAGCAAAGTGTGGACCCTAGTTCCTAGGCCTAATGATCATACAATTATCAGAACCAAACGGGTGTATGGAAATAAGAAGGATGGGGATGGGATAGTAACTAGGATTAAGACTAGACTAGTTTCCCAGGGTTACAATAAAAAAGAAGGGGATAGATTTTGATGAAACATATGCTCCTGTTGCTAGAATGGAAGCCATCCGTATGCTACTTGCTTATGATGCTTTTAAGAACTTCAAATTGTATCAAATGGATGTTAAAAGCACATTTCTTAATGGCAATATAAATGAGGAAGTCTATGTAGGACAACCACCCGATTTTGAAAATCATAAGTATCCAAATTGTTATTTACGGTGTAATCCCAAGAGGGGGGTGAATTGGGTATTTTAAAAGTATTTGATTTTCCGCTATCAAACAGTCCCTATATTCAGATTGACCCATCTCTATCACAAGGACTTGGAATTAATTCAATTTAGTCATACAATATATTCAATTGTGTACAATTAATTACCAAGTACTTGTAGTGCTATTCAACATACACACATACAAGATAAGGAATGAGATGCGATGCGGAAATTAACAAGAGTAAGGGAACAGAGAAGCAAACTTGATTTTTATGAGGTTCGGCCTACCCTAGCCTACTTCCTCTCCTTGAGTAACCCACCCAAGGATTCCACTAAAAAATAATCCACTCCTTTAACTGGGACGTAGCTTCCCTTACAACTTGCTGCTTACTAGAGGCGTAACTTCCTCCTCAATCCCGGTTCACACCCCGAACCGTGTAAACAAAAATAATGAATAAAATTTCCTAGATTTATCAAAAGTGTGCTTGGATCATGAAGACGCAAATTCCTAGACAAGCATCAATTCTTTGGAATGCAGGCAATGACATTAGCAATTGAATTTATAGCTCTCACAATATTGTCAAAGTAGACTCAATGCTCCCAATGCTATGCAAAAAGCAATGCTCTAGAGTTTAAAAAGTATATTTATATGTGTTCTCAGCCCTAGGATAAATCCTGACCATTGGATCTATTAAAAATTCAATTTTTCGTTCGTGTCTTTGTTGGAACATAAGTCAGCGCCCCGACATTTGTCGACGAATGGGTACATTCATTGACGAGTGTACAACACTCATTCGTCGATGAGGCTATGAGTTCATCAAAGAGAGCCCTGTCTGAAATTTTCTTGCTTTCAGTATTAGTAGAATCTCTATATTCTTCCTAAAAAATCTGCTAAATTTTCTGGTTAGTATAGCCATTTCATCATCAGTGTCAAATTCACTGCACTCACTAGATGTGTTAGTGGAAGCTTTCAATGAAGTAGCCTTCTTCGCCCTATTATGCTCATTAAGTCTCTCGTTTATGCTCAATTCATATATGATCAGGGAACCTATCAATTCATCTAAGGTCATGGCCTTAAGATCTCTAGCCTCAAAAATGGTTGTAGCCTTGGCTTCCCAAACAAGAGGTAAGCCTCTAAGTATCTTCCTAATCATCTCATATATGCGATAGGTCTTTCCTAATGCATATAGTGAGTTTATGATGTGTGTGAATCTGGTGTACATGCTCTGAATGGACTCACCAACATTCATCCTAAATGCCTCATTCTCACTGGTTAGCATATCTATCCTATTGTCCTTCACGTCTCTAGTACCCTCATAAGTGACCTCTAACTTATCTTATATTTCTTTTGTGGTAGAACATGCCATAATTCTATTAAATTCATTCACATCAAGACTATAGTATAAAATATTCATGGCAATGGCAATAAGACTAACAACTTTCATATCATCATCATCATACTCATCCTCAGTCTTAGGAACCCTAGATGCACCCTTTGTTTTTATAAGGACATATTTTCCCTAAGAGACAATCCTCCACACTTTCCAATCAGTATTTTGAAGGTAGATGCGCATCCTCTATTTCCAGAAGGTGTAATTAACACCACTGAAAATAGGAGGTCGTGTGGAAAATGGTCCCTTAGGGAAAGGGGTCACGGAACTATGAGCTATATGTGTTCTTTTTGCAAAATAACAACGAGTCTATGCAACGTGACTCTGATACCAATTGTTTGCTTTACCATGATCCCAAAAGGGGGGTGAATTGGTATTTTAAAATTTAATCCCTAGGTAAAGGTAAATGTTCTAACACCAGTATATTAACAACCTTAAGGACAATCTAGTGCAAGTAAAGTAAATATACCAATATTTAAATGAAGAAATTTAATCACCGCCATATGCACCAGAAAGCAGTAAAGTAAAAATGACACACAGAGATGTTATCAAGATTTGGCCAATTGCCTACGTCCCCACCTTGGCTAACCAGCACAAGGATTACCACTATAACGTGCTCACTTAAATGGGTGGAGCGGCACCTAAACAAACCAAGTCAATTCAAGAGGCTGACCTCAACCGTTACAACAATCCTTACCTGACTGGATTACCACCCCCTCAGGCCACGCCTAGAAACACTCAAATTTTACAATCAAATGGTACAAAAGATAAGTGCTTTCACGTAAAGCAGATTTGTACCCAAAAGCACACAATCACAAACACATCAATAGCTTGGATATAGTGTAAGCTCAGTGATGCTAGTTTTGTTCAATTAATACTCAATACAATATACTCAATATGAAGCTCAATAGTATTCAACACAGTATAATCAGTATGATGCACAATCATATTCAACACAAGCAAATTCTTGGAATCTAAATAGGATATTTTAGTAGCACATCAAAATTCCAAGTATACTGAACAGATAATCAAACTAGTTCCAAAAGAATTTTCCTCAATGAAAGATGCACAATACTAGTCTGAATAACACTTGCTTGTTTGAAAAATCTTTGCACACCAAAAACCGAAGCTATTGGACACTTGCAATGGAATGCAAATATCCTAAGCTTTCTTGGTTTAATCCCATTCAAGATTTATAAAAGAGAAATCCGTGGGATAAACCTAAGCTAAAACTCCCAATGAAAAGATTTCAAGCACACAAACAAATTTGAGTGTTAGCAATGAACAATAATCACATGAACACAAGAAACACTCTCACACTCTAAGAGAGGATTTGGACAAAGGGTAATTTTTCAATAGAGAGGATTTTTGCTTAATCACTTTTTGCTAATTTACCCTCTAATCATGCAAATGAAACCATATATATAAGCAAGTGAAAAAGTATAACCGTTTGGGACAGAATGGGTATTATTAAAAAAGTCCCAAAAGGTTAAAATCCAATTAGCCTGAAATAACCCAGCTCTACCATGGTTAAACTAATTTTAACCGGGTGAGGTTTGGGTGGCTGAACCTTGGTTCGGTCGCCCGGTTAGACACTGTTCAAAAATTTTTTCAACTAAGTTCGGTCGCCCGGATATAAGTTTGGTAGCCCGAATCAAAGTTAGTAGCCAAGCTTCATGACTTTGGGTGCTCAGTTTACATTTCAGTGGCCCAAACATCAGTGTTCGGTCGCCCAGGGATATATTTGAACTAAAATCATAGGGTGCCTAAGTTGGTGAACAGTTCCTTTTGAGGGGTTCCGGCACCTGAGGAAGATGTGTATATTTAGGGTTCAGTTACCAAAGGGCTGGTAAACATTTTGACTTTCGTGATTCTGGCACCTGAGGAGTTTTTTACTCCAAAGGTTCGATCACCCGACTCCTCTTAACTTGCTTAGATTTGTCCAATTTTAAGCACAACTATAACACACTCATATATTTTATGCAATGTGTGTGAGTGTTGGAGCCTAGGGTCTTGCTATGGTCTAATTAAGCTTACGCTATATCCTGTACGTATGATGTGCAGGGGATAAACATACAACCACAGCCTAGGTTACTATTACAAACCCATATAAATTATTACAGACCGATATGAATTACAATTACATAAACAAGTCTTCGTGGTCTTCTTGTTTCTTCAAGTGTCCTTCCTTGGGATATTTATTTGAACCTGCACAAGAACTTGACAATCATCAATATCAATATTTGTCATTATCAAAACCGGGTGCGACCTATGATGTCAACTAATATGGTCTTCAATCTTCACTTGCTTTACGTGCATCTTGATCTTGACGATTGAGGTTCTTACACATAATCTTAAATACCCATTAGATATCATGAGTATTTGTCATAATCAAAACCGGGCGTGACCTATAAGGTCAACATTCTCCCCTTTTTTGATGATGACAAATATGATCAGAAAAAATATGGGTTTAAGCCTAAGAAGGCTCCCCCTATCAATATGCATTTATTTTTAACCAAATTATTCTACCCATTATTTTTGCCCCTTTCCATCTTCCCCTTTTGGCAACAAAAAAAAGGCCATATGAGTTAAGACTCTAGGCAATGGGTAAGTGTGAAATTTATACATGAATTTTGGAGAGAGTTAAAAAATTTAGGCAGAGTGCCGTTTGTAAATCAGACTTTCCAAAAAAAATCCTATATAAAATGTAACTTGTTTAAGTTTATATTTCCTAACAATTTATCCACAACTACTCAAGCAGTTTAGTATGGTCCAACAATCAAATAAAAGTTTCAATATCATCATGAAGTGGACAAGGGAGTGGCCATCACAAGTCATAATCAATATTCACTGCATCCAATATGATTATGCAACAGCTAAAAATCATTTTACTAAGTTTAATCCAATACCAACAATTATAGTGTAGTTAGACTTATAAATTTTACTCGAGACTCCTTAAATGTCTTATGATTACGTGAAGATGAGGTATAATTTTCATTTTCTTTTCACTCATCATTTCAAAAAGATTTTAAGGTTAAATTTATCATAATCATTTTTGGTGTCACAAAATAAGCATGTTTTTCACATGGTATAGTATGATGAGATCATGTCGGCCTAATACCAAGTGTTTCAAATACACGGTGAAGAATACATATTTGTTTCTTAGGGGCTAATGATTGTAATATTAAGCGACTCCCCCTAAAAATGTGCATTTGCTTCATAAATTGACTTGAGCATAATTCAAATACCATTTTAGAAAAAAAAAACTCAAGATTTAAGAAGATAAATAGATTTGGCAGCATTTTGTTTGAAAATATGATCAATCCATAAGAACCTGCCAATGTCTAAGCACTTTAAGTATACACGCACAATCAGTTCCAAGGAATATAAAGATTTAAAGCAAACAAGCCAAGCATGAATATTTAAAGTCTAAAGGTTCATTTGCACATGAGATATTCAAACATTTCAGCCTTTTGGGCAAATATCTACAGAAAATTCGGCAGCATGCCGGCTGTAAACAAGACATTTCCTAAAATTAACCTCCACAAAATCAATTCTCAAATAGCAGTATCTCAAGAGTTTAAGGTGTGTGAGAACCTAGATCTACTAGCAGGCAATTCTCATCAACTGCATCTGCCATGTGTGAGGCATTCTATATTAAGCATGCATTTCAGTAGTATAGTCATTTATGCACAAAGACTCACACAAACTTGAATTCTACCAAATATATGTGATAATAATCAAAAACAAAAACATCATATGATAGTATCTGCATGTGGCGAATGTGATTATCATGATAAAACAAAACAAAAGTAAAAGCTATTTTATATAGGTACAGACCAAATGATATAAAATAAAATGAATCAAGGCCACACATCTTGATCTGCAGGCTACTCTCCTGAGTCTAAAACTCCCCTCCATCATCACCCCCATAGCCACCGTCACCAACATTGAAGTCAAAATCCATGGTCATCTGGTCTCTCTCGTCCAGCATCTCCTGAATACGATCATTCGGCTCACTGAATCTAACTGTCATGGTCCTCTCTAAATTTGTGAATTGACTAGTAGTAGAGATGGAGAATTGCCAAAACTCGTCATAAAAGGCAGTGGATGACGATGCCAAATCTTGTAGGTCTGACTGGACTGATTCTCGAAATTTTCCAAATGAGTCAGATAAACTAGTGATGGCAGCCATTAGATCAACATTCGATGGATGCATGGGTTGTGGCGGCTTCTGTGGGGCCTCCCCCTGTGCTGTGGCACCCCTAGATGACAACCAGACGTTGCCGAAAAACTCATACCCCATAAGTCTCAGGGTGATGATAAAGAATATATCAGTAGGTCATCTTCTCTTCAGTGTAGCCACATTTATGCATGTGGCTCCTATGGATCAAAACAACTTATTTAGAATTCCTCCATACGACATAATAATTTTGTGGCCAATCGTCTTGGCCATCATCCATCGAATCATTAAACTAGGTAGATCTAGCTTCTTTATAGAAAATAAACACCATATAATAAAGCAATCTAGGAAATATACGTGCACCATAGAACCTGCCTTAGGCATGATATTATAGGTGATCAAATGGTGCACTACTTTGGCTTCTAACGTAAACTACCTATACTGTAGGGGATGGTTTTGGCTGGCTGTTCTTAGATCAGACAAGGTTAGGTTTGCAAATGTGGCAACCGTAAATTCTTATTCATGAATCAAGGAATTTACCACGTCTGGGCACTCAAAATCTCCACGATCTATATCAAGGACATCTAAAAGGTATTGTGCATCGAAATGAACATTAGTCCTTAATACTCTGGAGAAGTACCCATTTTCACCATTACCTAGATTTGCGTAAAATAACCTAATGTATGTTAGGTAGTGACCACCAGGGTGATAAGAAATGAAAGTTTTCCAACCTTGATATTCAAACATATTCATTCCCAAAATATTGATTCATGAATTCTAAATCTAAGATCTTACTCAGTATTGCTTCTTTAGGATGAAACTCCTGTATATATCTGACCTTAGATCATTCTAATAAAAATTATCCATCCTTAGTGTGTGCTAAATTATGGGCTTTAACATGATCTATGAGTGCTAGATGATGGACATTAGGCACTAGTATAAGGTTACTTGGTAATGTTTGGAGGAATGGTGAAAAGGCTCTCAAGATTTTTCGCGAAAATGAGCTTTGAACATAGGAAAGGTGTAAATATATCGCAGTTCGATCGACTAGGAGCAGATACGGTCGACCGATGGTTCAGATTCTTCATGAACCGACACTGTTTGGTCGAACGGGGAGAATTTGAATTGAGATGGCCGGTCGACCGAGATGGAATATTGTGCCTATGTTCAGTTGACCAAGGGAAAACCAATAGGTTCAGTTGATCGAAGTGGAAAGGTTCACGAAAGGTCGGTCGACCGTAAGGTCAAAGTGAAGGGGTGGTCGATCGGCTAGGAGCTTTTACTCAGTCAATGCTCGGTCGACCGAGCATAGTGAATTTCTCCGATTTGGCTTCATTTTGATCCAAAGCTCTCCCTTAGGTTCAGATTTGATATGTTACGTGTATTTTCACATAAACATGATTCTTAGGGATTCTTGGTGAAGAAATATTACAGAATTGAAGCACGTACCAAGATTTGACATATTGAGCATAGATTACTTGCCAGTCCTGCAATTACTACACCCTCTAAACTTATAGACTCAGTTAGAGGATAATTTCACTTTGACTGCACTTTTCTTTGAGTCCTAACTATTTTGGCAATGAGCACTAAGGAGTATGTGACTTTTCTTGAACAATGCTCTTTAGTCATTGGAGAGTAACCTTCAGATATGATGACATAGAGGAGCAAGGATATGTACCAAGGAATGAGTGAAACTCCACTAAATATGATCATGGTTTGGTGAGTATTTCCTATGGAGCAATTAAACCAAAACAAAAGATTTTGCAATTTTAACCTCAAGGAGACCGATCCCCTAGTGGATACCTTTAATTTGGTTATAGTTTTGAGAAGCACTCAATGTACATGTTAGTCATTTATGATCAATAGTGCTTTAAGCCTAGAATGATGACTAACCATTTTTTTAGTTTTATATTCAAGAGTGTGTTTTAGGGTATAGTGATATATGATGTATGATGGAGCCCTAACACTCAATTTTGTGCAATGGATAATGGTGGCTTAACTTAAAGTATTATATTTAATCGTAGGTTAAGCATTTGGAAATGTTTACCGAACAATGATGCCTAATCCATTTGGAAATAAGGATTATTCAACTTCTTAGTATGGAAAAAATATATAGTGAATACATATACCAAGAGTTTTCATTTTAAGCACAACCCACTTCCTAAGTCGACAATCATCGAAATCCCTAAATCTAGGAGCTAAGGAAAGATTAGAAAATTTATATAGTTTCTATTGGAATTCGATCTTCCTTAGATCTCAAGAGATTCATCATCATGATAATCCATTTCATTTTCTTATCTAGGCCTCTAGCATGACAATATGGACATGAAGATAGAATGTGCTATTTTCTTTTATAGTGTAAGCAGGTTTCGTGAAAACGTGAAGGATTATGCTTACTACTCTTATTTTTGCTCAATGAGGCATAAAAGTAGCTATTGGATTTAAAGGTTGAACCCTTTTTGAAAATGTTTTTCTTTTAAAATCTTAAGGGTTTATTATGATTATTCTTTTCATTTTTGACTTCAAGTGTAGCTTTAAAATAATCATCTATTTCGTTTTCTAAGCATATAATTTTTAAGATCTTCTTAATCTTTCTCTTTTCTAAGATGGCATAATAATCTTTTATTTTTCTTAACTACTTTGCCATGCATTTATCTTTCTTTTTCAAAATGGATTTTTGCTTAGATAACTTCACTAGGAATTTGTTCATTTTCAATAATCTTTTGTCTACTTTTTCATACAAGGGCATGCTTTCATTTATCAAATTAGCACATGATTCATCACAAAATTTGACACAAGGATTAACATATGAATCAGTGCATGAATTTTTAGTCAAAACATCACATGAGCAATCAAATGATTCATCACAAGACTTTTCATAGTAAACATCAAATGAACCATTTGCAGTATTATCAACAGATGATTCAGTATATGACACATCACAACATTCATCACAAGAATCATCAAACGGGCTAGAGTGAGAAACATATGCCTCCTCATTAATTTCTAACTCATGATTTACCTCCTCTTGATCATATGAGCTCGGAGCATTCGAAAGAGTTACGATCTCCTTCTCTTGGTATTCTCCATATTTCTTTTCTAGTTCATCCTAGATTTCCTGTGCACTATGATAGGCCGCAAACTCAAGTAGAATATTAGAATCTAAAGCACAGTATAATAAGTCCATGGCACATGAATTCACATGCATTAACCTAGTATCATTTTCATTTAAGGACATGGAATCCCATTAGCAATCACTTGCCAGACCATCTAATGCATTTATTTTATAAATATGCTCATCCTAATTTTCTAGGTGGTGTAATCGATACCCCAAAACAATGGAGGACCGGAAGGTGACTGCCCTTGATTGAATGGGGATACACCAAATTGAGTCATTGCGATCTTTTTGCAAAAATGTTTAAGTCTAGTGCACTGAGTCTCTGATACCAATTGTTAGAATTGGTGTATTCCCAAAAGGCGCGGGGCGGGGGGGTGAATTGGAATTTTTAAGTGTTTCTCCTAGGTAAAACAAGATGTTAGCAAGATATTACAACCTAGGATCTTTCTAAGCAATCTCTAATGCGCTGATAAATATAATATGCGAAATTTTAGATTATGCGCATCATTCTCACCAAAACATATACGTGTGGTAATATAAAGTGCAGAAATATAAATAAACACACGATATGTTATCGGGGTTCAGCCAACTGTGCCTACGTCTCTGCCTCTAGCTCGTAAGCCCGAGGATTCTACTAAAGGCTCACTTAATGGGTGGAGCGGCACCGATTACAACTAGGTCAATTAGCACAGGGCTGACCTCAACCTTTACAACTAGTTCAATTAGTGGGGCTGACCTCAACCTACACCTTAACAGGATGGTGCACCTAGCTTTCCTAACCGGGTCTAAGCCAATCCGAGACTATTTCAAAGGGCTAGTCTCTTTCTTCAAGCCCGTGCCTGGAATACAATAGTTTTTCTTAATCAATGAAATGGTACAGTGATTATGCTTTCAAGTAAAGCAGATATGTACCCAGTTATGCGCAATCATATACACCACCAACAAGATATAATAAGTAAGCTCAGTGTAGTTTATAATATGTTAACTCTCAAATAAATACTTGCTATCTATGTAATGAGTGTGTGAGAGTGTCAAAAAGCAATATTTGTATCTCAAGATATTCAATCAATCGGGTTCACACAAAGATATCAAGCAAGTCTCAAAGGTATCAATCAGTAGGATATATCAATCACGTAAATATTGTATATTCTTGGTTTGCAAAAGATATGTAATCTTTGTATTCAGCAAATGATATGTAAGTGAATAAATATTGCAACAAAGATCAATATCACAAACACAATATCTTTTCAAAAATATTTCGATATAGGTCACACAAGATATTTGAGAATGTTTTTAAAAATGTTTTTGCAACCTAAAAAAAAATACAAGCTTTCTAAGATATTGCAACACAAATGCAATACTCAGAAGCTTAAAGCAAGTTTTCTTAGGATAGGCTTGTTGGAAAAACCCCCTAAGACCATTTAGGTTTAGCTCTCGTTAAAAATCGAATCAATCTAATAAAAGTTGGAGAGAAAACCTATCTAAACAAGCACTCATCAACTTACAGAAAGTTTGAGCAATAGAAGAGGGTAAGTATGCATGATCTTAGTGTGAAAATGAATAGTAGGAGATTTTTGGTTGAGAGAGAATTTATTGATCCAGTTGGCTAATCTCTCATCTTAATTTTCCCAAATGAAGGGGTATTTTATAGACACCCCATGAATTATGACCATTGGGGACAAGTTTGTTATTACTAGAAAAGATTAATGACATTTTAATTATTTTAACCCTGTTAAAAATATTTAACCATGGTGAAAAATACAGGGCAACCTGAGAGACCTGGTTGACCAAAAGACTCTCGGTTGACTGAAGTTCATATGGCTCGGTCGATCGGGCCAATTTTGAACTTCAGGGTCGGTCAACCAGGATAGGCGATTTTTTTAAAAGAGCGCGATTCGATCGACCAAGGTGAAAATGAACTGACTGGTTGGTTGACCAGACCTTTGGGTTCCCACACTTGGGAACTCGGTCGACCAGGTTGGTGTAGTTCAAAATCCTCTCGGTCGACCAGGAAGTCAAACTGTTGACTTCCAGGTGGTTCGGTCGACTAGGGTCAAATAACCTTTAAGGGCTCGGTCGACCGGACTGTGGTCAATCGGTTGACCTAGCCAGATTCGGTTGACCGGGGACAAAATGAACTGCATGTGCCGATCGACTGAAAGTACATAAAGTGTGCATTTTAGTCCTTTTTTAATTCACAATCATCCTATTCAAGTGCCTAACACATATAAGTGCAATGGTGAGTGTCTTAGGTCTTTTCTAGGTCCATTTTTAGTTATGTTTGAGTTCTGATCTTACCTATTAGACCATGCACGTGGGGTGTGTGATTATTACAAGTAAACACCCTAATTTACTATTACAGACCGATTACATGAATGAACTATATATTACGACACAGTGAGATATGGTCTTCAATCTTCACTTGCTTTATGTGCATCTTGATCTAGACGATTGAGGTTCTTGCACATTATCTCAAATACCCATTAAATATTATACTTTGTGAGGTTAAGTTATAAAAACCATTGGTGCATACGTTTTCATGACGCTCAGTAGTGAATAGTATCTTATTATCAATTTTATGTTCAACAATGCACTTGTCATGTTCAAAAGACACTTTGTAACCTTTATCACACATTTGGCTTATAATCAATAAAATGGGATTTAAACCATCAACCATTAAAACATCATGTATAATTAGTGATGAATCATTACCAACTTTACCTACACCTATGATCCTTCCCTTAGCATTATCACCAAAAGTGACAAATCCTTCGTCCTTAGGTGTGATGGATATGGACTTAGCTTTATCCCCGGTCATGTGACGCGAACTTCCATTGTCCATATACCATTTGTATTTTGAGGAGGATGATCTCAAGAATATCTGCAAGATATAATCAGATAACCACTTTTGGTACCCAGATTTTCTTGGGTCCATGGCGGTTAGCACTTGATTCTCCTTTGACTTTCCGGACTTTTTTAATTTTGACATCTTTGTTTTTAAAAGGACGGTCAAGCTTAATGTGACCCAACCTCTTACAATTAAAACATGTAACATTTTTATAAGAGTCTTTAGTTGGAACATAATTTGTAGATTCTTACGAAATATCCCATGTGATGATATCTCTATTTTATGTTGTCCTTTCCATTATAACCAATACCTTCCTTTTCTAGGGAGTTTCTTTGAATTCCAAGGAGTTTTTAAAAATTAGTTTTTCCTTCTGTAAACTTACCAATAATCTTAGATTTATCTTTCAAAATCTTTTCTAACTCTTCAATTTTCAATTCCTTGTCTTTAGGGATGCATAAGATTCATTTTAACTTTCTACTAACCTTGAAAGTTCTTTAACTTTACTTTTTCAAATCAAAAATTTTCTTAGTTTTCTTCTCAAGCATTTTAATAGTGTACAAATATTCTTGTTTCAATTCATTTTATGAAAGCATGCCATTCTCATTTTTAGAATCACTGCAATAATAAGAAGACGATAAGAATGATGATTATACCTTAAGGTCATTATGTGCCATTAGACACAAATTTGGAATCTCATCATCACTAGATTCAGATTCTAAACTACTTGTGTTGTGTGTATCCCAACCGACTTTTAGCGCCTTCTTCTTTTTCTTGGAGGCTTTCATTTGTTTGGGACACTCAGGTTTGATGTGTCCAACCTCTCTGTAGTTGTAGCAAGTTGGTGGATCTTCCTTCTTTTTCTTCATGCTTGACTCTACTCTTTCTGATTTTGAGCTCCAGAATTTTCTGTTGAAGTTCTTATTCTTCTTCAAGAACTTCCCAAACTTCTTTGTTAGTACCTTCATATGTGACCTCTAATTTTTTCCAAATTTCTTTAGCAGAGTTACAGACCATCACCCTATTAAATTCATTTACATCTAGTGCACAGAAAAGCAAGTTCATCGCAGTAGCATTTATTTGTACAGATTTCCAGTCTTCCTCTGTATACTCATCTTCAGTTTTAGGTACATTTACCTTATCAGCTACTTTCATAAGAACATGATTCCCTTAGTAACTATTTTCCATACCTTCCAATCTACATTTAACAGGTATATACTCATTCAACATTTCCAATAGGTGTAATTTACACAACCGAAAATTGGTGGTCTAGTGGATGAGTGTCCCTCACTGAATGGAGTTACACCGATGTGTACCATATGATTATTTTTACAAAAATAATGATTAAATCTATGTGAACTTGTCTCTAATACCAAATGTTATTTATGGTGTAATCCCAAGAGGGGTGGGGGGTGAATTGGGTATTTTAAAAGTATTTGATTTTCCTTTATCAAACAGTCCCTATATTCAAATTAACCCAATTCTATCACAAGGACTTGGAATTAATTCAATTCAGCCATACAATATATTCAATTGTGTACAAAATAATTACCAGGTACTTGTAGGGCTATTCAACATACAGACATACAAGATATGTAATGAGATGCGATGCGGAAATTAACAAGAGTAAGGGAAGATAGAAACAAACTCGATTTTTATGAGGTTTGGCCTACCTCAACCTACATCCTCGCCTTGAGTAACCCACCCAAGGATTCCACTAAAAAATAATCTGCTCCTTTAACTAGGACGGAGCTTCCCTTACAACCTACTACCTACTAGAGGCATAGCTTCCTCCTCAATCTCGGTTCACAATCCGAACGTGTAAAAAAAAATAATGAATACAAATTCTTAGATTTATCAAAAGTGTGCTTGGATCTTGAAGATGCAAATGCCCTGACAAGTATCATTCCTTTGGAGTGCAGGTAATGACGTTAGTAATAGAATTCACAGCTCTCAAAAGATTGTCAAAATATGCTCAATGCTCCCAATGCTATGCAAAAAGTAGTGCTCTACGGTTTATAAAGTATATTTATGTGTGTTATCAGCCCTAGGATGAATCTTGACGATTGGATCTATTAAAAACTTGATTTTCCGCCAGTGTTCGCGCTAAAGCATAAGACAGCGCCCCGACATTTGTCCCCGAGTGGCCTATATATGTTCGTCGACGAGACCAAGGGGTTTATCGATGAGGCCTCTAATAATTTGCCTCGAAAATTTCATTTCAACTTAGAACTATTTCAAATAAATTTTTCATGAGATGCATGAGTCATAAGGTCAGTCTAAAATGTAAGTGAGCTTCAAAATATATCATATGACATGTAAATACATCAAATCTAGATACCAATTCCCATTAAACTCTTCAACTAGAAGCTTGTTCCTTCATCCTTCTTTGCTTTTAGTTCCATGGGTTGTACTAGGTGTAAATGCTTTACTCCATGTGGCTTCCATGACTCATTCACCTTTTATACATGCTAAATAACCTGCTCACAATCTCAATGCACAGATCAAATATCAAGTGATTTGTCATTATCAAAACAGGATTAGACTTATAGAGTCAACATTGATCATGTTTACTTGTTGTCAAAAGCCTTATATGGATTGAAAAAAGCTCTTAGAGTTTGGTATGAGAGGCTTAGTGGTTTTCTATTAGAAAATGGGTTTACCCATGGCAAAATTGACGCTACACGCTTCATAAAATCCAAAATGATGATATGTTCCTTGTTCAAATTTATGTTGATGATATCATTTTTGGAGCAACCAATGATGAGCTGTGTAATGAGTTTTACAAATGCATGCAAAGCGATTTTGAAATGAGCATTCTGGGTGAACTTAGTCTTAGGGATGCAAATTAAACAAGCTAAATATGAGACATTTATATGCCAATCTAAAAATGTCATGGGCTTGCTAAAGAAATTTAATATGGAAGACGGTAAAATTCTTGGTACTCCTATGAGTTCTTCCACCAAACTTGATAAAGATGAGCAAGGGATTCCTATTGATGTAAAATTATATCGTGGCATTATTGGGAATCTTCTATATCTTATAGCTAGTAGGCTTGATATTATGTTTAGTGTGTGCATGTGTGCCAGGTTTCAGACCCCTCCTAAGGAATCTCATCTATTAGCAGTTAAACGAATCCTTAGGTATCTAGTTGGAACCATAGAGTTAGGATTATGGTATCCTAAGCATACGACCTTTGAGATTGTTAGCTATATCGATGCTGACTTTGGCGGTACCAAGGTTGATAGGAAGAGTACTAGTGGCACTTGTCACTATTTAGGACAATCTCTCGTTTCTTGGTTCTCCAAGAAGCAAAATTCAGTTGCCTTATCCACTGCCGAGGCAAAATATATTGCAACTAGAAGTTGTTGTGTTCAAACTCTATATATGAAATAACAACTTGTGGTCTTTGGATTGCACTATGATACAATACCGATCAAATTTGTAATACTAGTGCAATAAGTATCTCAAGGAACCCTATCTCACATTCACAAACTAAACATATTGAGATTAGACATCAATTCCTTCACGATCATGTGCAGAAAAGAGATGTGGCAGTTGAGTTTGTGTGCACAGATCAGCTGTGGGCCGATATTTTGACCAAACCCCTTCAAGAAGATAGGTTCATACAGATTAGACGAGAACTAGGTCTAATGCATAATATAGATGCCTCCTAGATTTTGGATAGAGTGCATAAACTTAGGGGGAGCTTCTTAACATAGAAAACATACGGCTCTAAACTTTAAATCTATTATTGCATTATACTTTGTGAGTTTGTACATGTTTTGCAAATGTATGACTATTATATCTCTTGCATGTTTAATCGTTATATTTATGTTTTCAGTCTTGATAATACTAAACTATTTGAGCTAAGTTGTTGTGGATAAACTATTCATTTAAAACTCAATCAGGTCATTTCTATATAGGGATTTTTGGGAAAATTCTATATTTTCAAACGCCATGCTGCCAAAATTTCTAAAAATTTTCTCAAACATCTCTCGTATTTAAATGATTCATACACAATACCTTGCTTACATGTTTTTTTTTTTAAATCATAGCCCTTTTTGTTGTTGCCAAAAGGGGGAGAAGATAGCAAAATTGGGTATACATTGTGATCTTTAATCCTTAAACTTCTCATTGTGCATATTGTTAAGGGGAGCCTTGCAAGGCTATACCCACTTTTGCATTATGTATTTGTCATCATCAAAAAGGGGGAGAATGTTAACCTTATAGGTCATGTCCGATTTTGATCATGACAAATACTGTGTTATTTAATGGTTAATGAGTTTGTGTGCAGGTTCAAGTAGAGATTCCAATTTGGTGCACATGGACTTGAAGAGGATAAAGACCCTGAATTTTGTATATGTTGTATTTTAATTCAGTTTTTATTCGAGTCTGTTATAATTAAAGCTCAATGGACTGTAATAATCAATGCATTACATGCATAATAGGGTAGATAAGCTCAAAGGACTTAGATTGACCTCAGGACCCTCATATTTGCATAAAAAGGTGTCTTATCATTTAAATATTAATCATCATATGTATAAGGACAACATTGTAAAGAGAATTGGACCGAAATACCCTTGAAGGGCATGTTCGGACAACCGAACTTTAATGAATAGGGACCTTTGGTTGACCCAACCTCCACCAGGTCAACATTTTGACCCTTCGATCAACCCACCAAAAATATAAGGCAACGCTCTGGTCGACGAGACCCCGATGTGGGAAATCTCAATGCCATAGTTGACCATCCAATTTAGTTCATTCTCATGTTGGTTGACCAAAGTTCGTACAATTCGGTCAATCGAACCCAGTACAGTTGACCAAACCGCGGAGGTTCGGAATCGCCTTATGAATGGCCGACTGAACACATAGTTCAAATTTTCCCTAGTCGACCAAACTTAGCACTTCGATCGACTGAACTCTCAAGACGATTGACCGATCCTCTCCAATTGTTGAAATTTTACCGAGGTTAAAACATTGTTAAATATTATTAACCTCACATAAACTTTTACAAAAAAAAAGACATCTATGTCCTGAACAGTTATAATTTTGGGGAAGTCTATATATACCCCCTCATTTGCAAAGTTTAGCAACTTGATTAGCAATCTTAATTAGCAAATACTCTTTGAATTTTAAAAATCCCTACTCTCATTTTTACTCATTTCTTTTGCCAAAAATCATCTTGTAAGAGTTTTATTGTGACCTTCTTATTAAGCTTAGGCTCTTTCTTATTCTTGTTCATTGAGATAAATTTTATTAGAGAGCAAGCTTCAAGTTTTTCTAGGAGACTTTGTTAGTAAGTCTTCCAAAGGAAAACTTCTTTGAACTCATGAGTTTTGCATCTTCATTGCAGTACTCAAAGAGTTTGTATTGCGTTTTGGTTGTGAAATATTTTTTTTTTCAAACTGATTTCAAATATCTACCGTGATTTATTTTGAGAAAAATATTTGTTAAGATATTTGAAGTGTGCTTGAAATCTTTGTTTTTTGTATTGTGATTGTTTCCATTATCTTGACACAAAGATTCTCACATATACACTCTCACGTATTGATTGTTATTCTTACATCATATTGAGAGTAGATATTAAAACTACATTGATCTTATCATATCTTATCATTCGGTAGTGTGCTGATTATATTAGTACAAAATTTGCTTGATTGAGAAGCATATAGTTTGTACTTAAATTCTATTGTGAAATATGTTGTATTCCATGCGTGGTTTGAGGAGGCGGTAATCCAGCACGGGAAGGATTGTTTGTAAAGGTTGAGGTTAGCCCTGTGCTAATTGACTTGGTTGTATTTTGGTACCGCTCCACCCATTAAGTGAGCCTATAGCGTAATCCTTGTGTCAGTGTGCCAAGGCAGGGCCATAGGCAGTTTACCAAACCTCGATAACATTTCTGGTGTTTTCTATATTTACTGCTTTATTGTACATGCCTAGTTAAATCACTTGTGCAGTTTACATTTCTACCGAATTGATATACTGATTTATTTTATAGGCACTAGATTGACCTTAGGCTTGTGTAATACTGTTACTAGTGGATTGACCTAGGGAACTTATTTTAAAATACCAGTTCACCCCTCTCTTGGGATTACATTAAAGCTAACAACGTATCTCATCGATCAAGAGATATCGAGAGCAAATTTCAGGACTTTCAAGCTTGCCGATGGATCTATGGCCCTCATCAATGAACTCTCTTTTTGGACTCGTCGACGAGGTGACATGGCTCGTCGACGAGGCCACGTGGACAACACCTTATAAATATGCTCAAACCATATTTCCAGCAAGCAAACTGCATGCAAAACCTTTTTTGTCTCTAAAATTCGTCTCTATCACCTTCTCTCTTTAATTCCAGCTTTGATTCTCATTGATTTGAGGATCGTAAGCCGCCACGTTACTCCAAGGAAGATTCTTTACAATATTGTCGAATCAGAATTTTGATTTGGAGCATTTGGACACCATCCCAAATTTTGGGTAAGTTGGTTATTTTAAGTTTTATAAGTTATTAGGTATTTTTGGACTAAAGGGAATGTGTAGAAAGGTATTATACTGGTGATTGTTGATTTGTTGGGAAATGCAAATTTCAGAGTGCTGAGCTGGGAACACACAGGAGTAGGTTTGGTTAGATTTGTGAGCTTCTCAATAAGCCATATAAGGGGATAAATTAAGTCAGTATTTTTTATGAAATTATTGATTTATATACCACATTTATTTTCAAAAATTACGTATGCTATAGTATAGTGCTTGAGAATATTGTTGTTGAACAGGAAAATGGATTTAATATTTTTTACTAGAAAATATGGTTTCAGATCGAATATATTGTTTAGAAAATTACTCACATTTTTGTGGCACGAGTATAAATTTTTATGAAAATTATGTTATATCAGAATAATATGGTTTTCAACAATAAGCATGTTACCAAAATTTTCAAATAAACCATAAACACAGTACCGGAACTATGGTTTTAGAATATTATGTTAAATAGTACAAGAATTTCATGTTCAATATGTTATAATATGGTCGGCGCAGATGTCATAATTTACTACTGTCGGAGCAGATGCCGAGAAAGATAACATGTCTAAATATTTTTTAGCTGAAACAGTGAACACCACCTGTTATATGGTCAACAGAGTCGATAGAGACTCGAAGAAATATAGTAATTTAATAATAAGGGAAAGGAGAGAGAAGGAAATTGAATCTGGGATTCAACAGGGGTCCCGTCGATGAACACGCTTAATGGGATCATTGAGGAGGACACGCCTCTCATTGATGAGAAATTACCGAGGGGCTATTTTTCAGTTCTGAATTTCATTCATGAGGAATAAGCATTCGTCGAGTGCAGGTGCATAAATAGCCTAAACTCAATTTTCTTTGTAGAAATCATGCGAAGAACCTCTCTCTCTCTCTCTCTCTCTCTCTCTCTCTCTCTCTCTCTCTCTCTCTCTCTCTCTCTCTCTCTCTCTCTCTCTCTCTCATGTTCGTCCCCTCTTTCTTCTCTCCAAGATTTTGGGTTCATTCTTCGCTAGATCAACGATCCGAAACCGCTATGCTACTCCTTGGGAAGTTCTCTTCAAGTCTGCTAGAGTAGATCATTGGTGGGGCCAACTTGGACTCCATCCCAAATTCAAGTAAAGGCTTTTTGTTAAGCATTTGGCTTTCCTACAATTGTAGAATAGGTAGCACTCAAAGAAATGCTGAAATTTTGTTCGGGGCGATGTTGTTTTCAGGGTATTGAATGGGGAACCTTACGAGTGTAGAACTAGTCATTCTAGGGGCTTTCCAAAAGTCAGGTAAGGGGATAAACTAAGTCAGGATTTCATGAAAATGTATTTATTATTTTACAGCATTTAATTTCTGATAAATATGTATATTGTAGAATTATGTTGGAAGTAATGCTGTTGATAAAAAATATGGATTTCATGTATAAAATCAGAAATAAGATTATCTCTTTTGTGTGGCATGAGTAATATTTACCATGGAAATTATGATGATAAAATATTATGTTTACAAAATGAGTATGTTATTACTGCTTTCAGGAAAACATTAAAATGATACAAGGACTTTTCAAACTAAGGAATTTATATGATATGTCAGCGTAAGGGCCGAGGATTTTATACGATATGCCGGCGTAAGGGCTGAGGTTTTATATGAAATACCAGTGTTAGGGTGGAAGGTTTTTATGATATGCTATACCGGCATAAGGACCGTGATTTACAAGATACAAAATACCGACATAAGGGCCGTAAATTTTATATGATATGTTATGCAAAGTTTTATGAAGATATTAACATGACAGATATTATTATGAAATAGTCATGTATCATTATTTGGAAATATATTATATGTTATTAAAACCTGGTTGGCTTGGTTTAGGCTTTCATGAAGCACGGTACCGTAGCTATATGATCACGATCATGTTTATGATAGTGCTACCGCTTCTTGTAAGGGGCAGTGGGAGATTGGCAGTCGATGTGGTTTATTGTAGCACTGGCATCCCTCTGGTGTCTGGAAAAGGAAGGGCAGACCCATCGTACTTACAGACTTATGTTGATCTAGCATGGTCGGCCAGCCATTGCCAGGTCTCGCGCTTGGGTTGTACAATCGAGTGATGTAGGGGTAAGACATGACACTAGCCTGCTATCCATCTAGGGTGTTTTCTATGTATAATTATATGGGATGATTTATATGTATAGAAATTCAGTATATTATACCATGTTATGATAAAATATGTTTTTCCAGGTATGATATAGATAGTTTTATCAAGTATGATTTTTGTACTGTTATATGTATAGCACGAAAATACTCATGTTTCCATACATTGGTATTAGTTTATTTCCCTTACTGAGAGATGTCTTACCCCAGCTATATAAATATTTGAGGAGCCCCAGATAGAAGAGTGGATAGAGCTCCGTGGCATTAAAGTTCAACTGTTCTACCCTGTTTGAAGGGTAAGTCATTTTGCTAGGGTTTGACATATTTTTGAGTGGTGAGCCTAGGCCACTTCTGGATTTCGGGATACATGTATGTATATGATAGTTGTAGCAAAACCCTGGTATTGTGTTGATTGGTAATTTAATATGTATATGATTTTTCATGTCCTGTTGCTTAGGTATCCGTGTTGTATTTAAGGTATATCCCTTGTAACCATGGGTCCAGGTTGATTATGAGTTGCCAAAATTATTTTATTTGATATTATAATGGCAAAAAAAAAAAATTATTATGGTAAAATAAGCACGTCATTATAGTTTTGGTATTAGAGTTTAGGTTTCTAGGTTCTGCAGACTTTAGAGTGCAGCGGAAATGATACCAAAGTATAGGAAAAGGATTTAAGGTTTTGTTCTACAGTTTAGAAACAGGACTTCTGTGGTGGTTTCTGTGTTTTTCCTGGGATGACAATTTCAAGAAAACCATAGTAAACTATTGCCAGGTTGTGTTCCTAGTATGTAGGACTGGATTTAGAAATAGGATGAGGATGTCAAGGTAGGGGAATATGTTAGGCACATAAATTATAAGGATATGGTCTCTAAATCATGTTTATTGTTTTTCAAGATGGACCTAGGAGGAGGTAGTGCCCATGCGAGTGGTAGTGGTGGAGCAGGGCCCTCGAGTGAAGGCGGGGCTAATTTTAATGCAGTATTACGCAGTGTGGCTTAGCAGGTTATGGCTGAGATTGCTAAGAGCTCCAAAGAGCAAGGAGGTCCGTCTATAGGCCATGGGTGCACGATAGAGAAATTTACCAAGATGAATCCTCCAGTATTTTTAGAAGGAGTTGATACTGCAGCCGCCAAGAGCTGGATGCAGGAGATAGAGAAAGTTTTGGCGGTGTTGCAGTGTACGGAGAGACAAAGGGTTCTTTTCGCCACGTATAAACTGACAAGGGAAGCTGAGAGGTGGTGGACTGCAATGAAACTTATGGAGAAGCAGATGACGATGCCAATAGTTATGACATGGGAGTGATTTAAAGAATTATTCTTTGATAGAAATTTCCAAGTCACTGTCCGGAAAGCTAAGGTGGAAGAGTTCCTGAATTTGAAGCAGGGACAATAGTCGGTCCAGCAGTATACGGCGCGGTTTATAGAGCATTCTCGCTTCACTTCGTGTGTTATTCTTGATGAAGTAAAGAAGGTGAGACAATTTGAAAGAGGATTAAGGCGAGGTATATACAAACAGGTGGTGGTGCTAAAGATACAAGACTTTGCTGAGTTAGTTGATAGAGCAGCCTTGGCCGAGGCTAATGAACGCATGGATGCAGAGGAGCAGGGACGGAATAAGAGATCTATGCCTTCAGGCATCCAGCAGGGAGCTAGGTAGGGTCATTGGAGGAGAGGAAACTATGGCAGAGGACAGAGGTAGGAGACTAGAGGTCGTGAGGTTCATGCGGTGTAGAATTTTCTTGTCTATCAGACTTGTGGGAAGAGACACTTAGGAGAGTGTCGAGTGGGGAGAGCTGTCTGCTATTGCTGTGGCAGACAAGGACATCTAGTGCAAGATTGTCCTACACCACCAGATACTGCTACTATTCCCAAATCATACTGGGGAGGCTATCAAGCGCACCATGGTGGCCAATAGAGGAATGTAGCTCCAGCGAGGATCTATGCTTTAACGCCTTGGATGCTAAGATAGCTAGCAATGTGGTGATAGGTATAGTCAACATGTTTTCATTTAAAGTTATTTTATTGTTTGATTTAGGAGCCACACATTAATTTGTGTCTATGGAGTGTATTATATTATTTGGGCCAGAAACATAGTTGTTAGACACCGAACTGTTAGTAACTACACCAACGTGGTAAGTAGTGAGGTGTAGCAGAGTGCTTCAAGGCTGTCCAGTTGATATTCAGAGGAAAGTCTTGCCAACTGATTTGATAGTATTAAATATACACGGATTCGATGTAATTCTTGGTATGGATTGGTTGGTAATCATTTATGCTAGCATAGACTGTCGTTTGAAAGAAGTAATATTCCAAACTCCAGGAAGACCAGAATTCAAATTTATAGGGTTGTGAGTGCAATCCCTGCCTTAGTTAGTTTCAGCTATTCAGACGAGCAGACTGCCCCTAAATAGTTGTCAGGGATTCGTGGCCTTTGTGAAGGAAAGTTTCAGGGAATGAATTGAAGCTCACTAGTACGCCAATAGTAAAATATTTTACAAATGTTTTTCCAGATGAGTCACCAGGCTTGCCACCTGATTGTGAGGTAGATTTTCCTATTGATCTGCTTCCAGGTACAACGTTGATTTCTAAAGCACCTTATCGAATGGGGCCAGCAGAGTTGGCAGAATTAAAGAATTAGTTGCAAGATTTGCTTGATAAAGTTTTTATATAGCCTAGTGTATCTCCAAGGGGAGCTCCAGTGTTATTTATGAAAAAGAAAGACGGGTCCATAAGGATATGTATAAATTATATGGAAATTAATAAGGTGATAATCAAGAACAAGTATCCTCTACCCCGCATAGATTATTCATTTTACCAGCTCTAGGGTATACGAGTGTATTCTAAGATTGACCTCAGATCAGGCTACCATCAAGTGAAAGTAAAAGTAGAAGATGTCTTAAAGATAGCTTTCAGGGCAAGATATGGGCATTATGAATTCCTAGTTATGTCGGTTGGTCTGACGAATGCTCATACAATATTCATGGATTTTATGAATAGAATCTTCCACCAATATTTAGACTAGGTTGTTGTTTTTATTAATGATCTACTGGTATATTCGAGGAGCTATGAGGAGTATGAGACACATTTAAGGCAGTCTTACAGATGTTCAGAGAAAAGAAGTTGTATGCCAAGTTTAGTAAGTGTGAATTCTAGCTCGAGAAGGTTGTGTTTTTAGGGCGTGTCATCTCAGAGGATGGAATTTCTGTGGATCCTAGTAAACTTGATGCGGTAGTGAATTGGGCTAGATTGAGGAACGTCTAGAAGATCAGAAGTTTCTTGGGGCTAGCTGGGTATTACCATCGTTTTGTTGAAGGATTTTCAACGTTATCAAGGCCTCTGACGGGACTGACTAGAAAGAATGTCAGGTTTGAATGGGATGACAGCTGTGAGCAGAGCTTCCAGGAATTGAAGTAAAGGCTTGTCACGGCACTGGTGTTGATCATCCTATTAGGGGGTGAATGTTATATTAGCTACAGTGTTGCATCCTTGAAAGGATTTGGCTGTGTATTGATGCATCATGGTAAGGTGGTAGCATATGCTTCCAAGTAGTTGAAAGAGTATGAAAAGAACTATCATACCCATGATCTTGAATTGGCTACAGTAGTACATGCATTGAAGATTTGGAGGCATTACCTGTATGGCGAGAGATGCGAAATCTTCTTTGACCATAAGAGTTTAAAGTACTTTTTCACTCAAGAGGAACTGAACATGAGGCAGAGAAGGTGGTTGGAACTTATTAAAGATTTTGATTGTACTATTAGTTACCATCCAGGAAATGCAAACACGGTAGCTAATGCGCTGAGCAGGAAGTCTATGGGACCAGTGCTGGTAGCTATGGAGATTTAGTATCTGATCATGATGGATCTAGAGAGACTCGACATAGAGTTGGTTAAGAGTGATCCTCATGCATGTATTTCCAGTTTAGTGGTGCAGCCTACTTTGCAGGAAAGGATTAAAGCTGTTCAGAAGGAGGATCCGGAATTAGTAGAGGTAATGGTCAGAGTACAAAGGGGTCAAGGAGAGGAATTTTGTATTACAGATGATGAAGCTTTACAGTTCCATTCTAGATTATGTGTTCCTGCTAATGTTGATATCAAAAATACCATCTTAAGAGAGGCTCACGGATCATTATATAGGGTTCATCTTGTCAGCACGAAAATGTATTGGGATCTGCGAAAGTCTTATTGGTGGAGTGGTATGAAGAATGAGATTGCTGAACATGTAGCACAGTGTTTGATATGCCAGCAGGTAAAAGCTAAGCACCAGAGGCTGGCAAGTCAGTTGCAACCACTTTTTATTAAAGAGTGGAAATGGGATCAATGGAAATGGCACGTCGAATTTTTCAATCGGCTCTCAAAGACCTTAAATTGGCCATAGGACACTATTATGCATGAAAATGTCCTTTATTGACTTAAAATTAATCATCACATGTATAGGGATAACATTATAAGTGCAATAGGATCGAAATGCCTAAGGATAGCATATTTGGTCGACCGAACTTAATTATACTGAGATCTTTAGTCCACCAAACCCCCATGGGTCAACAAGTTCACCTCTTGGTCGACCAACCAAAAGTATATATTCAAGCTCTGATCGAGCGAACCTCCCTGGGTCAACAAGTTAACCATTCGGTCGACCGACTAAGATTATATGGGCAATGCCTTAGTCGACCGAACCCCCATATGGGAAATGCCAACTGCTCGATCGACCGAACCACGTAGTTCAAATTGACCCGGTCGACCGAATCGCATGAATTTGGAAAATCGCCCTTGAACCCTACAAGTTTAGTCGACCATCCTTCTAGTTTAAATTTCTCTCAGTTGACCAAACCCAGCCACTTGGTCAACCGAACCTCAAGTTCGGTTGATCAGTGCTCTCAGGTTGGCGAGAATTACCGAGACTAAAACATGGTTAACATTTATTAACCTGAGTTAAACTTTTTCAAAAATGACTAGTATGTCCTGAACGGTTATAATTTTAGGGAATTCTGTATATACCCCTCATTTGAAAAAATTAGAAAACAATTAGCAATATTAATTAGCAAAATTCCTTAGAAATTCAAAAAAATCCTACATCCATTTTTAAGCCTCCCACACTCATTCTTGCTCACTTTTATTGCTTAAATCTCTTTGTAAGCATGCTTGAGTGTTCTTCTCATATGCTTAAGCTCTCTCTTGTTCTTGATTGATTAAGATTATTTTATTAGAGAGTAAAGCTTCAAGTTTCCCCATGAGACTTTGTTAATAAGTCTTCCTTAGGAATACTTCATTGATCCTTTGGGTTTTGCATTGTTATTGTAATACTCAAGAAGTTCACATTGGATTTTGGTTGCTAAAATATTTTACAAATCATTTTCAAAATATCTCTTGTACTTATATTTGAGAAATACATTTTGAGATATTTTCTTGAGTGCTTGTAATCTTTGCTCATATATCTTGTGATTGAGATTATCTTATTAATACAAATATCAAATAAATTTTTACAAACCATTGTTGAATATCTCTTGTGCTTTAGCTTGAGAAAAATATTTATTGAGATATTTGAAGTGTGCATGTGATCTTTGCTGGTGCATTGTGATTGAGACTATCTTTGACACAAAGATCCTATCACTTACACTCTCACGTAATAATTGCAATATTTGCATTAATCTTTGAGAGTAGACACTGAGGCTACATTGAGCTTATCATACCATTTGGTAGTATATTTATTACATCGATGCATAATCTGCTTAGTTGAGAAGCATATTGGTTGTACGCAAATTTTTTTTTGAAATTTCTTATATTCCAGGTGTGGCATGAGGGGGCGGTAATCCAGCCCGATAAGGATTAGTTGTTAAAGGTTGAGGTCAGTCCTGTGTTAATTTGACCTAGTTGTTAAGGTTGAGGTTAGCATTGTGTTAATTTCACCTGGTTGTAAAGGTTGACGTCAACCCTATGTTAATTGACCTAGTTATTTAGGTGCCGCTCCACCTGTTAAGTGAGCTTATAGTGATCCTTGTGTTTGTTAGCCAAGGAGGGGACGTAGGTAGTTTTCCAAACCTTGATAACATTTTTGGTGTCCTCTCCTTTACTGCCTTATTGCATGCTTGGTTAAATTTCTATTGCAATTTAAATTCCACTGTATATTTACATTGATTTATTTTATATGCACTAGATAGACCTTAGGCTTGTGTAGTGTTGTTGTTAGTGGATTAACCTAGGGGATAAAATTTTTAAATACGAATTCAACCCCCCTCTTGGGATTGCACCAAATCTAACAAAGAGAGTAAGCAAAATAAAGTTATTATGGTATATATATATATATATATATATATATATATATATATATATATATGTTATTCTTGTATTTTATTTCTAAAAGGGGAGAATAACTTGAATATGTACTTTCAATGTATTTCAAAATGGAAAATGTTTTATTATAAAAGAACTTATGAAGGGAATCTTTTTGAAAAAGAGAAAATTAAATCACTGTTAAGCTTAAACAAATAAAATCTTAAACAAATATGCATACATTAATCATTTTTTATGTTTTATGCTTATTATGAGGAGGAGCCTTATCAAGGCTACCTCATTTTGCACCTTATTTGTCATCATAAAAAGGGTAGAGATTGTTGGCCTAAAAGAGCTTAATCTCCTTTTGAGAATGATTAACTAAGAAATCTAATTGTGCTTTCAAGTGAAGTTTTAGACATTACATTTTTATAAGCACAATGGTTTATACTTAAATTCAAAAGCCATGAAGAAATCAAAGCTTGGATGAAGTTAAAGCTCCATTACATGAAGACTTAGAGTTTATTTATTTTTAAATGTATTAAAAGTCTCATGTAAGTGCTTTTCAACTTGAAGTTTGTTTATAAAGCTATTAGGATTAACTATTGCACTTAGGGAACTGTTTAACAACTTGGAAAATATTTTTACAAAGTCCAAATGTATTTTCAAAAGAATAAAAATATGTTTTAGAATCAAAAATATAAAAACACATTGAATTACAGAGTATTCAGGAGTGTGCTTAGTCGACTGAATGGTTACTGCCGGTGTTAAAAGATTTGACAGTGTTGGTTCAAGTGACTGAATATGTTAGCTTTATTGTAATCCAAGAGGGGGGATGAATTGGTATTTTAAAAATGTGTTCCCTAGGTTAATCTACAGACAACAGCATTACATAAGCCTAAGGTCAATCTAGTACATATAAAATAAATCAATATAAATAATTAGAGAAAATTAAATATGCACAATAAAGCAATAAATGGAGAGAACATAAAAAATGTTATCGAGTTTTGGCAATCTGCCTATGTCCCTGCCTAGCCTACAAGTACAAAGATTACACTACAAACTTACTTAATAGGTGGAGCAGCACCTAAACAACCAGGTCAATCAGCATAGGGCTGACCTCAACCTTTCATTAGAATCCTTACCGGGCTGGATTACCGCCCCCTCAGGCTACGCCTGGAATACAAAAGTATTTCTCAATAATAAACTGGATACACTGATTATGCTTCTCAATCAAGAAGATATGTACCAAATGTAATCAAGCAACCACACATCAACGGTATAGGAAATTGTAAGCTCAGTAATGTGATTTTGTGCAAGCAAACACTTAGCAAAGTATAATCACAAATATACTCAAGAGTGTTCTAACAAGCTACTTCTTTGAAAAAAAGTATAAAAAATCTCAATAATAGATTAGAGTTTCAAAGATGCTAATCAAACATTCAAACCAACTCAAAATATTTTCCTCCATAAAATAAACACAAGAGTTGTTTGAAAAAATTATAGCTTGTAAAATATTTTGCACACCAAAAATATAACTATAGGAATTTTGCAATAACAATGCAAAGATCCTTAAGCTACTGAGTTTTTCCCAACACTAGATTTATCAAAATAAATCTAAGGGTACACTCTTTGCTTAACTCTCCAAAATCAATAACAATCAATAACCAAAGTATTGAGAGTTTTAAGTAATCGATAACAAAGCAATAGCACAATAAGCACTCTCACAATACTAGGATTAATCAAAGGATTGAGTGTATAAGAGGATTTGAATAAGAATAGGCAAAATAAGCTTTTTGAGTTTGAGAGGATTTTTACTAATTATTTCTCCAACCTTTTGCTAATCTGCACAAATGAGGCCCTATATATAGAAGTTGCTCAAATTATAATCGTTAAGGACTCATAGGGCATTATTAGAATTGTTTAAAATCCAATTAGAAAAAGTAACCCTGTTTAACTAATTTTAACCTCAGTAAAACATAAACAACTCGAGAGTTTTCGAGTGGCTGAACCACGGTTCGGTCGCCCAAACAAACTCAGTTAAAAAAGGAACTTTTGATCGTTCGGGTGCCTAAACCAGGGCTCGATGTGCTAAACTAAGGCGATTTCATTTTGTCCGTGTTTCGGTCGCCTGCTTTATCATTCGGTAAACCGAATTCAAGTGTTCGGTCGCTCGGGGTTATTTTGAACGTAAAGTTCAATTGGCTGAGTTGGTGAAAAATTGTCACCTCAGTGGTTTGGTCATCTGTGGACAGTGTGTTAATTTTAGTTTGGTTTTTCGAACTCAGGTCAACTTGTTGACCGGTCCACGGTTCGAGTGCCAGAGGTGTTTTAAACACCAATGGTTCGGTCGCCCGACCTCTTACATTTTTTCTTATTAAGTCCATTTACACTTCAATTTATTTCCATGATATTATAAGTGATTATAGGGACTATTTTGTGCATTTTTGTAGGGACCTAAGGTTTTTTCTATGATCTATGAGCTTACAGTAAACCTATATGCATGATATGTAGAGATTATTAATAGATACATTGGTGGCACATGAAGTAAAGCCTGAAGACCTTGAAGATTACTTTCATGTTGTAATTCATTTTAATTCAATTAGGGTCTGTAATAGTAATTAGGAGAAAATGTCTGTAATAATTATCTGCATATCATGCATATAGGATATATGATAATCTTAGTAAGACCTTAGTGAGACCTTAGGTCCCTACACTTTTGCACAAATAATTCACAATTATCATTCCCAATTAGGAGATCAAAATTGAAATAAATTGGATTTAAATTGAAAATCTTGTGAGAGGTCACGCGACCGAACCCCTAGTGTTCAAAACACCTCGAGCACCTAAACTGTAAGAAAGTCAGCAAGTTGACCTAGTTTCGAGCGGCTGAACCAGAAATGTGCGTATCATCTCCGGGTGACCAAACCCTTAAAAGAGAACTTTTCACCAACTCGGGTCACTGAAGGTTTTAGTTCAATATAGGCCCCAGGTGACCAAACACTTGTGTTCGGTCAACCGAACTTAGCATTGGGCACTTGAACTATGGATACAAACATTCTGACTTTTGTTCAGCCAACCAAGCTTGAACTCGGACACCCGAACCTTAAAAAAAATGGTTTTCTTAGTTGAGTCCATTCGAGCGACCGAACCATAGTTCAGCCACCCGAAACTTCTCAAGCTACTTAATATTTTACCGAGGTTAAAAGGGTTTAACACGGTTAATTTTTCTAAATTGATTTAAAACAAATTTAATAATGTCCTATATGTCCTAAACGGTTATAATCTGGCCATGGTCTATATATATGAGTTCATTTGTAAGGATTAGTAACAAGATTAGAAAAAATCATTAGCAAAAATCCTCTCTATTTCGAAATCCTATTTTGCCCAAATAATCTTATTTCTTTATTCCCTTGATACATCTTAGCATTGTGAGAGTTCCTTTGATTGTGCTAGTGCTTATTAGATATTGCTAATACTCACATTGCTTTGATTGATTGTTTATATTGATTTTAAGGAGTTTAGTTAAGTTTATCCCATAGATTTGAATATTATAAATCTTGTGTTGGGATAAACTTATAAGCTTAAGGATCTTTGCATTGTCGTTGTAAGATTCCTATAGCTATATTTTGTTGAGCAAACATTTTTACAAGCTATATTATTCTTTCAAACAACTTTTGAGCATATTTCATTGAAGAAAATATTTTTGAGTTGATTTGAATATTGTTGTAGCATCTTTGAGATGCTAATTCATTATTGAGATTTGATATAACTTGTTTCAAAGCATTAGCTAGATCAGAACACTCTTGAGCATTCTTGCGATCATATCTTGTTGAATGTGGCTTGCACAAAAATACACATCACTGAGCTTACATTTTCCTATACTATTGATGTGTGGTTGATTGATTATATTTGGTATATATCTGTTTGATTGAGAAGCATAATCACTATACCCTGTTTGTATTGTGAAAATACTATTGTATTCCAAGTGTGGCCTAAAGGGGCTGTAATCCAACTGGTAAGGATTGGTTGTAAAGGTTGAGGTTAGCCCTATGCTAATTGACCTAGTTGTTTAAGTGCCGCTCCACCCGTTAAGTAAGCTAATAGTGTAATCCTTGTGTGGGTGAGCCAAGGCGGAGACGTAGGCAGGATTGGCCGAACCGCGATATCATATTCAGTGTCACTTTTACATTTCCTGCATTATATTCTACCTTGTGCTTCATTTAATTTCCCTATTGAGTATATTGCGTATCTGATTGACATGATATTGTATTTTGTTGAGAAATACTCAAATTGTAGTACATGTACTAAATTTTGTTAATATATCATATCTGCAATTTCATGCATACTTAGATTGCCCCTAGGTTGCGTAATACTGTTGCTAGCCATAGTGGATTGACCTAGGGAACAAATTTTTTAAAATACCAATTCACCCCCCTCTTGGGATTGCACCAAAGCTAACAACATTGTTCCCCTTTTGATGATGACAAATACACTATGTAAAATGTGGGTATGGCCTTGAATGGCTCCCCCTAACAATATGCATAATGTCAAAGATTTATCAATACAAACATTTTTCAAGTACCCAATTTTTTTAAGTATCCAATTTTTGCCTTTTCTCCCCCTTTTGGCAACAGCAAAAAGGGCTTTGAAGCATATAAAATGTGTAGTCATAGGCATTGGGTATGGTACATTAATATACAAGATAGATTTGGGAAATTTTTAGAAATTTCGGCAGCATGCCATTTGAAAATATGACATTTTCCTAAAAAAAAAAAAACATATAAAAATGACCAGTTTTGAGTTTTAGAAATTAACAGTTTATCCGTAACTACTTAAGCTAAACAGTCTAGTATGATCAATACATAAAATGTAAGTACAGTCATTATAATGCAATAGATATGAACATTATGCATTTCAAAACACAACCAAATTCATAAAGTCTAAACCAAGGAAAGATTTAAATTGATACCAATTGTCATATCAATTGTTAGACTTAAGATTGTTAGAAAGCTCCCCCTAAGTTCATGTAATCTATCAAATATCTAGGACGCATCCCTACTATGCATTAGACCTATCTCATGTCTAATCTGTATAAACCTATCTTTTGGAAGTGGTTTAGTGAAAATATCAGCCCATTGTTCATTTGTGCACACAAACTCAAGTGTCACATCCCCTTTTTGCACATGATCACAAAGGAAATGATGTCTAATCTCAATATGTTTAGTTCGTGAATGTGAGATAGGATTCTTTGAGATATTGATTGGACTAGTATTATCACATTTAATCAGTACTGTATCGTAGTGCAACCCAAAATCCACAATTTTTTGTTTCATATATAGAGTTTGAGCACAACAACTACCAGCCACAACATATTCTGCTTCAGCCGTGGATAAGGCAACTGAGTTCTTTTTCTTGGAGAACCAAGAAACCAGAGATTGTCTTAAATAGTGACAAGTTCTGCTAGTACTTTTCCTATCAACCTTACTACCACCAAAGTCAGCATCAGTATAACTAACAATTTCAAAAGTCATATGCTTAGGATACCATAATCCTAACTCTATAGTTCCAACTAGATACCTAAGGATTCGTTTTACTACTAATAGATGAGATTCCTTAGGAGTGGTCTGAAACCTAGCACACATGCATACACAAAAAATAATGTGAGGCCTACTAGGTGTAAGATATAGAAGACTCCCAATCATGCCAATATACAATTTCACATCAAGAGGGATTTCTTGCCTATCTTTATCAAGTGTGATAGAAAAATTCATAGGAGTACTAATAATTTCACCATTTTCCATATTAAATTTCTTTAGCAAGTCCTTGACATATTTAGATTGACATATGAAAGTTCTATTTTTAGTTTGTTTAATTTGCAGCCTTAACAAGAAACTAAGTTCACCTATCATGCTCATTTCAAATTCACTTTGCATGCATTTGGCAAACTCATTACGCAACTCATTAATAGTGGCTCCAAAAATGATATCATCAACATAAATTTGAACAATAAGCATATCATCAAATTTGGATTTGATGAAGAGTGTAGCGTCAATTTTGCCACAGGAAAACTCATTTTTTAGTAGAAAACCACTAAGTCTCTCATACCAAACTCTAGGAGTATGTTTCAATCCATACAAGGCTTTGGACAACCGGTATACATGATCTGGATATTTTGCCCATGCTAAGAACTTATTCGCCATGCACTGGTAATAATTTATTCCCATTTATTGAGAGGTGTCTCACCCCAGTGATATTTTAACATTTCAGGAAATACCAGACGTCAAATATAAGAGATTTTGGAGCCAGTCTAGATAGTGTTTGGTTTAGAAATAAGTACTGGTGAGATGCATGTATATAGTTATATTTTGGTATGTTATAGTTTGTATATCATTTTGAGGAGATATGCATGTAATAATGGTGATCTTAGAACTCTTGTATTGTATCTAGGTTATTGTGTATGATTTCGCTGCATGGTTATATATATGTGATGAACAGGTCAGTCGGTACCTCTCTGGGTCCAGGTTATTACAATCGATATCAGTGTTTTATATATAAAAAAAAATATTCGGGTCACAACAGTGTGGTATTAGAGCCTAGGCTTCTAGGTTCTGTAGACTTTAGTGTACAGTGGAAACAATACTAAAGTATAGGAATAGATCTTGGAGATGATAGTAAATGGGGTAGATTAGAATTTTATTGAGTCAATATTGGAAAGTTAAGATGAGAATTTAGGGGTTTTTTCCACTGCCTGGAAGCAAGATTTCCGTAGTTGTTTCTGTGTCTTTCTTGGGGTGACGATTTCAGGAAAGCCATAGTAAACTATTGTCAGGTTGTGTTTCTAAATTGAAGGACTGAATCTTAAATTGAGAATAAGGACATTAGGTTAATTGATGATATAGGATTTTAGTTAAGATTATTATATTAGTTATGCTATGAAGAGAGGGTCCTCAGACAATTTTTATTTTAATTTCAGGATGGACCCTGGGGGTAGCAGTACTCCTGCCAGTGGTAATGATGGTGCAGGGCCCTCTAGTATGGGCGGCAGTGATTTAGATGCAATTTTGTGCAGTGTAGCTGAGTAGGTTATGGCCAAGATTGCACAAAGCTCTAGGGAGTAGGGAAGCTCATCAGTAGACCAAGGTTGCACTATAGAGTAGTTCACCAAAATAAAGCCTCCAACTTTTTCAGAAAGTGCGGATTCGATTGCGGCAGAGAAGTACGTAAAGGAAATGGAAAAGATATAGACTGTACTGTGTTGCACCGATGAGCTTATAGTATTATATGCAACCTTCAGACTGATGGACAAGGCTGAGCATTGGTGGTCTGCTGTGAGACTCTTAGAGGAGCAGAGACCGGTACATGTAGCCCTATCCTGAAGCCGGTTTAAAGAAATATTCTTCGACCGATACTTTGCCGCCACCACTAGAGAAGCTATGGTGGAGGAGTTTCTAAATTTTACCCAAGGGCACCTGACGGTTTAGCAGTATGCAATGAGGTTTATTGAGCTGTCTCGCTTTCCCCCATACATGGTTCTAGATGAGGCAAAAAAGGCAAAAAAAATTTGAGATACGATATTTATAAGCAGGTGGCAGTTTTAAAGGTGTGGGATTTCTCAAAATTGGTGGATAAGGCAACCATAGCAGAAAAGAGCAAGCAAAGGAGTGTTGGGGTGCAGCGTCAGAGAAAGAGGCCCACGCCACCTGGTTTTTAGGTAGGTACCAGTCGAGATCCGTGGAGGGGAGATAGAAACAGTGGGGAGTAGGGATAGGCGATAAGGGGCCAAGTGTACCCTACTTTTCCTAGATGTAACAAGAAGCATGATGGGGAATATCGAGCTAGAAGGAATGTCTACTATTAGTGCATTAGACTAGGCTATATGGCACGAGACTGTCATGCGCAGTATAGGAAGGCACCTGCTCTTAGATAGTTTTGGGGAAATAATAAGCTATAAATTTTCATATTTTTCAAGTAAAGCTATGGTGTTATTTGATTTAGGAGCTATTTATTCCTTTATATTTTTGAATATATCAAACTATGAGGAGTAGAAACCCAGTGGCTAGATGCCGAAATATATATAGTCACACCAATAGGGACGATAGTGATATGTAGAAACATGGCTAGATATTATCTAATGGATGTGTAGGGGAAATGTTATTAGCCAATCTAAAAGCATTTGACATGCATGGATTTGGTGTCATTTTGGGGATGGAGAGGTCATTTTTCAGCTACGCTGGTAATGATTGTCATAGGAAAAAGGTAGTGTTCAAACCTCCTAGGGAGTGGGAACACAGAAATTCTAGGTCGTGCATGCGCATGCTGCCATAGATGTTTAATCAGGCGAGGAGGTTGCCTTTGGAGAGATTCCTGAGGTACCTAACCTGTGGGAAGGAAGTTCTAGGACGAGGAATTAAAATTGAAAGATATCATGGCACCAATCTTTAAGACTCCAATAAAATGAGGAAGATTTAAAGGATTAGTTATGGGAATCAATGAATAAAGAATTCATCGGATCCAGTGCATCACCATGGGGAGCATTGGTTTTTCTTGTTAAAAGAAAAATGGGTCAACCTGTAAAGACCTGAAAATTTTAATAATTAAATAATTAAGAAGAAGGGTAAATTTGAAAAGAGATTAAGCAGGCTTTGTCGACGAATTCGATCTTTTCGTCAATGAACCACCTTCTTTATTTCGTCGATTAAGCCACGTGTCTCGTTGATGGAAAAATACCGAGAGATGTTATGGCAGAGTCTGAAATTCATCGACGAAGGTTAGGATTTCATCGAAGAAATTTATTCCTGGCCTCGTCAACGAAGCCACCTGTATAAATATGCCAAATTTGAGTTTTCAGCGAGATTTTCATGCAAAAAATTTCTCTCTCTCTCTCTCTCTCTCTCTCGCTCTATCACGCTCTCTCTAAACTCGATACTCTGTCCTTCTCTCTTCATTTTCAGATTTAATTCAAGCCGGCTCGACGATTAGAAACCGCCATGCTACACTGGGAAAATTCTCTTCAAATTTGCTGGAGTAGTTCGTTGGTTAGGTCAACTTGGGCACCATCCCAAAATCTGGGTAAGTTGGGTATTTTGAGTTTTATAGGGTATTTAGTATTCCTGAACTGAGAAAAATGCTTTAGGTAGAATATTACTAAAGTTTTGTTAGGGTAAATGTAGTTTCAGGTTGTTAAGCTGGGGAACACAGGAGTGCAAGTTTGGAGAATTTTGTGGGCTTCTAAGTAAGTCAGGTAAGGGGATAAATTAAGTTAGTATTTTTCATGAAATTATTATGAATTAAACATCATTTATTTTCAGGAAGATATGTATGATATAGAATTATGTTTGGGAATACTACTGTTGAATTGGGTATTTTAAAATTCTTTAGAACTAATTACCATTTAATCCCTATTTGTATATTTAACAAATCAATTGTAGGGATTTAAGACTGAATTAAATTTATTTTATCAATGAGTTCTTTTTACCCAATTAAGTGTGCGTAGAGTTATTCAACATGCACATGCAATGCGAGTAATGAAATGTAGTGTGGAAAGTAAAAAGATAAGGGAAGAGAGAATGCAAACGTGATTTTACGAGGTTCAACCAACTCGGCCTACGTCTTTACCTTAAGCAACCCACTCAAGGATTCCACTATAATCCCTACTCCTTAAATTGGGACAGAGCTTCCCTTACATCCGCTACTTACGAGAGGTACAACTTCCTCCTAATCCGCTGCTTACAAGAGATACAGCTCTCTTCTCAAACCCAGTTCAAAAACCGAACCATGATTACAATCAAATCTGCAAAACACTCAATGTTACTTCTAACAAAGCTAGTGAGTACAATTGAAATTCCTAATACATAATCATATGATGAAACTTAAATCTTAGAATGTATGAAAACAATACAATCATTTTATGAATGAAATGCTTCAACATACAATTTCCCTTTTTATCAAAACTTCCAAGTAATGATATAATTAAAAGCATTGGAGAAAATTTGGGTTCTTGCTCACTTTGCAAAAATGCATGAATATCTAATGTGAACTTATCAAAAGCTTTATCTAGAATATTATATCAATCAAAATCAAAAAGCTTTCTTTCAAATATTCAATCACAACACGATATTTGTAATATCCAAATCTATGTGTATATGTGTATATATGTATATATAATATGATTTCCAAAGATCAAAAACTGAATATAAAGTTTTCCAAAGAAAATATCCCTCAATAAAATAAATATTTATGAACACCAAGGATATTTAATCAAGTGTATTAATATATCTAAAATATAGATCCTTTAACTGAATACACACTTGAATCAAAAACTATTTAACCAATGAAAAAACCCTTTATCAAGTAGTGATATTATCTAAATAATCTATATGAAAGTATACTCACTATCAATCACTCACCTTATTTCAACAATAGATTTTGAAATGAGAAGTTCTTTGAAAAATATATATCAAACAAGAAAATAAGTTTATGTGAAGAAGTCTATGAGAAGAAATATCAATGGGTAGATCGATTTACCAAACCTCAATACCATAATGATTCCACAATGATAGCTAGATTGCTTTTTAAAAAACAAGATAGCCTTAGCTCAGATTCGATGTAAGAACTTTGAAATCCCAGGCAAAGGTTTCAGCAGTGTGTTCAAAGTTGTGCTAAATGTGCAATCTCTTCAATTGTATGCAATAAGTTTGTTCTCTTCTCTTCCAAAAGTCTTCGCTTCAGCACTAGGGTTTAGATGATATATAAATAGGTTCCTTACCCATAGAATCAATCCTAACCATTGGATCAAAGAAATAACTCGTGTGTTCTTTCATTAAAAAATAAATTTTTAAACTTTCCTACAAGTTCAGACGACTGAGGTTAAAGGCCTAGACGACTAAAGTTCTTTAGAGTTTTGAAAAAATAACCTGGACACAGGGCAGACGACTAAGGTTTAAGGCCTAGACAACTGAAGTGTTAGGTTCAGATGACTGAAGTTTGAGTTCAACCTTTTGAGGTTCTTCTACCAAGTTCTGTGTTTCACCATAAATTCTTCAGGCGACTGAACTTAATCTTCGGTCTTCTGAAGAAATTCTTCAGACAACTAAGGTTAACTTTGGTCTTCTAAAGTTGTAACATCAGGTGACTGACCGTTAACTTCGGTCTTCTGAAGTTCTCATTTCCTGAATTTTTTTCTTTTTGTTTTTAAATTCTACTTTGCTCTCTTTCTTGGCTCTTTTATAAAAATATTTTCTGGGGTTTTAAAAATATTTCTAAGTCCATGAATGTCCCCTAATGATGTTCATGATATGCATGAGTCCTAAGTTCATTCTAGGGTATATGTTGAGCCTCAAATTAAATCATATGAAAATGTAAATACATTAGTTCTAAGTACCCATTCCCATGAAATTCTTGAACTTGTCGCTTGCATCTTCATTCTTGTACTCTCTAAGTTCCATGGATTATGCCAAGATATGTATGCTTTAATCTTCATGGCTTCCATGACTTGTTATCCTTCCGTGCATGCTTAATATAGTTCCTGTTCACAATCTCAATGCATACATCAAATACCAAGTGATTTGTCATTATCAAAATAGGATTGGACTTATAGAGTCAACAATGCTAAACTAAAATATTATAAGTTTTCCAAGATAAGCATGCTACATCCGTTTTCAGGAAAACCCTAAAAATAGTACAAGAACTATGATTTTAAAAGAATGTTGAAAAGTGGAAAAAATTATGATTATTACATTATAAAATATGCCGGCGTAAATGCCGTGATTCTTATGTTTTGAAATATTCTAGCGTAAATGTCGTGATTCTTATGTTATGAATTATGCTAGCGTTGATGCCATGATTATGTATGATATGAAAGAAATTATGAAATATGTTCATGTTAGATGTTACTTTGAAATATGATATAGCTATTTTTAATATGGAATGCATTAATGTTATCAGAACCCAGATAGCTTAGTTTAGTTTTATGAAGCACGATACCGTAGCTATACATTCACGATTATGAATATGTTTGTGCTACCACACATCTTATGTAGAGTGTGGGAGATGGCAGACTATGTAGCTTTATGGGAGTGTTGTAGTTCCTCTAGTAGTCCGACATAGGTGGAACAGACCCATCGTACTTACACATACCAATGTTTGACTGAGCATGGTTGGCCAGCCATTGCTAGGTCCCGCCTTCAGGCCGCACAACCCTATCATATGGGGAGTAAGACATGACGATAGCTAGTTAACTATCTATGATGGTTAATGATTCAAATATGATATGATTATATAAGATTATTTCTTAGTACATAAATTTAGTACTTTACACTATGTTATGATAAATCATGTTTTATTCAGATATGATAGAACTATTTATACTAGTTATGAATTATGTACTGTTTATATGTATATCAAGAAAAATACTCATACTGCAACACACTGATATTAATTTGTCTCCCTTACTAAGAGGTGTCTCACCCCAGCATTACAAACATTTAAGGAAATCTAGGTAGGAGGGCGGATAGAGCCCCACAACAGTAAGAGTGGATTGAGCTACCTTGTCTGTAGGGTAAGTGGATGGGCTAGGGTAAGATGAATTTTTGGGTTATGACCCTAGGATACTTTTTGGTCATTTGGGATGTATATATATATATATATATATATATATATATATATATATATATGTATATGACAGATTTATTAGAACTTTGGTATGGTTTCCGCTGTTTATGGCATATATATAATTTTATGTTTTCCGCTGCTTAGCTATCAGAGTATTTATGACAGGTATATCCTTGGTACCCATGGGTCCCATTTTATAATGACTATGACAGCTTTGTAAGATCATTATGTGTGTTATTATGTGGATAAAAAACATATCGAAAAATAGGCAGGTCATTACAATTTGGTATCAAAGTCTAGGTTGTTAGGTTCTATTGACTCTAGAATGCAGCGAAAACAATACCAAAGTATTGGAAAAAAGATTTGAGGTTTTTTTCTGTAGTCTGGAAGCATGACTTTCGTGGTGGTTTCTGTGTCTTTCCTGGGGTGACAATATCAGGAAAGCCATAGTAAACTATTGCCAGGTTGTGTTTCTAAAATAGAATTGAATCTTGAATTGGGATAAGGATTTCAAGATCAAGGGATAATATGCTTTTTGGTTAGATACATAAGTTATAAGGATGGGGTCCTTAAGCTATGTTTATTATCTTTACAGGATGGACCTACGTAGTGGTAGTGCTCATGCGAGCAATAGTGAGGGTACAGGGCCCTCAGGTGTAGGCAGAGTTGATTCAAATGCAATATTACGCAGTGTGGCTCAGCAGGTGATGGTTAAGATCACACAGAACTCCAGAGAGCAGGGAGGCCCTTCTGCAGGCCATGGGTGCACGATCGAGAAATTCACAAAGATGAATCCCCTAGAATTTTCAGGAGGAGCAGATCCTATAGTCACCGAAACTAGATGCAGGAATTAGAGAAAGTTTTGGCAGTGCTACAATGCATAGAAGAGTAGAGGATTTTATTTGCCACCTATAAACGGATGGGAGAGGCTAAAAGATGGTGGACTGCAATAAAATTATTAGAGGAATAGAGGGCGATGCCTATAGCTAGGACTTGGTGCTGATTTAAAGATTTGTTCTTCAACAGATATTTTTCGGCCACTATCAGGGAGGCCAAAGTGGAGGAATTCCTAAACCTGAAGCAGGGACAGCAGTCAGTCCAGCAGTACACGGTGAGATTCATAGAATTATCCCGTTTCACCTCGTATATTGTTCCTAATGAAGCAAAGTAGGCGAGACAGTTTGAAAGAGGTCTAAGGCGAGAAATTTATAAGCAGGTAGCAGTTTTAAAAGTGCAAGATTTTTTCAAGTTGGCAGATAGAGTAGCTGTGGCTGAGGCCGATGAGCGGATGAGTGCAAAGGAGCGTGGACAGAAGAAGAGGTCCACACCATCAGGCTATCAAAAGGGATTTAGTCATAGCCAATGGAGGAGAGGTAACTATGGTAGGGGATATAGGCAGAAGATGAGAGGTCATGAGACTCAGGATATGCAGACCTACCCAACTTGTCAAACATGGGGAAAGAGACACTTGGAAGAGTGTCAAGTAGGGAGAGGCATCTGCTATCATTGTGGTGTATCGGAACATCTAGTACGAGATTTCCCCCACTTGGTACCGTATCTACTCCTAGACCACACTGAGGAGGTTATCAAGTGTCATGTGGAGGTCAACAGAGGAGTGTGGCCCCGGCGAGGGTTTATGCTTTGACATCGGGAGACGTGGAGGCCACTGACAATGTCGTGACAAGTACCTTTATTGCTTTATCATATCAAATTATTATTTTATTTGATACAAGTGTTATCCACTCTTTTGTGTCTGCAGAGTATGTTAAATATGTTGGTGTTGAGACACAGTTATTAGATGTCGAACTGTCAATAGCAACACCGACAGGGTCAGTGGTGAGGTGTCTTAGGGTGCTCAAGGGCTATCTAGTAGAAATTCAAGGGAGAGTATTACAAGATGACCTAATTGTGTTAGATTTGCATAGATTCGATATAACACTTGGTATGGACTGGCTAGCTACTAACCATGCTAGTATCGACTGTCATTTGAAAGAGGTGATTTTCAAACCACCAAGAGAGCTAGAATTTAGATTTGTGGGATCACGAGTACATTCTTTACCTTAGTCAGTGTCACCTATGCAGGCAAGAAGATTACTTTTGGATAGATGTCAGGGGTTTATGGCTAATGTAAAGGAGGTGATAGAAAATTAATTGAAGCTTGTTAGTACACCAGTGGTTAAGGAGTTTTTAGATGTTTTTCTTGAGGAATTACCTGGGTTGCCTCCCAATTGCGAGATAGATTTTACTATTGACTTACTTCCATGGACGACACCGATCTCTAAAGCTCCTTACTAAATGACTGTAGCAGAATTGGGAGAATTAAAGGATTAGTTGCAGGATTTATTCAATAAAGGATTTATCAAACATAGTGTATAGCCCTAGGGAGCTCCAGTTTTATTTATGAAGAAGAAGGACGGAACTATGATGATGTGCATAGATTACAAAGAAATAAATAAAGTAACAATTAAGAACAGGTATCCTCTACCCCGTATAGATGACTTATTTGATCAGTTTTAGGGTACATGGGTCTATTCCAAGATCCACCTTAGGTCAGGCTATCACCAAGTGAAAGTTAAATGCACATCTTCTCCGGGCGCCCGAACACCTCGAAAAAGACTGTTCACCAACTCGGGCGACCGATGCTTTTGGTTCAAAAAAGGACCTCGGACGACTGAACATATGCATTCGGGCCACCGAACGTTATATCGGGCACCCAAAGTCATGAAGCTTTGCAACTAACTTTGATTTAGGCTGCCGAAGATCCATCTAGATGACCAAAATTCATTGACTACCTTTTTAGTAACTGTCTTGTTGGGCGACCGAACTTAGGTTCAGCCACCCAAACCCCAGACGATTAAAATTATTTTAACCACGGTAAAACTAGGTTAAGTAGGGCTAATTGGATTTTAATCATTTGGGACTTTTTAAATTATTCCCATTATATCCCAAACATATATATTTTTACCCCTAGCTACAAATATGAGTCCATTTGCTTGATTAGAAATAGATTAGCAAAGTGATTAAGCCAAAAAATTCTCTCTACTGAAAAATCACCCTTTGCCCAAATACTCTCAAACTTGCATCCTTTTGACAAAATTTGAAATTGTGAGAGTTCCTCTTGTGTTAATGTGATTGTTGTTTTGTGCTAATACTCCCACTTGTTTGTGTTCTTGAGATAATTTCGTTGGGAGCTTATCTTAGGTTTATCCCACGGATTTCTCTATTATAAATCTTATGTGGGATTAAACCAAGGAAGCTTAGGATATTTGCACTCTATTGCAAGTGTCCAATACCTTTGTTTTTGGTGTGCAAAGACTTTTCAGACAAACAAATATTTTCAAACTACTATTGTGCATATTACATTGAGGAAGATTTTCTTAAGCTAGTTGGAATATCTGGCTTGTATACTTGGAATATTAATCTGTTATTGAAATATTTTTTTTTATTCCTCGTAATTTCCTTGTGTTGAATACCCTTGAGCATCATATTGATTATACTGTGTTGAGTATTGATTGAAAAAAACTTGCATCACTGAGCTTACACTATATCCATGCTATCGATGTGTGTGTAATTGTGCATATTTGGGTACAAATCTACTTTACTTGAAAGCACTATTTCTATACCATTTGATTGTAAACTTTGAGTATTTCTAGGTGTGGCCTAAGGAGGCGGTAATCCATCCCGGTAAGGATTGTATGTAAAGCTTGAGGTTAGCCTTGTGCTAATTGACCTGGTTTGTATAGGTGCCGCTCCACCTCTTTAAGTGAGCAAGTTATAGTGATAATCCTTGTGCTTGTTAGCCAAGGCGGGGATGTAGGCAATTGGCTAAACCTCAATAACATTTCTGCATGTCACCATTACTTTACTGCTTTCTGGTGCATGTACGTTTAATTAAATTGCTTTATTTACTTTCTGGTATACATCTACATTACTTGCACTAGATTGACCATAAGGTTGTGAATATATTGATATTAGGAGATTGACCTAGAGCTTAAATTTTAAAAATACCAATTCACCCCCCCCCTATTGGGATCACGATAAAGCTAACACCTTTAGTAAAATATGATATCTACCAAGTTAGGTCAAATTGTCCGACCTTAGGTTTGTTCCTTTTACATGTGACTAGGAGTGTTTTCTAAAACACGGGGCTGAGTTGTAGAAGTCTCATGTATTTTATTTTCTTAAGAACTTCTTTCTTCAACCTATAGATTCTGGGTTAATTCATTTTTCTTAATTTAATGAATTTATGAATATGGAAAACATGCCAGTTTGTTAATTGGGTGAATATGGAAATGTATAGTGCAAGTACCTTTACTTGTTGTCAATACCATTGGGTTTAGGGCATACAACTAACACTCTCATTAAATTCTTGATATCAAACATCCAATCATATCCTGGTTGTCTTTGATAAGCCACAAAAGTCTAGGATGCTAGGAATGGCAGCATGATGAATCCCTAAAATGCACTATTTTAGGTCCCCATTTACCTTTGTTTTGTCGTCATTTATCTTTTAAATACCATTTGTTATCATTGTTCGGAGTTATGCAATGTTTGTTCATGTTTAAGGAATAACATGTTAAAACCAAGGAGTTAAGCAATACGAGAAGTCAAAGGAGTAATTAGAGTGCACAAAGCTCACATCAAATGCTCAACCAAGCCTTTCGAGCCTCAATTCATCAAAGGAAAGAAGACTATGTTTGACCATGTGGGCGGCCAACTAACACCACGGCGATAAGGTCACAAGCTACAAACTTAAAGGTCCATACTGAGATAAAAATGCTGCAAGGTTTGACCAAGTGCTCAACCAAGTGCTCGACAAAGTGACCCTCTAGGGTAACTAGGTCGAGCTACTGAAGGTGACTGAGCCAAAGATACTGAGAGCTTGGACCAAAAATTTGACCAAAGAGACCATGAAGGGTGACCAAGTCGAGATTCTAAACTTTCCTAAAGATTAAGATCCTACAAGTCTCGACAATAATCTCGACTAGTATGACTCAAGAGTGCAACTAGGTCGGGAATACCTGAATTTGAATTCTTGATTTCCCGTGAGTCTCAACCAGGGCGCACCCAGAGGAGAATAAGGGTGCAACCTGGTTGACAGAAGCGAATTGCTTCACAATATTTTTGCAGAACTTTTCTATTTTGAATTCTAAACCTTGTAAACCCTACTGGGTATAAATAATAGCTTCGTCTATGTTCTTAGGGTTCCTCTTTGGCCTCTTTTAGGTTAGTGACAGGCCTAGGAAGCCATTAAGAGCCACTTAGATTAGGATTTACTATTTTTCTTTTCTATTCTTGTATTGGTTTGTGGAAGGATTCTTTGAAGGCCTATGACAAATTGTGAGTTCATTGTGCTTCTACATAGATAGATGGTCTTTTGAACGTAGTCCCGGTCGTTAGTGACAGATGTTCGAGTTGCAATTGAAGCCGATTTTACATGTTTTCTTTTACTGCATTTACATGCTTTCTTTCCTGCTTTCATTTAAATACATGCAATTTCAATACTTGCACTTTAATTTCCATGTAAGTTTACATCTTTGAGTGTGATGACACGCTAGGGTAAAGGATAGCCTAGCTAGGGATTTAGTCACCTATATGTGTTAGCCTACACTTCATGTATGGGGTGATCTCGTGATCGTTGTGATAGAGTATACCCTAGTTCTCGATCGTGCTCTGGATGATTGGTGCACCTTCGCTACTCTATGCTATCGAATGGTTCACTTAGCCATTAGCCTAAGACAGATAGCTAACCAAACATAACTAGCTCACACGATAGTCTAGGCATGATTTATACTCTTATATCTAATTTCTAGGAGTAGTGTTAATATATATTTATTGCTTTTAGTAGTTTTTAAAAAAACCTTTGAAAAATCTCACCTTTTTCACTTTTACACAAAGTATAGTAAATTAAGCTAAAAGTGGTTAACGATTGCACACCTATCCCTGTGGATCTAAATCTGACTTACTCACTTTCTACAAAACTTCCGTTAGTTAGGTTTATAAATTTTATCTTTGGTAGTTAAGAACCCAAGCCTTGGCAAGCCACTAAATTTTAGTGCCATTGTTGGGGACTATGTCACAGTTTTAAGCCAATTTCTAGCTTAGAGTACTATACATTTTTTTTCTTTGTTTTCTTTTATTTTTATTTTTCTTTGATATCCTGAAGTCTTGATTGTGTGCTACATGTGTATATGCTAGGTTTGCGCTCTTTAGATCCTAAGATAGTTCCTATAGACCCAGAGATTGAGAGATCCTATAGGTCCATTAGGAAATCTACCACCTATCACGATTGGTGCACCTTCGCTACTCTATGTCATCGAATGGTTCACTTAGCCATTAGCTTAAGACATATAGCTAACCAAATATAACTAGCGCACACGATAGTCTAGGCATGATTTATACCCTTAGATCTACTTTCTAGGAGTAGTGTTAATATAGATTTACTAATTTTAGTAGTTGTTATAAAAACCTTTGAAAAATCTCACCTTTTTCCCTTTTATACAAAGTATAGTAAATTAAGCTAAAAGTGGTTAACGATTGCACACTTGTCCCTGTGGATCGAAATTCGACTTACTCACTTTCTACTGAACTTGCGTTAGTTAAGTTTATAAATTTTATCTTTGGTAGTTAAGAACCCAAGCCCTGGCAAGCCTACTAAATTTTAGTGCCATTGCTGGGGACTATGTCACAATTTTAAGCCAATTTCTAGCTTAGAGTACTATATTTTTTTTTTCTTTGTTTTCTTTTATTTTTCTTTTTGTTTGATATTTTGAAGTCTTGATTGTGTGCTACATGTGTATATGCTAGGTTTGTGCTCTTTAGATCCTGAGCTAGTTCCTATAGACCTTGAGATTGAGAGATCCTATAGGTCTATTGGGAAATCTACCACTTATCCCGAGTTGACTGAGTTGTCCGAACTTAAAGTCATAGCTGAACATAATTCGGTTCCCGCCTTTCAAAATTTGGAACCCGAAGCTCCACACCAACCTGTCGTGGAGGAGCAACCTATTCGGCCTCTTAGAGACTAATTTACACCCAACACATACACTTCGTCATCTTGTATCCAATTTTAGGATGTCAATGCGGCTCAATATGAAATCAAGACTTCCATCATCTCGATGCTTCCCAATTTCTATTGGAATTCAAATGAAAATCCTTCCAAGCATCTAGATGAATTCCTTGAAACTTATTCTACCATCTGAATATCTAATTTTGGTGATGATTCCCTCTAATTTAGGCTATTCTTGTTCTCTCTGAAAGACAAGGCTAAATATTTGCTGAACTCCTTAGAGCCGAACTCGGTGGCCAACTGGGCCACCATGCAAGGCGAGTTCTTCAAAAAGTACTTCCCCATAGCAAAGACTAACCAGCTGAGGAAGGCCATTACTAGTTTCTCACAATTCGATAGGGAACTTTTTTTTGACACTTGGGAGTGCTTTAGGGACCTCTTGCACAAATTCCCACATCACCAAGTCCCTAGGTGGCAATTAGTTTAGACCTTCTATGAAGGGTTAGCCGAGTGAGATAGGGCCATGGTAGATGCATCTTGTTGAGGTAGTTTTCTCATGAAACATGAGAATGAGGTTTGAGCACCCTTCGAGAACCTCACTGAAAATTCTTAGCAGTATGTTGTTACTTCTTGTAGATCGTCCCAACCATCATCTTCCAATCCTAAAGGAATTTATGAGTTAGCTGCGTCCTACGACCTTACACGCACTCTATACACCACAGTGAAAAAGTTATATCAGTTCTTGTCCTTAAGATAGCAACCATGGCTTGTGGCATCTATAGATGTGCATGCCATTTGTTCTAATCCTTCACACACTTGTTACAATTACCCTTATACACCTCGACTGCCTAAGTTTGTGCAAGAGGAAGTTAAGGCTACCCATAATCTGTACGATAGGCTAGCCAATAACCCATATTTGAACATGTACAATCATGGGTGGAATAAGCATCCTAACTTCTCCTAGTTCCCACAAACTCTGGGATTTCAAGCTCAAAACCTCAAAAATCACACACTAATCCACCTCCTCACCCATTCCAAAACTCTCAAAATCCACCCATTTCTACCCTTATACCATCATCTTTTCAGCAACCATCTCCTTCTCAGCCTCAATATGATATATATACTTTTAGGAGATGGTGTTGAAAGCCCTTAAGAGCATTAATACTGATAACCAAGTGGATCAACAATTACTCCACTCCCACTCCTAGTATATTTCCAAGCTAGAAGCCACCATGGGCCAACTAGCTACTTCTTTGAGTCGAAGAAATGAGGATAAGTTGCCAAAGAAACCTCTAGTGAACCCTAAGGGTCAATATGAGGTAAAATGTGAGCTAGACACTGGTCCTTCAACATATCATGAGCAAGACCAGGCGGTGACCAGTCTTCAGAGTGGTAGGGTGGGAAGCAATAGGGTAGGGGTGAAGTTAAGCAAAGGTAAGGGTAAATAGAAAATGGGGGTAGAGCCCAATGTTGAATTGTATACCCCCTCCTCCTCTAATTCGATGAGAAATCCTAGGTTTCCATGCCTCTATTGGAGGAGCAATGTCACACTATGCCCCATAGGGCAGTTTATGTCCCTTCCATGCCATACCCTATAGCCTTTTAGGCACATTTTAAGTGTAAGAATGAAGAAATTAAAGAGTCCACAATGGACACCTTTAGGCAAGCAAAGATTAATCTTCCTCTCTTAGATACCATCAAGCAAGTGCCTACTTATGCTAAGTTTCTCGAGGATTTGTGCTCCTAAAAGCATAAATCTATGGTGCACTCAAACAAAATAGTCAAATCGACCGAGAATGTGAGCTTGATTCTTTTAGGTTATATTCCCCCCCCCCCCCAAACTCAAGGACCTAGGCACTGCCACCATCTCATGTGTAAATGGAGATTGCTCCATCGATAAGGCCCTTTTAGATTTTAGAGCGAGTTTGAACCTACTTCCCTACTCAGTCTACAAGAAATTTGGCTTGGGAGAACTGAAGCCCACCCTGGTCACCTTGTGTTTTGCTAATCAGTCTGTAAAAAGGCCCCGAGGTGTTTTGGAGGATGTCCTTATAAAGGTCGATAGGTTCTTTTACCCTATTGATTTCATTGTATTAGACATGGAACCTACCAACCCATCTCCGAGACAGATTCTAATCATTCTAGGTCGACCATTTTTAGCCATAGCTAATGCATGCATCTAGTATAGGACCGATGTTATGGACATATCTTTCGACAACATACAACTTTGGCTGAATGTGTTCTGTACCTCTCGACACCCAGCTGATGACATTCCTTTCAAGGATGTACATATGATTGATGAGAGTGTTGAGAATGATGCCTCTTTGAATCTTTTGAGTGATTCCCTTGAGAATGAGCCTCCTTGTGATAAGCCTTCTACTTCAGGCTTAGAGGATCCATGCACACGTGTCTCTGCTATTAGTGAATTGGCCTCTAACCTATAAAAAAGGCCCTCGAAATCTAGGTTCAAAAATATTCCTACACACTCTAGAGTTCTAGCACATCCTTCCATTGAGGTCCCACCATCACTTGAGTTGAAGCCTCTACTAGCTCCTTTCAAGTATGTCTTCTTAGGTCCCCTGGAGACCCTGCCCGTTATCATATCATCCAACTTGGATAGTTCGTAGGAGTCTAGGCTCATTCACATCTTAAGAAAATATATGCAATCTATAGGGTGGTCGGTGGCAGACCTTAGGGGAATAAATTCATCTGTCTACATACATCAGATTCACCTTGAGCCAAATGCTAAGACTATTCGTGAGATGCAAAGGAGACTTAATCCCAATATGAAGGAGGTGGTTTTGAATGCAGTGGTCAAACTCATAGATGTCGAGATCATATTTTCTATCTCTGATAGTGAATTTGTAAGCCCAACGTAAGTGGTCCCCAACAAATTTGGGATCACAATTATTGAAAATGATAAGGGTGAAGGTATCCCCATTTGTGTCACAAACATGTGGCGAGTGTACATTGACTATCAGAAACTTAATAACCTCACCCGAAAAGACCACTTCCCATTACCATTCATTGATCAAATAATAGAGAGGCTAGCGGGGCAGAATTTCTATTGCTTCTTGGACGGGTATTCTAGGTATAATCAAATTATAGTCCATCCAAATGATCAGGAGAAGACTACCTTCACCTATCCATTCGAGACCTTTGCCTATAGAAGCATGCCTTTTGGGCTATGCAATGCACCGATGACCTTTCAAAGGTGCATGCTAACCATATTTTGCGACATAGATGAGAAATTTCTTGAGGTATTTATGGATGATTTTCCATTTTTGGATCCTCTTTTGACGCATGGTTGGAAAACCTATCTAGAGTCCTTGAAAGATGCATAGACAAGAATTTGGTGCTAAGTTGGGAGAAAAGCCATTTTATGGTTCAAGAGGGCATAGTGTTAGGCCATATTGCCTCTGCTGGAGGGATCAAAGTAGATAGGGCTAAGGTAGAGCTAATTTCCAAACTTCCTTCCCCTACTTCTATTAAACAAATGAGGTGATTCCTGGGGCACGCTAGTTTTTATTGGCAATTTATTAAGGACTTTAGCAAAATGCTTCGGTCCTTAACCAACTTGTTAACAAAAGATGCACCCTTTGACTTTGATAAAAATTATCTCACTGCATTTGAAACTCTTACGGTGCTGCTCTTTTTCGCTCCAATCATGCAGCCACTCGATTAGTCCCTCTCTTTTAAGATCATGTGCGATGTTTCAGATTATGCCGTAGGGGCTGTGTTGGGACAAAGGGTGGATAAATTGCGTCATGCGAACTACTACGCTAGTAAGACTCTTCAAGGAGCTCAATTGAATTATACCGCCACCAAGAAAGAGTTTCTAGCAGTAGTTTTAGCCCTTGATAAATTATGCTCTTATCTCTTAGGGTCGAAGGTCATTGTATACTCTGATCATGCCGCTTTATGATACCTTCTCACTAAGAAAGAGACCAAACTTAGGTTGATTAGGTGGATTTTTCTTTTGCAAGAGTTGATTATGAAATCCAGGATAGGAAGGGGACGAAGGCTATCCTATCCCGACATGTTCTGCTACACCACACACTTCTGAGTAGCCCTCAAATGTTACCCCAGGGCTTTCGAAGGCCATGTCTCCCCACTTGGTGCCGTGTAAACCACCCTCCCCTCTTACTCCTAACCTGCACTGCATACTAGAGGCAATGGCATAGGCCCGAAATGCTGTTAGAGCAGCAGAACTCTCAACTTACTCTAACTCGGATTATGATTCTAATTCTGACTCTTAGCATCCTTTTGTGTTGTCTACCTATGTGTTGTGCAGATGAACAATGTCATTTTTTTTCTTTCTTTTCTTCTTTTAGTTGTATTTTCTTTTTTATCTCACCATGTTTTTAACGGGTTGTACTAGTGCTTGTAATATTTCGATCTACATTGTACTACCTTTGATATTAATGAAAACACGTGGTGCTTTTGCCTTCACTTGTCTTTTGTGCTTTAGCGTATCATTGCGTTGCTCTTGCTATTTCTATATTTTATGTGGTTGTTATATACGCACGTACACTAATTGATTCCATAGCACCGTGCGGTGTTTTTTTTCCTATGGTTTCTAGGTTCTTTCATTTCATACTTTAGTAGGGACACCGAAGTTTTAAGTTGGGGATAGGGGGTTAGGAAAACACTACACGACACATGTTAAGCACAAAAATGACCTAATTTTCAAAATTTTCAGTGAATAGTATATGTTTCATGCCATGATGACACTTATTATGCCTTTTACATACCTCTATATAACCTACATGTTACATACTTAGGTCTATCATTTATATGACTTTGTTATGCTCACTAACGAAGTAATGAGTTGCTTGTGCAAAGTTTCACATTATTGGCCTTACTAGGCTTAATATCCTATTTTGATGCTAACAAACAAGTAGGACTTAACATGCTTTGGTTGAGTGTTGTATTTTTTAGGAATCAATGTTGAAAGTATTCATGTAGCATGAGCATGGATCAAAGTCTGAAGATCATAAGAGCATGAGGATTAAAGAGATCAACATGAAAGCTTAAAGAAAATAAAGCTTAGACCTCAAAATGCCATATCTTGAAAGCTCACAAGGATCAAGGAAAGTGGAAAGTTTACATCAGCAAAATGATCCAGTTCAAGAAAACTTAAAGATCATAAGAGCTCAAAGTCTGAATCAATGATAAAATATCAAGAGAGTTTAAATAAATGAAAGCTCAGAGAAGTCTGAAAGATCAGAAACCAGTAAAAAAGAAAATTCAGATCAAAGAAGAATCAAAGGGGTCTTTAGGACAAGTCTCTGTAAGTTCTTCAAGTTTATTCAAATATGAAGTTTTCATTTTGAAGCTCATTAGCCAAAGAGACTTAGAGACCTTAAAACTTGGAACATGTTTTTTTAAGTTAAATAAATCTATATTCCAAGAATATCTAAGCTAAAATGAGAGAGAAATCAAAAATTGACTAAAAAAAGAAAAACAGCCAGTGGAAAGATGACTATCTGTTAATAGACAGACGACTGGAAAAATTAACAAAGCTTAAAACTTAAAAACAGAAGCCTGACAAACGACTGTCAAGGCTCTGACAGACAACTTCCAGTGCAAAGTGAGAAATCTGTGAATGTTTTACCAGATGACTGTCCACCTTCAGTGCTATAAAAAAACTTAAAATTATTTATGGACAGACGACTGTCACCATATGGACAGACAACTGCCACTCAAGGGACAAACGACTGCCACCTCTCTGCCTATGTTTTTACAGTTATATCATATGGACAGACGACTGCCAAGACTTCATAGTCGTTTGCGTCACGACATTTTTCAAACTTACAATGGATATAATTTTTAAAATTCAAATTTTTGGAAACTTAAATAATTTTTATATTTGGAAACAAATTTAAGTATTCTTGAGGAACAAGCGGGGAGGTTTTCTACTTCTATAAATACCTCAAGATACATTGATTTTAATACATGAAGATCATTAAGAAATCATATTTGTTGTCTTACTCTCTCATTTTGAAATTCTGAAAGTGCTTCAATTGCTCACATCCTTGCACGAAGTTAAGAGAAGTTTTGCTGAATCTCTCACTGTGTTTGTGCATCGAGTTATTGATTCTTTCACTTATTGAAAGATACTTACGGTGATAAGTTTCTAAGAGCTACATTCTAGAATTCATATTCTAAATTTACTGAAGTAAATAAGTGTTTCAAATTTGTACTAATCAGCTCTTTAAGGGGCAAGTTCTTGTACGTCTTGTTTTCTATCTTTGTAATAGGATTAGTTGACGGTTCGAATTTTGAATCGTTGGACCAAACAAAGGGATATTGTTTGGGGAAGATGGGCTCTAGCATTACACAAGGAGTGCTTGTAATTGGTCATGTTCCACCTGGTAAAGGAAAAGTAATAGTGAATTCCTTGGCAGTTTTGCCAAGGGCGAGGACGTAGGCTGTGTTAAAGCCGAACTTCATAAAAATCCCTGTGTTCTTATTTCCCTACTCTACTCTTTATTTTTCTTTTTACAAAAGATATAATCTGTGTGGTTGCTTTAAATTTCAATTCTGAATGTTTGGTTGTTAAATAGACCGGAAGGTAATTAGTTTTGGATAAATCAGCATTGATTGCAGAAACCAAAAGGGACTACATTGGTTGATTATCCTTGACCTATTAATCTAAAAGTTTATTTAAAAATTCAACATAAGGAAGAAGAATAATTGTGATACAGGGCTTATACTGAGTTCAGCAAATTTTCACATATATATATATATATATAGGGTTATTGTTACATAAATTGAGTATTTGATATTGCTGTGTTGATCGTGATTGTTTATAAGTCTTGATTGTCATTACAACTTAAAAGAACTAATCCTAAAGAGAATAATTTTTTCTTAAACCCCAATTCACCCCCCCCCCCCCCCTCTTGTGAAGTTATTCCAATTTCAATTGGTATCAGAGCCTAGTTATAGTAATTCCTAACAAGAAACTATAAAAAGATCAAATGGCAAATATAGGAGTAGCACCCTTTGGTGAAGGCCAATCCTCAACCCGTCCACCAATTTTTTGTGGACATAATTATGCGTTTTGGAAAAAGAGAATGCAAATCTATCTCCAAAACATGGATTGGATAGCATGGGAAGTTGTTATGGATGGAGACCTTATTCCCACTAAAATAGTAGATGGAAAACAGATTCCAAAAGGAAAAAGGGATATGACTGATTCAAACTATAAAATGCTTCAAATCAATCCAAGCGTTATAAATGCTTTATATTGTGCCTAAGATGCTAAAAAATTTAATAGGGTCATGGCATGCAAGACAACTAAAGAAATATGGGAAAAATTAGAAGTGACATATGAATAAATTATTTATGTTAGAGACAATAGGATAGACATGTTAACAAGCAAATATGAAGCATTCAAGATGAATCCTGATGAAGCAATATCAAGTATGTACACCAGATTTACCCACATAATAAATTTCTTAAGTGCCTTAGGGAAAACTTATACTACCTACGAAATGATCAGAAAAATCCTAAAAGGACTTCCCTCAATATGGGAACCAAAGGCTACAGCTATCACTGAAGATAGAAACCTTAAGACTACCTCTTTAGATGAACTCATAGGTTCACCTCTTACCTATGAAATGGCCTTAAAAGAAAGAAATACTGAACCAAAGCATAAAAGATCCATTGCACTAAAAGCGTCTAGCCATAGCTCTAGTGAAGAAGAAAGTGAGACAAGTGACTTAGATCAAGATGAATTAGCATTAATCACTAAGAGACTAGGAAAGTTCTATAGAAGAAATAAGAGATTTCCTAGGAAGTTCAATAAAAAGAAACCTAAAAAAGGAGAGACAAGTAGGAAAGAAAATAAACATAAGAACGAACCTCCAATATGTTATCACTGCAAGAAACCAAGGCATATCAAACCAGACTGTCCGTTGCTCAAGAAAGACAAGAAGAAAAAGAAGGAAGCTATGAAAGTTACGTGAGATGATTCAAGCTCCAGCGAGACAGAAAATGAATCAAGCGTACAAGAGATGGAAAATATATGCTTCATGGCGAATGAAGAAGTGGTAAACTCCTACTATTCCTCTACAGAATGTTATAATGAGTCATGTGATGAGTCATATGACAGCATGCCTTCCTATAAGGAATTGCAATCTGAGTTGTTTTCTTTGCATAAAAGATTCATAAAAATTTCTAAGAGAAATATAACTTTGAAAGATCAAAATAAAGAACTATTAAAGTAACTTGAATCATTCAAAATCATTGAAAAAGAAAAAGACACTTGTATTGAGAAGTTAGAAGAGGAAGTAAATAATGTAACTTAAGAATTAAGCAAAACTCATAAATATAGTTTGAATAAAAAGAATTTAGAAGTAAATGAACTTAAGAAATTAGTAGAGGATAAAGAGAAAATTATATATAATCTTACCAAAGGTAAAGATAATTTTGAAAAGATGATTGGACAACAAAGGCTACATGGAAATAAAGAAGGGATAGGTTATAATGGTAAGGCAAATAAAAAGAATAAAAAATTATACATGGGATACTTCATCAAGGAAGCCAAGTACTAGGCTAGCACTTCCTCAAACAATAAACATGAACAGTCCACTTGCTATATGTGCAAGACTAAAGGTCACGTAATGTTCGACTGCCCACTAAAAAGAAAGTATGTTAAAGTGCAAGGGGAATGGAAAGTCAATAACGAAACTAGCAACAAAACAAAGAAAATTAAAATAATTTGGGTTCCAAAGACTAACACAAAAAATCCTCCATTGTAGGTATGTTTTAGGACAACACCATCAATAGATAAGTGGTACTTGGACAACGGGTGTTCAAGCCAGATGACCAGCGATAAGACCAAGTTTACCTCTCTAAGACAAAAGGATGGAGGATATGTCACCTTCGGCGACAATGCCAAACGTAAAATTATTGGCATTGGAAAAATAGGTAAAGAACCTTCTCTCACTATTAAGAATGTGCTCTTAGTAGAAGGATTGAAATACAATCTTTTAAGCATTAGTCAATTAAGTGACAAAGGGTTTGAAATAACCTTTAAGAAAGAAAAATGCATTATTCAAAATCCTGAGAACAATGAAATCCTGTTTATAGCTCATAGGATAAATAATGTTTATTGCATAATATTTGAGAACTTAGTAAATCAGAATGTAACTTGTTTTGCAGCAATGAATGAAATAAGTTGGCTATGGCATAGAAAACTAGGACATGCTAGCATGGATCTATTATCCAAATTATCAAAGAAAAATCTTCTCAAAGGGCTACCTAATAAAAAATTCATAAAAGACAAGATATGTGATGCATGCCAAAAGGGAAAGCAAGTTAAAACAAGTTTCACAAAGAAAAAATACATATCTACAAAAAGACCCCTAGAATTACTGCACCTAGACTTGTTTGGTCCAACTAGAACCTTAAGCCTAGGGGGTAAACAATATGCTTTTGTAATAGTGGATGATTATTCAAGATTCACTTGGATATTATTCCTAGCAAACAAAGATGAAGCCTGTGACATGCTAATCACAGTATGTAAGAAATTACAAAATGAAAAGGGCTATAATATAACAGATATTTTGAAGTGTTCAAGGCAAGGAATTTAAAAACAAAAATGTTGAAAAATTCTATAATGAATATGGAATAAACCATAATTTTTCCACACCTAGGACTCCACAACAAAATGAAGTTGCTGAAAGAAAAAATAGAACCCTACAAGAAATGGCAAGAACCATACTAAATGAAAATGAATTACCTAAGTATTTCTGGGCAGAAGCAGTAAATACAGCCTGTTACATAATAAATAAAGTATCCATACGATCTAGTATAGAAAAAACACCATATGAATTTTGGAAAGGAAGAAAACCCAATATTTTTTACTTTCATGTATTCGGCTATAAATGCTTTATCCTTAATACTAAAGATGATCAAGGAAAATTCAATGCAAAATCTGATGAAGGAACTTTCTTAGGTTACTCAACATATAGTAAAGCTTATAGGGTTCACAATAAAAGAACTCTTACAATTATTGAATCAATACACATAACGTTTGATGAATTAAATGATCATTTTAACAAAATTAAAATTGACGAAAAATAAAATATTTCACATAAAGAAGAAGATGTTGAAATAAAAGAAGAAAATAATAATGAAGCCTCAAAAGAAAAAACAATTGAAAATCTAGAACTACCTAAAGAATGGAGATATGCTAAAAGTCACCCAAAAGACCAAATTCTTGGAGAACCACCAAAAGGAATAACCACTAGAGCCTCATTAAAAAATATTTGTAATCATTATGTGTTGACCTTATAGGTCACGCCCGATTTCAATAATGACAAATACTCCTGTATTTTATAAATATCTAGTTCATGTGCAAGTCGATATTAGCAGACACACTGATGGCATGTGAAAGCCTAAAGCTTGAAGACCAATTCAAGTTTTTCAGTTGTAATCTATATTTCCAGTAGGGAAATTGGTCTATAATAGTAATTAGAGTATTTGGTTTGTAATAAGCACACACAACACATGCATGGCTTATTTTGTAAGCTCAAACCAAATACAAACTAAAAATTACCGTAGAAAGACCTTAGGGTTTATAAATGACCCTAGGACACATACATTTGCATATATGTTTGTTAGGAATTTGAATAGGGTCTGTATGTTTCAAGACGGGACTGAAATGCACACTTGGTGCACTTTCAGTCGACCGACCAACACAGTTCATTTTGGCTTGGTCAACCGAACCAGACCTGGGTCAACAGTTGACCAAGGTCCTGGTCAACCCAACTAGGTAGTTCAAAAAGCCCCGATCGATCGAAACCTCCCTGGGTCAACATTTTGACCATCTGGTCAACCGAGCCTTTGTTGTACTCCAACTAACTAGTCGACCGAAGAAATCCCAACGGTCTGGTCCACCGAACCAGCCAGTTCAAAATGACCCGGTCAACCGAACCTCAGAAATTTGAAAAATCGCCCTCTCCTGGTCGACCGAGCCTTTAGTTCAAAATCCCTCTGTCGACCGAACCATATGAGACCTGGTCAATCGAAACATTTCTGGTCGACCAGACCTCTCGAGTTGCACCTAATTTTGTATCACAGTTAATATTTTTAAACATAAATTAAAATGTTTTAAACGTCATTGAACTTTTCTAACAATCCCTAATAGGTCCCCAATGGTCAAAAATTCTGATATGTCTATATATACTCTTTCATTTGGGAGAATTAAGCATCGATTAGCAAAAATAGAAAATCAAATTCTCTCTCAAGAAAAATATTTCTCATTGCTCATACTCTTCCAAATACACTCTAGCTTACATTCAAAACTCATTAAATCATCTGTAAGTGTTCTTGAGTGTTTAGATAGGAAGGTTTGCTCACTCGTTGTTGTGAGATTGATCCATTTTTATTGAGAGCCAAACCAAAAGGATTCTTAGGGGACTTTGCTGATAAGTTCATCCTAAGAAGACTTTACTAGATCTTCTGAGATTGCATATTCATAGCAACATCTTGAGAAGCTCGTATTTGCTTTTGGTTGTAAAATATTTTCAAAATCATTTACAAATATCTATTGCTCTTTATTTTGAAAACCATATGAGGAGATATTTGTTTTTGAGGTGAAACATCTTTCTTGCAATATTTATTCACTCATATACTTTTTTCTGAAAACAAAGATCATATATATTTTGCAAGTCCAAGCATATACATATTTATGTGATTGAGATATTCTTCTGATCGATACTCTTGAGGCTTGCTTGATATTCTGTGTGAGCACGTTTGATTGAATACCTTGAAAAACACATATTGTCGTTGACACTCTCACGTACGTATTACACTCATAGAAAATACATTTGAGAGTTGAACTATTTAGACCACACTGAGCTTACATTTTAAATCATCTGTGGTGTTTGTGATTGTGCGCATTTGGGGTACAAATCTGCTTTACGTGAAAGCACCCTTATATTGTACCTTTTGATTATATATCTGAGTGATTCCAAGCGTGGCCTGAGGGAGCGGTAATTAAACCTGGTAAGGATTGGTGTAAAGGTTGAGGTCAGCCCTATGCTAATTGACCTTGTTTGTATGGGTGCTGCTCCACCCATTTAAGTGAGCAAGTTATTGTGATAATCCTTGTGCTGGTTAGCCAAGGCAGGGACGTAGGCAGTTGGCCGAACCTCGATAACATATCTGCGTGTCACACTCTCTTTATTGCTTTTTGGTGCTTGTGTGAGTTATTAAACTGCTTTACTAAAATTCTGATACATTTATATTACTTGCACTAGATTTTGACCATAGGCTTGTGAACATACAGCTGTTAGGAGGAATACCTAGGAGATAAATTTTAAAAATACCAATTCAACCCCCCTCCTAGGATCACAGTAAAGCTAACATTATGCTTTCTTTTCCCAAGATGAACCCAAGAATATAGAAGAAGCCTTAAAAGATGACTATTGGATCATAGCTATGCAAGAGGAACTAAATCAATTTGAAAGAAGTGAAGTATGGAAACTTGTACCTAAACCCAAAGATAAGTCAATTATAGGAACTAAATGGGTGTTTAGAAATAAAAAGGATGAAACTGGGGTAGTTGTAAGAAATAAAGCTAGGCTTGTAGCACAAGGTTACAATCAAGAAGAAGGCATTGATTATGAAGAAACCTTTGCTCCTGTAGCAAGAATGGAAGCAATAAGGATGCTTTTTGCCTATACAGCCTATAAACACTTCAAATTATACCAAATGGATGTAAAAAGTGCTTTCCTAAATGGCTATATTAATGAAGAAGTTTACGTTAAACAACCTCCAGGTTTTGAAGACTCTAAAAATCTAAATCATGTATTTAAGCTAACTAGAGCCCTATATGGATTGAAACAAACTCCTAGAGCTTGGTTTGATATACTAAGCAAATTTCTACTCCAAAATAATTTTTCAAGAGGAAAGATAATGATATACTTATAGTACAAATTTATGTTGATGATATTATATTTAGAGCAGCTCAGGAAAACTTGTGTAATGAATTTGCTATAACTATGCAGAGAGAGTTTGAAATGAGCATGATGGGAGAATAAAATTACTTTCTAGGATTGCAAATCAAACAATTTAAAAATGGAACTTTCATAAATCAAACTAAGTATATTAAAGACATGTTAAAGAAGTTTGATATGGAAGAAAGTAAACCTATAGGAACTCCCATGAGCCCCTCAACTAGTCTAGACAAGGATGAAAAAGGGAAACAAGTTGACACCAAGCATTACTGAGGCATGATAGGAAGCTTACTTTACTTAATAGCAAGTAGACCAGATATAATGTTCAGTGTGTGTATTTGTGCTAGGTTCCAATCGGCTCCTAAGGAATCACATCAAACAGCAGTGAAACTGTTCCTTAGATATTTGCTAGGCACACTAGATTTAGGGTTATGGTATCTAAAAGGAACTAATTTCGAAATGATGAGTTATTCAGATGCAAATTATGCAGGATACAAAATAGATAGAAAAAGCACAAGTGGTACTTGGCACTTCTTACGACACTCACTAGTTTCATGGTTTTCAAAGAAACAAAATTCCGCAACATTATCTACAGCTGAAGCAGAATACATAGCAGCTAGGAGCTGCTGTGCTCAAACTTTATACATGAAACAATAATTAAGGGACTTAAAAATTCAATACCAAACAATCCCCATAAAATGTGATAATACAAGCATGATAAATATCTCAAAAAATCCGGTATCACATTCAAGAACTAAACATATTGATATACGTCATCATTTTTTAAGAGATAATGTAGACAAGAAAGAAATAGTTCTTGAATTTGTTAATACTCATGCTCAATTAGCTGAGGATCAATTTGTATTTATTAGATGAGAATTAGGTATGTTACATATAAGAGAAGTTAACTAAAAAAAGAAGGAGTTCAGTTGGTCAGGGCAGACGACTGCCAGTAAGCTAGCGGGCGACTGGTAGGCTACTGTCTGTGTAAAAGACAGTAGACAGACGACTGCCAGTGAGCTAGCAAACTATTGGCAAGCTACTGTCTGTGTAAAAGATAGTGGACAGACGACTGTTCGATTAGCGACAGACAACTGTCTCGTGGCGGGTGGTGTTCATTTCACTTAAAAACACGATTTTTAAACCCCACGGACGTCTGTCCATTCGTATTCCTTTCTCTACATCATCGTCTCTTCCTTTTTTTAAAAGTTCTTTCTCTCCCAAGCTATTCCCAACGATCCTCAATCACAACCCTAATACATACACATCTAGGGTTTATGAACTTCGACTGGTTCATCAAGATGGTTCGTACCAAAACAATGGGAAAGAAAGACAAAGCCTCCTTATCTTCTTCAAAGCCTACAAGCAATGATGACATAGAAAAATGGTTGGTCTCTTCGCATGCGAAACCATTGTATCAGAATCACATTTCTACGATCGAACCAATGTTCTATAAGGTTTTAGATGTAACTTTCTTTGAAGAAAATTTTCCTGAAATTATTGAAATGTTCAAAACTATAGGATGGGACAAGTTCATTCTTCATCAAGTGAAAGGGTATTACCCATATCAGATTAAGATTTTTTTATTCAAACTTGGTAAAGAAGGAAGTTGGAATTGCTACTGAAATTTATGGTCAAAAGATTACTCTTAACCCACACTCATTAAGGAAAATTCTTCATATCAAGAATGGAAATTTTGAGTGTACTCCAGTTGAGAAGAAATGGACTATGGAACAAGGATTTTCACCACAAGAATTTTTGCCTCTTGTGATCAACGATGCACTTGTTTATTTTGTACATCCTCCACCATATAAACAGCTCAATCTTTAAGCACAAATCTTGCATAAGATCATTGCATACAATATAATTCCGAGGTCTGGATCCTTTGATCATGTATCATTCTTTGACTTTTTTATTATGTGGTGCTTACTAAAAGGGAAGAAATTAGACTTATCCAGCATTATGCTGAAATGGATGGTGATGAAGCTTGAATCTCCTAGAATTGGGCTTCCATACGACGGCATTCTTTCCTTAATCTTTGCCCATTTTCAAGTCCTCTCTCCAGCTTCAAAAATAGTGAAACGAACCCATTACCATGTTTTCTCATCTACTACACTAAAACAAATGGGTTACAAAAAGTATACTAAGGGTTGGATGTTTCAGGGCAATAGACCGGCAAGACCTGCACATGAAGAAAGGAATCCAGCTCCTGAAGAAGCTGATATTCCACTTTGGTATCTTCTATTTTATTAGAATTATACTAGCTTTAGTTTTGAAATGTGAGACAACTTTGCTTCTCTTTACGATAAAATCTCAACCATTGATGACAAGTACACCTTGTTAGATAATCGCATTGCTAAGATAGAGCATCATTTCATTAAACATGTCACTGATTCAGATAATGAGGGTAATGGGAATACTGATGAGGAAGAAGCTGAAGATGAAGAAGGTGAAGGAGAAGAAGAAGAAAAAGAAGAAGAAGAAGATGCAGGACATGATGAAGAAGCAATTGAAGAAGAAGGCTCACAAGAATCTGACTCACTCAAAAAATGAGCAGCTCGAAAGCTATCCCAAGTATAGGAGTTCTATCGTGTAATATTAAGCCCAAGGGCTAGATCATCTCCTCAGGGAATGCGTTTTAATCTCAGATTTTACTTTCTTCCAATCGAAATTAAAAAGGTACTGAACTCAGTTCAGATTCGGGTTTTCAAGATTGTGGAGACTTAAATGAAAACACAAATTAAAGTCCTAAAACTATCACGCACGAAATTAAATAACAATAATGAAAACCCTAGTCTACTTAAGGAAACACTAGATCATACTAACTAAAAATGGAAACTTTAAACATGGAATTAAAATAACAATAATGAAAACCCTAGTCTACTAAAGGAAACACTGGGACACGTGTTAATTAAAAATGGCAACCTAGAACATAGAATTAAAAACACACAATGGAAACTAAACTAGACACATACTAAAAAAAAACTGAACCTACTAAAAATCGAACCTTTAGCACAATTAAGAGATCAAATCAAGACTCACAATTTAAATGCAAACATGAATTCAACGGAAATTTAAAAAACGTAAACAATAACGGAACACAATAAAAACACAACCTTTACTAATCATAAACCCTAACTAAATCGAATTTCGACAAAAAAAATATCTGAATTTAATTAAGAATGCTAAATTAAAATAACTATCAATTAGATAAATAAAGAGATTAATTTAACAATAATGAAATACCCAACATTACTTAACTTAAACAAAAAGAAAGAAAACTCCAATAACATAAAAAAAAAAAAAAAACCAAACTTTCTTCAATATTCCAAGATTCAAAGAAAAGTAAATAAAAGAAAGAAAGAAAGGAAAAGAGAGAGAGAAACAAATCCACGAGCCGTGGCAGCAGCTGCGGCTGTGTGTGGGTTGGTTCGTGACTGTGGCATGGAGCAAGGAACAGCGGGAGAGTGGCTCACGGATCTGCTGGTGCTGTTGGCGGCCGCCGGAGAGAGCAATAAAGTGCAGTAGGAGCTTTTTGTGCTGCGGCAACAATGGGCAAAAAAGGTTTGAGCGAGAGAGAGAGGGATAAAGGGAAGGAGAACAGAGAATAGAGAAAAGAGAAAGAGAGCAAAGCAGAATTTAAAAGAACAAAAAAAAACAAACTAAAGAAGAAGAAGAAGAAGAAGAAGAAGGAGAAGAAGAAGGAGAAGAGGAGAATGGGGAAGAGGAGAATGGGGAGCCCTGGGGGCTGCCTATGTAGGAAAAGGAAGAGAAGGGTTAAATAGGATAGGGGGGAAAGCCATAGACCCGGATAGGAGACCCGACCCGGCAACTTGACCCAATTGGAGTTGACCCGAATTGCTAAATTTTTTTTATTTTTTTCATTCTCTGTTCATCGCAAATCTGACTCTTTTAAAGCCCGTATCTCACAAAACTCAAAACAAAAAAGTTGTAGATAATCCTTTCCTCTTTGTCCAAAAATTTGAATCGTCTCGATCAGAGTTGGGACGGAAAAGTTATACATGAAATACGAACAGGTGTCGGTTTTGGTTCCGAGGAATTTTCCTACGACAAAAAAATTACCAAAACTTAATAAATAATGCAATAAAGTTCAAGAATGATAATTTTAGAATTTTATTAAAATATTGGACAATTTTGACATTTAATTAAAAATATAAACCGTAAAGTTCGGGTTAAGATGCCCAATTACGCAGTTTTGACGATTAATCACACCCCCCAACTAACGTTTTGCTAGTCTCTAGCAAATGACGTGAATGAATCTTAGGGTTGTGCCTACAACTACAAACTCCGGTGATCATGAAATCAATGCACATGTGACATAATTATACCACTTCACATACTGGAACATAACTGAATTTCACACAAGTTTGTTCATATTCAATGCACACAACTCCAAAGCACGCCACTCATGCAAGTTTCATCGTTTATATGTGATTGGAGAGCAGTATACTCACATGAAGTTAATTAGTAGCACATTCAGAGTTAATGCAATCATATAAGTTCGAGTATAAACAAGTAAACTCTCGAGGTGTGTGTGATGTGCGTGACTCAGTACACCTAGTACGCCAGTGGACACCTACAGAACGGTCGCTTTGACTCGGCCTACCTGGTATACCCTCAAGAACACTCAAAGAAAATGGCTTCACTCATCATATGTGAGGAGGAGTGTCGCGATCAAACATCTCACATATAAAAGGAACAACGCTAAGTATATGGAGTGGACTAGTCTGGAAAGGATCTAGCCTATCTCTGAGGTGTCGGGTCCTTCACCCTAACATCTTCTCACCTACTCGCCATATCCAACCAAGATCACCCTAGATCAACTTACTCACAAACTTGTCATGAATACATCTGAGGCATTAACCGATTGAAGCATCTTCATACGTGGAAAATATGTGTCGTCCTTGACTTTTTGTGATATGTATTTGGGCCAGCACTGACATTTCATTTCATGCGCATGTGTATTGCTTTTTTTTTTTTTTCTACTCATTCTTTATTTTCTGTCTTTTCTTGAGCAATAAGGACAATCATAACACTTCTTTTGTAATCTTCATACCATCAATGGGAATTTAGTTCGAATAGGAGTTCATGAATTAAGTCTATCTCTAGGAGTGGCTTAGCCTTCACATCTTGAGTAGGCTACAAGACCTAGGTTTCTATCTCCCCACTAGGTGTCACCTTTAGGCTAGCAAATCAAAAATAAAGACTAGTGTACAAGGAATCATCCAGAAAAAGAGAATTGAGTTCTATGAACTCTGATTTGATATTAACGCTCAAAAGGACGATAAATAGCTCAAGGATATCTCACAAGGTGTCATAGTCTCCACGGGTGTTCTCTCAATGCTCACAGGAAACCCTAAGTGCAATGAATCACGTGAATGTGTTTATTCAGCCTCGTGAGATGCCGTATAAATACAGGAAATTATATAGTCAAATTAACACGAATGTACTACCAATCAATTCTTCATGGAGTCATAAGATCATATAGAGAGAAACTACGCATGATTGACTCAACTGTGTCATTCATAAGTTATATGCAAGTATGCAAAGGGTATACAAAGTGTTAAGCATGACATAGTGCAGTATAATTCCTCAGTGCTCCTCCTTTCTTTCTCTCTTTCTTTGATTTTTTTTTTTTATTTTTTTTGATTTTTTGTTTTTAAAACGCAGTACGTGTATGTGCACAGTGTCACATGCGAATGCTCATCCCCCCAACTAAAGTGGAACATTGTCCTCAATGTGAAAGCATAGGGGAAATAGAAAATACTGAGCACGGGAAAAGTAAGGCGTACCTGAGTGGCGAAATAATATAAAACAAAGATCGAACTACGAGAAAATAGACCTGAAAACTAACTAAAAATAAAATAAAATAAAATAAAAGGAAAATAAGGGAAAGAAAAACATCACAATTGTCTTGGCAGAGGCTCTGGAGGAATTTCGTCTGGTGGCCGCAGGTCTATAAATTGCACCGGCAGTTCTCCAAATTTAAGCTGCCACAGTGGATCGGTCCTCATACCTACATGAAAATCAACCTTAAATGAATAAATGCGTGTCAAAATACCAAACAATACGTGTGTAGGTCGACCCTCGTGTGTGGATAAGAAAGAGTCTTTATTCAACATTATGTCCAGGAAATGTACTTCTTTACGAACTAACGGTTGAGGGAAAGTGATCGGAATAATTACCTGTAGTTCTTTAGAAGCATTAACATTGAAGGTTTTACCTGGTTCTTTGAAAATTATATGCTCACCAGAATGGTTACCCTCTTTATCAGGTGTACATATCATCATACCACTACAAGAGTCTGCCTCCACATTAGGCTCCTTAACATCTGATTCAGGCGGGAGTGACGGTTTCATGGTTTCTGAGCTCGGAGTATGAGGTACCACAGGTTAGTACTCCGTATAAGTATCAGTCTCATCATCAACTAAATGCTCCGCTTCTGGCCCCATTTCCTCTGATTTTTCTCTGACCTCTTCTGGTTCAGCCGTGACTTCTAGTGCTGGGACAACTGGTTGTCCGACGATGAGCATCTCAGGTTGGGAAAATTCTTTCTCGCTTCTTAAAGTGATGGCGGCCTCTGCTGCCTCAAAGAGATCATCGTGCATTTGTTGTTGTGGTTGCTGGTACTCTTGAGGACTAGGCTGAGGTTCCACAGGCAATTCTTTGTTTTCTAAGATGTCCAACTGCGTGCTTATCGCATTAATGGTATCCCGCAATTCATTATTATGATCGACTTGAGTTTGCATGAATTGTTGGAGCATGTTCGCCATCTGTGTTATGCTATCCTTGAAAAGGTTTGATGACGTACAGCTCGGAGAGATCTGTTGTGGCTGATATTGAGGCGGAGGGTTGTTTGGGCAGTTTGGTGGTTCATATGCATCACCACCACTAATTGTGCTGATAGGGTGTGCAATCATGGGTGCCTGAGTGTATTGTGTGTTGCACTGTGGTACATTGTCAGCTAAGTAATCAAAGAATGATAATACCTGATCTGGATCCTCGCTGACAGGCTCTCCATTAGACATAGTCTGGACAAAACACTTGCAATCAAGGGTAAGATCAGTATAAAAATAATCAGCTAACCTCTATGACTCAAACCCGTGATGTGGGCAAGTACTTAGCAGATCCTTGAATCGTTTCCAACAAGCCCGAAATGTCTCGTCATCCTGCTGCAAAAAATTAAGAATCTGTTCCTACAAAAATTGAGTTTTCTGTGAGGGACAAAATGCATGCAGGAATTCACGCTCCATATCAACCCAATTAATAATAGAGTGAGGTCTTAAGGAATGAAACCAGATCAGTGCCCTATCCTGCAAAGTAGCAAGAAATAAATTCAGTCGAATAGATTCATCAGTTTTAGCATGAGAGAAAAACATGTTGCAAGTTAATTCAAACTCTGGTAAGTGCTGATATGGGCACTCAGATTCCGTCCCGTAAAACTCGGGTAGCAATGACGTCCTCCCTCGCTGCATCATGAAATTAAGCTCGTCATAAGGCAAAACAATGGAAGAGGATGCAGTGGCATATTCAAGCTGCAAAAAATCCATTATCGTGCGCGGTGCAGGTACAGCCATTTTTCAAAACTCAAAATTTTTTTCTATTTTTTTTTCTATTTTTTTTTCATAAAACTAACAAAAATGACGGGAAAAACGCAAATTTGAGACTAAGGCCGACATTCCCTGGCAACGGCGCCAAAAACTTGACTCACTCGAAAAATGAGAAGCTCGAAAGCTATCCCAAGTATAGAAGTTCTATCGTGTAATATTAAGCCCAAGGGCTAGATCATCTCCTCAGGGAATGCGTTTTAATCTCAGGTTTTACTTTCTTCCAATCGAAATTAAAAAGGTACTGAACTCAATTCAGATTCGGGTTTTCAAGATTGTGGAGACTTAAATGAAAACACAAATTAAAGTCCTAAAACTATCACGCACGAAATTAAATAACAATAATGAAAACCCTAGTCTACTTAAGGAAACACTAGATCATACTAACTAAAAATGGAAACTTTAAACATGGAATTAAAATAATAATAATGAAAACCCTAGTCTACTAAAGGAAACAGTGGGACACGCGTTAATTAAAAATAGCAACCTAGAACATGGAATTAAAAACACACAATGGAAACTAAACTAGACACATACTAAAAAAAAAACCGAACATACTAAAAATCGAACCTTTAGCACAATTAAGAGATCAAATCAAGACTCACAATTTAAATGCAAACATGAATTTAACGGAAATTTAAAAAACGTAAACAATAACGGAACACAATAAAAACACAACCTTTACTAATCATAGACCCTAACTAAATCGAATTTCGACAAAAAAAATATCTGAATTTAATTAAGAATGCTAAATTAAAATAACTATCAATTAGATAAACAAAGAGATTAATTTAACAATAATGAAATACCCAACATTACTCAACTTAAACAAAAAGAAAGAAAACTCCAATAACATTAAAAAAAAAAAACTAAACTTTCTTCAATATTCCAAGATTCAAAGAAAAGTAAATAAAAGAAAGAAAGAAAGGAAAAGAGAGAGAGAAACAAATCCACGGAGCCATGGCAGCAGCTGTGGCTGTGTGTGGGTTGGTTCGCGGCTGTGGCATGGAGCAAGGAACAGCGGGAGAGTGGCTTACGGATCTGTTGGTTCTGTTGGCGGCCACCGGAGAGAGCAACAAAGTGCAGCAGGAGCTTTTTGTGCTGCGGCAACAATGGGCAAAAGAGGTTTGAGCGAGAGAGAGAGAGAGGGATAAAGGGAAGGAGAACAGAGAATAGAGAAAAGAGAAAGAGAGCAAAGCAGAATTTAAAAGAACGAAAAAAAAAACAAACTAAAGAAGAAGAAGAAGAAGAAGAAGAAGAAGAAGGAGAAGAAGAAGGAGAAGAGGAGAATGGGGAGCCCTGGGGGCTGCCTATGTAGGAAAAGGAAGAGAAGGGTTAAATAGGATAGGGGGGAAAGCCCTAGACCCAGATAGGAGACCCAACCTGGCAACTTGACCCAATTGGAGTTGACCCGAATTGCTATATTTTTTTCATTTTTTTCATTCTCTGTTCATCACAAATCTGAGTCTTCTAAAGCTTGTATCTCATAAAACTCAAAACACAAAAGTTGTAGATAATCTTTTCCTATTTCTCCAAAAATTTGAATCGTCTTGATCGGAGCTCGGACAGAAAATTTATGCATGAAATACGAACAGGTGTCGGTTTTGGTTCCCGGGAATTTTCGTGCGACAAAAAAATTACCAAAACTTAATAAATAATGCAATAAAGTTCAAGAATGACAATTTTGGCACTTTATTAAAATATTGGACAATTTTAGACATTTAATTAAAAATATAAACCGTAAAGTTCGGGTTAAGATGCCCAATTACGCAGTTTTGACGCGTAATCAGAATCCAAAGGAAAAGGAATTGCTGAAGATAGTCACACTAACTTTGACAAATAGACTTTTGATGGTGTTTTTGCTACTTTGTATGCTACACATGCTTAAATTCTTAATGTATTCTGCCTTTTTGTTGATGTAAAAAGGGGGAGTATGAGTCAACAAAGACTATGAGTCTTTATATGTATTTTTTTCTAGCTCTGAAACCCTGAACCTTTGAAATTCTTTGTTATCGGTTTGATGTATTATAAGTTCTAATGTTAATGATAAATCTACAAACTTTGAAACTTCTAATCTTATGACTTAAAAGAAATTATTGAGTATGCTAATTGACAGGGGGAGTATTATGATTTATCACTTGTGTATAATCATTAATCAATTGATGTCATGCATTATATTTTCACATTGGTATCACATATACTCAAAATGATATTTGAACTTGATCATCATTTTTTTTTCTTTTTCGATCGATGTCAAAAGGGGGAGAAGTGTTTAGAAAAAATTGAAAAATTGAGTTACAAACAATTAAGTTACAAATTGAGCTTAAACATAATATATATTCAAAAGGAGGAGAAGTGTATTGAGTGTAATGATACACTTGAATTTGAATGACGCATGATAAAGAAATGAGCGTGATTGATGAAATTACTATTGATCCTATTTATATGAAACTTATTGAAAGGGAGAGCCTTTTTAAGGCTCACTCAAATTTTTGCTTCTTGTTTGTCATCATCAAAAAGGGGGAGATTGTTGGCCTTACTAGGCATAATATCTTATTTTGATGCTAACAAACAAGTAGGACTTAACATGCTTCGGTTAAGTGTTGTATTTTTCAAGAATCAATGTTGAAAGTATTCATATGGCATGGATCAAAGTCTGAAGATCATAAAAGCATGAGGATTAAAGAGATCAACATGAAAGCTCAAAGAAAATAAAGCTTAGACCTCAAAATGCCATATCTTGAAAGCTCAAAAGGATCAAGGAACGTGGAAAGTTTACATCAGCAAAAAGATCCAGTTCAAGAAAACTCAAAGATCATAGGACCTCAAAGTCTGAATCAATGATGAAATATCAAGAGAGTTTAAAGAAATGAAAGCTCAGAGAAGTCTGAAAGATAAGAGACCAGTAACAAAGAAAATTCAGAACAAAGAAGAATCAAAGGGGTCTTTAGGACAAGTCTCTGTAAGTACTTCAAATTTATTCAAATATGAAGTTTTCATTTTGAAGCTCATTAGCCAAAGAGACTTAGAGACCTTAATATAAAACTTGGAACATGTTTTTTTAAGTTAAATAAATCTATATTCCAAGAATATCTACGCTAAAATGAGAGAGAAATGAAAAATTGACTAAAAAGGGAAAAACAGTCAGTGGACAGACGACTGTCTCTTAATAGACAGACAACTAGAAAAATTAACAAAGCATAAAACTTAAAAACAGAAGCCTGACAAATGACTGTCAAGGCTCTGACACATGAATGCCAGTGCAAAGTGAGAAGTCTTTGAATGTTTTACTAGATGACTATCCACCTTCTGTGTTATTGAAAAACTTAAAATTATTCATGGACAGACGACTGCCACCTCATATTCTGGTGATAGACCACTGCCAATCAAGGGACAGACAACTGCCACCTCTATGCCTATGTTTTTATAGTTATATCATATGGACAGATGACTGCCAGGACTTCACAGTAGTCTACCTCGCGGCATTTTTCAAACTTCCAATGGATATAATTTTTAAAATTCAAATTTTTGGAAACTTAAATAATTTTAATATTTGGAAACAACTTTAAGTATTCTTAAGGAACAAGCAAGGAGGTTTTCTACTTCTATAAATACCTCAAGATACATTGATTTTAATACGTGAAGATCATTAAGAAATCATAATTGCTATCTTACTCTCTCATTCTGAAATTCTGAAAGTGCTTCAATTGCTCACATCCTTGCATGAAGTTAAGAGAAGTTTTGTTGAATCTCTCACTGTGTTTGTGCATCGAGCTATTGATTCTTTCACTTATTGAAAGATACCTATGGTGATAAGTTTCTAAGAGCTTCATTCTGAAATTCATAGTCTTAATTTACTGAAGTACATAAGTGTTTCAAATTTGTACTAATCAGCTCTTTGAGGAGCAAGTTCTTGTACGTCTTGTTTTCTATCTTTATAACAGGACTAGTTTACGATTTGAGTATTGAATCGTTGGACCAAACAAGGGGATATTTTTTGGAGAAGGTGGGCTCTAGCCTTACATAAGGAGTGCTTGTAATTGGTCATGTTTCGTCTGGTAAAGGAACAGTAATAGTGAATTCTTTGCAATTTTGCCAAGGGCGAGGACATAGGCTGTGTTGAAACCGAACTTCGTAAAAATCTATGTGTTCTTCTTTCTCTACTCTACTCTTTATTTTTCTTTTTACAAAAGATATAATCAGTTTGGTTGCTTTAAATTTCAATTTTGAATGTTTGGTTGTTAAATAGACCGGAAGGTAATTAGTTTTGGATAAATCAGCATTGATTGCGGAAATCGAAAGGGACTACGTTGTTTGATTAACCTTGACCTATTAATCTGAAATTTTATTTAAAAACTCAATATAAGGAAGAAGAATAACTATGATACAGGGCTTATACTGAGTTCAGCAAATTTTCACATATATACAGGGTTGTTGTTACATAAATTGAGTATTTGATATTGCTGTGTTGATTGTGATTGTTTCTAAGTCTTGATTGTCATTACAACTTAAAAGAACTAATCCTAAAGAGAATAAGTTTTTTTTAAACCCCAATTCACCCCCTCTCTTGGGAAGCTATTCGAATTTCACACATGATATAGCTGATGTATTATTTTACTACTCCGAGGGTTTACTAATGGTTCATTCGTTTTAATATTTTTTTTTAAGTTCTTATATTCACATGGTACTTCATGAGGCTAGAACACACTTTCACATAATCCATAGCACTTAGCATTCTTTGAGAGCACTGACAGAACAAACGTGTCGACTATGACACATTGTGAGGTCTTGTTGAGCCTTTTTTTTTTACGTCAAACTCTGAGTTCACGAAACTCAACTTTCCTTCCTTGGGAATTCTTTGCATGATAGTCTCTACATTTACATTTTGATGTCTATTTGGGAGATATAAACCTAGGCCTTGTAACCCACTCAAGATATGAAAATTGAGTCACCCCTAGAGATAGACATTATTCATAGACTTCTTTTCGAGCTTAATTTCCTATCGGAAGTATGAAGATTACAAAAGTAGTGAGAATTTTCCTAGCTGACCATTAAAAAAAATGCATAAAAGAATGAGCATAAGAGAAAAAGAAAAGAAAAAGATACATAGAATACCTGCATGTATGAAGCTTTTTCAGTTTTCAGATGCATATGATGTATTCACACCTGGTTTATGAATAAGTTAGTGTAGGGTGGTCTTGGTTGGATGTGGCAAGTAGGTAAGAAAGTGTCAGGGTGAAGGACTCGACACCTCATTAATAGGTTGAATCCCATTCTTATGAGACTAGTTCACTCCATTTTTAGTGTTAGTTCTTCGAAGTATGTGAGATTTTTTTATCATGAAATTCTTCCTCACATATGAAAGTGAATCTATCTTCTTGAGTGTTTTTGAGAGTACATCAGTGAGGCTAAGTCAAGACAACCGTTCTGTAGGTGTCCAAGGGTGACCTAAGTATGATGAATCATTCACTTTACACATGCCTTGTGACTTTGCCTACTTATACTTGTTTTTATATGATGATATTAACTCTAAATTGCAATTGTTGGTTGATTTTCTATGACTTGTGTTTTTCTTAATGCCTATACAATGTTGAGACTTGCATGAATGATTTATTTTGGAGTTGTTTGTATAGTGGAGATATGTATGAAAAAGCCTCCGTCTAATTAGGTTATATTCCTGAATGTGAAATGGCATGTTTGTGTTCCTTGTGATCTTATTTGATGTTCATTGATGATATTTGATGTTCACAATTATTCTTCTTCCTAATGTTCAACTTTTAAATAAACTTTCAGATGAATAAGTAAACTTTCAGATGATCATCTAATGTAGTCCCTTTCAGTTTCCGCAATCAATGTCTATCGATCCAAAACAAATTACCTTCCAATCTATTTAACAAACAAATATTCAAAATTGAATTTTCAAACAACCACACAGATTTTATTTTTTGCTGAAAAATAAAGAGTAGAGAAGAGAAAGAAGAACACGGGATTTTTATGAGGTTCGGCTTCAACACAGTCTACGTCCTCGCCCATGGCAAAAACCACCAAAGGATTCACTATTACCATTCCTTTACCAGGCCGAACAATACCAGTTACAAACACTCCTTGGGTAAGGCTAGAGCCCGCCTTCTCCAAACAATATCCCCTTGTTTGGTTCAATGATTCAGCACTTGAACCGTTAATCAACCTGTTACAAAGATATAAAACAAGGTGTACAAAAACTTGCTTCTTAAAGAGCTGATTAGTACAAATTGAAACACTATGTACTTGAGTAAATTCAGAATATGAATTTCAGAATGAAACTCTTAGAAATTTATCACAATGAGTATCTTTTAATGGATGAAAGAATCAAAAATTTTATGCACAAACTCAGTGAGAAACTCAGCAAAGCTTTCAGAGATTTTCGTGAGTGATAAGAGCAATAACACACTTTCAGAATTTCAGTAGGCTTTGAAAGAGTATGAGAGCTGAACTGATTTCTTAGTGTATAAAACAATGATCCTTAAGTGTATTTATAGAGGTAGAAAGACTTCTTGCTTGTTCCCCAAGTTCACTTAGAGTGGTTTCCAAGTTTTAAATTTATTTAAGCTTCAAATAATTTGAATTTCAAAAAAGAAAAAATTCCCGTTGGAAATTTGAAAACTGCCGTGAGCCAGACGACTGTGAAGTCTTGATAGTCATCCATCCATATATTATAACTATAAAATTCATAGGCAGAGAGGTGGCAATCGTCTGTCCCTAGATTGGCAGTTGTCTGTCACTAGAATAATTTAGGTTTAAAACAACTCAGTAGGGTGGCAGTCGTCTATCCATATGGTGTCAGTCGTCTGTCCATAAACAAATCATTTTTTTCAATATACACAAAAGGTTAACAGTCGCTTGGTAGAACACTCACAGACGGCTCACTGATCACTGGCAGTCGTCTGTCCATTACTTGACAATCATCTGTCAGTCTTCTGACTTGTCACTAGACAGACAAACGTCTATTAGTAGGATTTTCCTCATTCCAACATGTTTTTGAGTTCTCTCTTTTTTGCTCAATTAATCTTGGAATATGAACTTGTTTAACTTTGAAAAACTTGTTCCAAGTTTTATACTAAGGTCTCTAAGTCTCTTTGCCTAATGAGCTTCAAAATGAAAAATTCATATTTGAAAACACTTAGAAGTACTTACAAAAACTTTGTCCTAAGCTGATTTGACACTTTCTTTGCTTCAAGTCCTTTCAATGTTGTTCTTCAATCTTTCAAACATCTATGAGCTTTCATTGTGAATTTTTAGAACTCACATGTGACTTTCCTTGTTCTGTTGATCTTATTGGTCACGCTTGGTTTTGATTATGAAAAATACTTAGTGTAACTAATGGGTGTTTAAGGTTTTGTGCAGGAACTAAGAGTGTTAAAATCAAGATGTGCATAAAGCAAGCAAAGCCTGAAGACCAGTTTCTATTCAGCATTGTAATATATTTAAATTGGTCTGTAATAGTTAATAGGTATCTGGTTTGTAATAAGCTCATACACATCACATGTATGATAATACGTAAGCTCAAACAAACCATAAATAAGAAATGACCTTAGAAAGACCTTAGGGTTTTCCCTTCGGTTGACCGACACCGAACTTTCTCGGTGTCTTAATTTTGGACTTAAATGACCCTAGGATACACACATTTGCACTTGCATGTATTAGGCACTTGAATACGGTTTATGTGTATTAAAAGGGGACCGAAATGCACACTTGGTGCACTTTCAGTCGACCGAACCAGGGAGTTCATTCTGCCCTGGTCAATGATTACGCGTCAAAACTGAGTTATTGGGCATCTTAACCCGGTCTTTATGGCTTATATTTTTAATTAAATGTCCAAAATTGTTTAATATTTTAATAAAGTGCCAAAATCATCATTCTTGAACTTTATTGCACTATTTATGAAGTTTTGGTAATTTTTTTTTGCAGGAAAAATCTCGGAAACCAAAACCAACATCTGTTTGTATTTCATGCATAACTTTTCCGTCTGAACTCCGATCGAGACGATTCAAATTTCTAGAGAAAGAGGAAAGGATTATCTACAACTTTTATGTTTTGAATTTTGTGAGAAACAGGATCTAGAAGAGCCAGATTTGTGATGAAAATAGAATGAAAAAAATGAAAAAAAATATAATAATTCGGATCCTCTAAATGGGTCGGGTCTCCTATCCGGGTCTTGGGTCCTAGGGCACCGCCCCCCTACCCTTTAAATCTCCTCTTTTTTTTCTATGCACCAGCTTCTTCCTTCTCTTTTCTTTTCTTTTATTTTCTTCTCTTCTTCTCTCTTCTCTTTCTCCTTCTCTTCTTCTTCTCTTTACCTTGATTTATTCTCGTCCTCTCTTTCTCTGTTTCTGTTTGTCTTTCTTCTTCCCTGTTCTCCCTCTCTGTATTCCCTTCCCCCTCTGTTCTTTCATTCTCTCCCTCTCTGAAAATCTCTCTGCCAGCCTCCCAGACCTCTACCCGAGCAGCAGCTTCAACAGAGACAGACCAGCCGTGTGCTTTCCACCATAACAGCAGCAGGACCCGAGCCAGAACAGCAGCCTTGCTGCAATCCGAGTTCTCAAGAGTAGCTCTGTACTTCTCCAACCTCCCAGCCGAGCTTTTCTCACTCCCCAAGCTTCCAGCACCTCTAGCAACTCCAGTGACAGCCATGGCAGCCTAGCTCCACAGCAAACCAGCAGACTCGGCAGCATCACCACTCTCTGCAACCGAACCTCTATTTCTCTTTTGCTCTCTCTTTTCGTTCTTTCTTTTTCTTTTTCTTTTAGTTGCAAAATAACACTTGTTTTTATTTATTTATTTAAGTTTATTGCTATGTTTAGAAGATGGTTTTTCTTATTTTATTTTTTTATTGAAGTTTAAATTTTCTTATCTTGGTGTTAGTAGATTTAAAAATTTTAAATTGTTTGTTTTTATCTTTCTCTTAATTTAAATTCTTGATTTGATTAAAGGTTATGTTTTTATCATATTTCCTCATTGTTTGCGTGTTTTAAATTCTCGTTGAATTTGTGTTTGTGTTTAAAATATGATGCTTGATTTAAATTTTGTAGTCTTGTTAAAGGTTCGATTTTAGTGTGTGCGTTTGTGTCTAATTGAGCTTCCATTCTTGCATGTTTTAGTTCCATGTTCTAGGTTTCTAGTTTTTATTAACGCGTGTCCCAATGTTTCCTTAAGTAGACGTAGGGTTTCTATTCTTGTTTTCTTTTATTTAGTGCATGTTAGTTTATAGTTTTAAATTACGTGTCAATTAATTCATCAAAAGTGAAATTGAACCATCTTGAAAATCCGAATCTGAACCAAGTTCAGTACATTTTTATTTTCGATTGGGAGAATGTAAAATCTGAGATTAAAACGCATTTCCTGAGGAGACGATCTAGCCCTTGGGTTTAATATTACACGACAGAACTCCTATACTTGGGATAGCTTTCGAGCTACTCATTTTTCGAGTGAGTCAAGTTTTTGGCGCCGTTGCCGAGGATTGCCAGTTTTAATTTCGAATTTTGCGTTTTCCCAATTATTGTTTTGATTTTTTTTCAAATAAATAGAAAAAAATGAAAAAAAAAATTGAAAATTGAAAATTTGAAAAAAAAAAAATTGTCTAGTTGCCGTGTTAGTGGATTTCTACTGGCCATTGTGATGTTTGATGCCCTGGGTTCGAGATAATTCGAATCGATTGTGTAGACTTTCACCTAACACTAGTAGGGATACACATAGCACCAAGTCTGACTGTTCACCTGTTAGCCCTGCGAGTGATTATGAATTTGAGCTGAATAATTTGTTTGGCTATTATTTTGAAGAAGCTATGGCTGCACATGCACCACGTACACTTGAAGATTTTCTACAGCCTGCATGCACATATACACATTCATGCATTGTGTTGCCACAAGATGCACTGAATTTCACTCTTAAGCATGGCATGTTATCTGTGATTCCCCAGTTTCACGGGATGGACTCTGAGAGTCCATACCAACACTTGACAGAATTTGAGATGGTTTGCACCACTTTCATTAATGGGGCTGGGACTGATGAATACATTAAACTGCGTTTGTTTCCCTTTTCTCTGAAAGACAGGGCAAAAATCTGGTTTAATTCTTTGCGCCTTAACTCTATTACTAGCTGGGCTGAAATGCAGTGTGAGTTCTTACATAAGTTCTTTCCTCTTGAGAGAACTCAGTACCTGTAGGAGCATATCAATCAGTTCATGCAAAAAGATGGCGAGACATTCCAGGCATGTTGGGAGAGATTCAAGGACTTGATGAACATATGCCCGCACCATGGTTTCGAATCGTGGAGGTTAGTGAGCTATTTTTTTACTTCTTTAACCCCTGTGTGCAAACAATTTGTCCAGTCTATGTGCAATGGGATGTTCTTCCGTAAGGAACCAAACGAGAGCTTATCATTTTTAGACTATCTCGCTGAGAGTGCCCAGCAGTGGAATGCACGACCTGAACGGGTGTCGATAGCTGCCCAACCTATCCGAGCAATTAGTGGCGGGGGTAGATATGAGGTCAAAGAGGACACTAGCTTATAGGCCCTTGTAGCTGCGTTATCTAAGAAATTGGAAGTCATGGAATCCGAAAAGTCGAAAGCTGAGATTTGCACAATTTGTGAGACTTCAGACCATTGACCTCAGGATTGCCAATTCTTACCTGTGTTGCAAGAGAGCAGATCTGATCAAGTGTCATCGGAAAATTGGGTCAACAAGACGCAGAATTAGTCGCTCTCAAACACTTACAACCCAGGGTGGCGGAATCATCCAAACCTCCAATGGAGAAATGATCAGCCTGGTCCATCATCTTCACGGTATCAGCAGGCACCTCAATCATATGCACCACCTCCGCAACCGACATACATTCTAGTCGTAGCTCCTCAACCGCAGTATCAACAGCAACAGTTTTCTCGGAGCTACGCACCACCAGGATTCCAACCAGTGTTAGTCCCCATTCCAGTAAAGAAAGCTTTTGATGATAGTGTAGCGCAGGTGGTAATCATGCTCCAGCAATTCATGCAAATGCAAGTTACGACCAATGGAGAACTGAAAGATGCCATAAGCAAAATGAGTACACAGCTTAATACCCTGGAAAAAGGAAAATTCCCTGCACAGCCTCAGCCTAATCCCCAGGTATATAGACAGCAACAACAGTCAGTGCACAATGTTTCAGGGGATGCGTATGAGTCAGCAAAAGCAGTTATTACTTTACGAAGTGGAAAAGAAGTTTCCCGTCCTGAATTACCTATTGATCAACAGCCAGCCGCGCTGACACTTGAGGTGGTAGATGAGACAGATAAAGGAAATAAAAAATTAGATGAGGCTAGCTCGAGTTCTACAACACCCAATAAGAAGGAAGATGAGCCAGTTAAGGAATACCAGCCGGTGGTCCCATACCCTCAGCGTTTGACATCTGGACAAAAGAACAAGTATCATACGGAGATTCAAGAGATATTCAAGTAGGTAAAAATCAACATCCCACTCTTAGATGGCATACAGCAAATCCCTACATATGCAAAATTCCTGAAAGACCTCTACACCATAAAAAGGAAACTGAACGTGAAGAAAAGGCTTTCTTAACTAAGCAGGTCAGTGCATTGATTCTTAGTCAGACTCCACAAAAACTTAGAGATCCTAGGTCCCCCACGATACCAATCATGATCGGTGAATCTCGTATCGAGAGAGCTCTACTTGACCTTGGGAGTAATGTGAATCTGCTTCGGTCTTCGCTATATGACCAGCTGGGTTTAGGTGAATTGAAGAGAACTACTATGATGCTACAGTTGGCAGACAGATCCGTAAAAGCTCCACAAGGCATCATTGAGGATGTATTGATTCAAGTCGACAAATTCCACTACCCAGTGGATTTTGTTGTTCTAGAAATGCAGCAGCCTGTGTCCACCATCTATCAGACTCTTGTTATCCTTGGCCGACCATTCCTTGCAACTTCTAATGCTTTAATCAACTATCGAAGCGGAGTACTCAAGCTTACGTTCGGGAACATGACACAGGAAATGAACGTGTTTAATAAAACGCCGACTGGGCTTGAGGAATCAGAGGTACACGCAGTAGACATGGTGGATGACTTGGATGCGTTGGAGTTTTTTTCAGCAGTTGGTCTGGATGGTATATATGAAAGTGAAGCTCCTGGACAACTTGAGGTAATTGATGAGCTGTCCACAGGGATAGATGAAATACCGATCCGTGATGAGTAATGGAGACCGCCGTAATTGACTATGTTAAACATCACCTATCCAATCACCGATATGTCATACGACCCTCGAGTTGATGATATTGTGAACTACTTTGCTACCAATCGAACATTACTATAGGACAAGCAACAATTATTTTCAGAAGTCAAGATTATATTTGAGAAGATTGGTTGTCCTAACCACAAAGCATGGCTCGAGGAATTGGATGATGCACGCTAGGCTTACCAAGCTGCAATCAAGAGAATTTCAAGAATGACTCCATACAGGTTGATTTACGGTAAGGCATGTGATGTGCCTGTTAAAATTCAGTATTATATATTTTGGATCATAAAACAGATTAACTTTTTACTTGATAATGCCATAGGGTTGAGAAAAATTGCAGGTGCATGCGCCCACAAAATCTAAAAGGAAAGCCAATGACAAGGACTGCTTAGAGAAGAGGCAGATGAAGGTGCCGCATAAACTCAAGGAAAAACAACCCTTCCCAAGTCAGCAAGACTCTCTCTGCAACTCTAAATACCGTCTGTTTCCGTGGAAGCTGAGACCCCGCTGTGGCTCGTATATCGTTGAACATGCTCGTTCCAATAGCACAGTAGAACTAGTGGATCCAATGAATGATAATAATGTCAAAGTCAAGGAGCAGCAGCTCAAGCCTCCCACGATTCCATTTGATCCTAATAAGGCAGTCTTACTTCTACAAGACCCTAGGGGAGTCCTCTGACCTTTCTATGCTACTGTTTTATTTTTTTTTTTATTTTTTTTTTCGTTTATTTGTTTTAGTTGTGTTTTTCCCTTTTCTTCTTGTTACATTAGTCAGTAGTACTTTTCCATTAGTTGTTTACCATGCACAATTTTATTTCCCCTGCGCTTTCACATTGAGGACAATGTTCCACTTTAGTTGGGGGGGTGAGCATTCGCATGTGACACTGTGCACGTACACGTACCGAGTTTTATATTATTAAAAAAATAAGTAAATAAATAAATAAATAAATAAGAGAGAAATAAAGGAGGAGCACGGAAGGATTACATTGCATTATGCCATGCTTAACACTGACTCGTACCTTTCGCATACTTGCGTATAACTTAAGAATGACACACTTGAGTCAATCATGCGTAGTTTCTCTTTATATGACTTTATTACTCTATGAAGAATTGATTGGTAGTACATTCGTGTTAATTTGGCTATATAATTTCCTGTATCTACATGCATCTCACGAGGCTAAATAAACACATTCACGTCATTCATTGCACTTAGGGTTTCCTGTGAGCACTGAGAGAGCACCCGTGGCGACTATGACACCTTGTGAGATATCCTTGAGATCTTTATCATCCTTTTGAGTGTTAATATCAAATCAGAGTTCATGGAACTCAATTCTCTTTTTCTGGATGATTCCTTTGTACACTAGTCTATGTTTTGATTTGCTAGCCTAGAGGTGACACCTAGTGGGGAGAGATAGAAGTCTAGGTCTTGTAGCCTACTCAAAATGTGAATGCTGAGCCACCCCTAGAGATAGACTTAATTCATGAACTCCTATTCAAGCTCAATTCCCATTGATGGTATGACGATTACAAAAGAAGTGTTATGATTGTCCTAATTGATCAAGAAAAGACAGAAAATGAAGAATGAGCAAAATAAAGAATAAAGAATACACATGCGCATGAAATGAAATGTCAATGCCGGTCCAAATACATACAACAAGGACACGACACATATTTTCTACGTATGAAGATTCTTCAACCGGTTAATGCCTCAGATGAATTCATGATAAGTTTGTGAATAAGTTGATCTAGGGTGGTCTCGGTTGGATGTGGCGAGTAAGTGAGAAGATGTTAGGGTGAAGGACCCGACACCTCATAGATAGGCTAGATCCTTTCCAGACTAGTCCACTCCATATACTTAGCGTTGTTCCTTTTAATATGTGGGATGTTTGATCACGATACTCCTCCTCACATATGATGAGTGAACCCATATTCTTTGAGTGTTTTTTAGGGTATACCAGTTAGGCCGAGTCAAAGCGATCGTTCTGTAGGTGTCCATTGGTATCCTAGGTGTTTTGAGTCACACACATCACACACACCTCGAGAGTTTACCTGTTTATACACGAACTTATATGATTGCATTAACTCTGAATGTGCCACTGATTAACTTCATGTGAGTATACTGCTCTTAAATGACATATAAACGGTGAAACTTGCATGAGTGACGTGCTTTGGAGTTGTGTGTACTGAATATGAACAAGCCTGTGTGAAATTCAATGGTATTCTCATATGTGAAATGGTATGTTTGTGTCGCATGTGCATTGGTTTCATAATCACAGGAGTTTGTAATCGTAGGCACTACCCTGAAATTCATTCATGTCATTTGCTACAGACTAGCAAAACGTTAGTTGGGGGGTGTGATTACGCGTCAAAACTGCGTTATTGGACATCTTAACCCGGTCTTTATAGCTTATATTTTTAATTAAATGTCCAAAATTGTCCAATATTTTAATAAAGTTCCAAAATCATCATTCTTGAACTTTATTGCACTATTTATGAAGTTTTGGTAATTTTTTGTTGTAGGAAAAATCTCGAAAACCAAACCCGATACTTGTTCGTATTTCATGCATAACTTTTCCGTCTGAGCTCTAATTGAGACGATTCAAATTTTTCAAGAAAGCAAAAAGGATTATCTACAACTTTTGTGTTTTTAGGTTTGTGAGAAACAGGCTCCACAAGAGTCAGATTTGCGATGAACAGAAAATGAAAAAAATGAAAAAAATATAATAATTCGGGTCCTCTAAATGGGTCGGGTCTCCTATCCGGGTCTTGGGTCCTAGGGCACCACCCCCTACCCTTTAAATCTCCTCTTTTTTTCTACGCACCAGCTTCTTCCTTCTCTTTTCTTTTCTTTTATTTTCTTCTCTTCTTCTCTCTTCTCTTTCTCCTTCTCTTCTTCTTCTCTTTACCTTGATTTATTCTTGTCCTCTCTTTCTCTGTTTCCATTTGTCTTTCTTCTTCCCTATTCTCCCTCTCTGTATTCCCTTCCCCCTCTGTTCTTTCATTCTCTCCCTCTCTAAAAATCTCTCCGCCAGCCTCCCAGACCTTTACCCGAGCCGCAGCTTCAGCAGAGACAGACCAGCCTTGTGCTTTCCACCATAACAACAGCAAAACCTGAGCCAGAACAGCAGCCTTGCTGCAATCCGAGTTCTCAAGAGCAGCTCTGTACTTCTCCAACCTCCCAGCCGAGCTTTTCTCACTCCCCAAGCTTCCAGCACCTCTAGCAACTCCAGTGACAGCCATGGCAGCCCAGCTCCACAGCAAACCAGCAGACTCGACAGCATCACCACTCTCTGCAACCGAACCTCTGTTTCTCTTTTGCTCTCTCTTTTCGTTCTTTCTTTTTCATTTTATTTTAATTGCAAAATAACACTTGTTTTTATTTATTTATTTAAGTTTATTGCTATGTTTAGAAGATAGTTTTTCTTATTTTATTTTTTTATTGAAGTTTAAATTTTCTTATCTTGTTGTTAGTAGATTTAAAAATTTTAAATTGTTTGTTTTTATCTTTCTCTTAATTTAAATTCTCGGTTTGATTAAAGGTTATGTTTTTATCATATTTCGTCATTGTTTGAGTGTTTTAAATTCTCGTTGAGTTTGTGTTTGCATTTAAAATATGATGCTTGATTTAAATTTCGTAGTCTTGTTAAAGGTTCGATTTTAGTGTGTGCGTTTGTGTCTAATTGAGTTTCCATTCTTGCATGTTTTAGTTCCATGTTCTAGGTTTCCAGTTTTTATTAACGCGTGTCCCAATGTTTCCTTAAGTAAACGTAGGGTTTCTATTCTTGTTTTCTTTTATTTAGTGCATGTTAGTTTAGAGTTTTAAATTACGTGTCATTTAATTCATCAAAAGTGAAATTGAACCATCTTGAAAATCTGAATCTGAACCAAGTTCAGTACATTTTTATTTTCGATTGGGAGAACGTAAAATCTGAGATTAAAACGCATACCCCGAGGAGACGATCTAACCCTTGGGCTTAATATTATATGATAAAACTCCTATACTTGGGATAGCTTTCGAGCTGCCCATTTTTCGAGTGAGTTAGTCAACCAAACTAGGCCTGGGTCAACAGTTGACTAGGGCCTTGGTCGACCGAGCCAGGTAGTTCAAAAAGCCTCGGTCGACCGAAACCTCCCTAGGTCAACATTTTGACCATCTGGTCGACCGAGCCAGTTTTGTACTCCAACTACCTGGTCGACCGAGGGTCCTCAAGAGAAATCCCAACGGTTTGGTGGATCGAATGAGCCAGTTCAAAGTGGCCTGGTCAACCGAACCTCAGAAAATTGAGAAATTGTCGTCTCCTAGTCGACCGAGCCCTTAGTTCAAAACTCCTCTAGTCGACTGAACCATATGAGACTTGGTCGACCGAAACATTTCTGGTCGACCGAACCTCTCGGATTGCCCTGATACCGTAGTTAAATATTTTTTATATAGTGTTAAAATGCTTTAAACATCATTAAACTTTCCTAATAATACCCAATAGGTCCCCAACGGTTGTATTTTCTCCCATGTCTATATATCTGAGATCATTTGAGAAAATTAGCAATGGATTAGCTACCTTGATTAGAGGAGAATTCTCTGAAAACCCAAAAGCCTATACTACTCATTTTTTAGCCTCATTCACTCATGCTTACCTTCTATTTGTGTCTACATCATTAGTAAGTGGATTGAGTGTTTGATTGGAAAGGTTTGCTCTCCTTGTTCTATTTGATTGACACGATTTTATTTGAGAGCAAAACCGAAAGATTCTTAGGGGACTTTGGTTGATAAGTCTATCCTAAGAAGACTTTGATAGATTTTCTAAGCTTGCACATTCATTGCAATATCTTAAGAAGATCGTATAGTATTTTGGTTGTACAAACATTTTCAAATATCTATTGTGCCTTTATCTTAAAAAATATTTGAAGAGATATTTGTTTATGTGATAAAATCTCTGTTGCAATATTCATTAACTCATATATCCTTTGCTGAATACAAAGATTGAATATCTTTTTGGAAACCAAACATATACATTACTAGAGCATCATACGATTGAGAAAACTCGCTCATTGAAATATACATATATACTATTTGGCTAGCATCTTTGTGTGAACATTTTTCTTGAATATCTTGTAACACGAAGATCACTTGATTGACACTCTCACATATGCATTACACTGATAGAAAATACTTTTGAGAGTTGAACCATCTAGACCACATTGAGCTTACATATTGAATCATATTGTGGTGTATGTTATTGCGCGCATTTGGGTACATATCTGCTTTACACAAAAGCACAATCACTGTACCATATGATTATATACACATTTGTTGTATATCCAGGCATGGGCTTGAAGAGGGAGACTAGCCCTGGAATAGTCCCAGATTGGCTTAGACCCGATTAGGAAAGCTAGGTGCGTTGTCCTGTTAAGGCGTGTAGGTTGAGGTCAGCCCTATGTTAATTTGACCTGGTTGTAAACAGTGCCGCTCCACCCTTAAGTGAGCTATTAGTGGAATCCTCCAGCTTGCGAGCTAAAGGCGGGGACGTAGGGACAGTTGGCCGAACCCCAATAACATATCGTGTGTTTGTTTATATTTCTGCAGTTTATACTTACCGCACATGTATGTTATGGGTGAATGATGTGTATGACTTAATTTCCACAGTATACTTATCTACGCATTTGGAAATTGTATAGACTGACCCTAGGTTGTGTATTTACTGTTGTTGGATAAATTAACCTAGGTGAAAAAGTTTTAAACATCAAAATATGTGTAGCAATTAGAAACAAAGTATGTGTAGCATACAAAAACAACATCAAAATTCTATGTCTCATAATCAATGTCACTATCTGCTGCAATTCCTTTGCCTTTGGATTGCTGTGAGCCTTCTTCTTCTTCTTCTTCTTCTTCTTCATCATCATCATCTCCTGCATCTTCCCCTTTTTCTTCTACTTCTCCTTCATCTTCTCCTTCTTCATCATCATTTTCGTTGCTCTCTTGATTTTGTGTGACACGGTGTTCTAATTTGGCAATGCGGTTATCCAGCAAAGTGTATTTGTCATTAATGTTTGAGATCTTATCCTGAAGAGAAGCAAAATTTTCCCGCATTTTAGAACTGAAGCTGGTATAATTCTGATAAAATGGAACAAACCAAGGTGGAATATCAGCTTCTTCAGGAGCTGGATTCCTTTCTTTTTGTGTAGGTCTTGCGGGTCTATTACCCCTAAACATCCATCCCTCGGTATACTTTTTGTAACCCATTATTTTTAGTGTAGTAATGGAGAATACATGGTAATGGATTCACTTCACTATTTTTGAAGATGGAGAGAGGACTTGAAAATGAGCGAAGACCAAGGAAAGGATGATGCCATACGAAAGCCCAATTTTGGGAGATTCGAGCTTCATAACTATCCATTTTAGCATAATGCTTTCTAAATCTAATTTATTCCTACATTAATAAGCACCATATTACAAAGAAATCAAAGAAAGACACATGTTCAAAGGATCCAGACCTCGGAATTATATTATATGCAATGATCTTGTGCAGGATTTGCGCTTGGAGATTGAGCTGTTTGTATGGTGGAGGATGTCCAAAATAAACTAGTGCATCGTTCATCACAAAAGGCAAAAATTCTTGTGGTGAAAAACCTTGCTCCATAGTCCACTATTTTTCTACTGGAGTACACTCAAAATCCCCATGCTTGATATGAAGAATTTTCCGTAAAGAGTGTGGGGTAAGTGTTATCTTCTGGCCATAAATTTCAGTAGCAATTCCAACTTCTTTCTTTACCAAGTTTGAGTAAAAAATCTCAATCTGATCTGGGTAATACCCTTTAATTTGGTGAAGAATGAACTTATCCCATCCTATATTTTTGAACATTTCAAGAATTTCAGGGAAGTTTTCTTCAAAGAAAGTGACATCTAATACCTTGCAGAACATTGGATCGATTGCCGAGATATGATTTTGATATAATGCTTTCGCATACGATGAAACCAGCCATTTTTCTATGTCGTCGTTGCTTGTAGGCTTTGAAGGAGACGAGGGTGCTTTGTCCTTTTTCCCCACTATTTTGGTATGAACCATTTTGATGAAGTTGAAATTCCGGAAACCCTAGGTGTGAATAGATTAGGGTTATGATAGATGGTCATTTAGAGGAGTTTAGGAGAGAAGGAACTTTGAAGAGAATGAAGAGGAGTTGATTTTGAGAAGGGGAGACAAATGGACAGGCCTCTGAGGGTTTAAAAACGAGTGTTTTTATGTTAAATGAATTCGACCCGCAGCGAGACAGTCGTTTGTCACTAATTTGACATCCGTCTATCAACTGTCTTTCCATATAGACAATAGCCTGCCAGTCTCCTGCCATATATTTGGCAGTCGTCTGCCCTGAACAACTGTTCTTCTTCTCTTTTAGTTAACTTATTTTATATGTAACATGCCTAATTCCCGTCGGATAAATACAAATTGATCTTCAGCTAATGGTTTTGTAAAAATATCATCTAATTGATTGTGGGTGTTAACAAATTCAAGTACTATTTCTTTCTTATCCATATTATCTCTTAAAAAATGATGACGTATATCAATATGTTTAGTTCTTGAATGTGATACTGGATTCTTTGAAATATTTATCGCGATTATATTATCACATTTTATGGGGATTGTTTGGTATTGAATTTTGAAGTCTTTTAATTGTTGTTTCATGAATAAAGTTTGAGCACAACAGCTCCCAGCTGTTATGTATTCCAATTCAACTATAGATAATGCTACAGAATTTTATTTCTTTGAAAACCAAGAAACTAGTAAGTGTCCTAGGAAGTGACAAATCTCACTAGTGCTTTTTCTATCTATTTTGCATCCCATATAATCCGCATCTGAATAACTTATCATATCGAAATCAGTTCCTTTTGGATACCATAATCCTAGATCTAGTGTGCCTATCAAATATCTAAGAATTCGTTTAGCCGCGATCTGATGTGATTCCCTAGGAGCCGATTGGAACCTAGCACACATACACACACTAAACATGATATCTGGTCTACTTGCTATTAAATAAAGTAAGCTTTCTATCATGCCTCGGTAATGCTTGGTATCTACTTGTTTCCCTTTTTCATCTTTGTCAAGACTAGTTGAGGTGCTTATGGGAGTTCCTATAGGTTTACTTTCTTCCATATCAAACTTCTTTAACATGTCTTTAATATACTTAATTTGATTTATGAAAGTTCCATTTTTAGCTCGTTTGATTTGTAATCCTAGAAAGTAATTTAACTCTCCCATCATGCTCATTTCAAACTCTCTTTGCATAATTGTCACAAATTCATTACACAAGTCTTCATGAGTTGCTCCAAATGTAATATCATCAACAGAAATTTGTACTATAAGCATATCATTATTCTTGGTTTTTATATATAAAATGTTATCTATCTTTCCTCTTGAAAAATTGTTTTGGAGTAGGAATTTTCTTAGTTTATCATAGCAAACTCTAGGAGCTTGTTTCAATCCATATAAGGCTTTAGTTAGCTTGAATACATGATTTGGGTTTTTAGAATCTTCAAAACCTGGAGGTTGTTTAACGTAAACTTCTTCATTTTTATAACCATTTAGCAATGCACTTTTTACATCAATTTGAAATAATTTAAAGTCTTTATTAGTTGCATAGGCAAAAAGCATCCTTATTGCTTCCATCCTTGCTACAGGAACAAAGGATTCTTCATAATTAATGCCTTCTTCTTGACTATAACGTTGTGCTACTAGCCTAACTTTATTTCTTACAACTACACCAGTTTCATCCTTTTTATTTCTAAACACCCATTTAGTTCCTATGATTGACTTATCTTTGGGTTTAAGTATAAGTTCCCATACTTGACTTCTTTCAAATTGATTTAGTTCCTCCTGCATAGCTATAATCCAAGAATCATCTTTTAAAGTTTCTTCTATATTCTTGGATTCATTTTGAGACAAGATGAGGCTCGAGTGGTTATTCTTTTTTATGGTTCACCAAGAATTTGGTCTTTTGGGTGACTTTTAACATATCCCCATTCTTTAGGTAGTTCTAGATTTTCTATGACCTTTTCATTTGAAGCTTCATTATTATTTTCTCCTTTTAATTCAGGTTCTTCTACTTTTTGTGAAATATCTTCTTTTTCATCAATCTTAATTTTGTTGTCATGATCATTTGATTCATCAAACATTATGTGTATTGACTCAATAATTGTAAGAGTTCTTTTATTGTAAACCCTATAAGCTTTACTATTTGTTGAGTAACCTAAGAAAGTTCCTTCATCAGATTTTGCATCGAACTTTCTTAAATCATCTTTAGTATTAAGAATAAAGCATTTGCATCTGAATACATGAAAGTAGGAAAAATTGGGTTTTCTTCCTTTCCATAATTCATATGGTGTTTTTTCTACACTAGATCTTATCGACACTTTATAATGTAACAAACTATATTCACAGCTTCTGCCCAAAAGTATTTAAGTAGATTATTTTCGTTTAACATGGTTCTTGCCATTTCTTGTAGGGTTCTATTTTTTCTTTCTACAACTCCATTTTGTTGTTGAGTCCTAGGTGCTGAAAAATTATGGTTTATTCCATGTTCATTACAGAATTTTTCAACATTTTTGTTTTTAAACTCCCTACCTTGATCACTTCTAAATTTTGTTATATTATAACCCTTTTCATTTTGTAATTTCTTACATAATGTGATTAGCATGTCACAGGCTTCATCATTGTTTGTTAAAAATAATACCCAAGTGAATTTTGAATAATCATCCACTATTACAAAAGCACATTATTTAAGAATCTAGTTGGACCAAATAAGTCTAGGTGCAGTAGTTCTAGGGGTATTTTAGTAGATATGTATTTTTTCTTTTTGAAACTTGTTTTAACTTACTTTCCTTTTTGGAACGCATCACACATCTTGTTTTTTATGAATTTAGTATTTGGTAATCCTTTTACAAGATTTTTCTTAGATAATTTGGATAAAAGTTCCATGCTAGCATGTCCTAATTTCCTATGCCATAGCCAACTTCTTTCATTCATTGCTGCCAAACAAGTTACATTTTGATTTACTAGATTCTCAAGGTTTATACAATAAACATTATTTATCCTATGGGCTATAAATAAGGTTTTATTATTCTTAGGATTTTGGATAACACATTTTTCTTTCTTAAAAGTTATTTTGAACCCTTTGTCACTTAATTGGCTTATGCTTAAAAGGTTGTGTTTCAATCCTTCTGACAATAACACATTATCAATGGTAAGAGAAGGTTCTTTACTTGTTTTCCTGATGTCAATAATTTTACCTTTGGCATTGTCGCCGAAGGTGACGTATACCCCATCCTTTAGTTTCAAAGTAGTGAACTTGGTTCTATCACCGGTCATGTGACTTACACATCCTCTGTCCAAGTACCATTTATCCGTTGACGGTGTAGTCTTAAAGCATACCTACAATGAGGGATTTATTGTGTTAGTCTTTGGAATCCAAATTCTTTTAACTTTATTTGTGTTGTTTTTAGTTCCATTATTGACTTTCCATTTTCCTTGAACTTTAACATACTTTCTTTTTAGAGGGCAGTTGAACATTACATGACCTTTAGCCTTGCATAGTGCTTGGCTTCTTTGACAAAGTATCCCATGTATAATTTTTTACTCTTTTTATTTGTTTTACCATTATAGCCTATTCCTTCTTTATTTCCATGTAGTCTTTGTTGTCCAATCATTTTTTTTCAAAATTTTATTTTCCTTTAGTGAAGTTATATATAATTTTCTCCTTATCTTCTACTGATTTCTTAAGTTCATTTATCTCTAAATTCTTTTTAGTCAAATCATCTACATGAGTTTTGCCTAACTCTTGAGTTATTTCATTTACTTCCTCTTCTAACTTTTTAATACAAAAGTCTTTTTCTTTTTCAATGGTTTTGAAGGATTCTAGTTGTTTCATTAATTCTTTATTTTGATCTTTCAAGGTTATATTTCTCTTGGAGATTTTTATGAATCTTTTATGTAAAGAAAACAACTCAGCTTGCAATTCCTTATAGGAAGGCATGCAGTCACATTACTCATCACATGACTCATTGTAAGATTCTATAGAGGAATAGTAGGAGTTTACCTCTTCGTCATTAGCCATGAAGCATATGTTTGCCATCTCTTGTTGATTCATTTTCCGTCTCGCTGGAGTTTGAATCATCCCACGTAGCCTTTATAGCTTCCTTCTTTTTATTCTTGTCTTTCTTGAGTAACGGACAGTCCGGCTTGATATGCCCTGGTTTCTTGCAGTGATAGCATATAGGAGATTCATTCTTACCTTTATTTTTTTTCTACTTATCTCTCCTTTTTCAGATTTCTTTTTGTTAAATTTTCTAGGAAACCTCTTATTTTTCTGATATAACTTTCCTAGTCTCTTAGTGATGAATGCTAATTCATCTTGATTTACGTCACTTGATTTACTTTCCTCTTCACTCAAGTTGTTACTAGAGGCTGTTAGCTTTACCGTGATCCCAAAAGGGGGGGTGAATTGGTATTTTTTAAATTTAACCCCTAGGTATTCCTCCTAACAACAGTATGTTCACAACCCTATGGTCAATCTAATGCGAATAATGTAAATATATCAGAAATTTAATGAAGCAGTTTAATTAATCGCACAAGCACCAGAAAGTAGTAAATAAAGGGTGACACGCAAATATGTTATCGAGGTTCGGCCAATTGCCTACGTCCCCGCCTTGGCTAATCAACACAAGGATTATCACAATAACTTGCTCACTTAAATGGGTGGAGCGGTACCTATACAAACCAGGTCAAATTATCACAGGGCTGACCTCAACCTTAACCAGGTCAATTAGCACAGGGCTGACCTCAACCTTCACGCCAATCCTTACCGGGCTGGATTACCGCCCCCTCAGGCCACGCCTGGAATCGCTTAGATATACAATCAAAAAGTACAATGTATGGGTGCTTTCATGTAAAGCAGATTTGTACCACAAATATGTACAAACACAAACACCACAGATGATTTAAAATGTAAGCTCGATGTGGTCTAAATATTTCAACTCTCAAATATGTTTTCTATCAGTGTAATGCGTACGTGAGAGTGTCAAACAAGCAATCTATGTATTTCAAAATATTTCAATCAAATGTATTCACACATAATATCAAGCAGACCTCAAGAATATCAATCAGTTGAATATCTCAATCTCGTGAATATGTATATGCTTGGATTGCAAAATGAATAATCTTTGTATTCAGCAAAAGATATATACTTGAATAAATATTGCCACAAAGATTAATGTAACAAACACAAATATCTTTTCTCAAATAGTTTAATAAAGATTTCAAAAGATATTTGAGTAGGTCTAAAAATATTTTTACAAGCCAAAAACAAATACAAACCTTCTAAGCTATTGCAATGAAAATGCAACACTAGGAAGTTTAACACAAGTCTTCTTAGGGTAGGCTTATTAGAAAAGCTACCTAAGAGTACTTAGGTTACTCTCTCAAAGAAAAATCGTTTCAAATACACAACAAGTGAGAGAGCAAACCTTCTAAGCAATAACACTCAATACACTTACAATTGATGTAGATAGATGAAGAAGGTAAGCTTGAGTGGATTTTGAAAGAGTATAAGCAATGGGAAATATTTAGCTTGAGAGAGAAATTTTGATTTTGGCTTTTGCTAATCCACACTTAATTCTCCCAAATGAAGGAGTATATATAGACATACTAGAATTTTTGATCGTTGGGGACCTATTAGGGATTGTTAGAAAAGTTTAATGATGTTTAAAAACATTTTAATCCTGTTTAGGAATATTTAACCCACGGTAAAAATGATGGCAACCCGAGAGGTCCGGTCAACCAGAACAGGTTTCGGTTGACCAATACTCATATGCTTCGGTCAACAAGGGAAATATTTAACTAAGGGCTCAGTCGACTAGGAGAGGGCGATTTTTCGATTTTCTAAGGTTCGGTCGACCAGCTCATTTTGAACTTGCTGGTTCGGTCGACCAGACAGCTAGGAATTCTCCCGAGGACCCTCCGGTCGACTAGGTAGTTGGAGTATAAAAGTGGTCGGTTGACCGAGAGGTCAAAATGTTAACTCCCAGGTGGTTCGGTCGACCAGGGTCAAATGAACTATAAGGGCTCAGTCGACCGGACCATGGTTAACATGTTGACTCGGACACGTTTCGGTCGACCAGGAGAAAATGACCTGTGTGGGTCGGTCGATCGAAAGTACAAGACTTGTACATTTTTATCCTTTTTCAAGCATGCAATTACCCAAGTCAAATATTCAAACATATGTATGCATGAGTGAGTGTCCTAGGGTCATTTGTGTCCAAAATTAAGACATCGAAAAAATCCAGTATCGGTCGACCGAAGGGAAAGCCCTAAGGTCATCTCTAGGTCACTATTTGGTTTGAGCTTACAGATTAAAACATGCATGTGTTGTGTGTGTTTATTACAAACCAAATAACCTAATTTACTATTATAGACCAAATGTGCAAGAGGAATATATATATATTACAACACATAATAAAAGATTTGTCTTCAGTTCTTCATTTTCTCCATGTGCATGTGTATTATGGTTTTGACAGTTTTGGTTCCTGCACATATTCTCAAACACCCATTAGATATATAATGAGTATTTGTCATAATCAAAACCGGGCGTGACCCATAGGGTCAATAGAGGCTTTTAATGCAATGGATCTTTTATGTTTGGGTTCATGATTCCTTTCCTTTAGAGCCATCTCATAAGTGAGTAGTGAACCAATAAGTTCATCTAGATAGGTGTTCGTAAGGTTTTTACCTTTTGTGAGAGTTGTAGCCTTTGGTTCCCATATGGAGGGAAGGCCTCTTATAATTTTTCTAATCATTTCGTAGGTAGTATAAGTTTTTCTTAAGGCACATAAGGAATTGATTATGTGGGTAAATCTGGTGTACATGTTTGATATTGTTTCATCTGAATTCATCTTGAATACTTCATATTCGCTTATCAACATATCTATCCTATTGTCCCTAACATCTATAGTTCCTTCATATGTCACTTCTAATTTGTCACATATTTCTTTAGCCGTCTTGCAGGCCATGACCCTATTAAATTCAGTAACGTCTAAGGCACAGTATAAAGCATTTATAGCGCTTGAATTGATTTGAAGCATTTTATAATATGAATTGGTCATATTTTTTTTCTCTTTTGGAATCTGTTTTCCATCTACTATTTTTGTGGGAATAAGGTCTCCATCCATAACTACTTCTCATGCTTTCCAATCCATGTGTTGGAGATAGATTCGCATTCTTTTATTCCAAAATGTATAATTATGTCCACAAAAGATTGGTGGACGGGTTGAGGATTGGCCTTCACCGAAGGGTGCTACTCCTATATTTGCCATTTGATCTTTTTATAGTTTCCTATTAGGAATTACAATAACTATGCTCTGATACAAATTGAAATTGGAATAGCTTCCTAAGTGGGGGGTGAATTGGGATTTTAATTTTTTTTCCCTTAGTCTTAGTTCTATTGAGTTATAATAATAATCAAAACTTAAACACAATTACAAAATTTATTTAGAATAATCACAATCAAAACAATATGATCAAACACTCAATCTTTGTAACAATAGTCCTGTATTTATATGAAAATTTTCTAAACTTGTTACAAACTATGTATCACAATTATTCTTCTTCTTAATATTCAGCTTTTAAATAAACTTTCAGATTAATAAGTCAAGGATGATCAACTAACGTAGTCCCTTTCCGTTTCCGCAATCAATGTTGATCAATCTAAAATAAATTACCTTCCGGTCTATTTAACAACCAAACATTCAAAATTGAATTTTAAAACAACCACACTGATTTTATCTTTTGATGAAAAATAAAGAGTAGAGAAGAGAAAGAAGAACACAGGGTTTTTACAAGGTTCGACTTCAACACAGCCTACGTCCTCGCCCTTGGCAAAAACCACCAAAGGATTCACTATTACCGTTCCTTTATCAGGTGGAACAATACCAGTTACAAACACTCCTTGGGTAAGGCTAGAGCCCGCCTTTTCCAAACAATATCCCCTTGTTTGGTCCAACGATTCAGCACTTGAACCGTCAATCAACCTATTACAAAGATATAAAATAAGGTTACAAAAACTTGCTCCTTAAAGAGCTAATTAGTACAAATTGAAACACTATGTACTTCAGTAAATTTAGAATATGAATTTCAGAATGAAGCTCTTAGAAATTTATCGTTGTGAGTATCTTTCAATGGATGAAATAATCAACAACTTGATGCACAAACTCAGTGAGAAACGCAACAAAGCTTTCAGAGATTTTCGTGAGTGATAAGAGCAATAGCACACTTTGAGAATTTCAGTAGGCTTTGAGAGAGTATGAGAGCTGAATTGATTTCTTGGTGTATAAAACAATGATCCTTGAGTGTATTTATAGAAGTAGAAAGACTTCTTGCTTGTTCTCCAAGTTCACTTAGAGTAGTTTCCAATTTCTAAATTTATTTAAGCTTCAAATAATTTAAATTTCAAAAAAAATATATCCGTTGCAAATTTGAAACCTACCACGAGCCAAACGACTATGAAGTCCTGGCAATCGTCTGTCCATATATTATAACTATAAAATTCATAAGTAGAGAGGTGGCAGTCGTTTGTCCCCAGATTGGCAATCATCTGTCACCAGAATAATTTAGGCTTAAAACAACTCAGTAGGGTGGCAGTCGTATGTCCATATGGTGTCAGTCATCTGTCCATGAACAAATCAGTTTTTTCAATATACACAGAAGGTTGACAGTTGTCTGGCAGAACACTCACAGACGGCTTACTAATCACTAGCAGTCATCTGTCCATTACTTGACAGTCGTCTATTAGTCTTCTGACTTGTGTTAAAAACACTTCAAAAACATGTCAATCATCTATCACTAGACAGAAAGTCATCTATCAGCAGGATTTTCCTCATTCCAACATGTTTTTGAGTTCTCTCTTCTTTCCTCAATTAATCTTAGAATATGAACTTGTTTGACTTTGAAAAACTTGTTCCAAGTTTTATACTAAGATCTCTAAGTCTCTTTACCTACTGAGCTTCAAAATGAAAATTTCATATTTAAATACACTTAGAAGTACTTACAAAAAATTTTTCCTAAGCTGATTTGACACTTTCTTTGCTTCGAGTCCTTTCTATTAGAATTGGTGTATTCCCACGAGGGGGAGGGGTGAATTGGATTTTAAAATTTTCTCCTAGGTTGAACTGGATGTTAGATGAATATTACAACCTAGGGTCTTTTTATGCAGTTCCAAATACGTCGATAAATATAATATACATAAATTTAAATCGAGCACATCATTCACATAATAACATACACGTGCAATAAATATAAAGTGCGGCAATATAAACAGACACACGATATGTTATCGAGGTTCGGCCAACTATGCCTACGTCCCCGCCTTTAGCTCGCAAGCCAAAGGATTCCACTAATAGCTCACTTAAGGGTGGAGCGGCACCGATTACAACCAGGTCAATTAGCACAGGGCTGACCTCAACCTTAACCAGGTCAATTAGCGAGGCTGACCTCAACCTACATGCCTTAATAGGATGGCGCACCTAGCTTTCCTGAGAGGGTCTAAGCCAACCCGAGACTATTCCAAGGCTAGTCTCCCTCTTCAGGCCCGTGCCTGGAAATACAACAGATGTGTATTACAATGAAATGGTACAATGATTGTGCTTTCATGTAAAGCAAATATGTACCCAAATACGCGCAATTACATACACCGCAAATGATATAATATGTAAGCTCAGTGTGGTCCAATATTTCAACTCTTAGATATATATATATATATATATATATATATATATATTTACTATCAGTGTAATGAGTGTGTGAGAGCATCAATCAAGCAATCTTTGTATCACAAGATATTCAGGTAAGATGTTCACACAAAGATACTAGCCAAACAAAATATATGTATATTTCAATGAGCGGTTTTTCTCAATCGTATGATGCTCTAGTAATGTATATGTTTGGTTTGCAAAAGGATATTCAATCTTTGTATTCAGCAAAGGATATATGAGTTAACGAATATTGCAACAAAGATTCTTTCACATAAACAAATATCTCTTTAAATATTTTTCAAGATAAAAACACAATAGATATTTGAAAATTTTTTTGCAACCAAAATACAAATACAAACTTCTTGAGATATTGCAATGAATATGCAATACTCAAAAGTTTTATACAAGTCTTTTTAGGAGAGACTTATTAACAAAGTCCCCTAAGAATACTTAAGTTTAGCTCTCAATAAAACCGTACTAACCAAGCAGAACAAGGAGAGTAAACATTCCAAACAAACACTCAATCAACTTACAGAGAGTTTTGGCAATAAGAGAAGGTAAGTATGAGTGGTTGGGGTTTAGATATGAGTATTATAAGATTTGGAAATTTCAGAGAATTTCTCCTAATCAAAGTAGCTAATCTATTCTTAATTTGCACAAATGATCTAATATATATAGACATGGGAAGACATATGACCGTTAGGGACCTATTGGGTATTATTAGGAAAATTTAATGACATTTCAAATATTTTAACCCTGTTTAAAAGATGTTTAACCATGGTAAAAATCAGGGCAACCCGAGAGGTCCGGTCGACCAGAAAGGTTTTGGTCGACCAGATGTCATATGGTTTGCTGACCAGGAGGTTCTTGAATTGAAGGCTCGGTCGACCGTAAGTGGGCGATTTCCCATTTCTCTGAGGTTAGGTCGACCGGGCCATTTTGAACTGGCTGGTTTGGTCGACCAGACCATTGGGATTTTTCCCGAGGACCCTCGGTCGACCAGGTAGTTGGAGTACAATTTTTTCTTGGTCAACCAAGTGGTCAATTTGTTGACCAGAGACGGTTTCAGTTGACCGAGGGATTTTGAACTACACAGGTTCGGTCGACCAAGGCCTTGATCAACTGTTGACCCAGGCCTGTTTCGGTCGACTAGGGTAAAATGAACTGCCTTGGCCGGTCGACCGAAAGTGCACCAAGTGTGCATTTCAGTCCCGTTTTGAAACATACAAACCCTATTCAAGCTCCTAATACATGTAAGTGTAAAGGTGAGTGTTCTAAGATCACTTAGGGTCCAATTAAAGACACCAAAAAAGTCCGGTATCGGTCGAAAAACCCTAAGGTCTTTCTAAGGTCATTTTTCATTTATGGTTTGTTTGAGCTTACGTATTATTATGCATTTGATGTGTGTGAGCTTATTACAAACCAGAGCCCTAATTACTATTACAGACCAATTTTCACAAATGAAATATATTACAACACTGAATATAAATTGGTCTTCAGGCTTTACTTGCTTTGTGCCCATCTTGATCTTAACAATCTTAGTTCCTGCACAAAATTTCAAACACCCATTAGACACAATGAGTATTTGTCATAATCAAAACCGGGCGTGACCAATATGGTCAACACTTTCAATGCTGTTCTTCAATCTTTCAAACTTCTATGAGCTTTCATTGTGGATCTTTGGTATTCACATGTGATTTTCCTTGTTCCTTGATCCTTGTAAGCTTTTCATGTCATGGTATATATAATTTGAGCAAATCATATTTTCTTGTAATCATATCGCTTGAAAATTCATTAAATAACTTTACTTTGTTATCATCAAAACCAAGAGTTTGTAAGCCTAACTAGGCCAACACGTGAACCACTTCGCGAAATTTTTGCAAAACTTTCCTATTTTGAATTTTAAACCTTGTAAACCCTATTGGATATAAATAATAGCTTCATCTATGTTCTTAGGGTTCCTTTTTGGCCTCTCTTAGGTTAGTGACAGACCTAGGAAGCCATTGAGATCCACTTAAATTAGGATTTACTATTTTTATTTTCAATTCCTGTATTGGTTTGTGCAAGGATTCTTTGAAGACCTGTGACAATTTGCGAGTTAATTATGCTTCTGTGTAGATAGATGGTCTTTTGATTGTATTCCCGATCATTGGTGATAGACATTCAAGTTGCAATTGATGTCGATTTTATATGCTTTTTTTTTACTGCTTTCATTTACATGCTTTCTTTATTGCTGTCATTTAAATACATGCAATTTCAATACCTGCACTTTAATTTCCATGCAAGTTTACATCTTCGAGTGTGATGATACCCTAGGGTAATGGATAGCCTAGCTAGAGATTCAGTCACCTATATGAATTACACTACAGTTCATGTATGGGGTGATCTCATGATCGTTGTGATAGAGTATACCCTGGTTCCTGATTGTGCCCTAGACGAGAGGTGCACCTTCACTACTTCATGCCATCAAATGGTTCACTTATTCATTACCCTAAGACGAATAGCCAACCAGACATAGCTAGCATGCAAGATAATCTAGGCGTGATTTATACTCTAACATCTGCTTTCTAGGAGTAGCATTAATATAGATTTACTGCTTTCAGTATGTTGGCCTAGCTAGGCTTACAAGTCTTGATTTTGATGATACAAAGTAAGGCTATCTAACTTGCTCCAAAGTGGTGATATTTTAATTAATGAAGGCAAAGTGGACTTTATATGATAAAATGAAAATTCTGAAAGCTCGTGTCAAAGATCAAGGATCAAATGAAGCTTAGACCTTAAAATGACATAATGAAAGCTCATGTCAAAGATCAAGGATCAAATGAAGCTTAGACCATAAAAAGCTCACAAGGATCAAGGAACATGGAAGGCTCACATCAAATTAATGATCCATAATGAAAACTCAAAGAATATTAAAAGATCAAGGATCAACAACAAAGAGATAAAAAGTCAAGAGAGTCAATAGGAGATACATTGTAAGTACTTCAAATATAATTCAAGTATGGATTTTCATTTTGAAGCTCATTAGGCAAAGAGATCTAGAAACCTCATTTTTAAGTCTTGAAACATATTTTCAAAGAAAAAAAAAATTGATATTCCAAGATTGAATAAGCAAACAAGAGAGAGAACAAAGATATTTTAAAACGAGAAAAAATTGCTTGATAGGCGACTAACTGCATGTGGACAGTCTACTGCCATGTTAAAGAGTTTTAAATGAACAGATTGAAACATGAAAGTCAACTACATAGAACTTGAGAGGCGACTTCCAGTGAAATTTGAGACGACTAATTGAGTTTTGATAGTCAACTGTCACCCTTCTATTCATCTTTAAAAACCTAGTTATTCAGTGACAGGCGCCTGACCCCCTGTTGACAGGCGACTGCCACCTTATCCCAATCAATCAATTATAAAGCATTCAATCAAGATATATGCTGCAACTCAATGGAAATTCTCAACTTTTTCAACTTGTGAACAACCTTGTTGTTAATGCAATCCCTTTGATAATGAGTTAGCTTTCTCAAACTAATTTTCAACAAAACATTCACACTCTTCCCAAAATTCAGAATTCAAATAAACTCTTAGTTAATTTATCTTTAGGTGTAAACCAAGTAACGTGCTCCCGTATGGTTTCTGCAAAGTATGGTTTAACCAACGTACACCTTTTCGGTTACCGCAACCCAAATCAAAATTGGACTTTTATGTTTACTTGATTTCCAAATATACATAGTATATATAATTAAGAAATTAAATCATCCACACAATTTATATGTGCTGAAAATAAAGAGTAAGGGAAAGAGAGAGTGAGATCTGGATTTTTATGAGGTTCGGCTTATACCCAGCCTACATCCTCGCCTTTGGAAAACCATCAAAGGATTCACTAAAATTAGCTCCTTTTCCAGGCGGAATAACACCGATTACACACTCCTTCAGTAGGCTAAAGCCCGCCTCTCCAAATGATGTACCCTCATTCAGTCACTCCTTTAAATAGGCTAGAGCCTGCCTCTCTAAGCAATATCCCCATGCTTAGCCAATGATCCAAATAACCTTGAACCATAAATATCTATAAGATACAAATCAAATATATGTGTACAAAGAATGCTCTCACAAAGAGCTGATTAGTACAAGTTAAATCTATATATTTCAATCAAATTCACAATATGAAAATATGAAGCTCAAGAAGATATCACTGTAAGCCTTCTTTATAGGTTGAAAGAACTAAGATTATACTCAGAATTTTCTTGATAAATTCACAGCAAATCTCGGTAGTGAAACTCAGAAATTGATTGCACAAGAGAGCTTTGAGAGAATTGGGAGATTTGAGAGCAAGAAAGCTTGTTTGTTGTATTTTCTTGATGTATTTAATCCTTAGCCTTAGGAGGTTATTGATAGATGATAAATCAAGTCTATTGCGTGTTCTTCAAGTGGCTTGGAGTGTTTTCCAAGTTTATAGACAATTTGGAGCACAAGAAATATGAATTTGAATTTAAAATTTTTTTTAAAATATGACCGTTAACAATGTTCTGGCCTCTGAAGTCTCGGAGTCAGTCGCCTGAAGTTTTAGAAAACTATAATTTCTGAAGTCAGTATAGGTTCAGGTGCCCGAACTCATAGGGTCAGTCGCCTGAGATTGTTCTATCTACTGTTTAGGCACCTGAACAGACAAGGACAGTCACCTGAAAGCTTCAACCCCCTTCAGTATTTTTGTTGTACATTTTTATATACTATTCCAAATTTGTTGATCTTGGTGTCAAAATAAAGGTAAGAGAAAATCCTACAACTTTCATGTTGAAAACGTTTTAAAATAAGTAGTTTTTGATAGATAAAAATACACCTAAATTAGGATGTAAACAAAAATAACAACATTTGGAAAAACCTCTTTTTGGTGTTTTTCATTCCAAAAATAATTTTAACCTTTTTGAAATATATTTTGACCTTATAAAAATATTTTTCAAGTATTTTAAAAGGTATCTAGGTCCAAGAAGTTAACCTAAGAGCTTCATGTATTCATATTGAAATTATTTGAAGTACTTATATAAAACTTCCTTAAAATTTCTTCAACTCTTGAAGTTTTCATGTATGTCTTTGCTTTGTGTCCATCTTTTCTTCAAGCTTTCAATGTACTTTAGGCTTTTAGCAAGTTCACTTTAATATGCATGCTCTCATAATCTTCATGCTTTATTTAAATCATTTTTAAATCCATGTTTTGACTCTTTTAAGTTTCACTTGATTCTTGGGAGCACTTTGACCTTGCTTTCACAAATGTGATCCTTGTGAGTTCTGAAATATCACCACTCAACCAAAAATGTTAAGTTCCACTTGTTTGTTAGCATCAAAATAAGATTTTAAGCTTTTTAAGACCAACAATCTCCCCCTTTTTTATGATGACAAATAAGGAACAAAATTTCAGTAAGCCTTAAAAAGGTTCCCCCTTTCAATAAGCATCATCTTAACAATTTTTTCAATCTCAAGGTCATTTTCAAAAATATTTTCACGTATCATGCTCATATTTCAAAATCACATTATTCAATATCAATATCAATCAACATCGAGTACTTATCCTCCTTTTGATTTATATATATCATGCTCATAAATTTTTAATATCATGCTCAATTTTTATTGCCCAAAACTTCTCCCCTTGTTGACATCAATCAAAAAGAGTACGACTTTAAGTACTAAGGCTATGAGCAACCATAAAAAGTACAGTACTTTAAACTTCAGCATGCGTAATAATTATCTATTCCTTGATTCCAATTTAATAATTAGGGAAGAAACATAATACAAGCAATAAGTCATAATACTCCCCTTGAATTTAATACATTCAGATTTGATACCAATTGTGCTTTTAAGTTTATTATCCATGCTTCATATATTGATTCATATCTCGTATGTTCTCATGAACACAATCATTAAATACCAATATCATGTTAACATCATCAATATCATAACATGCACATGAGTTCGATTATGCTTATCATTCTTAAATATCAATTTGTGATACCAATTGAGCCTTTTTAAATTGTGATACCAATTAAAATTTTTAAAATTTGATACCAAAAATACTTTATAGATACCAAAGCTAATATCACATCATGCATAGTTCATGGATATCAAAAATATCATTCATAGCTCATGGATACCAATATAAAGAGCAACATAAAACACTTTATCCACTTGATTTATTATTAGCATGCATAGTCAAAAAATAATTTTATATCAAGATTCGTGCTCATACTCAATAATCTCATGCTCAAACTCCATACTTCTTATATCAAGATTTAGTTTCATAATCATGCTCAAGTTTGCAATATAATGAGCCATACATTATTAATATGAGTCAAATCATGATCATACATTTAGTATATATAGCAAATTAGCATAACATGTATTTCATTTTCATTTGCTTTGTCATATTACTCAAGTTGTCTTCAAGTATCTCTCATTCTTAAAATGTTTCTTTTCAAAATATTCATGTAATATGCTTGATTTTTGCTTTCATATGAATTTTCTTTCCAAATTTTAAAACTCTCTATTTCAAGCTTGTGTGAATCATCCTATGATTTTGGCCAATAATGTTATTTGTGTTTTTATTCGTTCTAATAAATTTTTTGAGATTTTTAAGGCCTTTTGTATAGGTACCCATACTTTCTTGGGTCCGGTAGGTTTCATGAGTGATGTTTCTTTTAATCTCCATACTTGTTTAATTCTTACGTCCTTTCTCTTTAATGGACATTCAAACTTTATATGACTCTTTTTCTTACATAGGTAGCATATGGTGTTAGTGTAGGCATTAGAAGATGTGCTAGCATAATCTTTGGATGCTTTTGAAAAACATCGTATGTAAAGATTCTTTTTCTTTTTATTTTCAACCCCATTGAATCCAATGTCTTCTTTGTTTAACGTCATCCTTTGTGAGCCTATCATTTTGTCAAAGTTTTCCTTTCCTTTTGTGAAATTGTAAATAATCTTTTCTTTATCTATAGTTTGACTTTTGGGATCATTTATCTCAATATCTTTCTTGTCATCAAACTTCTTTTGAGATTTCTTTAATTCTTGAGATAATTTTCTGATTTTATCCTCTAAATCATAAATATATGTCTTTCTCATATTCCATAGAGGATAGGGATCAAAGGTCTTCTATCATCTTTTCATTCTTGCTTTCTAATTTCTTGATTTTTAAGCCTTTTTTCTTTTTCAGCAAGTTTTTCAGCTTATAATTCTTTTATTGTAGCATCATACTTATTTTTTATTTTCTTGAGTTTCAAATTTTTATCATTTTCAGCAATCTTGCTTGATTCTAGCTCTTTCATTATTCCATCGATCTTGTTTTTCAATGATGTATTTTGTTTAGTTACTTTGATTAGCATCTTATGTACTTTGAATAAATCATTTTGTAATTCATCATAAGATGGCATGCACTCATCATTGGATTCATTTCATGAATCACTACAAGAATTATTTAAGGATTTGGATGAGGAACTTTCCTCATCGTCCCAAGTCATAAAGCAAGTATAAGCAACCTCTTGGTCACTTGATTCATATTCCGAACTACTTGTACTATCCCAAGTAGTAGCTTTCATGACCTTTTTATTTTTCTTCTTAGACTCTTTCTTTAGTAATGGACATTCCGGTTTTATTTGTCCAACTTTGTTGCAATTATAACATGTAGGAGTTTTATTTTTGGATTTCTTTTCGCTAATTTCTTCTTCTTTTGATTCGGAATCTTGGTTTCTTCTTTTGAATTTGTTTTTCCTTCTAAGGATTTTTGCAAGTTTCTTAGATATGAAGGCTAGTTCATCTTCATCCATTTCTTCTTCACTACTAGAATTTTCTTTTGAGACTTTGAAGGCTATTGATTCTTGGGCTTTGGTTTTTCCACTCCTTTCATTCATTGTCATTTTGTATGTGAGGAGAGAACCTATAAGTTCATCTAAAAAAGTGATTTTAAGGTTCTTACCTTCCGTTATTGCAGTGGTCTTTGGTTCCCATATAGGTGGCAGCCCTCTAAGAAATTTTTTTTTCATCTTATAGGTAGTGTAGGTTTTTCCTAAGGAATTTAGAGAATTTATTATGTGAGTGAACCTAGTGTACATGCCAGTTTTAGATTCATCTGGGTTCATCTTAAATGCTTCATATTCGTTTGTAAGCATATCAATCCTATTATCCCTAACATCTATAGTGCCTTCGTAAGTGACTTCTAGCTTGTCCCATATTTCCTTAGCTGATTTGCAAGTCATTACTCTATTAAATTCATTAGCATCTAACGCACAATATAAAGCATTCATGGCACTAGAATTAACTTGCAGCATTTTGTGATCTAAGTCAATCATATCCATTTTTTCCTTAGGAACTTGTTTTCCATCAACTATTTTTGTAGGAATTCGATCTCCATCCATAACAACTTCCCATGCTTTCTGTTGGCCTTACAAGGCTTAACATCTTATTTTGATGCTAACAAACAAGTAAAACTTAACATGCTGTGTTAAGTGATGTATTTTCAGGACTCAAGAATAGAGCATTAAAGAATTCATGAAAGTTTGTACTTCAAAGAAGGAATTCAATATGAAGCTAAAAGCATGGATTCAAAAATGGATTCAAAGATAAAAGCTTGAGGATCATGAGAACATTATGATTAAAAAGAACTTGATGAAAGCTCAAAGAAAGATAAAGCAAGCATAAAGACCTCAAGGAATTCAAGAATTGAAAATTTGAAAGAGTATATAGGAAATTTCATGTAAGTACTTCAAGGAATTTCAATGGATGCATGAAGCTCTTAGTTAAATTTATTGGACCTAAATACCTTTTAACATACTTGGAAAATATTTTTATAAGGTCAAAAAATATTTCAAAAAGGTTAGAATCATTTTTGGAATGAAAAGCACCAAAAAGAGGATTTTCCAAATGCTGTTAATTTTTCTACATCCACATTGAGGTGCATTTTTATCTATCAAAACCTTATTATTTTAAAAAGTGCTCAACATTAAAGTTGTATTATTTTCTCTTAACTTTCATTTGACATCAAGATCATCAAATTTGGAATTACATAGAAAACGTTATGGCTGAAACACTAAAAGATACTCGAAACTAATAGCAGCCTGACAGCAACCTAACAGCAGCCTGGGTGGTCAAACCAGGCGACTGGCTGTGTCCTGGTAGACGAATGCCACCCCACTGCCCCTTTAAAAATAACATGCTAGGTGACTGCTAGATTGTGGCAGGCGACTGCCATGAACAGAATTTAAAAAAAAAAAAAAACCTAAACTGAAACATTTTTTAAATAGTTTGTTTGGGGCTCAAACTTTGTGAAAACTTGGAGAATACTCTAAGTCGCTTGGGGACCAGGTTACACACCTTTTAAAGTCTATAAATAAGCCTCAAAGATTATTGAATCAATATACTAAGAATTCAAATTCATAAAAAATTCAAAATCTCTCTCAATTACTCTCAAATTCTCAAAGGCTCTTTCACTCTCATCTTGTCTATGAAATTTGCTAAGGTCTTGCTGATTCAGTCACCAATCTTTTTCTACAAATTCTAAATCTTTCAATCATTGAAATAATTAATCGGTGATATACTTCCTTGAGCTTCAAGTTAATTTCCATATTGTTATTTACTTTGAAGTATATTATAGTTCTGAATTGTTGTACTAATCAGCTCTTTTAGGAGCAAATTCTTTATACACAAATATTTGATTTGTATCTTGTAGATTGAAGATTCCAAGGATTTTTTGGATCATTGGCTAAGTAAGGGGATATTGCTTAGAGAGGCGGGCTCTAGACTAGTTAAGGAGTGACCGAACGAGGGGACATCATTTGGAGAAGGCAGGCTCTAGCCTTAACCAAGGAGTGTTGTAAAGGTTTGTTCCTCCCATTAAAGGAACAGGTTTAGTGAATCCTTTGGTGGTTTGCCAAAGGTGAGGATGTAGGCTGGGTATAAGCCGAACCTCGTAAAAATCTCCGTCACGCTCTTTATTTCCCTTACTCTTTATTTTCAGCATATTTAAATTGCGTGGATGGTTTAATTGATAGTCATATATACTACGTAATATAGAAATCAAGTAAACTTGAAGTCTAATTTTGATTTGGGTTGTAGAAACCGAAAGGGAGTACGTTGGTTATACCATACCTTGCGAAAACCATATGGGAGCATGTTACTTAGTTAACAGCCCAAGGAAAAATTAACTGAGAGTTTAGTTGAATGCTGAATATTGAGAAGAGTGTAGATATTGTGTTGATTGGATGTTGTATTACATATCATATTAAAGAAGCAAAACAATCAATACAGGGCTTTATATCAGCAAGTACAAATGTCATATATATAGGGCTTATATAAATAAACAAACTATTTTAAGTGCTTGCATTTCCAAAGTGGTGTATGAGTTAATTTTGGTTTGGTTGTTTACTTTTAATTTGTGATTGATTTATTGGCTTGACTATTTGGTTGAATGATTGATTACTTGTTTGTCTAAGCAATAGTATTGTTGATTGGATAAAAGAATCTAAGTTCTTTTGTGATTAAAGAGTTAAACAAACAAGTCAAGAATTGTTTAAAAGAAATAAAAGAAGTTTAAGAATTCTCAAAAGGAATTAAAAGAAAGTTTTAAAATCCAATTCACTCCCTCTCTTGGGACTACACCTTTCTTTTCACTTTCCATTCCATATGTTGAAGATGGATTTGTATTCGTTTTTTCCAAAAAGTATAGTAATGTCCACAAAAAATAGGAGGCCTACTTGAAGATTGTCCCTCTCCAAAGGGAGCTACGCCTAAGTGAGCCATTAGGATCTTTTTGTAGCCACTAATTAAGATTTGCTAAAAGCCGTCTCTGATACCAATTGAAAAGCAAGGTATAGTCCCAAGTGGGGGGTGAATTGGGTTTTAAAATTTCTTTTAATTCTCTTCAAGAATCCTTAACCTCTTTTAAGTCCTTTTAAATGAATTCTTGTTTTCTTGTTGTTTTATCAAATACACAATAAATATTTAAAACAAAATTCAATCTACAACCACAACACAAGTACTTAACCAATTAAGTAACTAATCAACCTCTCAACCAACCACACTATCCAAATCAATCAATTATAAAACATTCAATCAACATATACGTTGCGACTTAATGGAAATTCTCACCTTTTTCAACTTGTGTGTAGCCTTGTTGTTAACGCAATCCCTTTGATAATAAGTTAGCTTTCTCAAAGTAATTTTAAAGAAAACATTCACACTCTTCCCAAAATTCAGAATTCAAATAAACTCTTAGTTAATTTATCTTTGGGTGTTAACCAAGTAACGTACTCTCGTATGGTTTCCGCAAAGTATGGTGTAACCAACATACTCCCTTTCGGTTTCAACAACCTAAATCAAAATAAGACTTTAAGTTTACTTGATTTCCAAATATACCTAGTATATATAATTAAGAAATTAAATCATCCACGCAATTTATATGTGCTGAAAATAAAGAGTAAGAAAAATAGATAGTGAGATCGGGATTTTTACGAGGCTCGACTTATACTCAGCCTACGTCCTCGCATTTGGCAAACCACAAAAGGTGAAATTGGAATAACTTCCCAAGAGGGGGGTGAACTAGGATTTCAAAATTTTATTCCCGGTTTTCTTACTTCTTTTGAGTTATAACAATAATCAAAACTTAAACACAATCACAAAATTTATCTAGAGTAATCACAATCAAAACAAAATTATTAATTACTCAATGCTTATAATAATATCCCTGTATCAATATGAAAATTTGCTGAACTTGTATAAGCCCTATATCACAATCACACTTCTTCCAAATGTTTATCTTTTAAATAAACTTTCAGATTAATGAGTCAAGGATGATCAACCAACATAGTCCCTTTTGGTTTTCGCAATCAATGTTGATCAATCCAAAACAAATTACCTTCTGGTCTATTTAACAAACGAACACTCAGAATTTATGAATTTTAAAGTAACCACATAGATTGTATCTTTTTCTTGAAAAATAAAGAGTAGGGAAGAGAAAGAAGAACACAGGTTTTTATGAGGTTCAGTTTCAACACAGCCTACGTCCTCGCCCGTGGCAAAACCACCAAGAGATTCACTATCACTGTTCCTTTACCAGACGGAACAATACCAATTACAACACTCCTTTGGTAAGGCTAGAGCCTACCTTCTCCCAACAATATCCCCTTGTTTGGTCCAACAATTCAGCACTTTAACCGTTAATCAACCTATTACAAGAATATAAAACAAGGCGTACAAGAACTTGCTCCTCAAATAGCTGATTAGTACAAATTGAAAAACTATGTACTTCAGTAAATTCAGAATATAAATTTTAGAATGAAGCTCTAGAAATTTATCACCGTAAGTATCTTTCAATGGATGAAAGAATCAACAATCAATGCACAAATTCAGTGAGAAACTCAACAAAACTTCAGAGATTTTCGTGAGTGATGAGAGCAACATAGAGCTTTCAGAAATTCGGTAAGCTTTGAGAGAGTATGAGAGCTGTATTGATTTCTTGGTTTCTAAATTGATGAACCTTGACGGTATTTATAGATGAAGAAAGACTTCTTGCTTGTTCCCTAAGTTTACTTGGAGTAGGGTCCAAGTTGTAAATTAATTTGACCTTCAAATAATTTAAAGTTCAAAAATATGCCCGTTGAGAATTTTGAAAAATGCCACGAGCCAGACGACTATAAAGTCTTGGCAATCATCTATCCATTATATAACATTCATATTTTTCCAGACAGAAGAGTGACAGTTGGCTGTCCTCATGTTGGCAGTCATCTGTCACTAGAATAATTTAGTTTTTTAACAACTCAGTAGGCTGGCAGTCGTTTGTCCTTAGCTTGGTAGTCGTCTATCACCAGAACAACTTAGTTTTAAAACAAACTCAGAATGGTGGTAGACATCTGGAAAAACACATACAGTCGTCTCACTTGACACTGGCAGTCGTCTATCAAAACCTTGATAGTCGTCTGTCGGGCTTTTGACTTCAGTTAAAATCCTCTAAATTTTCCAGTCGTCTATCCATAGACAGACACTCGTATGTCAGCTGGCTGTAAGTCAATTTTTGATTTCTTTCTCTTTTTTTTATTTAAGCTTGGAATTTTAACTTGATTTAACTCTTGAAACACATGTTCCAAGGTTCTAAAAACTTCAGATTTCTAAGTGTCTTTGCCTAATGAGCTTCAAAATGAAAATTCATATTTGAACCAACTTGAAGTACTTACAAAGACTTTGTCCTAAGCTGATTTGACACTTTCTTTGCTTCGAGTCCTTTCAATACTGCTCTTCAATCTCTCAGACTTCTATGAGCTTTCATTATGGATCTCTGGTGTTCACATGTGACTTTCCTTGTTCCTTTATCCTTGTAAGCTTTCATGTCAGGGTATGGGTAATTTGAGCAAATCATCTTAGCCTGAAATAATATCACATGAAAATTCATTAAATAAATTTATTTTGTTATCATCAAAACTAAGAGTTTGTAATCCTAACTAGGCCAACAATCTCCCCCTTTTTTATGATGACAAAGAATGAGCAAAGATATAAAATTAAAATTAATGCTCCCCCTGTCAATAAGCATAGATTTAAAATAATCTCATTAAGACACATTAAGAGATAAGTTCAGAAGATTTGAAAGTTCCAGATTTAAGGTATATATATTCATAAAACTCTTTATTGAGCTCGTAGTACATCAGACTGGAAATACAAACACATGTTCAAATTTCAGAATTGGAAATAGCTGGAAATATATAAGCAAATACATACGTAAGTGCATAGACTTTGCTCACACACATACTCCACCTTTTAACATCAACAAAAAGGCATACAATCAAAAACAAAGCATGTGTAACAAAAAAAAAAAACATCAAAAGTCTATGTATCAGAAGCTGTGTCACTATCTTCAGCAATTCCTTTGCCTTTTGATTGTTGTGAACCTCCTTCTTCTTCTTCTTCTGCATCTTTTCCTTCTTCTTCTTCTTCATCTTCTTCTACATCTTCTCCTTATTCTTCATCTTCTCCTTCATCTTCTTCTTCTTCACTTGCAGCTTCTTCTTCATCATCATTTTCATTGCTCTCTTTATTTTATGTGACGTGATGTTCTATTTTGGCAATGAAATTATCCAGTGAAGTGTATTTGTCATCAATGTTTGAGATCTTATCCTGAAGAGAAGCAAAATTTTCCCTCATTTCAGAACTGAAGCTAGTATAATTCTGATAAAATAAAACAAACCATGGAGGCATATCAATTTATTCAGGAGCTGGAGCTGGATTTCTTTCTTCTTGTGCTGGCCTTGCCGGTCTATTGCCCCTAAACATCCATCCCTCAGTATACTTTTTGTAACCCATTCTTTTTAGTGTAGTAGAGGAGAAGACATGGCAATGGGTTCACTTCACTATTTTTGAAGATGGAGAGAGGACTTGAAAATAAGCGAAAACCAAGGAAAGAATGCCACCATACGAAAGCCCAATTCTAGGAGATTCGAGCTACATGTCCATCCATTTTAGTATGATGCTAGCTAAATCTAATTTCTTCCCTTTTAATAGGCACCACATTATGAAACAATCGAAGAAAGACACAAGATCAAAGGATCCGGACCTCGGAATTATATAAGCTATGATCTTATGGAGGATTTGTGCTTGGAGATTGAGCTACTTATATGGTGGACGATGTCTAAAATAGATGGGTTGATCGTTCATCACAAGAGGCAAAAATTCTTGTGGTGGAAAACATTGCTCCATAGTCCACTATTTTTCTATGGGATTACACTCAAAAGTCTCCATGCTTGATTTGAAGAATTTTCTATAAAGAGTGTGGAGTAAGTGTTATCTTATGGCCATAAATTTTAGTAACAAAATACAATGTCTTTCTTAACCAAGTTTGAGTAAAAAATCTTAATCTAATCTAGGTAATACCCCTTAACTTGGTGAAGAATGAACTTATCTCATCCTATATTTTTGAACATTTCAAAAAATTTAGGGAAGTTTTCTTCAAAGAAAGTGACATCTAATACCTTACAAAACATCGGATCGATTGCAGAGTTGTGATTTTGATATAACGCTTTCGCATGCGATGAAACCAACCATTTCTCTATGTCGTCCTTGCTTTTAGGCTTTTATGACGATGAGGAGGCTTTGTCCTTTCTTCGTATGGTTTTGGTATGAACCATTTTGATGAAGCTGAAGTTTAGGAAACCCTAGGTTGATTACGCGTTGAAACTGCGTAATTGGACATTTTAACCCAGGCTTTACGGCTTATATTTTTAATTAAATGTCCAAATTTATCCAATATTTTAATAAAGTGCCAAAATTATCATTCTTGAGTTTTATTGTGCAATTTATGAATTTTTGGTAATATTTTATCGCAAGAAAATTTTCAGGAATCAAAACCGACATCTAATTGTATTTTGTACATAACTTTTTCGTCCAAGCTCCGATCATGACGATTCAAATTTTTGGAGAAAGAGGAAAAAGTTATCTACAACTTTTGTGTTTTAAGTTTTGCGAGAAATGGACTCGAGAAGGGTAAAATATGGTGATGAACAGAGAATTAAAAAAATGAAAAAATATATATATAAGGATATGTGATGTGACAAGGCCATGAAAGCCTAGTCAGCTCCAATTGGGTCAGGTTGAGCCATCCGGGTCGTGGGTCTAGAGCAAGCCTCCCCTCTCCTTTATTTAAATTTCCTATTCTCCTTCTTTTCTCCTGTTGGGCGCTGCCCCAGCCGCACCATTCTCTTCCTCTCCTTCCTCTTCTTCTTCTTCTTCTTCCCTACTCCTTCTCTTCCCCTTCCTTAATTTTTTTCCTTGCTCTATTTTCTCTCTTATCCTTTTATTCCTTGTCCTCTAATCTCTTACCTTTCTCTTCCCCTGTTCTATCTCTCCTTTGAACTCCATACCTCCAGCAATACTAGCCCTCAAGCCTCCCTCTATTGCAGTACTCGAGCCCTCCATCACACCACAGCAGCAGTATGGTAGCCCTCTGGACAACAGTCCTTGCGGCCACTTCACCGAGCCTCCACAGCAGCTGACCCTCTCTCCTACCACACCAGCTGGACCCGAGCCTCCACAGCAACACTAGGAACTCTACGACAACACCAACAGCAGCATATATGGCTCTCTGCATTCTCTCTCTTTATCTATCTGTTTTTTTTTTCTTTCTTGTTCTCTCTCTCTCTCTCTCTCTCTCTCTCTCTCTCTCTCTCTCTCTCTCTCTCACTTTTATTTATTTTTTTTTAGTCTTTAAATACTAAATAAAGTATAGTTTTTTAATGTTATTTGAAATTTTTTTTAAAATTGGACATTGTCAAGTGTTTAATTCTCATTGAAATTATTTATTTGTTTATCTAATTAGTGGGAGTTTTAATTTAGTCTTTTTAATTAAGTTTGGTTTGATTTCTCATGTTTTTATTATTTTTTTGTTATCCTTTATGTGTTAAATTTTTGTTTGCTTTGTGTTTAAATTGTGATTGTGGTTTGAGTTATTGCTTTGGATAAAGATCCAATTTTTAGTGTGTGTGTGTGTTAAATCTGATTAAATTTCCACTGCGTATTTTTAATTCTATGTTTAAAGTTTCCATTTTTAGTTAATGTGCTCCGGTGTTTCCTTGAGTAGCCTAGGGATTCCATTATTGTTATTTAATTATGTGCATGCTAGTTTTAAAACTTTAATTTGTGTTTTCATTTAAGTCTCCACAATCTTGAAAACCCCCGAATCTGAATTGAGTTTAGTAACTTTTATTTTTGATTGGGCGAATGTGAAATTTGAGATTAAAACGCATTCCCTGAGGAGACGTTCTAGCCCTTGGGCTGAATATTATACGACGTAACTCCTATACTTGGGATAGCTCTTGAGCTGCTCATTTTTTGAGTGAGTCATAGGTGTGTATGGATTAGGGTTATGATGGATGGTTTTTGGGAGGAGTTTAAGAGAGAAGGAACTTTGAAGAGAATGAAAAGGATTCGATTTAGAGAAGGGGAGATGAATAGACAGTTTTCTAGGGGGTTTTAAAAAGGGTGTTTTTATGTGAAAGGAACATGACCCGCCACGAGACAGTCGTCTATCACCAAGTTCACAATTGTCTGTCCATTGTCTTTACACACGGATAGTAGCCTTCCAGTCACCTGCCAACTATCTGGAAATCGTCTGCCCTAAACATATGTTCTTTTCTCTCTTAGTTAACTTCTCTTACATGTAACATTCCTAATTCTCGTAGGATTAATACAAATTGATCTTCAAGTAATGATTTAGTAAATATATCAGCTAATTTATCATGAGTGTTAACAAATTCAAGTACTATTTCTTTCTTGTCTACATTATCTCTTAAGAAATGATGATGTATATCAATATGCTAGGTTCTTGAATGTGATACCGGATTCTTTGAAATATTTATGGCACTTGTATTGTCACATTTTATAGGGATTGTTTGGTATTGTATTTTGAAGTCCCTTAATTGTTGTTTCATATACAAGGTTTGTGCATAATAGCACCCAGTTGCTATGTATTCTGCTTCAGTTGTAGATAATGCTATGAAATTTTGTTTCTTTGAGAAACAAGAAACTAGTGAGTGTCCAAGGAAGTGACAAGTCCCACTAGTGTTGTTTCTATCTATTTTGCATCCTGCATAATCTGCATTTGAATAATCTATCATTTCGAAGTCAGATCCCCTTTGATACCATATACCTAAATCAAGTGTGCCTAGTAAATATCTAAGGATTCGTTTAATTGCGATTTGATGTGATTCCTTAGGAGCTGATTGAAACCTAGAACACACACAAACACTAAACATGATATCTGGTCTACTTGTTGTTAAATAAAGTAAGCTTCCTATCATGCCTCGGTAATGCTTGGTATTTACTTTTTTCCCTTTTTCATCATTGTCAAGACTGATTGAGGTGTTCATGGGAGTTCCTATATTTTTACTTTCTTCCATATCAAACTTCTTTAACATGTCTTTAATATACTTAGTTTGATTTATGAAAGTTCCACTTTTAGCTTATTTGATTTGTAATCCTAGAAAGTAATTTATCTCTCCCATCATGCTCATTTCAAACTCTCTTTGCATAGTTGTAGCAAATTCATTACACAAGTCTTCATGAGGTTCTCCAAATATAATATCATCAACATAAATTTGTACTATAAGCATATCATTATTTTTTATTTTTATAAATAAAGTGCTATCTATATTTCCTCTTGAAAAAATGTTTTGCAGTAGGAATTTGCTTAGTCTATCGTACCAAGCTCTAGGAGCTTGTTTCAATCCATATAAAGCTTTAGTTAACTTGAATACATGATTTGGGTTTGTAGAGTCTTCAAAACCTAGAGGTTGTTTAATGTAAACTTCTTCATTTATATAACCATTTAGGAATGCACTTTTTACATCCATTTGGTATAGTTTGAAGTCTTTATTGGCTACATATGCAAGAAGCATTCTTATAGCTTCCATCTTGCTACGAGAGCAAAGGTCTCTTCGTAATCGATACCTTCTTCTTGATTATAGCCTTGTGCTACTAACCTAGCTTTATTTCTTACAACTACCCCAGGTTCATCCTTTTTATTTCTAAACACCCATTTAGTTCCTATGATTGACTTATCTTTGGGTTTAGGTATGAGTTCCCATACTTGACTCCTTTCAAATTGATTTAGTTCCTCCTTCATAGCTATAATCCAAGAATCATCTTTTAAGGCTTCTTCTATATTCTTGGGTTCATCTTGAGACAAAAATACATAATGATTACAAATATTTTTTAATGAGGCTCTAGTGGTTATTCCTTTTGATGGTTTACCAAGAATTTGATCTTTAGGGTGACTTTTAGCATATCTCCATTCTTTTGGTAATTCTTGATTTTCTATGATGTTTTCATTTGATGTTTCATTATTGTTTTCTTCTTTTATTTCAATATCTTCCTCTTTTTGTGATATACCTTCTTTTTCATCTTTCTTAACTTTATTATCATAATTATTTGATTCATCAAACATTATGTGTATTGATTCAATAATAGTAAGAGTCATTTTGTTATAAACCCTATAAGCTTTACTATTTGTAAAATAACCTAAAAAGATACCTTCATCAAATTTTGCATCAAACTTCCCTAAATCATCTTTGGTATTAAGGATAAAACATTTGCATCTGAATACATGAAAATAGGAAATATTGGGTTCTCTACCTTTCCATAATTCATACGATGTTTTGTCCATACTTGATCTTATAGATACCCTATTTACAATATAACAAGTTGTGTTCATAGCTTCTGCCCAAAAGTATTTAGGTAGATTATTTTCGTTTAACATGGTTCTTGTCATTTCTTGTAGGGTTCTATTTTTTCTTTCTACAACTCCATTTTGTTGTGGATTCTTAGGTGCTGAAAAATTACGGTTTATTCCATGTTCATTACAAAATTTTTCAACATTTTTGTTTTTAAACTCCCTACCTTGATCACTTCTAAAATTTGTTACATTATAGCCCTTTTCATTTTGTAATTTCTTGCATAATGTGATTAGCACGTCACAAGCTTCATCTTTGTTTGTCAAGAATAATACCCAAGTAAATCTTGAATAGTCATCTACTTTTACAAAAGCATATTGTTTACTTCCTAGGCTTAAGGTTCTAGTTGGACCAAATAAGTCTAGGTGGAGAAGTTCTAGGGGTCTTTTGGTATATATGTATTTTTTATTTTTTATTTTTTATTTTTGAAGCTTGATTTGACATGCTTTCCCTTTTGGCATGCGTCACACTTCTTGTCTTTTATGAATTTAGTATTTGGTAATCCTTTTACAAGATTTTTCTTGGATAATTTGGATAAAAGATCCATACTAGCATGGCCTAGTTTCCTATGCCACAGGCAACTAATTTCATTGATTGCTGCTAAACAAGTTATGTTTTGATTTACTAAATTCTCAAGGTTTATACAATAAACATTATTTAACCTATGAGCTATAAACAAGGTTTCATTGTTCTTAGGATTTTGGATAACACATTTTTCTTTCTTAATAGTTATTTTGATTTTTTTGTCACTTAATTGACTTATGCTTAAAAGATTGTGTTTTAATCCTTCTACTAATAGCACATTATCAATGGTAAAAGAAGGTTTCTTACCTATTTTCCCAATGCCAATAATTTTACCTTTGGCATTGTCGTCGAAGGTGATGTATCCCCCATCCTTTTGTCTCAATGTAGTGAACTCGTTCCTATCACCGGTCATGTGCCTTGAACATCCGCTGTCCAAGTACCACTTATCTATTGACGGTGTAATCCTAAAGCATACCTACAATGAGGGATTCATTGTGTTAGTTTTTGGAACCCAAATTCTTTTAACTTTCTTTGTATTGTTTTTAGTTCCATTATTGAATTTCCATTTTCCTTGTACTTTAATATATTTTCTTTTAAGTGGGCAGTTGAACATTACATGACCCTTAGTCTTGCACAAGTAGCAAGTGGTGTCTTCATGTTTATAGTTTGAAGAAGTACTAGCATAGTTTTTGGCTTCTTTGACAAAATATCCCATGTATAATTTTTTATTCCTTTTGTTTGTTTTTCCATTATAACCTATCCTTTCTTTGTTTCCATTTAGTCTTTGTTGTCCAATCATATTTTCCAAGTTTTCTTTTCCTTTGGTAAAGTTGTATATAATTTTCTCCTTATCCTCTACTGATTTCTTAAGTTCATTTATCTCTAAATTCTTTTTATTCAAATCATCTTTATGAGTTTTTCCTAACTCTTGTGTTATTTCATTTACTTCCTCTTCTAACTTTTTAATACAAGAGTCTTTTTCTTTTTCAAAAGTTTTGAAGGATTCAAGTTGCTTCATTAATTCTTTATTTTGATCTTTCAAAGTTATATTTCTCTTAGAAATTTTTATGAATCTTTTATGTAGGGAAAACAACTCAGCTTGCAATTCCTTATAGGAAGGCATGCTGTCACATGACTCATCACACGACTCATTGTAAGATTTTGTAGAAGAATAGTAGGAGTTTACCTCTTCGTCATTAGCCATGAAGTATATATTTGTCATCTCTTGTCCACCTGATTCATTTTCCATCTCACTGGAGCTTGAATCATCCCACGTGGCCTTCATAGCTTCCTTTTTTTTCTTCTTGTCTTTCTTAAGCAACTGAGAGTCTGGCTTGATATGCCCTGGTTTCTTGCAGTGATAGCATATAGGAGGTTCATTCATACCTTTATTTTCTTTTCTACTTATCTCTCCTTTTTTATATTTCTTTTTGTTAAATTTTCTAGGAAATCTTTTATTTTTCCTATAGAATTTTCCTAATCTCTTAGTGATGAATGCTAATTCATCCTGATCTAAGTCGCTTGATTCACTTTCCTCTTCACTTGAGCTGTTACTAGAGGCTTTTAATGCAATAGATCTTTTATGTTTGGGTTCAGGATTCCTTTCCTTTAAGGCCATTTAAAAGGTAAGTAGTGAACCTATGAGTTCATCTAGAGAGCAATAGAGAGCTTTTAGAAATTCAGTAAGCTTTGAGAGAGTATGAGAGCTGAATTGATTTCTTGGTTTCTAAATGGATGAATGTTGAGGGTATTTATAAATGAAGAAAGACTTCTTGCTTGTTCCTCAAGTTTACTTGGAGTAGGGTCCAAGTTGTAAATTAATTTGAGCTTCAAATAATTTAAATTTCAAAAATATGTGCGTTGAGAATTTTGAAAAATGTCGCGAGCCAGACGACTGTGAAGTCATAGAAGTCATCTGTCCATGTATAACATTCATATTTTTCTAGACAGAAGAGTGGCAGTCGGCTGTTCTCATGTTGGCAGTCGTCTGTCACTAGAATAGTTCAGTTTTAAAACAATTCAGTAGGGTGGCAATCGTTTGTCCTCAGCTTGGCAGTCGTTTGTCACTAGAACAACTTAGTTTTAAAACAAACTCAGAATGGTGGCAGATGTCTAGCAGAACACATACAGGCATCTCACTTGACAATGGCAGTCGTCTATCAAAACCTTAACAATCGTCTACTAGGTTTTTAACTTCAATTAAAATCCTCTAAATTTTCCAGTGGTCTGTCCATAGACCGATACTCATCTTTCAGCTGGTAGTAAGTCAATTTTTGATTTCTTTCTCTTTTGTTTATTTAAGCTTGGAATTTTAACTTGATTTAACTCTTGAAATACATGTTCCAAGGTTCTAAAAACTTCAGATTTCGAAGTGTCTTTGCCTAATGAGCTTCAAAATGAAAATTCATATTTGAACCAACTTGAAGTACTTACAAACACTTTGTCCTAATCTGATTTGACACTTTCTTTGCTTCAAGTCCTTTTAATATTGCTCTTCAATCTCTCAGACTTCTATGAGCTTTCATTATGGATCTCTAGTATTTACATGTGACTTTCCTTGTTCCCTTATCCTTGTAAGCTTTTATGTTAGCGTATGGGTAATTTGAGCAAATCATCTTTGCCTGAAATAATATCACTTGAAAATTCATTAAATAACTTTACTTTGTTATCATTAAAACCAAGAATTTGTAAGTTTAACTAGGCCAATAGAAGGATTCATTAAAATGAGTTCCTTTACCGGGCAGAACAACACCAATTACACACTCCTTCAGTAGGCTAGAGCTCGCCTCTCCAAACGATGTATCCTCGTTCAATCATTCCTTTAATTAGGCTAGAGCCCGCCTCTCTAAGCGATATCCCCATGCTTGGCCAACAATCCAAATAACCTTGAACCATAAGTATCTACAAGATACAAATCAAATAAATGTGTACAAAAAATGCTCTCACAAAGAGCTGATTAGTACAAGTTAAATCTATATACTTCAATTAAATTCACAATAAGGAAATATGAAGCTCAAGAAGATATCACTGTAAGCCTTCTTTATAGGTTGAAATAACTAAGAGTAGACTCAAAATTTTCTTGATAAATTCACAGCAAATCTCAGTAGTGAAACTCAAAAATTGATTGCACAAGAGAGCTTTGGGAAGAATTGGGAGACTTGTGAACAAGAAAGCTTGTTTGCTATATTTTCTTGGTGTGTTTAATCCTTAGCCTTGGAGGGTTATTTATAGATGATAAATCAAGTCTATTTCATGTTCCCCAAATGGCTTGGAGTGTTTCCCAAGTTTATATAAAGTTTGGAGCACAAGAAATACAAATTTGAATTTAAAATTTTTTTAAAAATATGACCGTTAACAATGTTCAGGTGCTTGAAGTCTCGGGGTTAGCCTCCTGAAGTTTCAGAAAATCATAATTTTTGAAGTTAGTACAAGTTTAGGTGCTTAAACTCATAGGGTCAGTCGCCTGAGGTTGTTTTGTCTACTATTTAGGCGCCTGAATAGACAAGGTTAGTCACCTAAAAGCTTTGACCCCCCCCCCCCCTTTCAGTATTTTTGTCGTATATTTTTATATATTACTCCAAATTAGTTGATCTTGGTGTCAAAAGAAAGGTAACAGAAAATAATACAGCATTCATGTTAAACACTTTTTAAAATAAGGAGTTTTTGATAAATTAAAATGCACCTAAATGTGGATGTAAAAAAAATAACAGCATTTGGAAAACCCTCTTTTTGGTGCTTTTCATTCCAAAAATAATTTTAACCTTTTTGAAATATCTTTTGACCTTATAACAATATTTTTCAAGTATTTTAAAAGGTTGCTAGGTCCAAGAAGTTAACCTAAGAGTTTCATGTATCCATATTGAAATTATTTGAAGTACTTACATAAAACTTCCTTAAAATTCCTTCAACTCTTTAAGTCTTCATGTATGTCTTTGCTCTGAGTCCATCTTTTCTTCAAGCTTTTAATGTATTTTAGGCTTTTAGCAAGTTCACTTTAGTATGCATGCTCTTATAATGTTCAAGCTTTATTTAAATCATCTTTAAATCCATGTTTTGACTCTTTTAAACTTCATTTGATTCTTGTGAGCACTTTGACCATACTTTCACATATGTGATCCTTGTGAGTTCTGAAATATCACCACTCAACTAAAAATGTTAAGTTCCACTTGTTTGTTAGCATCAAAACAAGATTTTAAATTTTGTAAGGCCAACAGGCATTTTTACAAAACCTAGAACATTTTGGGAACTCATGTCCCTATAAGTCATTTCAACAAACCATAGCCTATGATACACAACCGGTGTGGCCTTTCACAAACCTAGAACATTTCCAATAAAATAGTTCATTCCACACTTATTTGGAAAATACATATATACGATTTCAAGAATACAGTTTGAAAACAAGTCAAGGTGCGGCCATATCCATACAATATACTCAACAATATACATACGATTTTCCTATGAAACTAGAGATGCAACCCAAAACCCTTTTTTCCCAAAAACTGTAACTCGAAAACCCCGTAATTTTACCCATCAGATTTTCCTAAATAAGTAGACAAATCATACATATAATCGTAAACAGCAGTTTCAGTGATTCTGATTTCAAAAATAACTGATATAAATAAAAACTCCTTACCTTATCTCGAAAACCCAAAACACGAACTCTACGGCTCCTAAACAGCAAATCGAGTTCCCAAACCTATAAATCATAGTACGATAATTACTTACAATCTTACTCCCAACAATTCTACTAAAACGGATATGAAAATCGAGCCTTACCTTGACTTTTGGGTCAAAACCTGAAGACCTCAAAACGAAGATCCGTTCCACAGAACACAGAGAGAATCCTTCCCGGATCCTCGTAGTAACGTTGAATCGTTGATTCTAATGACAAATGGCAAAGAAATATAGAGAAAGAGAGAGAGTTGCTACTGGTTCTAGAGAGAGAGAAAAAAAAATTTATATCTTAGCTTCTAAGCAATCCAAAAGGATATTTATAGCACCTTTGACTTAGCCAACCTCGTCGACGAGGCGGCGTCTTTGTCGACGAGTCAACAAAGCAAATTCGCCAATGTAGCGGTGGCCTCATCGACAAGCCTGAGATTTCTGGATTTCCCAAAACCTCTCGGCTTCTCCTCGTCGATGAGTGTCTGCATTTTGTAGCCAAACAAAGGAAGGGCCTTCGTCAACGAAACTCTAGCTTCGTCGACAAAGCCTGCTCAAATTATTATTTTACCCTTTCCATATTTATTTATTCCCTATCTCACGGGTCGGGTTCTTACAACCTCCCCTCCTAACAAAAATTTCCTCCTCAAAATTTGTAATCTCTTATTTACGAACTCATCCACACAACCAAATACACATACTCAACTCTAGGAAGAGCCAGCGACTACTACAACGCAGCCCTGTCACAATACATCCATACCCTCGCTTATGGCGGAGGAATACTGTGGTTACATACATAAACCATCTTGGGAGTTCACAATAACACACACTCCTAGAGCTTAATCATCTATCACCATACATTAGTAGAGTAATACACACATACTCACTAATTCTACTATCAAAACAACAACTTAGAACAATTGTGGATACTTTCGGCATATCTCTGCTTCCAATTCCCAAGAAGCTTCCTCAACCTCGTGATTCCGCCACAATACCTTCACTAACGGCATGTCCTTGGTATGTAGCTTCTGAAGTTTACGGTCCAGAATCTGAACGGGTACATCCTCGTACACTAAAGTACCCCAATTTCTAAGTTCTCGTAACTAACAATATGCGACGGATCCGGCACGTACCTCCTCAACATGGATACATGAAACACGTTGTGGATCCTCAAGAGCGCTAGGGGTAGTGCAATCCTATAGGCTACCGGACCCACTCATTTAAAAACCTCAAATGGTCCGATATACCTCGGGCTCAACTTGCCCTTCTTCTCGAATCTCATCACCCTTTTCATCGGAGCGATCCTCAGGAATATCTTACCCCCCACCTCGAACTCTAACTCATGGCATCGAACATCCGTGTAACTCTTCTGCCGACTGTGAACCGATTTAATCCTATCCCGGATCAAACCCACCTTCTCAGACGCTTATTGCACGAGTTTAGGTCCTAACACCTGAAGTTCGCCCACCTTATCCCAATACATAGGAGACCGACACCTTCGACCATACAGAGCCTCAAACGGTGCCATCCCAATACTGGCCTGGAAGCTATTGTTATAGGCAAACTCTACTAGTGGCATAAACTGCATCCAACCACCCCTGAAGCCTAACACGCATGCCCATAACATATCCTCCAAGATCTGTGTTGCCTCTTTGACTATCCATCAGTCTGGGGGTGGAACACCGTACTGAAAGTAAGCTTCATCCCCAGTGCTTCTTGCAAGGTCTTCCAGAAACAAAAGGTCAACCTCAAGTCTCGATCTGGCACAATGGACACTAGTACCCTGTGCATTCTAACTATCTTATGCACATACAAGTCTGCTAGCCTACTTAAAGTGTAGCTAACCTTCATCAGTATAAAGTGAGCAGATTTCATCAACCTGTCCACGATTACAAAATGACATTCTGCCCGTGAAGCGCTGGTGGCAATCCGGTCACAAAATCCATGGAAATATGCTCCCATTTCCACTTTGGAATAGCTAAAAGCTGTAATGGCCCTGCCGACCTCTAGTGTTCAACTTTCACCTGCTAACATGTCAAACACTGCTCCACGAACCGAGCAATCTCCTTTTTCATACCACTCCCCCAGAAGGTCTCGCGCAAATCTCGATACATCTTCGTGTTACCTGGATGTACCGTATACAAAGAAAGATGTGTTTCCTCTAGAATCATCCTTCTAATCTCATTGTCATTTGGAACACACAACGTCGTTGTGTGTTCCAAACCTCAACACACCTCCCTCAAAGATGTTAAAATTTGTAGCAAACCCCTACTACACTTTCTCCACAGTTTCAACTAACTCCGCATCACTAGCATGTGCGACTTTAATACGCTCAAACAAAGTTGGATGGATCACCAAACTAGCAATGAAAGCCTAATGATCACCAGTCACAAACTTTATACCAAGGCTTTCCAGATCCCATCTGATATGATGCAAAGCTACAATTGTAGATATTGTCGTATGCTCCGACTTCCAACTCAACGCATCAGCTACCACGTTAACTTTCCCCAAGTGATAACTGATGGTGCAATCATAGTCTTTCATCAGCTCAAGCCACCATCTCTGCCTCATGTTCAACTCCTTCTACATGAAATAGTACTTAAGGCTCTTGTGATTAGTGAAAATCTCACACTATACACCATACAAGTAGTGTCTCCAGATCTTCAGTGCATAAACTACAATAGCTAATTCCAAATCATGCATAGGATAATTCTTCTCGTATTCCTTGAGTTGCCGAGAAGCATAAGCTATTACCTTACCCTATTGCATAAGCACACATCCCAAACCCTTTAAAGACGCATTGCTATAGATAAAAAAACACCATCTCTAGAAGGAATGGTCAAGACCTGAGCAGTAACCAGTCAGTGCTTCAACTCCTGAAAACACTACTCGCAATCATTAGTCCAATCAAACTTCACCCCCTTCCTGGTTAATCGTGTTAGAGGCCGAGACAACTTAGAGAATCCCTCCACGAACCGATGATAATAACCCGCCAGTCTTAGAAAACTTCTCACCCAGTCAACCAAAACTTCAATCTTGCTAGGATCAACTGAGATAGTGCCCTTAGACACCACATGGCCTAAAAATGTGACCTGATTCAATCAGAATTCACATTTCTTTAGCTTGGCATATAGCTTCCTCTCTTGCAGAATCTGTAGAACCAACCTCAGATGGTTTTCATGCTCTTCCGGACTCCTCGAGTGTACCAAAATGTCATCGATAAACATCACTACAAACCGATCTAGGTACTCATGGAAAACCCTATTCATCAGATCCATGAACACTTTCGGAGCATTCATCAACCCAAAAGATATGACTAAGAACTCGTAGTGGCCATATCAGGTTTGGAAAGTAGTTTTCACAACATCCTCAGAATTAACCCTCGCCTAATGATACCTTGACCGTAGGTCGATCTTCGAAAAGACCTGCATCCCCTGTGGCTGGTCAAAGAGATCATCAATACGAGGAAATGGGCAACGATTTTTCAGTTACTTTTTTTATCTCACGGTAATCAATGCGCATGTGCATCAACCCGTCGTTCTTCTTCACGAACAAAACTATAGCTCCCCAGGGCGAAACACTAGGTCGGATAAAGCCCTTGTTCTGCAATTCCTACAACTGCTTCTTCAACTCTTGAAGTTCTACTAAAGCCATCTGGTATGGAGCTTTAGAGATCAGTGCCTTCCTAGGCAACAATTCTATCACAAACTCCACCTCACGATCTGGAGGTAAACCGGGTAAGTCTTATGGAAACACATCCGGGAACTCGTTAACCACTCGAATATCCTTGAGCTTCAACTCATCCCACAATGGTTCCTTCATGCTAGCTAGGTACCCTTGACATCCGTCCAAGAGTAACCACCACACCTGCAATGCCAATAGAATCTGTGGCATCGAATGCATACACGATCCTGTAAACTCATACGCCAGCTCCCCATGAGGCCTGAACACTACTAACTTTCCACTACAATCAATCATAGCATAACTAGAGGATAACCAATCCATTCATAGTATAACATCGAACCCAGACATGTCGTATACCACAAGATTCTCCAGTAGCAACCTTCCCTGAATTACCACTGGGCAGTTTCCTAACATCCTCCTATATGATGATACACTCTCAGATGGTGTAGCTACAAACAACTCTTCATTCATGATTTAGGTCTCAACCCCACACAGTTTTACAAAATTAGCAGATATAAAGGAGTGGGTCGCACCCGAATCAAATAAAACCATAGCTCTATTTGAAAACAATATCATAGTACTTGTCACCACATTCCCAACATGCTCAACATCCACTAGAGTAAGTGAGTATACCCTTGTCGGAGCTGTGTTCGCCTGATAAGTTCCCCAGAATACCTGATTACTACCTTGATTCTAGCTTGAAGCGAGCGTACCCCTCTTTGATGTATGACAATCCCGAGCCATGTGACCTGACTGGCCACAGTTGTAGCACTTACCCCTAAATGGCTGGCATTCACCGTCATGCCGTCTGTGGCACCTGACACAACGCTCTTGATATTGGTCCCCCTACGAACCCTGCCACTCTAAATTCTGGCGACTTCTCGTACCATAGTTTCTCTTCTTCCATTTCCCTTGGCGAGAACCATACTGAGAACTAGAAGGCACTAGCCTCTTCTTTGTTCCTGATCCACCTTATCCTCTCGGATGTTAGTCTCAATCACAGTAGTCTTATCCATCAAAATTGAAAACTCGTGGATTTGAAGCATACCCACTAATCTGTGGATGTCCTTGCTCTGACCCTTCTTAAACCTCCAAGTCTTCTCGTACTCATTGGAGATCAAGCACGGTGCAAAACGGGATAGCTCTATATACCGAGCAGCATACCCCTTCATTGTCATATCTCCTTGTGTCAGAGCAGAGAACTCATCCACCTTAGCATCACGTGTCGAGGCTAGGAAGTATCTATCAAAGAACACTTCCTTGAAATGGCTCCATGTCATCTTTATTGGGCCAACTCTCTACTTCTCCAGCAGACTCACCGCAGTCCACCATCACCCAGCCTCCCCAGATAGCTGGAAGGTAGCATAGAGGACTCTCTGCTTATCTATGCAGTGTAGGACCTTCAGAATCCTTTCGATCTTATCAACCCAATCCTTTGCTATCATCTGATCAAGTCCTCTTGAAAACGTCAGAGGGTGCATACGTGTGAACCTCTCAATGGTACACCTCGCAGCAGTCGGAGAATGCTCACATTCCCTAACTTTCCGTCCAATCTCCCATATAACCTGCCTCGTCAAACCTCAAGGCACAGAATGGGACTCATCGCTCGTAGTTCCCCCGGAACCACTTTCCAAGTTGTTAACCTTGGGCTCCATTCTGAAAATACGATAGGAATCTATTAGCACTCCTACGTCATGTAAACTTAATACAATCATTTACAACTAATCATGTTAACTACTTAACTACCATCTCATGGGTCTAGATCACTATGGTTTTACTGAAATCGTCATTCCAGGAAAAACACAAAACATCGCCAATGAGTCCCTGTCTAGCAACAAAACAACCCTCGACCTATTCTACCCATTTCCTACATCCTATACTCTGGTATGTACACATAGCTACGCCTAACCAAGTTTACTAGACCTAGCAACCCGGTTAGCTCTAATACCAAGTTGTCACACGCCGAACCCGGAAATGGGCCCCAGGGGTAATTTAGTAACCTAACCTGTCCATGTATCATACAAACACACATGGTACTATACAATGTAAGGGTACAACCCCGTGGGGTTCCCATAGACCCTAATCACATTTACCAACACAGTTACGCAGCGAAAAATAGTCAAACTATAATAACATGCCATACCATACCAGAGTCTATACAACCCAACATCCAGGTCCCATAATACAAAACAAAGCTCCGGGTGTCTACAAAACCTTGCACGACAACCCATCCATAATCCAGTACTTACGCTAGTACTAAACGCAGCTAGACTGACAACCATGCTCCTAACGCTAGGACGCTAGTTCTGGCTACTTGAAGGACCTGAAAACTTGTACGTACGATAGGGGTGAGACACCTCTCAATAAGGAAGAATCACGTTATATCAGTGTGTGGCATATGAGTGTTATTTTGACATAAAACATAACACAATTCCAGTATTTTCCTAATTCAGATACAATATAATCACAATATAGTTCTAGTATATCTCATAAAAACATGATCCATATCCAGTGTCATCACACTATTCGGCATAAAGTCGATCCGCATTACACGGCGTCCTTGACATATGGCGTAGCCCCAGGCTCTCATGGGTTGCCAGTATGATATCTGGTGGACCCACACCCTTCGATGATCAACCAGTATAGAAAGTAATATTTCACACCTTCTGCCTACGGTATTATACCAACCCGTTTCCACATCTAAGCCTTCGGGGATATACCGGCGCTCTTCGACTATCATCAACATTCGGCCTTATTCCGACTCGGCATTTTCACAAAATCTGGAACATTTTGGGAACTCACGTCCCTATAACTCATTTCAACAAACCATAGCCTACGGTGCACAACCGGTTCAGCCTTTCACAAACCTGGAACATTTCTAATAAAATAGTTCATTCCACACTTATTTGGTAAATACATAATTACAATTTCAAGAATACAGTTTAAAAACAAGTCAAGGTGTGGTCATCTCCATACAATATACTCAACAATATACATACGATTTTTCTACAAAACCAGAGATGCAACCCAAACCCTCTTTTTCCCAAAAGTTGTAATTCAAAAACCCACATTATTTTACCCATCAGATTTTCCCAAATAAGTAGCCAAATCGTACACATAATCATAAACAACAGTTTCAATGATTCTGATTTCAAAAATAACTGATATAAAAAAAAACTCCTTACCTTATCCCGAAAACCCAAAACACGAACTTTACGGCTCCTAAACAACAAACTGAATTCCCAAAACCTATAAATCACAGTACGATAATTACTTACAATCTTACTCCCTATAGTTCTACTGAAACGGAATTGAAAATCGAGCCTTACCTCGATTTTTGGATCAAAACCCGAAGACCTCAAAATGAAGATCTGTTCCACTAAACACAAATAGAATCCTTCCCTGATCCTCGTAGTAATGTCAAATCGTCGATTCTAATGATGAACAATGAAAAAATCTAGAGAGAGAGAGAGAGAGAGAGAGAGAGTTCCTGCTGGTTCTAAAGAGAGAGAGAGATAGAGAAATTGATATCTTAGCTTCCAAGAAACCCAAAAGGATATTTATAGCACCTTTGACTCAGCCAACCTCATTAACAAGGTGGCGTCTTCGTCGACGAGTCAACAAAGAAAATTCGTCGATGTAGCGGTGGCCTCGTCAACGAGCCTGAGATTTTTGAATTTCCCAAAACCTCTCGGCTTCTCCTCGTTGACAAGCCTCTTCTTTTCTTCGCCGAAGAACAGAAGGGCCTTCGTCAATGAAACTCTAGCTTCATTGACGAAGCTTTCTCAAATTACTATTTTACCCTTTCCTTATTTATTTATTCCCTATCTCATGGGTCGAGTTCTTACAATTGTGGTTGATTTGAATTGATTATTTTACGTGTATTTTGTGATTGTGTTTGGGTTGTGTTTATTGTTATAATATAAAAGCTTTCAAAAAGAACATAAAATTTTTAAAACCCAATTCACCCCCCCCCCTCTTGGGAACTATATCCTATTTTCATTTGGTATCAAAGCTTAGTTATAGTACATCTTAACAAGAAGCTATGAAAAGATCAAATGGCAAACTTAGGAGTAGCTCCCTTTGAAGAGGGTCAATCCTCAACCTGACCACCTATCTTTTGCGGACATAACTACACTTTTTGGAATGCAAATCTATCTTCAACATATGGATTGGAATGCTTGGGAAGTTGTTATGGATGGAGATCTAATTCCTACAAAAATAGTGGATGGAAAACAAATTCCTAAATAGAAAAAGGACTTGACCGATATAAACTACAAAATACTACAAATAAATTCAAGTGCCATAAATGCCTTGTATTGTGCTTTAGATGCTAATGAATTCAATAGTCATGGCCTACAAAACGGCCAAAGAAATTTGGGACAAGTTAGAAGTCACTTACGAGGGAACGGTAGATGTTAGAGATAATAGGATTGACATGCCAACCAGTGAGTATGAAGCTTTCAAAATGAGTCTGGATGAAACAATCACTAGTATGTATACTAGATTTACTCACATAGTAAACTCTCTAAGTGCCTCAGGAAAGACCTATACCACCTATGAAATGATTCGGAAAATACTAAGAGGCCTTCCCTCCATATAGGAACCAAAGGCCATTGCAATTACTGAAGGTAGGAACCTTAAAACTACCTCACTAGATGAACTTATAGGTTCACTACTCACGCATGAAATTGCATTAAAAGAAAGAAACCATGAACCTAAGCACAAGAAGTCCATTGCCTTAAAAGCAGCTAGTGAAAGCTCAAGTGAAGATGAAAGTGAATCTAGTGATCTAGACCAAGATGAATTAGCATTCATCACTAAAAGACTTGGCAAGTTCTATAGGAGAAATAAAAAGTTCCCTAGAAAGTTTTATAAAAAGAAATTTGAAAAAGGGGAAACTAGTAGGAAAGAAAACAAAAGTAAAAATGACCCTTCTATATGTTATCATTGCAAGAAACCAGGACACATCAAGTCGGATTGCCCTTTACTCAAGAAGGATAGAAAGAAGAAGAAGGAAGCCATGAAAGCTACATAGGATGATTCAAGCTCAATCGAAACGGAGAACGAGTCAAATAGACAAGAGATAGAAAATATGTGCTTCATGGCAAATAATGAAGAGGTAAATTCTTACTACTCCTCATCAACGGAACTAGTAACGAATCTTATGATGAATCTTACAATAGCATGCCCTCCTATAAAGAACTACAAGCTGAGTTATTTGCTTTACATAAAAGGTTTATCAAAGTCTCCAAAAGAAACATAAACTTGAAAGAACAAAATGAAAACTAATGAAACAACTTTAATGTTCTAAATCTATTGAAAAGAAGAAAGAATCTAATATTGAAAAGTTAGAAGAAAAAATAGAAGATTTGACTCAAGAAATAGACAAAATACAAGTAGATGATCAAAATAAAAAGGATTTAAAAGTAATTGAACTTAAGAAGTCAATCGAAGATAAAGAGAAAATCATTTATGAATTTACCAAAGGTAAAGAAAATTTTGAAAAGATGATTGGACAACAAAAATTGCATAGAAATAGAGAAGTAATGGGAAAAAAAATAAAAGAAGTAAGAAGTTATTCATGGGATATTTTATTAAAGAAGCAAAGTACTATGCTAGTACTTCCTCAACCAATATACATGAAAATACTACTTTCTACATATGCAAAAATAAAGGACATGTGATGTTTAATTGCCCTCTAAAAAGGAAATATGTTAAGGTTCAAAATGAATGGAATGTAAACAATGGAACTAGAAATAATTCTAAGAAAATAAAAATTTGTATTCCAAAAACTAACACCGTAAATCCTTCATTGTAGGTGTGCTTTAGGACAACACCATCAAGGGAAAAATGGTACTTGGACAGCGGGTGTTCAAGACACATGACCGGAGATAGGACCAAGTTCACCACACTAAAACAAAAATATGGGGGATACGTGACCTTCGGTGACAATGCCAAAGGTAAAATTGTTGGCATTGGAAAAATAGGTAAAAAAACCCTCTCTTACAATTGATGATGTGTTGTTGGTAGATGGTTTAAAACATAATCTTTTAAGTATTAGTCAATTAAGTGACAAAGGTTTTGAAATAATTTTTAAGAAAGACAAATGCATTATTCAAAATCCTAAGAATGATGAAACCTTATTCACAGCTCATAGTGTAAATAACATATATTGTATAAATCTTGATAACCTAGTTAATCAAAATGTGACTTGTTTGGCTGCCATGAATGAAACTAGTTGGCTTTGGCATAGGAAATTAGGACATGCAAGCATGGACCTATTATCTAAACTATCCAAGAAAAATTTAGTGAAAGGATTACCATATACAAAATTTATAAAAGATAAGATTTGTGATGCATGCCAAAAAGGAAAATAAGTCAAAAGAAGTTTCAAAAAGGAGAAGTACATATCAACTAGTAGACCCTTAGAACTCTTGCACCTAGACTTATTTGGTCCTACTAGAACCCAAAGCTTAGGAGGCAAACAATATGTCTTTGTGATTGTAGATGATTATTCAAGATATACTTGGGTATTACTCTTAGCAAATAAAGACGAAGCTTATAACATGTTAATCACTCTATGCAAGAAACTACAAAATGAAAAAGACTATAACGTAACTAACTTTAGGAGTGATCAAGGTAGAGAGTTCAAAAATAAAGATGCTGATAAATTTTGTCATGATCATGGTATAAACCATAACTTTTCAGCACCTAGGACTCCACAACAAAATGGAGTAGTTGAAAGAAAAAATAGAACCCTCCAAGAGATGGCAAGAACCATGTTAAATGAAAATGATTTACCTAAGTACTTTTGGGCTAAAGCTGTAAATACAGCTTGTTATGTTATAAATAGGGTATCTATTAAATCAAGTCTAGATAAAACACCTTATGAACTATGGAAAGGAAGAAGACCCAACATAGCTTACTTCCATGTATTTGGATGTAAATGCTTTATTCTCAATAATAAAGATGATTTAGGTAAATTCGATGCAAAATCGGATGAAGCTATCTTCTTAGAATACTCCACAAACAGTAAAACCTATAGGGTTTATAATAAAAGAACACTTACTATCATTGAATCCATACATATAACTTTTGATGAATCAAATCACTATGTCAAAGAAATTAAGAATGATGAAAGAGAAGATATCTCATAAAAAGAAGAAAATCTTGAAATGAAAGAAGAAAACAATGATGAAACTTCAAATGAAAACTCCATAGAAAACCAAGAACTACCAAAAGAGTGGAAATATGTTAAAAGTCATCCAAAAGATCAAATTCTTGGAGAACCATCAAAAGGAGTAACCACTAGAGCATCATTGAAAAATATATGCAACCACTATGCATTTTTATCTCAAGATGAACCCAAGAACATTGAAGAAGCCTTAAATAATGATTCCTGGATTATGGCTATGCAAGAAGAACTAAATCAGTTTGAAAGAAGTCAAGTATAGCAACTAGTACCTAAACCCAAAGAACATTCAATCATAGGAACTAAATGGGTCTTTAGAAATAAGAAGGATGAAAATGGGGTAGTTGTTAGAAACAAAACTAGGTTAGTAGCACAAGGTTACAATCAAGAAGAAGGTATCGATTATGAAGAAACCTTTGCACCCGTAGCAAGAATGGAAGCAATAAGGATGCTCCTAGCCTATGCAGCCCAAAAGGATTTTAAACTATACCAAATGGATGTAAAAAGTGTGTTCTTAAATGGATATATAAATGAAGAAGTTTATGTTAAACAACCTCCAAGTTTTGAAGACACAAAAAATCAAAATCATGTATTCAAGTTAACAAAAACTTTGTATGGATTGAAACAAGCTCCTAGAGCTTGGTACGAAAGACTAAGCAAGTTTTTACGTAAAAATAATTTTTCAAGAGGAAAGATAGATAGCACTCTATTCATAAAAACTAAAAATAAAGATATGCTAATAGTACAAATCTATGTTGATGATATCATATTTTGTGCAACATATGAAGAATTATGTAAAGAATTTGCTGCAGGTATGCAAAGAGAATTTGAAATGAGTATGATGGAAGAGTTGAATTACTTCCTATGATTACAAATTAAACAAGCTAAAAATGGAACATTCATAAATCAAACTAAATTTATTAAGGATATGTTGAAAAAGTTTGATATGGAAGAAAGCAAACCCATAGGAACCCCCATGAGCACTTCAACAAGTCTAGATAAAGATGAAAAAGGAAAACAAGTAGACACTAAACATTGCCGAGGAATGATAGGAAGCCTATTATATCTAACAGCAAGTAGATCGGACATCATGTTTAGTGTATGCATGTGTGCTAGGTTTCAATCAGCACCTAAGGAATCACATCAAATTGTAGTTAAACGAATATTTAGATACTTTCTAGGCACACTCGATCTAGGCATATGGTTTCCAAAGAGAACTTATTTTGAAATGATTAGCTATTCAGATGCAGATTATGCAGGGTGTAAAATAGATAGAAAGAGCACTAGTGGGACTTGTCACTTTCTAGGACACTCACTAGTCTCTTGGTTTTCAAAGAAACAAAATTCCATGGCATTATCCACAGCTGAAGTAGAATGCATAGCAGTTGGAAGCTGTTGTGCTCAAACGTTACATATGAAACAACAATTAAGAGATTTCAAAATTCAATATCAAATAATTCCAATAAAGTGCGATGACACAAGTGCCATAAATATTTCAAAAAATCCAGTATCACACTCAAGAACAAAATATATTGACATACGACATTACTTCTTGAGAGATGATGTCGATAAGGAAGAAATAATTCTTGAATTTGTCAACACACATGATCAATTAGCTGATATATTTACAAAACCACTCGCAGAAGATCATTTTGTATTTATTAGATGAGAATTGGGAATGTTACATATATATGAAGTAAACTAAAAGATAGAAATAATTCCCTACATGACAGACGACTGCCAAAATACCAGGCAGGCGCCTCACAGGTTACTGTCCATTTGGAAATTCATTCGATAGCCTCCTGTCACCTTGAAAATAGACGACTGTCTCGCGGCGGTTCAACAAACTTATACGAGAAAAACACACTCTTTTATGTCTCAGATGCCTATCCACTCGTCCAAACCTCACTAAAATATTTTCCCTCCATCTCTTCACTAAAACTTACTTCTCTAAACTTCTTCCTACTTCATTCTATCAAACCCTAAATCTTCCTCACCTAGGGTTCTTTGGTTTCTAATTCATCAACATGCCAAGAACTAAGACAGTTGGGCACAAAGACAAAGAATTTTCTTCACAACAAGCTAGCAATGACGAAGTAGAAAAATGGTTGGTCTCCATTCAAGAAAAATCTTTGTACCGAAATCACATCTCCACTATCGATTCAATTTTTGGTAAGGTACTAGATGTCTTCCTTTTTGAAACCGATTTTCCTGAAATTCTTGAGTTATTAAAAGACATAGGATGGGAAAAATTCATCAAACACCAAGTCAAAGGATATTATCCTAATCTGAACAAACTTTTTTACTCCAACTTGGTGAAGAAGGATATTGGTTTTTCTACCGAAGTGTTAGGCCAAAAAATTACCCTTACTCCACTGTTACTAAAAAAAATCCTCCGCATAAAAAGTGGTGATTTTGAGTGTAATCCCATTGAAAAACAATGGACAATGGATCAGGGATTTACTCCACAAGAATTTCTTCCTCTTGTGATGAATGATCCACCTATTTATTTTGTTAATCCTCCATAATATAAGCAGCTCACCTTACAAGTTCAAATCCTTCACAAAATTGTTGCTTATAATATTCTTCCTAGAGCAGGATCCTATGATCATATTTCTTTCTTAGATTGTTTTATCATGTGATGCGTACTCAAAGGCAAGAAACTAGATTTAACAAGCCTCATACTTAAGTGGATGGTCGTGAAGAAAGAATCTCCTAAAATTGGACTTCCCAATGGTGGCATACTTTCTTTAGTCTTTGTTCACTTCCAAGTCCTCACTCCATCCTCCAAGATAGTGAAATGAACTCATTATCATATATTTTCCTCCTCTACTCTAAAAAGGATGGGTTACAAGAAATACACTCAGGGATGGATGTATAAAGGAAATAAGCCTGAACGACCAGAGCCAAAAGAACCTAATCCAGCTCCTGAAGGAGTTGATATGCCTACATGGTTCCTTCCCTTCTATCAGCATTATTCCAGTTTTAGTTCTAACATGAGGGCTGACTTCACTTCCCTTCAAGAAAAAATCTCCCATATTGATGCTAAGTACTCTTCACTAGATCAGAGTCTTGAAAAAACAGAGCAACATGTCACTAGTACAACACCTATGGATATTAGTTCAGCACCAAATGATACTAATTCAGATAAAAAGAGTGAAGAAAATGATGAAGGCTCACAAGAAAAATCCGATGAAGGCTCACAAGACAAATCCGATGAAAGTTCTGTGAAGAAGAAGAAGAAGAAGAAGAATCTCAAGAAAAAGACTCTAAAGGAAAAGCAGTTGCTGCAAATAGTGATACAGCCTTTGATGCTTGATTGAGTTTTTCTATGGTTTTTTTTTTTTTTTTGTAAAACTATGACTTTTTTATGTTTATATGATACACTTGCTCCGCTTATAATTGTATTACTTCTTTTTGTTGATGTCAAAAGAGGGAGTATGTGTATGAGCAAAGTATTATGACATCATATTTTGAATATGTGTTGAAATGTGTTTATGTGTTAATACATGAATATGAAATATATGATTATATGAATATGAAATGTATGATTATGATGACATGGTATATTATGTATGAGCAAAGTATTATGACATGATATTTTGAAATGTGTATTATGACATGATAGTTTTAATATGTGTTGAAATGTGTTTATGTGTTAATACATGAATATGAAATATATGATTATATGAATATGAAATGTATGATTACGATGACATGGTATATTATGAAGTATCTGAAATTGTGCTTTAATGCTATACGAATTTTACAATAACTTCGAAGATTTATGCTTATTGAAAGGGGGAGTATTTTTTTTATCTTTGCTCCTTATTTGTCATCATAAAAAATGGGAAGATTATCGGCCTAGCTAGACTTACAACTCTTGATTTTGATGATACAAAGTAAGGCTATCTAATTTGCTTCAAAGTCGTGATATTTCAGTTAATGAAGGCAAAGTGGATTTCAGATGATAAAATGACAATTCTGAAAGCTCATGCCAAAATCAAGGATCAAATGAAGCTTAGAACATAAAATGACATAATGAAAGCTCATGTCAAAGATCAAGGATCAAATGAAGCTTAGACCTTAAAAAGCTCACAAGGATCAAGGAACATGGAATGCTTATATCAAATTAATGATCCATAATGAAAGCTCAAAGAAGATTGAAAGATCAAGGATCAGCGATAAAGAGATAAAAAGTCAAGAGAGTCAATAGGAGATACATTGTAAGTACTTCAAATATAATTCAAGTATGGATTTTCATTTTAAAGCTCATTAGGCAAAGAGATCTAGAAACCTTGTTTTTAAGTCTTGAAACATATTTTCCAAAGAAAAACAAATTGATATTCCAAGATTGAATAAGCAAAGAAGAGAGAGAACAAAGATATTTTAAAACAAGAAAAAATTGCTTGATAGGCGACTGACTGCACGTGGACAGTCTACTACCATGTTAAAGAGTTTTAAATGAATAGATAGAAACATGACAGTCAACTATTTAGAACTTGACAGGCAATAGCCAACAAAATTTGAGACGACTGACTGAGTTTTGACAGTCAACTATCACCCTTTTGTTCATTTTTAAAAACCCAATTATTCAGTGACAGGCACTTGACCCCCTATTGACAGGTGACTGCCAAATTACTGCCTGTGTATTTTGAATGTGTAATACACTGACAAGCGACTGAAAAAGACCTCATAGTCAACTATCACGCGGCAAATTTTAAAATACATAATGGACATATTTTGAAAAATTCAATTACTTGAGGCTCAAACTTATTTAAATCTTGGACCCTACTCCAAGTAAACTTGGGGAATAAGTTAGATACTTTTCTACATCTATAAATACACCCAAGTTAAATTGATTTAATTACCAAGACTTAAATTCAGCATTCAAATCTCTCTCAATTGCTCTCAAATTATCAAGGCTCTCTCTTGCTCTCAACTTGCACGAAGTTTACTGAGTTCTTATGGATTCTTACTCACTGATATTGTGCTAAAAATAGTAATTCTTTCGTCCATTGAAAGAATCATACAGTGAAATACTTCTAAGAGCTTCAATCTAAATTTCATATTGTGAATCACATTGAAGTTTATAGTTTTTGAACTATACTAATCAGCTCTTTTAGGAGCAATTCTTGTACATCTTGTTTCAAATCTCTTTAGCAGATTGTTTAACGGTTCGAGTGTTGAATCATTGGACTAAATGAGGGTATATCGTTTGGAGAGGTGGGCTCTAGCCTAATCGAAGGAGTGTTGTAAACGGTGTTGTTCTGCTTGGCAAAGGAACTGACCTAGTGAATCCTTTGGTGGTTTGCCAAAGGCAAGGAGGTAGACTGGGTATAAGCCAAACCTCGTAAAATCTTGTGTTCCTCTCTCTCTTCCCTACTCTTTACTTTTCAAGCACACTTTATAAACTGCATGAATGCTTTATAATTTCTAAATTCTAAGTGTTTGGTTGTTAAATAGACTGGAAGATAATTTGTTTTGGTTTGATCAGCATTGATTGCGAAAACTGAAAGGGACTACGTTGGTTGATCATCCTAAACTTATTAAACTGAAAGTTTGTTTAAAAGTTGAAGATTGGGAAGAAGTGTGATTGTGAATTTTAACACAGGACTTATACAAATCCAGCAAGTATTACGTATTACTATAGGGCTATTGTTACAAGAATCAAGTGATTGGTTATTTCTTTTTGATTGTGGTTGATTTGAATTGATTATTTTACACGTATTTTTGTGATTGTGTTTGGGTTGTGGTTATTGTTATAGTAAAAAAGCTTTCAGAAAGAACATAAAATTTTAAAACCCAATTCATGCCCCCTCTTGAGAACTCTATCCTATTTTCACAGTAGTTGTTAGAGAATCCCTTGAAAAATCTCACATTTTTCCCTTTCACACAATGTATAGTAAATTAGGCTAGAAGTGGTTAACGATTGCACATTAGTCCTTGTGGATCGACACCCGACTTACTCACTTTCTACTAAACTTGGATTAGTTAGATTAATAAATTTTATCTTTGGTAGTTAGTTAAGGACCTAAGCCTTGGTGAGCCTACCCCAGTGGCTATAGTGGATTAATAAGTTACTAGTAACATACAACATGTGGTTCATGAGCTTTAAATTTTAACTAAAAATTCTATACCATTGTTAATTTCCTTCTTCTTTTAAAATCATTATGGATTTGAGGCTCAAGTGATATTTAGCACTATGGTTCCTATGAGCTAGGATTTTTTTTTTCTCTAATCAAGGTCCTAGATTTAGGTTTAATTTGAGGTTAGGGCTTTGAATGGGGCTGAATTTAAGGCTCGATTAAATGGGAGATTCAGGTTATGTTCAAAATTTTTTGTTTACCCTGATATTGCAATGAAACACTTAGATTTGGATTAAGGAGTTTTGGTATATTATGATGCATAGATTTGGATTAAGGAGTTCTAGACTATTATAATACAAACTAATGTACTTTTAGATGTGTAATACTCTTGTATGCATGTGTGTATCTTTGATAGGAAATGAGATGGTGATTTTAAGTGTTTTTCTTTGGTTATAAGGCTCAATGTCGGTGTTATTATGAGAGTATTTTTGCAGTGTGTAGGTTGAATTTGAGATTGTTGTAGATTAAAGGTGTGTATAAGTCTATGTATGACTTGGGTATTCTATTTGTGATGAAATAAAAAATATGAAGGATAGATCATACTTGTCAATTGCTCCTTCAATTTCATTCTTCCCTTTTTAGCCAAAGGATTAAGGTTGTCTCTGTATTGATATTCTCAAGTTTTGAGTTTAAGAAATTGAGTGAACTTTTAGAGATTATTCATGGATTTGGACTCTATAATTAGTTTTTATACCATTTTTTTTGTTTCAAATTTGACCATAGGTTGTATTTTGATGGTTGATTAATTGTAAAATCATTTCTCCCTCATTGTTGGTTAAGCAACTACCTATCCTTTCTTCCAATATGTCTTGGGAATTTATAGTAGGGTGTTGGAAGATAGGGATTTAAATGGACAATAGACTAAGAGACACAACCTTAAAACTAGGGAAGATGATATTTTCCATAAGCTAGAGGGTAAGAATAAGGAGGGCAGCAATAAGTTACGCATGCCCAATGTTGACTTTTTGAGTCCAATCCCTGTTTTGATGCTGACAAAGCATCAGTACTTTATGTGTATTTAGTTTGTGAATAGGTTCAAATTTCAGCACACACATAAGATTTAAGGGAAATGGAGGCCAAGACAGATTTTAATGCACATATACGTGACGTACTCCACGAAGAGAAGAGCAAAAGATCAAGAAGAAGACATTTAAATTTCATTGTATTGCATTTAATTTTTAATTTGGTATGTAATAATACATTGCATGCATGATATGGATAAAAGCTCAGTGATGACCACAGACTAACCATAGGGAGCCACAAGACCTTAGGGATCACCCTTCGGTTGATCAACGCTGGATTTTTTGGGGTATATGCTCAAAGGCCTTAGATTGACCATAGGACCCAAAGTTTTGCATGAAAAAGGCCCCTATTGTCTTAGAATTAAGTATCATGTGATTAGGGACAGTTGCATAAAAGGAATAGGAACGAAATTTCCAATATTGGCATGTTCGGTCGACCGAGCTCTAATACACAGAGGACTTAGGTTGACTAAACATCCCCAGGGTCAACGATCTGACCCTTCGGTCGATCGACCTCAAAATGAGCTGCAACGCTCTAGTCAACTGAACTAACACATGGCAAATCCCAACACCCTGGTCGGTCGAACCTTGAGTAGAAAATTGACCCGGTCGACCGAACACCCAACTTCAGTCAACCGAACTCATGTGTGGTTGACCGAATCTTAAAGGACTTAAAATTGCCTTTGATTAGTCAACCATCTTCCCAGTTCAAATTCATCTTGGTCGACCGAACTAAGTACCCCGGTCGACCGAACCTTATAAATGGTTGACCGAACCTCTCAGGTTGGTCAATTTTTACCTAGTTTAAACAAGGTTATTTTTAAGCTAAACATCATTAATCTTATTCCAAAATGACCATTGTGTCCCCAACGGTCATATTTTTCCCCAAATCTATATATATATCCCTTCATTCATACTTCCTCTCTCTTTTACATATCTTTGAAAATCATTTTGAAAGAGAGCACTTAAATCTTTGGGCATTTATTTTTTTTCATTCAAAGCTTATACTCTCACTTGTTCTTTGTTTGTGAAAATTTATTTTTGAGAGTTAGTTTCTTGGATCTCCTTAGTTTCTTGGATCTCCCATATAGTTTATTGATAAATATCATTGGGAGAAAATTTATATTAGTTATTTTTGAAAGACTTGGGCACATATAACTTGTGCTAGGAAAGTCTTATTCCTGCATTCAGAGAAGTCAGGAAAACATTGATCATATTCTTTCTTTAGGTGAGGTGGTTTCAGAGGTTTGGCATCGGGCTAGTGTGGCGTTGGGGATTCCTTTCCAACAATCCCTTCCCTGGAAAAACAAAATGGTAAATTGGTTCCACTATGCTAAAAAATTGTCTATTAAAGGTATTTTTATCGAGCTGATTCCGTGCTTGATTACGTGGTGCCTCTGGAATCAAAGTTGTAAAGTGAGAATGGAAAGAGTTTATCAAAGTGCAGATCAGATGTGGAGAAGTGTTTAATTATGGGTTAGTTTTATTGCTGAGAGCACCAATTCTTTTCAAAAATTGAAGAAGTCGGACATTAATATTTTAAATGAGTTTCAAATTAAGCATCAGGGAGTTTACGACAAGCATGGAAAAATTATTTCGTGGGTTAAACCTCTGGTAGGGTGGATAAAACTTAATTGTGATGGGAGTTATAGGGGCAATCTGGGTACTTCAGGAGGTGGAGGAATTATTCGGGATTGCCACGGCATGGTAAAAGCGGCTTTTTCAAGTTATTTGGGCAATGGTACGAATAAAAATGCGGAATTAAAAGTAATCATGGAAGGAATTCGTTTGTACAAATGTTTGCATTATTTTAATGTGACTATTGAAAGTGACTCGTGAATTGTAGTTGATTGGCTTCGAAAAGGTAAATGTACTTTGTGGTATCTTTGGGAATTTTGGGAGGAGCTCGTAGGGGAGCTAGAAGGAGTGAACGTCATGGTGATGCATCAATATAGGGAAGGTAATAGTGTGGCTGATTTTCTTGATAAAGAAGGAGAAATGGGAAATAATGTAATTTACGAAGAACAACATCTTTTACCACGTTATCTGAAAGGTATTCTTTGGATGGATAGGTGGGATCTCGTTTTCGTTCGTCATTAGTTCAACTCTAGAGTTTCGTTTTGGTGTATTTTGCTTTGATTGTGGTTGTATTTATGTTTTTATCTTCTGTGTTAGTTATGTTTAGTTTTGTTGTCTTAGTTTGGTTGGTTGCTAGTTTTGGGAGGGTTTTCCTATACTCTCCCTTTTGTTTTATCTTGTAACCACGATATTCCTCCACCAAAAGTGAGGGTATATTAATAAATAAATGGAGGTGTCACCCTCTTTTAAGAAAATAAAAGGTAAAAAAAATAAACCCTAGATTCGCCTGCACTTTATTTGGGAAAAACATATTTGGAGAAAAATTCTATCACTACAAAAAATAAGGTTATTAGTGACGGTTTTCAATTTGTCGTTATAGCTACCGTTGCTAATACTTATTAGTGACGAATTTTTCAAACCGTCACTTATAAAAGCGTATTAGTCACGGATTAAAATCGTCACTAATAATGGAGTATTAGTGACGGAATAATACCGTCACTAAAGACCTAGGCCCGTCACTATAGATTTTACACCGGATGGACAAAAATCGTCACTAAAGCCATAGTATTAATGACGGTTTAAAAATCGTCACCATTACTCTATTATTAGTGACGGTGATGAAATTGTCACTATTGCTCTATTATTAGTGACGCTTATGAATTCGTCACTAATTCGCTATTATTAGTGACGATTTTAAAATCGTCACTATTGCTCTATTATTAGTGACGATTGTTAGGCCCATCACTATTGGTGTATTAGTAGTGACAATTGGAGAACCGTCACTATTGCTCTACAGAACCGTCTCGTAGGAATTAGTGACGGTTTTAAACCGTCACTAAAGCATATTAGTGACAATTTTTAAATCATCACTAGTACTTAAATTGCACAATTAATAATGATATTACTTTTTTTTTCCAATGATTAATTCCTGTAAAAATCTGTAACTAAATTACATTTGCATTAAATTAAACCATAATTGCAATAAAATTCTTAAATTATTCAAAATTCTAATTCAAATTTAAATACATTTATTATAAAAGTTCAAATTCAAATTCAAATACAAATATATTATACAAATTCAAATTTAAATAGAAATACATTATTAAAATTCAAATTTAAATACATTTCATTTGTTCAGATAAAAAAACAAAAAGTGGAAAGCTGCATTCGAGCTACATGACATCGTCCTAACATTCTCACAGTTGCAAACCCTACAAAGTAAGAAAGTTAAAAAAAATTAGTATACAGTTTTTGAAAATAAATCACTACCTACCACATATACAGGCATAAAAAATAAATCACATCACTGGGATTATTGGGATAGGGAGACCCACATATTGTGTTTGCCCTTCCATCTCCTTAATAATTAATGGATCTCTCCCTAAAGAGATGGGCCTTATTTATTTTATTTTAGGCAGCATTAGTATAGTTTCTGATTCATAATAATAAATAAATAAAATTTTGAACAGCTGAACTGATTAATAATTACTGTTTGTTTTGCTCTGATCCTTTACTTGAATCACTTGTTTGCCTCAAATATGTATCCTTCTTTAGCACATTGTAAACTAGATTATTATATGTTTTAAGAAAAAATTCTAAATTGCTTCTTTTAGAAATGCATAGAAATATTACATATATGAGAATGATACAATCCTCTCAATGTGATTTTATTTTCTCTGTTTTTGTCATGGTATCAAAGCTAGCTAGGACTGTCCATCGTTCCAGGTCTTTTAGTCCAAAGCTCATAAAACTTTTCTCCCATGGGTGAAAATCCTGAACAAATTATTCCCTCACCACAAACTCTAATGTCTCTCTTTCCTCCCCCACAAACTTCATTGCTGTCAAATTAAACCATGAAAGTTATCTTCTGTGGAAGGCACAAATCATGCCTTACCTCAGAGGACAGAACTTGTTCACCTATATGTTGATGAGACCATTATTCCATTTTGAAGAACACAAGAGTGGTGCACCAACTAGGACAGCAGCCCTTCTACGTGCTAACCAACCAACCAGTGATAATAGTGGTAAAACGGCCCCAAGTAAACCTAAAATGCTATAGTTGCTTCGATATTAGCCACGAGTCCAATAAGTGTCCAAAGAAGGCTGAAGGCAGAGTTAGCCTTGCTGAGGATCAAGAGGCTGCCTGTGAAGAAAAAACTGTAATTCTTGAGGACCAAAAGCGGCAACTACAAGCTGAAAATGATGTGGCAAAATAAGAGATTGAGGGTGATGTCCTTGGTAAGTCTTTAGTCATTTGAAGGTCATTACTTTGTCCTCTAGCCAGTAGCGACACGTGGCAATATGGATTGTAATATCTAATGAATGTCTGTTCTAAATTAACTAAGTCTACGTTGCCTTATTTATTATGATTCTAAAGATTCACTCATCCTTTCAAAAATATTTTAACATTAAACAACTAAGCCTATCTTTTCTTTTTGTTTGGTCAAAATTTAACACAATTTTGATAGCATGACGTCTGTAAATTGGACGTTTTCCCATAAAACCTGCACCTGATAGGTTCAAATAGAGCATTTATAACAAGTTCAAGGCACACGAGAACCTATATCCACTACCAGCATGCAATACACATCAACTAAATCCACCATGCAGGAGGCATTCTAGACTAGCATGCAACCATCTAGCATATTCACGACAATAATACATGCCAACCATATCTTAAATTCAGAATATAATTAAATAGCAAAGAACAGTGCTTAAGTTTCCATTGGTTGGACGAGGATAAGATAAGATAGTGTAATCAATGGGGAAGGAGAGAATGAAGTGGAATTAGACTTGTGGGTTTATGGGTATTTCTGAAAATGTGACAGGTTTGAACTCAGCATATGTAAAAATGTCTTTTTTTTGTCAACTTATGATATGCTATGGTTATTAATTTGGCAGTCACTCAAGTGGGACAATTCATGAAGTTTGAAGAAGCATCGGAAACATCTTCGAGACATGGTGGGATGACAACTGCAGGGGCAGTTCCTACCCCTCAGTTGCCAAAATTACAAGAAAATGTGTGCAACTTCTTCTTTTTTTTGGGGGGGGGGGGGTCGGGGGTTAAACTAACTGAGCACATACTGCATGGCTTCTGTATAGTTGTTGGATTTTGTTCCGTGTGTTGGACAACTTGAATCTTTAGAAGTAATAGTCGAGGTAGTAGTGGTGATAAGCAGTAAAATGTTAATTATGTTTTGTTTTTCCAAAACAACTGGCTATAACTAAGATTTTACTGTTTATCACCACTACTACCTCGACTATTACTTCTAAAGATTCAAGTTGTCCAACACACGAAACAAAATCCAGAAACTATACAGAAGCCATGCAGTCTGTGCTCAATTAGTTTAACCCCCAACCCCCGCCCCCCCCCCCCCCCAAAAAAAAAAAAAAAAGAAGAAGTTGCACACATTTTCTTGTAATTTTGGCAACTGAGGGACAGGAACTGCCCTTGCAGTTGTCATCCCACCATGTCCTGAAGATGTTTCCAATGCTTCTTCAAACTTCATGAATTGTCCCACCTAAGTGGCTGCCAAATGACCATAGCATATCATGAGTTGACAAAAGCAGACGTTTTTACATAAGCTGAGTTCAAACATGTCACAATTGAAGACATACCCATTAACCCACAAGTCCAATTCCACTTCATTCTCTCCTTCCCCATTGATGACACTACCTTATCTTCTCCTCGTCCAACAAATTGAAACTTAAGCATCTTCCAACTTCATGAATTCCCACCTGAGTGGCTGCTAAATGAGCATAGCATATAATGCGTTAATTAGTTCAAATAGAGCATTTATAAGAAGTTGAAGGCACACAAGAACCTATATCAACTACCAATATGCAATACACATCAACTACATCCGCCATACAAGAGGCATTCTAAACTAGCATGATTTAACATGAAACTCAATTTTTGATTATAATACCTTATAATCAATCATAGGAGCCACCCGCATCATCTTGTCCAGCTCGGCGCATCCTTTCCTTTAACCGCGCGGTCCTATCCATCATGGCTTGCATCTGGGCTCGAACAGTGGAAAGGTCCGATCTCAATTCCGTGTTCTCCGATGCGATCCTCTACATCTGTCGAGCCATCTCTTGTTTATCACACTTGGTCTCTCGACACTGTCATTCCATCTCTGCACGAGCTGCCGCACCTATGGATGATGATGCTGTTGGGGCGATGTATCCATTTCCAAGACCTTTCACCCAGAATGTGCATCTTGGGTCAATCCCATCACCATACACCTTGTCACATGTTGGAAGTCTTCCTTTCCAACCCAGCCACAAACAAAAAGCGTACTTCGGGGTGATTCCGTTTAGCCATACAGATTTTATCCAAGGCAGTTTATGACTCTTCTCCCTCCAGAGCTCATAAGACATGTAAGATTCATTCCCCATTCTTTGCATCTTTTCAATAGCTGCAGCCACACTTCCAGCTTTTTGGACAAGCTGATCTTTAATTTCAACTAATCTTTTGAAGAGGGGGGAGTCTTATTTTTTGGTTGCAGCATACCAGATTCCAGTATTCTTCAACTAACATTGGTGAATCCATTTTGTCCAAAGACTATCGTTCTTAGCTTGTATATTCCATAGTGCTTTTGTCAAAAGTGCTCTGTTCCAAGACTTGAGGTCAAAAACTCCTAAACCTCCTTCATCTTTTGGTTTACAGACTTCACTCTAGGCAACCAAATGCTTCCTCCTGCCACCCCACAAAAATACTCTACAAAGTTTAATTATTTGGTTTAGGACATTCAGTGGAATGGGGAAAATAGCAAGCCAAAAAAATTCAAAGCCTTGGACAATTAAGTTAATTATTTATAATCTGCCAGCATAGGTAAGAGTGTTGCTAGGCCACCCTTTGAACCACCCAGCAATTCGATCCACCAGTGGCTTGTAATGGACAGCATTCAATTTGGAAGACAGCAGTGGTACCCCCATGTATTTAAAAGGAAACTTGCCCTCTTTGATTCTTGTTTGATTCAGAATTTCTTCCAAGACCTGGCAATGGATGTGTGATTTATCTGTTTTAATAATTTGCCACTTTGGAAAAACTTCTTAACTGTTAGGTAGAGATCATAACCAATGATATTCCAAGACTTCTTATAAAACCCTACAGAGTAACCATCAGGGCCAGGAGCTTTGTCATTTCCAATACTAAACAGAGCCCTTCTGATTTCCTCATCTGTTATAGGGGATACCATATCATTTCTTCTTGCTTCATTCAGAACAACTCCCTTCATTACTAGCCATTTAAATTTACACAACTCTCCTCAGTACCCAGTAACTGAGAGTAAAAGTTTACAAACTCAGCCGCCACCTGGACATATGATTTTTTGAACTCACCATCCTATTTCATTACAGCAGAGATGTGATTCCTAGCTTTGTTCCTACTCAGGAGGGCGTGAAAGAAGGAGGAATTTCTATCACAATGTTTCAAAAACTTACATTTAGCCATTTGGGAAAGAAACAACCTATTAGCATTTTCTAACCTTACTGTTTATCATGCATGCATCGTGAATCCTATAATCAACCATCATACTCTAAAGGGTACGGATCCTATCCCATTCAAAAATGTTGCATTCACATTGCGATCAATCGCTCAAATTCCTTCATCGTAGTCGTTATAAATTTCGGAAGCATCTCCCCATATCTCTCTGAGTACACGATATGGGGGAAGTGAAAATTTTGCTAGTCTTCCATCACTAACAAATTGTCACGACACCCCACGATGCACCCAGAGAACACAAGTAGAGACGCGCTCGAAATATATAATGACAATTAACAAAGCGTGAAGGATGACAACAATGTAAATACAACTTCCTGAACTGTCCACATTGGACAATCCAAGAATGGTTGAAATACTGACATTACTAATCGTAAGTGAAACAAATAATTAACATGTTCAAGTGATTATTAGTCAACATAGTATGACTAATAATCAATTGAAATATAACAATTGGTTTGTCTCACATGTACGATTAGGAATGAATGTATAGTAACCGTTCTTGGACGGGTCTTAGCTTCAATAAATACATGAAATGGTAGTAATTAATTTGGCATTTTACTTCATATGGCATTTAACCGAAGGCAAGTGCATATCTGAACAAATTGTAATTTGAAATTAAGTTCATTTGTAATAACAAATTATGCTTAATGGTCAGTATCATTTAATCTCAATTACAAACCTTTGAAAGAGCAATGAATAAAACTGGCTCCAATACCAGATACGCCCAGATTACTGTTAGAACAACGAAAGATTTTAAACAATTGTCAAGAGTAGAAGGACAGAAGCATCATAAATTGTATAGGCAAATTGAAAGTATTCTCAGATTTAAGGGATGACTAATAGTCCGCTGGAGGGACGTGCAATTATGTCAGAATAACTGGTCGAGCCAGGCTTGACTGACAACCCTTTAGCAACCTTGAGAACACATAATCATTCGAAACGCATGCCTAATGAGTTTAAACTTTTAAGTGAATTAGTTCTTTAACCGAAGGCAAGTGCATATCTGAACAAACTGTAATTCCAAATTAAGTTCATTTGTAATAACAAATTATGCCTAATGGTCAGTATCATTTAATCTCAATTACAAACCTTTGAAAGAGCAATGAATAAAAATGGCTCTGATACCAGATATGCCCAGATCACTCTTAGAACAAGGAAAGATTTTAAACAATTATCAAGTAAAAGGACAGAAGCATCATAAATAGTATAGGCAAATTGAAAGTATTCTCAGATTTAAGGGATGACTAATAGTCCGCTGGAGGGACGTGCTATTATGTTAGAATAACTAGCCGAGCCAGGCTTGACTGACAACCCTTTAGCAACCTTGAGAACACATAATCATTCGAAACGCATGCCTAATGAGTTTAAACTTTTAAGTGAATTAGTTCTTTAACCAAAGGCAAGTGCATATCTGAACAAACTGTAATTCCAAATTAAGTTCATTTGTAACAACAAATTATGCCTAATGGTCAGTATCATTTAATCTCAATTACAAACCTTTGAAAGAGCAATGAATAAAAATGGCTCTGATACTAGATACGCCCAGATCACTGTTAGAACAAGGAAAGATTTTAAACAATTGTCAAGTAGAAGGACAGAAGCATCATAAATAGTATAGGAAAATTGAAAGTATTCTCAGATTTAAGGGATAACTAATAGTCTGCTCAGCCAAATTTATAGTATAGGCAAATTGAAAGTTGCGCAAAAATATTTCCAAAAAAATGTGTGCCAAATTTATGAGTTCAGTATGCAAAAATGAAAGGAAAAAAAATCAACATATTTATATAATGCTTTGTGGCTTTGTGTAACCTTTGCACGTGATCTTCATTAAGAAAATGGGCTCTGGGCTTCACTAGTAAAATACAATTTATTCATCCATAAGCTCAAGTATTGTATATGGACATATGTCAAAATACGAGAGCTCCTAGGGTTTGACATAACAATACTCTAGCATACCCTATAAAATCTTTCATTGGCTCCTAATGACACATCAACCAAAGGAGGGAACTTTACTTTGCCTACAAATTTTTGGACAAGTCTCCCAAAATTAAAGCTACCTGCAATCTACAAAGATTAATTGATGAAGTAAAAACAAGTATCCTACAGTTCTTTTGCAATCTGCTTATTATTCAAACATCTAGCATTGGTGATAATTAACCATCAATCATTTTGAGAACAAACTCTTGAACCAACAAAACTTGTTAGGAGATCAAATAGGAGGAATAATCATTTGAAAACACACTTTTTAAGCCCTCTAATAAGAAAAATAATCATTCTTTATTATAAAAAATAAATAATAATAGAGATTGTACATATTCTTTCATTTTAATACAAAGTTTGACTATTTGTTCAAAGTTTTCTTAATCTTTTACACACAAACTAGAGAAGGTGCTTTAGTTTCTAATGACATTTGCAAAATGAGTTAAGATCTGTAGAAGAAGAAGAATAATACTTACAAATTTGAACTTCCACGCAGATGAACTCATGAAGACTCAAAGACTAGCTTGCGACGAGCTCCTTCTGGTTCGAAATCTCCATGACGAACTCACGAAGCTTCTGAAAAACTCGCGAAGGGCTCTTGCTGGTTCGCAATGTGGAAGACTAACTCACGAAGCTCCTGCTGGTTCGAATGGTTGACGATGAACTCATGAAGGTCAGAAGAAGGCCAGAGGGCTTTGAAGGGTCGAAGAAGAAGGCCAGAACTAAAGGGTCTCTCACTCTCTCCTCTCATGCTGGATCTCTGAACAGACACTACAAATGAAGAATCAAATAGGGATTAAGGCATTAGGGATTAGGGATTTAGGGTTCGCCTGGGAGTGGGAGGGCTGAGCAGGGCGTATGGGCCGTGTAGGCGCTTAGGTAGTGGGCTCACTAGGCTGACTAGGTCTGGGGTATTAGTGATGGTTGTTCAAACCGTTAGTAATACCCTTAATGATTTTTTTTTAATTTTTTTAAATAAAAACACTATTAGTGACGGTTGGCAACCATCACTAATACGACATTATTAGTGATGGTGGTTCCAGACCGTGACTAATTCCAATACGATTTCTTTTTTAACATTTTTTAAATAATAAACTAGTAGTGACAGTTCTAAAATCATCACTAATAAATAATATTAGTGACGGTTATCCCAAATCATCACTAATACCCTCAACCATTTATTTTTTAAATATTTTTTAGTACAAACACTAGTAGTGACGATTTAAAACCATCACGAATACCATATTATTAGTGACGATTATCCCTAATCGTCACTAATACTCTAAACCTTTTCTTTTTTAATATTTTTTAAATATAAACAATAGTAGTGACCGTTTTAAAATCGTCACTAATATGATAGAATCGTCGCTAATATTTTTCCGGATAAATTTTCGTGTGGAAATTGTTTACCGCGCTCTTTTTAGTGACGAAAGTATTAGTGACGAATCAAATTCGTCACTAAGTGTACTATTAGTGACGGTTTCTGAAACCGTAACTAATGCTTATAATTTTAGTGACGGTTCTTAAAAACCGTTACTATTACCAACATTTAGTGACGAATTCAAATTCGTCACTAATACTTTCGTCACTAAAACCCATTTTTTTTGTAGTGTATTAGGGTTTAAATCCTTAAGCATCCATCATATATATTTTTATTCAAGGATTATTTTTAGTAAGAAAATCACATTCTCACACTAAACTTATTTTCACATCATACGTGAGCGTATTTTGAGATGTATTGTTGTACATATCTGCTTAGAGTTAGAAGCATATTTGATTGTACACAAATTATTCATACTTGTTGTATTCCCAACATATGGTCAGAAGAGGGAGACTAGCCTATGAATAGTCCCGTAATGGCTTAGACCCAGTTAGGAAAAGTAGATGCACCATCCTGGTAAGGTGCGGTTGTAGGTTGAGGTCAGCTCTGTTAATTGACCTAGTTGTATAAGGTGCCACTCCACCCTTGAAGTGAGCCTTTAGTGGAATCCTCTTTCTTGTGAGCTTGAGGCGGGGACATAGGTAGTGTTAGCCGAACGCCGATAACATATCAAGTGTGTACTTTATATTTCTGCAATTTATTTCCACACTTTCATTTTCAGCACATGTATGTTTTATATTTAATTCACTATATGTTGTACATGTGTTGTTTGGGTTTATGATTATATAGAAAGACCCTAGGTTTGTGTAATAGTGCTACTGGTTAATTAGACCTAGGAGATAAACTTTTAAATACCCAATTCACCCCTCCTCCTCTTGGAAATACACCAATGCCAACACCCAATCTTATATTCTTGAATATGGAAGGGTTGAAATGAAACATCAACCAAAGTGTTCTCAAATTGATTTTTCAAAATGAGCATTAGATGCTTATTTTTCCCTATTATTAAAAAATAAGGTTAGACTTTGTGGAAGTGGGATGAAAAGGTAAATAAATTATAAATATATTTTTTTAAAAAAGGAGGAACCTTGCTTGGATATTTTTAAAGTTACATAGAAATTATAAGGAGAGTCTTAGCAAGGGATGATAAATCACTGAGACAAAGTATATTACTAATGTTGAGATCAAGCTAGTTTTGGGTCAAGATAATTTGGTTGCAATAAATATGAATCTTCTTAATTACATCAAAATGAGTTAATAAATTGTCAAACATACAATTCCTATCAAGGTGAATACTTCTTAAGATAGGTAATTGTAATAAGGTTGAACCAAATGCATTAGTATGAATATCATAGAGTCAAAAAAATTGTAACTAAATTAGTTTTAGGCCTAATTGGTTGTTCAACCTAGCTATTTTGAGGCTTATATGAATGAATTAAATTGAAGAAAATGTAAGCCTTCTAGCTCACATTAACATGAGTAAATATATTTTGATAAAAATGGTTGTCTTTGAGTTGAATGTATGTTAGACTAGGTAATTACACTTAGAATGAACTAGATGCCCTTATATAGGCATGGTTGAGTCAAAGATAATTCTAGGGAAAAATATTAGTTATTGAAAATTATGACAAAATTTAATGTGTGGAGGCCAATATAAGGAGTATATATATCACACCAAGCTGATTTGAATATCTCAAGCTAAGTATATTTTTATTAATTAAGTTGAATGAATAAATAAGTTATTCTGATAGACAAACAACTAAGAACATGGTTAGAATGCACTAGCCTAGATAAAAAAAAGTCTATTTATATTTGTGATGATTTGTGCTTGATTATTAGAGATCATAAATAAATATTATGAACTAGTAAGAATATGTCAAGCTAAATATATTGTTATAGATATAAAATCGTAAGTTTGTTTGAAGTAAATAAAGATCATAAATAATTAGATTAGCCAACAATTATGTTCGAAATCCATGGCAGGATATCGATAACAATGCAAGCATAAAATGTATAGATTACACTTATTTAGTACTTCTATAGGAAGTATATGTAATATGCTTCAAAACAAGCACATAGGATTTTGCTATAATTTGTCTTTGATAGTAAATAACAATGGACTTGGGCTTTTAAAATGTGGTTAAGCTTTTATTTAACAATGGACTTGGGACTTTCTTAAAAGTGGTCTGGGTTTTTTTTTATTAAAATCATGGGCTAGAGGGATTTTTAATTATAAGTAGTGTACTCCGAGGTTTAAAAATAGGGGCTTTTGGGGGGAAGACTCTTCACACTTGAGCTTGGGACTTGGTTGTTGAACTGTGGGATTATAGGTCACTGAGATGAGTTGCATGGGAGGTAACTTTATTCTATTTTTACTGAATACATATATTGAAACTATGAATATGGAAGTAAAGAAAATATTAAACAAAATACTCACCTTGGGTCTTCCACTCCTTTAGTTCTTTTTATCCCTACTTTATGCCCTTTTGGTTGCTCCATTTCTGGTGTTTGGAAAGTACTCAGGTCCTCAGCCTCTACCCCCTTTGGTTGTAGGAACCCTTCTAGTTGTGGGTTCTTCGGTCCTTCAATGCTCAGATCCTCCTTTTTGCTTAGGAAGGCTTTAATTCTACTCTTCCCTCGACTAGTATTTATCACTCTATTCTCAATAGCATGTGTCTCTCTATATTCTTCTCTGTCCTTCTCCCCTTGTGGATGCCCCTTTTTATAGGGTTAGGGTATTGGCTTAGCAAATAAGACCAAATCAACCCTTTTAGGCACTAAATTTCCTTCCCATGCATATGCTTTCCTTCCTACAGAGATTTCCCATCCCCAACCAAGGCCTATTGAAATTGGATTCCTTTCATTGATTTCTTTCCATATGGGCTCCCAGCCAAGTAATTGGTTTGGGAAATAAACCATTCTTCATATTTGCAAATCTTTCAAACTTAAGAAACAAATTGAAAAATCAACCAATTTTAAAGAAAGAAATCTCTCACTTTATTTCTTGATTTTGTCTAATTGTCTCTTTGTGCGTGTGTGCAAATTCTAGCAGAGGCCTTTCGAATATCCTTTGTACATTCCCTTGTATTTTATATCCCCCGTATTTCCCTATATTTCACTTTATTTCCCCATATTGCGCTGTATTTTACAGTATTTCCTCGTATTTCCCTATATTTCCCTATATTTCCATGCATTCTTTGTATTTCACTGTATTGCATTTCTACTGTACTCGTATGGACAATGAAATAAATAAAATATTTGGTATATGAGGCCCCAGTTAAAATGGGATGTCTACAGTTTAGACTCAATTAGATCAAACACCATAGCTTTTTTTCCTACCACTACAAAGAAGGAAGACATTTGGAGGGTTTAGAGTAACATTTGCGGGTCCTCTTCGATGCTTAAGTCAACGAAGTTGAGAGGGGTGTTGGTAATTGAAATGTGTGAGGAGCTTTAGATAGCTCCTAGATGATTAGACTTGGGGCTGTTTTACATACTAGTAGTATCAAAGTGTCATCAATAATTTCACATGATTTAGATGTAATGATAGTTGATAGTGTGGTTTCCACTAAGCATGCTAACTTGTTTTTGTTAGCCCACAATCAAAGGGTTATTATATTTTGCAACCATTTAAGACTTCTAGTGGATCTTAAGCATGTGTAGCTAGAGACTAAAATTAATTTTCTATATTAAGAGAAAAACATATATTAGGATTAAGCCTTCAACCTTAATTTCTTAGATTGTGATGTATGCATATGGGGTAGAAGATCTAAAAATTTCCATACAAACCATATTAAGGGCCTTCATAAACCAAGAAGAAAGCTTGAATCTAATTTATGAGCAAAGATGCAAATGTTTGCTAATGGGCATATATATATATATATATATATATATATATATATGTATGTATGTATGTATGTGAGAAATAATATAGAGAAATACACTTATGTAGGAGATATTCCAATAATTTTGGCATTAAACTTATAAATTGGAGGCCTTAAGCTCAAATTTTAGGATATGGAGAAAATGAGTTATAGTAAGTGGATGAGCATCACTCATTCTGCAGTCCATGAGTTATAGTAAGTGGATGGGCAATCACTCATTCTACAGTCCAGACTTTTTTTTTTAGTAAAAGAGGGCGGCACCTCCATTTATTTATTATTAAACCCTCACTTTTGCTGGATGAATACAGTGATTACAAGATAAGCAAAAGGGAGATTATAGAAAAATAAAATAAAGTCCTCCCAGAAACAACACCAGCAACCAACCAAACCAAGACAACAAAACTAAACAAAGTTAACAAAGAAGATAGAGACACAAAAACAATCATAAACAAATCAAAATTCACCAAACAAAATTCGAGAGTTGAACTAATGATGAACGGAAGTGAGATCCCACCTATCCATCTAAAGATTCTGCAGTCTAGGCTTAAGAGTACTCAACAAACAAAAAAATATATATATAAATAGATAACCTTATAAAGAATACCTAAAGACCACAATAGGCTAAAAATTTAAGCTAAAACCAATTAGCAATGCAATCAAATACAAAGACAAGAAAGAAATATGGAAGGAATGTTAACGTGAACCATCAGACCATATCTAAGTTTTGGAGTCATGGAGAGTCATAAATTAGTTCGATAGTGCAAAATCAAATAAATAAATTTATATTGAAATCAAGTTTAGGTAACAAGTGTATTTGCCAAGATGTTCCTTGTAGGGAGACATGAATATGCATGCACAACACAATACAATAATTAATTTAAATGTGTTACGTATCTTAGTGTAACATCTAGCCCTTAATTTAATTGTCTATTCACTTCCTTTGAATGAGAATATCCCCAAGATCACACTAGCATTAGCAAGGAAGTGACATGGTGGATTATTGATTATAAAGGAAATAATATGGTTCTAAGAAAGAGTTCAACTTGGTCATTATTCTTAGTTGAGTCACACTGATTAGGCCAACCAGCAATCAAATATCTTAAACACATAATTTGTGCTATAGGAATTGGCGTAGAGCAAGGAGGAAAAAGAGGTGAAGTTGAAAATTGGTTACTTGAGTACTTGTAGGGACTTTATTTTAATGAAAAATTAAAGATATGATAATACCAACTTATATAAGTAAGCAAACCCTTTGAAGAATGTAGGCAAAACAAAATGCTCAAGGCTATTTTTCATTGAATAATTGTTCTAGGTCAAAGACATTGGCTTAAGCAGCAAGTGTCCCCCATCGATAATATGCTAACACTTTGCACCTATTCCTAGTGTATAGCATTGGACTTTTGATCACTTAATGACTAAGAAACTATTTTGATATAATTATTTTATTTGTACTCTAGTTGTAATGGAAGAATGAGATTAGTAAAGTTTGAAGGTGAACTCTTGTGGGAATTAGATTTATCTTTTGGAAATTAGATGTCTATCACATAATTCATTATATTTAAACATAAAAAAACGAGACACATAAACCATGATATGGGGAAAAAATGTCATAGTAGGTGTCATAAAGATCGAATAGGGTTGGAGAGGATTGTTGACAAGAACTACGACAGATAAGAAAGGAAAATAAAAGGATAAATTGTATAGTTAACTAATCGTCGAATAAGCACACCACATTCTTTTTTCTTTTTGAGTGTCAGTTACGTTGACATATAAAATAACTTCTTTGGATTAAAACTCAAATAAATTACGTTTTCGGTAATATATATCTTCATTGACTTATTAAAGTTACTTACAATTTCCTACTTGTAAGAGTCAAAGCTAAAGTTTCAAGAACATAATTTTTGTTCATGACTAATAACTTAATTTTTAGTTTGTCAAAATAAAAGTGACTAATGTTTTTTTTTTTTTTTAATGAAAATTTTCATGTCAAATGGCACATTGACTTTTGATTCAAAAAAAAAAAAAGTTACGCATGCACATTCGCATCCAAATTGACTTATTTTCATCATAGATTGTTTTTATAATACATTATGAATTATAATATTAGTAAAAGTCAATTTCATAAGTCAACCTAGACAATACGTTATTTCTAGATATTGGACTCAAAACTCCATTAAATGCTTGAATCGGCTGATAAATTTTTGAGTTATAAATTTTTCAAACACGTACTCATTAAACTCACTAGTTGTCAAATTATGAGTCAACTTGTTAACCTAATAGTTACCAAGCAAAAACTACTTTAGTGATTTCTATTGAAAATGAGTAAACATTTTAAATCTTCTTTTCCTTCAAAAATTATAGGCATGTTTGGTATTGTTGCTATCTGTTTTTAATTTTCTTTGCTGTATAGTGAAAAAATAGGTTATAAAAACATGTTTCTTCATGATGTCAGATTTCTATTTTTATTGTCAATTTTTAATTATTTTTAAAAAATTAAAAATTTAATTTTATGGCTTTCACTTGTTTTTGCAACGTGTTGCCAAAAACTTTTAGTATTTAGAAGTAGTTCTTTTCAATTAAATCATTTATTTTATACACACTTTTTAATTAAAATTAAAATAAAAATATCCATAAGTTGCAAAAAAAATTAAAAATAATAAAAGTCAATTATAAAATATTTTTACTATTTTTCAATTGTCATGTACTCTAAGAATGTTATTGTAAAGTGAACTTCAAAAATATATCAATTAAGTAAAATAATGATAATAATTTTCTTTTACTATAGTATTTTTAAAATTTATATTATTTTGATCTTTTATTATTTAAATCATATTTTAAAAATATTACTTGGTTTAAAAAAATAAATTAATAATTTTAATTAAAATTAAAATTTATTTTTCTTTACCAATACTAAGAAAACAAGTCATTAGTTTCTAGTTTTTAATTTCTGCATATGATTTTTAGTTTTTGTTTCCATATTATTTGACAATAAAACCAAACGACTCCTACATTTTTAATGTAATTTTTAAAATTTTAGTTTCTCATATATAAGCTAGATTACCTACCTACTTGTCTATGAAATGTTTTGAATGACTAATAAAAGCTACTAGTTTTATATAATTTAATATAATATTCTGCGCTCATACCTTTCTCACTTTAATTTAAAATTATTTTCTCTTCTCTCCCATTTTCTTTTTTCCTTGCCACTTATGCAACGTTTGATTTACGGAATGAAATGAAAAAAAAAAAGCGGAATGAAATGAAAATCATAATACAAAATTTGATGAAATTAAGTGATAAACTTGTTCTTTCAATCAAATCCATTCCATTCTTGTACATCAAACATATAACTAATACAATATAAACCCCCTCCCCCCAACTTATATATTTCATTTTATATAATTACATATGTAATATATTGTTACCAAGAACAGAGGCAAACACAATCATATACACCAACTAACCCAAAAAGCTTATTGGATAACTGAAAACTCTTTGCATTTAATATTCTTTTCAAAATTCGTTTTACTCAACTTCAGTTTGATGCACCTTGCAAATTAATCTCAAAATTATTATTATCCATATTTATTGGGAAAATAATTAAAATAATATTGACAATTACCTCGCATAGCCTAGCTGGGCCAGCTCAGGTGGTAAGAGAGACTTGTGACATTGGTGATCCCAAGGTCACGGATTCAATTCCTCCTTGAAGCATTACGCCGATGAACTACCAGGAATATGTAAATGGGCGAACGACTTTCACCCCCCGGATTTGATATCACACCATAGTATCTAAAGTAACATAATGGTGGTTGGAGTCCCCGGATTTAAAAAAAAAAAAGAAAAACCAATTACCTCGCTTACGGCACAAATATTTATCTAAAATAAAAAATTGCAGTGGCATGAAGAAAAATAGATTAATAATAATAATAATAATAATAATAAAAGTGGAGTGATATGGATAAGAATGCATTTAGTAGGTCAAAGCAAAAAATTGGTGGGCCTTGCCAAGGGCATAGCGCACATATTTTTCCGTATAACAACTAACGAGATCACACTTGGTTGAGTTCGTTCTTAGGAAGAACAAAAGAGAAAGAAACAAAAATAAAATAACAAAAGGAATGAAAACCAAATATCACATTTGCAGATGTTACTTTTCTGCAGGTAACAACTAGTAAACGGTAGTAAAAGCTGAGGAGGGGTCGTGATTCACGTTAAGCATCAAGAAGCTCAAAGCAAAGCCACGACTGCAGCCTGCACCAAAATTTCACTTGACATATTCAAGAAGTTTATTATTAGGAAGCTCTTGGTATGCGGATTCATGACGTATCGCCAAACACGTCTTTTACCAAAACACCATAACGACGATTAATTGACTAAGAGATTAATATGTTTGTTTTTACTAGCATTATGGGTTTTGTTAAATGTGCATTATAATATTCATGGAAGGAATTTTGAATATTTTTTGAATAAAATGATTATTCATTAGAGGCTCAACATTAGTAATTAATTAGAGGTAGTCCATATCAATCCTTACCTCTTCTTACCCCTCTCAAATTCAAATATGAGATCTCATAAAGTACGGGATTTGATTATTTGGATGCCTCAAAAGGAGCATATGAAATTTAAAAGTTGCTACAAAATATATTTATAATAATAATATCATATCATTACGATAGAAGAATATTTTTCTCTATTTTTAAAAAATTATTTATTATCATTTCCAACATATATATATATATATATATATATATATATATATATATATATATATATAACACCATTAGTTTTTTATCGTCAAGCACTAACATTGATATCTTGAATTTCCCTACCAGCATTACATGGTTAGGTATGTCTCAATTCAAAATGATCAATCATTACTCTCATCCGATGTTTCTAGTGATTCTTTTTTGAGACCCTAACCTTTATTTTCTTTTATATTGCGCCCAAATAAGGAAAATAAATAAATAAAATATACATGGTTAGGTGCATGTAATTGATTACATCTCATATGAAAATAATCAATCCTTACTTCGAGTATTCACAAGATGATGTTTTTTTCTTTTAACTTATGTAATAAAGGGTTGAAAGATTTATTTGATGCTATTAATTGATGAGTGCCAAGTTAGAAAAGAATATTGAACTCAAAAAGTATTATTATTATTATGTACTCATAGTTATAAGATAAAAACTAAAGTAGTGTTTGGCGATGGTGGAAAATAAATAATGATTAGACTAATAATATTATCTAAATAATAATTAGATAAATGTTATTTTGAAATAACTATGCTATAATAATTATTTTCATGATATAATATAACTTGCGTATATTTAAAATAGTATTATAATAAATTTTTAATATTTTGTAATTTATTGTTGTAAACTTTGTAAGTCTATAGTAGTGGGGATTGGTAACAAATTAGTTGATTTTTTTTTTTGATATCTAATGAAATTTATATAGGTATTCACTTTAATACATGCTTAATTTGGTAGGAAATCAAATTTAGCTTATGACTGATGACCCTCTCTAGAATTTCGCCCTTATTGTTATGCTATCCTACGAGAGATAATTATTATTAAACCATAAAATTATTGTAGTTATTATAAATTTTTTAACATAATAGTGTAATATTATTACAAGAGAATAATATTTCCCTCCCATTTTTAGCTTAATAATTTGTTTTATACATTTTGTAATAATATTACAGTATATTGACAAAATAAATTATGACATTATTGTAGAAACAACTAGTATAATAAATATTAAAGTATATTGAGAAATAAACTATTATATCATTATAAAAATAATTAGCATAAAAAATCTTGGACCAAAATGAAACTTAATATTATTACGCTATAGCATTAGTATTGTCCTTATGATATAATATATCTGTTGCAGCCAAAATTTGAACAATTTTTACAAATCGATCCTTGATCACAACCACCTAAAAAGAGACAAATAAAAGTGGTTTGGATGACTCGAAGTGTACTCCGAGGAACCTTTCCGATGCCTAAGTAAGTGATGGGCTTGAGAGATTTTTATGCAATAATAAAGTTTAGAATGAGATACCTTAACCTCTTTTCTGAATCCTCATTTATAGTGATGAAGTTTGACCCAAGGTTGATGTGCCATTTATTGGAGAATTATGGCACAAGCGTGAATCGCTCCGATTGTTATAACGTTGACATAAATTACTTTGGTCATCATGGAGCTGACATCAATTGCTCTGATTGAACAGTTGACTTAGGTGGTAATTATCCTCATTAATGTTTAATATCTTTTAACACGTTTTATGCCATCATAAGAATCTCTCAACTACTTAGAAAGTTTGATATTTCTAATATTGAGCTTAGATCATATGAGTTAACTCTTGTTTATGTAGTAGTTCAAGTCAAATGAACATTTTGTAAACCAAAGAAAGTCATAATCATTTTCTTTTTTTTTTTTATAATGAACCAAAAAAGTGTTTCTTTAATACAAGTATTTTTAACAAGCGTTGCAAAGAGACATTTATTATAAGTGATGGCTTAATGAGATAAAAATAAATAGGAGAGATTAATTAAAATACATTTGGTATCGATATTGCTTATAAATGACTATATGAATTTTATTGTCATGTAAAATATCTATGTGAGTGACATAGAAAATTTTGACTTACCGATTTGAATAGAAAGCATGTTGCCTTAAAATATTGATTAAAGTGATCACATATTAAAAATCTATGTTTAGATATGGAAGTGAAAAAGCTGGTACGGATTGAGCCACCATGAGAACTCTAATTATGTAGAAAAATCTATAGAGAATCCCTCAAATCACTCCTAAAAATCATTATGAAAGCTAGAACCTATAATTTAATTAAATTTATTATCATGCTACAGTGTACAGAGTGTGTATTGAGAAAATCGAACATATGAAACCTATAAATAAGAGAAAGTAGTATTCGAAGAGATATGTGCATTCACCCTCAAACTTCGGCTCCCAAATATTTTCCACCTTATAATCCGTAAGTCATTAACTTAGGCGCACAAGGGTTTTCTGGGGACCCCCTTTGAAGAATAAATATTCCATATATATTAAGGGGCAGTGGGCGTAAATTGTCCATGCCACACACCCTTGTCTTTCCCATCCGCACCAATTAGCCAGAGTATTTGAGTTATCCGCCTCCTGAATACGCAGGCACTTTGTTCCGTTTGGCATTTCAACTGTGCAGAAGGTGAGAGAGCAGAAGCTTGAAGAGAGCGCAGAGAAGGGGCATACTATTAGCGACGATAAATGATGAGTTACCCAAAACGCTACAAATACTAATAACTTCAACAGAGATTGGAAGGTCCCAATGCCATTCGCCTGACTGCGCAAAAGGCCATTTCCTGCCAAAAAAAGTTGCTCTGCCCAGGTGGTGCTCCTCACGCTCCCCTCCCCCCAAATCTCTCTTTCTCTCTCTTTCCCTTTTCTCTCTCTCTTCCATTTTCCCTATGCGTGTGAAGCTCATCTCTGCTTAGCTCAGCTCAAAAAGAACAAAAGGGCAAAAAAAAAACCATCGCACATTTATACCCACTTTCTACCTCCTCACCTATGAGATCACTCTGCTTCCCAAACAGTAGCCACCACTATTACAGCAATAAAGCTCAGCTACAGAGTCTCCGTCCTCCGGGGATAAAGCCCGCCGGCAGGGGACCCCGTTGGGTCCCTATGTACTCCACTGCTACTGTCCGCTGCCGGTGCCGGCCGCTGGATGAGGACGACGACGAGCTCAAGAAGAGCAAAAACAAGCGTAGAAACAAGGAAGACATCTGCAGTGACAAAAGAATGGTCGGCATTTTTGGCCCGACCGGCTGCGGCAAAACCCGGCTGTCCATCGACCTCGCCACCATGTTCGCCGGCGAAATCATCAACTCCGACAAAATGCAACTCTACCAAGGCCTCGACATCACCACCAACAAGCTGGCATTACACCAGCGGCGCGGCGTCCCCCACCATCTCCTCGGCGATTTCGACCCGGCCGACGGCGAATTGACTGCTTCCGATTACCGCTCCGTCGCCTCTTCCGCCATTTCCGATATCTGGTCTCGAGAGAGATTGCCCATTTTAGCAGGGGGATCCAACTCCTTCATCTACGGTCTGCTCGCCCGCGAGTTCGACCCGGAATCGAACGTGTTCGACGGGTCGAGCTCGGTCTCCGCCGAGCTGCGCTACAACTGCTGCTTCCTCTGGGTGTACGTCGCCCCTCCGGTGCTAGACGAGTACTTGGAGAAGCGAGTCGACGACATGCTCCGCGCGGGGATGTTCGAAGAGCTCGCCGAGTTTTACGACTCGGAGGGAGTCGACACCGGGACTCGGGCTGCGTTGAGGAAGGCAATCGGCGTGCCGGAGTTCGCTCAGTACTTTAGGAGGTACCTGAACCCGAAGCCGGTCAAGGGCAAAAGCATGATTGACAGTGACACGCAGCGCGAGGGGAATGTGGGGAATAGGAGGGAGGTGTACGATGAAGCGGTGAGGGCCATCAAGGACAACACGTGTCAGCTGGCGAAGAGGCAGGTGGGGAAGATCCGACGGCTGAGAGAGGGCGGCTGGAATCTCGGGCTGGTAGACGCAACGGAGGTTCTGCGCGCCGTGATGGCGTCAGATTCCGACCGGCGAATATCAGATGAGATTTGGGAAACGCAAGTGCTGGAACCAAGCGTGAAGATTGTGAAGCGGTTCTTGGAGGAGTAGGTTTTCCAGCCTTTCCCAGCCCTTCTTTAGTTTGTTGAGGAGAGGACCCTTTGGTACTAACCAAAAAACCCCACCCCCACAAAAAAAAAAAAAAAAAAAGGTGCTTTTTTTCTGTTTCTGAAAACATAAACAAGATCCAAAAGGCCAAAAAAAAAAAAAAAAAAAAAAGGGAGACGCAAACCAAGTTTCTCATCGAATTGAAGAAAGCCAAAAAGTTCTTTTTGTTTTTTTTTTTTTTACCCCCCCCCCCCCCCCTCAAAATAGGACACCTTTTGGGTTGGGGATAAAATGTGAGATAGTGAGAGCGTTTTCTTTCCTCCCGGTAAGAAACAATAGTTTTAGTTTTCAAAAAATAAGTTAATTTTGAAAATGCAGGGTACCAAAGGGGTCAGTCATTGGTGGGGGTGGGAGAAAAATTTTGTAAGGAAGGGAGACTCTTTGGGGTTTTGCCTTTGCGTCATACACATCTCTCTCGGTCTCAGCTGTGTCCTTTGTATGTATGATATTAACACACATAATGATAAATGATAATGATAAACGCAAGTGTTTTTGGGGTCAGATTTGGGGCTTCTCAGGGAATTCTGTGTACAAGTCATCGCGTAGATTGAGCTTTGTGGTGGGTCACCCCTCACACAAAGTTACAAAAATGGACTTTCTGCGCTTCTTTGACGACCCAACTTTTACATTTTTGCATCTTGAGACTCGCGCTCCCTCCCCTCCCCCTCCCCCAAACAATTCTTTATTTATTATTATTATTTTTTTGGAATTAGGTACTGAGTATGCACGTATCCGTTTTACGATCCACGTGACTATATATATATATATATATATATATATATTTCTGCATACATGATAAAATCTCAAGACGAAAAGTAAGGTGATTTTTTAAACTAAGGTGCGACCATTAATGTTTTAAAATTTTAGTTTTGGATAACTCCTCCTAAGAATTTAAAGCAATGGAATTGAGTGAGGAGGTGGTCAAACCCAGTTGCAGAATCTTCAAAAGGTGTGAGTTTTCATTGTTTTTTATTGACCCAAACAAATTCCCACACAAGAAAATGTGGCATTTTAAAGAAAGAAAAAATGTTTGGGGAGTGAGAGAGATTGTTGTGGCTTCAAATTCACATAATCGCATTCAACTAAAGCCACCCGTGTCCGAATAAGAATTTTCCTTTTTTTTTTTTTCCAACCCTTTGCATAAAGTCCATTGAATTTTTTTACGACCCAAATGATCCCATGAACCTCTGCCTCTGTGGACCCCGTCATTGAATTTAATTAATTGCTCGATTAATAACATATTAATTTATTATGAGAATATATGGGAGGGCTGGTGTACTGCGTACATATATGGTGGTCCTAATCCTGGATCCTAAAATGTTTGGTTATGTTGGTGTGGGTAGGCGGAGGGCGGGGAGTAGAACATGCAGGCACTCATCTGCCTTCTATATTTATGTTGTATGACAATTTGGGGAATCCTTCCTTTTCTTGGACTACGTCTTTATCATAAAATGAATGCAGGCATTAGATTGGGAGAATGACACCTGGTCTTTCTTTCTTTATATATATATTCTTAATTTTATTTTTTAAAATAGCCATTTTACGTATTCTGTGCATTGGTATCTTGAAATTTTGATGCTGACGATATGTCGCGATGAACTAGCCACGTAGTTTAATTTTCAACACGAAGAAGGTATTTATATTTTGGGGAAGATAAAAAGTGGATACATTATATAGTATTTTTTATTGAGCTATCTTACTTATAGGGAAAGCTCTGCAGCATTCAAACAGAGGAGGAGAGCTGCATTCCTTCTTTCTCCATATTTGTCAAATGAACATTTTTCTTTTTGGGTATATGAGATCATTAGAGAGATGAGGGGAACATTTTTCTTTTTGGGTATATGAAGATCATTAGAGAGATGAGGAGAGTTGCATGCCTCTTTTTCTCCATGTTTGCCAGATTCATGATTCTGAACATTTTTGATTTTGGGTATATGAAGATTATCAAAGAGAGGAGGAGAGTAGCATGAATCTTTTTCTTTTTATTCGCCACATGCATGATGCTGAACATTTTGCTTTTTGGGCATATGAAGATCACACAATCTACATGTTGCTGCTTATATTTAGATTCATATGAACTTTCTTTTCAAGAAATCATCTTTTCTCGTCTATAAAATATCAACATATAACGACGTAAAATATGATACAAAAATATCTTTCATTGCAAATAAAAAAATTATAAAATATTTTCATAAATGGCGTGACATTTTGCAGTTTTTTCTAGATGCACGTCACAACGCTTGCAAAAGAATACTTCTTATTATAATTGGTTTTTTATGATGAATAAAACTTATGATACTAGTGTCACATCAATCACTTACAAAAAATTTTTGGTCATACCTTTCTTGATATTCTTAAAAACATGTGGTTTTGATGGGTTTGTGCAAGACTTAGTTAGCTACCTAGCAAAAGGCAATCCAAGGTGCAATCACCCACTTTAGTAGTTTGGATTGCTATGGTCGTTGGTTTGGCATATACGAGCACGAGTTAGAATATGGACAAGGCTTTCTCTTTTTCAAAGCAGCTCTAGAACAACAAGACTAGGACATATGATCCTAGTTCTTGGGCCAATTTAAGGTAGGTATTTTCAAGCTAGCTGGCATAAAAAGTTTCTCCATTTTCCATTTGAACCACTTATGCCAAATCAATAAGAGAGAATGATCAAATATGATATAGGTGCATCCCATATGTATTATCAATATTACTCAAGGGCTACTAGTGTAACTTAGCGAAGACCCACATTGCACCCGGCTAAAGTGCCTATAAGAGTGCAAGTTAGAGCTTCGTCTCATATTTATAAGCCTTATATATTTGCTAGAGACTATTCTTGCCTGGTACCACAACTTGAATGCAACTAAATTTTATAGAAGTCACATAGCATTATAGGAGAATCTAAGAATAGAAAACTCCAAAGTCATCACAGCTATGAGCATCAAATAACTTAACAATATCTCTAGCTTTAGCCCTAACTTGTGCATATAAACATACCTATGCATATTTACAAAGATAATTAATGCAAAGAAAGTAAGAAACATTTCTCTCAATTAACTCTTATTTTGTCTTCTAACTTGACCATTGAAGAAATGCTTGGGAAATGCTTGAGGGACTCTTGGAATAATTTTCTTTAATATTGGTGTGCAAGGCTTGATTGTGATTACAATAGATAGTTTTTTGTTACAACACTTATGATGAAGAACAAGGTTTAAAATTGACATCAAGATCCAAATTAATATATATAATTTAAATGATCTTATTTGAAACTTAATTCACACATGAAGCAAATGGAGAAAATGCATTAGTTTGATTTTATGGAAATGTATTTTTATTATAATATAAATATGTTGAAGGCAAATGATTGAGTACTCCATTCATTTTAAATATAGAAATGTTATAATTATATACAAATGCTAGCACTAGGTTAATAAATTAAGTATCCCTTAAAGGGATGGAAGCTATATTAATTTTATTTTAATTATTTTCATATCAAATTTTGGGAGAATGACAAGAATATGGAATAAAAGATGAGATATGCCTGATTGGGTAACCTAATCCCAATGTATATTTGCAATAAAGCAAATATAGATTAATAAATTTAATGTATATGTGACGATGAAATGTACCACTATTGAAGTTGAGAATAGACATGGTAAAGGGGAGCCACTAGCTAGCCACATCTGGTGAAACATTGCATGTATTATGTAAGTGCAATTTTTATTGCAATTTATATTTATTTATTCATAGACAAAACAAAATTAAAAGGAAGAAAAAAGAATTTGTATGGAAAAACATATATAAATTGAAATAGGTTCGTTTGAGCCACAATTAAATAAGTTTTAGTTGTCTCCTTAAAATATTAGGCATGCTCAATTTATTTTAATTTTTATTTCTTTGATAACGTGGGAATTTTAGCCACTGATGAGTCCTTTGGACCCCCCGGTACGGCACCAAACCCACGAAGGTGGAAATGTTGTTACTCACCCATTGACACACCCCTGATAATTTAGTGCGCAAATCACAAGTGGAGAATCGAACCCGTGACCTTGAGGTCACCAAAGTCATAAGTTCTTCCTTACCACTTAAATAATCCCGACTAGGCATACTCAATTTATTATTTTATTATATTAAAGTACTCATTTGTAGTCAGTCGATAAGAGACGACAAGTCTAAGTCTACGATGAAATTTGCAAATTCAAAGAGTATTGAGGTGTTGTAGGTAGGAGGACTCTCAGATACCTAAGATATACCTAAGTCAGTACGTTTGACTTTTCTTAGAAAATACTCTATGAACGAAATATTTTTTCAACCAGACAAGAAACCTCTTTTTGGAGCCCCCAATATTTTATACGAGTTGACCTTATAACATCCTTGAATTTCTGTCAAGATAAGGTCCTGATTTTTCTCCTTTTTGTTTAATAAGGTGTTTGGTAGATACAAAGTAGCCTATGTTCGAGCTACTTTCCTAGCCCACTCACCTTGCATCATCAATGGCTTAAAAATTCCTCAACTGATAAGCTCTGTGAACAAGCTGACCACTGAGGGCTCACCAAACTAGGCACTCGAAAGATCCAGAACTTGGCCCTTCAAGATAATTATATTGTTACAATAGTTATTTGTGTAGTAAACCCTTTGTCATAATGATAATACGTATGACCCACGTACACAAATAACATTCAACAAAATACCCTAAAAAGGAAAAATAAGGGACTATACCCCAAAGAATAAAATAATATATATATATATATATATATATATATATATATATATATAAAGAAAAAGAGAAAAATATGAAGTTTGAAATAGGCTAGGAGAGGCATGGGTTTTGCAATCACGCGCATGATTATCATGATTACGGAAACAAGGAGGAGCAGAGAACTATTTATTTGTCCATACCATCTCCTCTCCCCATGTCTCCATTCCCTGCGAAAACTTCAATAGAATAAAGATTTTCGTGGGCAAAAATGTTGTCAGCTAGTCATTGCATACATGAAACGTAAACTAAAAGCAATAAAAACATATGGGGTAAGTAGGGTGGCCATGTTTTTTAATCACAATACATATTCCCAGGGCACCATTTCTTCAACTGTTACGCGGTGAAGCCACGCTTAATAATATATATATCGACACACATATAATTATTTAATTAATTGATTAATTATATTCCCAGCTGGTACCATTTCTCTTCTTTTAAATAAATTAAAAAAATAAAGCCCCTTTTTCTCTTAGTAATTACTAGAGTGAAATTGTTCTTGAATTATAATTTTCAAAATCAGTATGCTTTATTCTACTACTATATGATAATTAGTTCTAGTTCTATCAAGTCATTGTTTATTATATAGGTCTAAATTATAAGTCAACCTCTCCTCCATTCTTAGTGTTACTTAGACCAATCGAATCGCATTTCTTTTTATTCATTGAAGCACTGATTGACATTCAACTAGATTCTTTACATGTAATCTACATCCTAACAATATTTTTTTCAATCTGTCACAAAATTTTGTTCGTATATATTTTCTAAGGTTCTCTTTATAATTTCTATTCTATATATGTCAATAGAATGGTCTGAATTTCAAAAGTGATAGTGTGCAATAAATAAATAAATAAATAAAAGTATGCTTGAAAAGACACTTGATATAAGAAACTCTAAAGTTCCAAGTTCAAACCTAGGTTGGGATAGAAAGGAAGATGGTTAAGAGACATCTTGACATAACATTTGCAAATCTTACATCAAGATGGTATCTCCTAAATTTTCATATTAAAGTTCACAAGTTAAAGACTGTGTAAAAGGAGAAGTAAACCGAGTAAGAGACTATTTTAAGCAAGATTATTTGCAAATTAATTTTACATTGGAAGTTTATTGAAATTCGCATATTAAAGGTCTTAAATTCAAACTTAGGTTGTAAGAGAAAGTCACATAAGATTTGTCAATCTCAAAGAAGAGAATGTGTCTTAAATAAAAAACCATATCAAACGTCACGAGTTCAAACTTAAATGGAAAGAAGAAGGAAGATGAGTATGAGACACTCTAACATAAGACTTGTTAGTCTTTCAAGTAGTACTTTTTGGAATTTGCATATCAAAGAGCACAAGTTCAAACTTAAAAGGAAAGAGAAAAGAACATGCATGAGAGACACATAGACATACGTAAGATTTACCAATATTGCATAAGACTACTTAGCTTTGAAATTTGCTTATTATTAATAATTTGAAAAAAAGATGAATAAGAGACTTCTAACACTATAAGATTTGCAAATCTCATGTAGAGAGTTTAATATGTTTCAAAATTTTCATATTAAAGATATGATAAGTTTACACATATTCCAAAGAAAGATGAATAAGATGAGACACTCTTATGTCAGGGATGATGCATCAAGCTAATTATATGAAAAAGAGATGACGCACTATTACGTCGGGCTGTGGGTGTGTATGTGTGTGTGTGTGTGTGAGAGAGAGAGAGAGAGAGAGAGAGAATCTAATCTAAGTTGGGAGTTGGAATTATTAATGGTGGGGATATACGTTGAAGAGGGATGCATGGAGAAGAAGTGGAAAGGGGGTTTAATTAAGCAGTATCCCTCTTGTTTCGCAGCTCGAAAATCGAATGCATGCAGTGTTGGGGGTGGGAGCAACAAGTGAATCTTAGACAAGCCATTTTGAATGCATGATTTGCGCCCGGACGCAGCTGGGCATTAGAATTTTCTAGTCAAATTATAATTGCCCAATCATTGTTCAAGAAACCTTTGCATCATATATATATATATCTCTCTGGGACACCCCGCCTTTCAAAACAAGCTAGGACACAATGACCCAGCCCTTCAAAACAAGGACACTATGCCCCCAGTCCAATAATTAGAATGGGAAACTTTAATGTATAGGAAGCAAGTAAGGGCATAGCTAGGTTTGCTGGTTAATATGTGCAGGGAGGTAGGTTAATTTTGAGCCCTGCAAATGGCGACTTGTGGAGGTGTGAACGGGTCGATCTGAGGTCGTCTTCGCTTGTCAAATTTTCAAAAACATTATCGGACCGTGTAAGGTTTTTTCCTTTTTGTTTTGTTTTGTTTTTTTTTTTTTTGGTTGGGCAAATAATCAGGTAGATCTCTCGTGACAGGTCTCCCTTCGTGTCTCCTGATAGGTGGCGGAAATCATGCCACATGTTTCGATCCCATCCAGAAACCGCGTCTTTCCCCTTTTTTCTTTCTTTATTTATTTTTTTATGCTCAACAATATTGCTGAGGTGTATCTTTTATTATTATTATTATTATTATTATTATTATTTTTCTACTTTGTTTGAATTAAGTAGAAGGCAAACAAAAGTTTTTGGTTATATTCTCGAGTTCCAATTCAATTTACAGTTTTTCTTTTCTTTCCCTTTATTTTATTTTAAAACATTGACATAAATTCAAACTTATCACCCAACTTCCAACATAGAAGTTTCGAACTTTGATTGGTTCCTCTGTTTTAAAAAAACATCCTATGTAAAATGTTCCGTTATTTTTTAAATTTAAACATTATGTATATACACACAAAGCCTTTTGGGAGACATCATGTAATTGAAGATTGAGTTTTATATTAAAATTTTAAGAGGGGTCGAAAAGCATATGACTTATTTGTAAGACTGACTACCTACAATTATATAACTACATGGACCCAATGTGGGTCCGCCCCTTTCCCAAACCCCGCATGCGCGAGAGCTTTGTGTACCGATCTGTCCTTTTTTATTTTTATTTTTTATAGACTCAGTGTGGGTCTCCATGGACACAAAAAACTAAAACAAAAATATGATAATTTATATTAATATAATATAGTATATATTACATAAATTTTAAAAATAATATTAATATTATGATATCATTATTAATATTTAAACTATTATAGTATATTTTAATGTAAATATTAAACATCATTCTTAACATTTTTTAATTATATATAATAATGTTACAACATAAAAAAATTAGAACAATATTAAATATTAAATATTACGATATATGATTATTGATTTATTAAGTCATTATTTTAATTTTAAAAATAAATAAAATGAAATAAAATATTTACTATCATCAATTATAAATATATAATAGTAAAATATAATAATGATATTATTGGCCTTGTAAGGCTTAATATCCTATTTTGATACTAACAAACAAGTAGAACTTAACATATTTGGTTAAATGATGACATTTCATGATCCAACTATGAAAATGTAAGGTCAAGTATTCACAAGAATCCATTGAAAGCTTATACTTCAAAGAAAGATGATCATATGAAGCTTAAGACATGGATTCAAAGATGATTTAATAAAACTTGAAGATTATGAGAGCATGCAAATTAAAGCCAACTTACTAAAAGTCTAAAGTACATTGAAAGCTTGAAAAAAGAAAAAGATGGACTCAAAGTAAGGACATACATGAAAACTTCAAGAAGTTCAAGAAATGAAAAGATGAAAGAGTTCATTGGAGATATTATGTAAGTACTTCAAGTATACTCAAGTATGAAATTGTTTTTGAAGCTCATTAGGTGTAAGAGACCTAAAGACCTAAAGCTTAATCTTGGAACATATTTTTTAAGTAACAAATTTAAATTCCAAGAATTGAGAAGTAAAGAGAGTTCTTACAAAAATATCTTAAAATCAGCATTTTTTGTACTTGACAGCAGCCTGACTGAAATCCTCAGTAGGCTGACAATTTAAATGCTTTTAAAATGCATAGACAGAAGGTCGATAGGTGACTGCCTAGACCCTGACAGGTGCTTGACGAGGCAAATTGAGAAGCCTGATTGGGTTCTACTAGGCGATTATCACCCTACTGACTTTGAAATTAAACTGTGTATTTCAGTGACAGGCGCCTGACCAAAAGGTGACAGGCTACTACCATACGGGAAAATTTAATTTTTTTTATAACGGAAATATTTTTAAATCATATTGCTTGGGGCTCAAAATTGTTTAAAACTTGGGCACTACTCCAAGTAAACTTGGGGATCAAGTAATATACTAGTTCAATTCTATAAATAGCCTCAAGATCAAAGATTTTATAACACCAAGCATCAAATTCAGCATTCAATCTCTCTTAATTGCTCTCAACATTCAAAGGACCTACTGCTCTCATTTTGTGCACGAATTCTACTGAAGTTTTACTAAATTTCAATCACTGATCTTGTGCTTCAAATTTGAATCTTTCAGTCATTGAAAGAATTAAGTGCTGATAAACTTCCTTGAGGTTCAATTTCAATTTCTTATTGATATACATTGAAGTATATAGTTTTGATATTGTACTAATCTGCTTTGTGTGAAAGCATTATTCTACGTAGCTCTTGTTTCTTGTTTTATTGACAATTCTAGGTTATTGGATCATTGCCCAAGCATGGGGTATCGCTTGGAGAGGTGCAGTTCTAGCCTATTGAAGGAGTGACCGAGTGTGGGGTATCACTTGGAGAGGTGGTGCTCTTGCCTCTTGAAAAAGTGTGTAACGGTGTTGTTCAGCCTGGAAAGGAACTAGTTTAGTGAATCCTTAGGTGGTTTGCCTAAGGCGAGGACGTAGGCTGGGGATAATCCAAACCTCGTAAAAAACCCAGTGTCTCTCTCTTTCCCTTACTCTCTTTAAATCCCAACAAACATATAAACTATGTGGATGATTTAATTTCATAATCATATATACTACGTAATTTGGAAATTAAGTAAACTTAAGTTTAATTTGGTTTTGGGATTGCGAAAATCGAAAGGGAGTGAGTTGGTTGATTAATACTTTGCACAAACATCAAAAGGAGTATGTTGATTAGTTAACACCCAAAGACAAATTAACTAAGAGTTTATTTAAATTCTAAGATGTTGGGAATTTGAGTTGTGCTTTGCATTGAAGAAACAAATTTCATTACTACAGGGCTTGAATTAAATTTCATATACACAGGGCTGCAAAAGCTGAAAGCTGAATCTTTCATCTTGATTAAATATATTGTGGTTAATTGGTTTTGTTGATTGAATGATTGTGTAGTTGTAAATTGAATAAAAGAACAATGAATTTTGTGTGATTTCTAAATCGACAAGAAGTCAAGAAATCTTTGAAAGATTTTAAAAGAAGTTAAAAATTCATAAAAAGATTTAGAAGAAAATTTTAAAACCCAATTCACCCTTCCTCTTGGGACTACACCTTGGTTTTCAATTGGTATCAGAGAGGGGTTATAGAAAATCTTAATTAGTAGCTATATAAAGATCTTAATGGCTCACATAGGCATAGCTCCCTTTGGAGAGGGTCAATCCTCAATTAGGCCTCCTATCTTTTGTGGTTTAAATTACACATTTTGGAAATAATGCATGAGGATCTACCTTCAAACCATGGATTGGCAAGCATGGAGTGTAGTGACTCGAATAATTATAATATTTAAATAATATTAGAGAGGGATGAAATAGAAATTAGAAGGGAAAAATAAAGAGGTTGTAGGCCTCATTGACGAAGTTACAATTGGGCTCGTCGATGAGTGTACGTTTTGTCAACGAGAAAATACCGAAGAGCAATCCTCTCATTCCTGAATTTCATAGACGAGAAATAGAGCTCGTCAACGAAGGCTGCAATATAAATAGTTCTAAACGCGATTCTTTGATAAAATTTCAACGCAGAATCCTCCCTTCTCTCTTTCTTCGGTTCCCCAACCTTTTCTCTAGTTTTCTGGGTCCATTCTTCACCGAATCGATGATCCGAAGCCACCACAAGACTCTTGGGGAACTTCTCTGCATATCTGCTTGAGTAGATCGTTGGTGGGTCGAGTTTGAAATTCATCCCAAATCCAGGGTAAGGCTTTCTACTTAGTATTTAGCTTTTTGGCAGTTGTAGAAAGCGTAGTACGCGTAGAAATACTGAATATTAGTTTTGCGAAATGTCGTTTTCAGGGTGTTGAGCGGGGAACGGTGCGGGTGCAGGAGTTTTTTTCTTAGGGACTTTTCAGGAATCAGGTAAGGGGATAAACTAAGTTAGTTATTTATGAAAATGTATTATGGTATTACAACATTTGATTTCAGGAAAATAAATATATATTTATATATGTTTTATATTTGGAAAATACTGTTGAAAATAATGGTATGTTAAATATATGCAAAACCTAATTCGTGTGGCATGAGTAGAAATTATAATGAAATATTGTTTTATGGGAATATGATAAAGATATGGATGTTTATAATGAAAAATCGGCGTATGGGCCGAGATTTTTATATATGATTTGCTAGCGTACGGGCCGAGTTATGAATATGTTTGCCGGCATATGAGCCAAACTATGTGTATGATTTGCTGACGTACAGGCCGAGCTATGGATATGATTTGCAGGCGTACGGGCCAAGCTATGGTAAAATGTGAAATATCGACGTACGGGCCGATGGTTTTCATGATATACGTATATAGGAAAAACAACATAATGATATTGATTTGACAATTAATACTATGAAATATCCATGTATCACTTTTTTAGTATATGCTATATGTTATCAGAACCTGATTAGCTTGGTTTAGGCTAGCACTTGCACAGTACCGATGCAATGTGTTCATGATTCATCATGATATTCGTATTAACGCCGCTGTACGGAGTGATGTGAGATTGGATGGTCGATGTGGTTTTAAGAAGTGTGAGCACCCCTGGTGTACGGACCAGGTCTGGTAGACCTATCGGACTTACAGACTGTACTCTTGACTTGGTAGTGGTTGGCCAACCATTGTCAGGTCCCGCCTTCGGGCCACACAACCCAGTCATATGGGGGTAATATATGACAACAGCCAGCTAACCTTCGTGGGTTGTTTTTGTATTATTATTTATATCAGATGAATTATGCTATGAAAACCATTATGTTCTGCCATGTTTTGATTATACATGCTTTTTTTTTTTTTCCCAAAAATGATATATATACAGTTTTACTTCTTATGTTTATGATTATATGTATACCATAGAAATGCTCATGTTGTCGCACACTAGTATTAGTTTATTTCCTTTATTGAGAGGTGTCTCACCCCAAAATTTTATAAACATTTCAGGAGCGCCTGATAGGAGAGCGGGTAAAGCTTCGCTGATTTAGTATTTTTGATCTGTCATCTCTGAAGGGTAAGTTTTGGTAGGGACGATTGGATTTTTGTGGGAAATGTCCCTAGGTCTTTCTTTTGGGATGTATATACTTAAATACAGTGGATGTAGTAACTCTTGTATTGTGATGGATGGTTTTGTATTTATGATATTATGATTGTATGTTTCCTGCTGCTTAGACTTTCATTTGTATTTCTACTGTATCCCTAGTACCCACGGGTCCAGGTGGATTATGATTTGCAGGATTTATTATATGAGTTTTATTGTACTAAGGAAATATATATATATATATATATGGAAATTAAGTAGGTCGTTACAGTTTGGTATCAGAGCCTAGGTTGCTAGGTTCTGTAGACTTTAGAATGCAGCAAAAACGATACCAGAGTATAGGAAATGATTTAAGGTTGTTCTATAGTCTAGAGGCAGGACTTCCATGGTAGTTTCTGTTTTTTTCCTGGGGTGACGATTTCTAGAAAATCATAGTAAGCTATTGTCGGGTTGTGTTCCTAGAATGTAGAACTAGGGTTAGAAAAAAGTTGGGAATGTGAGAATAAGAGGTTAGGTTAGACAAGTAAATTATAAGGATAAAATTTCTAAGTTGCTTTTGTTGTTTTCAGGATGGATCTAGGAGGAAGTAGTGCCCATGCGAGTGGCAGTGATGGAGCAGGGCCATCAGGTGCAGCTGGGACTAACTCTGACGCAGTATTACGTAACGTGGCTCAGAAGGTTATAATTAAGATGGCTAGGAGCTGGAGGGAGCAGGGTGGTCCATCAGTTGGCCATGGGTGCACTATCGAGAAGAACCTGGCTGTGTTGCAGTGTATGGATGAACAGAGGGTTCTCTTCACCGCCTATAAACTGACACGAGAGGTCGAGAGATGGTGGACTACTGTAAGGCTTTTGGAGCAGTAGAAGACTATGCCGATAGCCATGACTTGGGATCGGTTTAAAGAGTTGTTCTTTGATAGATATTTTCCAGCTACTGTTAGGGAGGCTAGAGTGGAGGAGTTCCTGAATCTGAAGCAGGGATAGTTATATCCAACAGTATGTGGTGCGATTTATAGAGTTTTCTCGTTTCATCCCGTACATTGTCCTTGATGAAGTGAAGAAAACAAGGCAGTTTGAGTGAGGCTTGATACGGAGTATATTCAAGCAGGTGGTAGTGCCGCAAATTTAGGATTTTGCTGAGCTAGTCGATAAAGTAGCCTTGGCAGAGGTTGGTGAGCATTTGGATGTAGAGGAGTAGGGACAGGGGAAGAGATCTACATCGTTGGGCTACCAGCAGGGTCTTAGATAGAATTAGTGGAGGAGAGGAAACCATGGTAGAGAGCGGAGGCAGGAGACTAGTCGTCACGAGGTTCAGGCGGTGCAGGGTCCTCCTGTCTATCAGACTTGTGGTAAGAGACATTGGGGAGAGCATCGAGCAGGTGGAGTTGTCTGATATCGTTGCGGTAGACCATAGCACATGGTGTGAGACTGCCCTTCACCAACAGATGCAGCTCCAGCTCCCAGACTATACCGAGGAGGTTATCTGGCGCCACGTGAGGTCCAGCAAAGGAATACGGCTCCATCCAGAGTGTTCGCTCTGACACTAGGTGATGCTGAGACGGCAGGTGACATGGTGATAGGTATGGTTAGTATGCTTTCTTTTAAAGTTATTGCATTGTTTGATTCAGGAGCCACACACTTTTTTTTTGTCTTCGGGGTGCGTTAGACTATGTGGGGCAAAAACACAGTTGTTGAATACTGAACTATTGGTATCTACACCGACTGGGTCGGTAGTGAGGTGTAGTAGGGTGCTACGGAGTTGTTTAGTTGATATTCAAGGGGAAAATTTGTCTGCCAATTTTATAGTGCTGGATATGCATGGGTTTGATGTGATTTTTGACATGGATTGGCTAGCAGCTAATTTTGCCAGCATAGAGTGCCATTCATGAGAAGTGATATTCAAACCTCCGAGACGAGCAGAATTCAAGTTCATAGGGTCGCAAGTGCAATCCCTACCTCAGTTAGTTTCAGCTATCCAAGCCAAGAGACTATTGCTGAGTGGTTGTCAGGGGTTTGTGGCAGTTGTGAAGGAGATGACAGAGAATGAATTGAAACTTGCTAGCATGCCTGTAGTAAAAGAGCTTACAGATGTTTTTCTAGATGAGTTACCAGGCTTGCCACCTGATCACGAGGTAGATTTTCCTATCGATCTACTTCCAGGTACAGCTCTGATTTCCAAAATACCTTACCGAATGGCGCCCACAGAATTGGCAGAATTGAAGGATCAGTTGCAAGATCTGCTTGATAAGAGATTCATACGAACCAGTGTATCTTCCTAGGGAGCTCCAGTTCTATTTGTGAAGAAGAAATACGGGTCTGTGAGGATGTGCATAGATTACAGGGAGATTAATAAAGTGACAATCAAGAACAAATATCCTCTACCCCGCATAGATGATTTGTTTGACCAGCTCCAGGGTACAAGGGTGTATTCGAAGATTGATCTTAGATCAAGCTACCATCAGGTGAAGGTGAAAGCAGAAGAAGTCTCGAAGACGACCTTCAAGACCACGTACGGGCATTATGAGTTCCTTGTTATGCCATTTGGTCTGACAAATGCTCTTGTGGTATTTATGGACTTAATGAATAGATTCTTTCACCAATACCTAAACTAGTTCGTTGTTGTCTTTATTGATGATGTACTGGTCTATTCGAGGAGCTATGAGGAGTATGAGACACACTTGAGGTAGGTTTTGCAGATGCTTCGGGAAAAGAAGTTGTACGCCAAGTTCAGTAAATGTGACTTCTGCTTGAGAAGGTCGTGTTCTTAGGACATGTTATATTTGGAGATGGTATTTTCACGGATCCTAGTAAGATCGAGGTGGTAGTGGATTAGGCTAGATCGAGGAACGTCCAGGAGATCAAGAGTTTCTTGGGGTTAGATGGGTATTACCATCGTTTCGTTGAGGGATTCTCAGCATTATCAGGACCTTTGACATGATTAACGAGGAAGAATACCAAATTTGAATGGGACGACAGCTGTGAGTAGAGTTTTCAGGAATTGAAACAGAGGTTAGTCACAGCAACAGTGTTGATCATCCCGTCAGGGGGTGAAGGTTATGTCATTTACAGTAACGTGTCCTTGAAAGGACTTGGTTGTGTGTTGATGCAGCATGGTAGGGTGGTGGCATATGCATCCAGACAATTGAAAGAATATGAAAAGAACTACCCTACCCACGGTCTTGAATTGGCTGCAGTAGTACACACATTGAAGATTTGGAGGCATTACATGTATGGCGAGCGATGTGAGATCTTTTCCGACCACAAGAGTTTGAAGTACCTTTTTCATGTAGAAGGAATTGAATATGAGGCAGAGAAGGTGGTTGGAGCTAATTAAGGATTTAGATTGTACCATCAGTTATCACCAAGGGAAAGCAAACGTGGTAGCTGATGCGTTGAGCAGGAAATCGAGGGAATCTGTGTTGAAGACAATGGAGGTCCAGCATCCAATCGTGATGGATCTAGAGAGACTCGGTATCGAATTATTTGAGAGTGGTTCTCAGGCTCACATTTCCAGTTTAGTAGTACAACCTATCCTACAGGAAATAATTAAAGCTGCTTAGAAAGAAGACCCAGAATTAGCAGAGGTGATGGACAGAGTGCAGAGTGGTCAGGGGGAGGAATTCAATGTTGCAGATGATAGAGCTTTGCAGTTTTTTTCTAGATTTTGTGTTCCTGTCGATGTGGATATCTGGAGGACCATTCTAGAGGAGGCTCATAGATCTTTGTATACAGTTTATCTTGGTAGTGCGAAGATGTACAGGGATCTGTAAGAGTCATGTTTGAAGAGAGAGATCATCGAGTATGTAGCCTAGTGTTTGACGTGCCAGTAGGTAAAAGCTGAGCACTAGAGGCCGGCAGGACAGTTGTAGCCGCTATTTATCCTAGAGTGGAAGTGGGATCATATATCTATGGACTTTGTGTCAGGACTGCCAATGGTGTTGCACGACCATATTGTAATCTGGTTGATTGTTGACCATTTGACTAAGACTGCCCATTTTTTACCTATCAAGATCAACTACTCCCTCAACCGTTTGGAAGAGATTTACATTCAGGAGATAGTTCGTTCTCATGGGGTGCCAGTAATGATTGTGTCAGATCGAGACCCGCATTTTACATCACGTTTTTGGAAGAGTTTGTAGGAAGCACTAGGGTCTTAGTTATCATTTAGCACGACATTCCATCCTCAGTCAAAGGATGAGATGGGTGAGATTAGAGGATATGCTCCGAACGTGCATATTAGATAACTCAATTCATGCCATTGGTGGAATTTGCATATAATAACAGTTATTAAACTAGCATTGGGATGACACCGTTTGAAGCATTGTATGGTAGGAGATGTCGTTCTCCTTTGTTTTGGGATGAGATTGGTGAGTGGTGAGTTGTGGGGCCAGAGCTGGTACAAAAAGTGAGTGATAAAGTTCAATTCATCAGAGAGAGAATCAGGGTAGCTCAGTGCTGACAGAAGAGTTATGTTGCTAATCGCCGCAGGAATTTAGAATTTGAAGTTGGCGATCATGTATTTTTGAAAATAGCTCCGTTGAAAAGGATTATGCGATTTGGGAAGAAGGGTAAATTTAGCCCTAGGTTTATCGGTCCATTTGAGATTTTAGATAAAGTGGGGTAGGTGGCCTATAGGCTAGCTTTGCCACCTATGTTATCCAGAATTCACGACGTATTTCACGTTTCTATGTTGAGGAAATATGTTCCAAATCCTTCTCATATCATCAGTTATGGTGAATTAGAGCTCAGTGATTCACTAGTGTATGAGGAGGTACTAGTACATATTCTGGATAGGAAAGTACAGGAGTTACATAATAAGGAGATTCCTCAGGTAAAAGTTTTGCAGAGGAATCATACAGTTGAAAAGGCTTCTTGGAATTTCGAGGAGCAGATGAAGCAAAAGTATCCACACTTATTACAAGAAGTCTAATCGGGTAAAATGTAAGTAGTTAGGTAATGTTTCTTTTGCAGGTACATGTAATAATTTAATTAGTAAATGGTGTTTTTGTTTTGGGAGAATTTTCTTTTGTATATGTAATCTCCCAGAACATGGAATATAACCACGGTATTCCTCCACCATAAGTGAGGGTAAGTAATAAAATAAGTAGACCTTTTTTTTTTTTTTTCTTTTAAGGGATAATAAGTTACATGAACAGTAAATTTCGAGGAAAAAATTTTATAAGGAGGGGAGAATGTAGTGACCTGAATAATTATACTATTTAAATAATATTAGAGAGGGAGGAAATAAAAATTAGAAGGGATAAAGAAAGAGACAGCAGGCCTCGTTGACAAAGTTACAATTGGGCTCATCGATGAGTGTACGTTTCGTCGACGAGAAAATACTAAAGAACAATCCTCTCATTCCTGAATTTCGTCGACTAGAAACAGAGCTCGTGACGTGGCTTGTCGACGAAGGCCGCAGTATAAATAGTTCTAAACGCAATTTTTTGATAGAATTTCGGTGTAGAATCCTCTCTCCCTTCGGTTCCCCAACATTCTCTCTAGTTTTCTGGGTCCATTCTTTGTCGAATCGACGATTCGAAGCCACACGAGACTCCTGGGGAAGTTCTCTACATATCTTCTTGAGTGGATCATCGGTGGGTCGAGTTCGGAATTCATCCCAAATCCAGGGTAAGACTTTCTACTCAGTATTTGGCTTTTTGGCAGTTGTAGAAAGCGTAGTACGCGTAGAAATACTAAACTTTAGTTCTGTGAAATGTTGTTTTCAGGGTGTTGAGCAGGGAACCCTGCGAGTGCAGGAGTTTTTTTCTTAGGGGCTTTTTAGGAATCAGGTAAGGGGATAAACTAAGCTAGTTATTTTATGAAAATGTATTATGGTATTACAACATTTGATTTCAAGAAAATAAATATATATTTTAATATGTTTTACATTTGGGAAATACTACTGAAAATAATGGTATATTAAATATACGCAAAACCTAGTTCGTGTGACATGAGTAGAAATTATAATGAAATATTGTTTTTTGATAATATGATAAAGATATAGATGTTTATAATAAAAAACCGGCATATGGGCTGAGATTTTTATATATGATTTTTTGGCGTACGGGCCGAGCTATGGATATGTTTGCCGGCATACGGGCCGAGCTATGTGTATGATTTGCCAGCGTACAAGCCGAGCTATGGATATGATTTGCCAGCGTACGGGCCGAGCTATGGTAAAATGTGAAATACCAGCATACGGGCCGATGATTTTCATGATATACGTATATAGGCAAAATGACATAATGATATTGATTTGGTAATTAATAGTATGAAATATCCATGTATCACTGTTTCAGTATATGCTGTATGTTATCAGAACCTGGTTGGCTTGGTCTAGGCTAGCACTTGCACAATACTAATGCAATGTGTTCATGATTCATTATGATATTTGTGTTAACACTGCTGTACGGAATGTTGTGAGATTGGATGGTTGATGTGGTTTTAAGAAGTGTGAGCACCCCTGGTGTACAGACCAAGTCTAGCAGACCCATCAAACTTACAGATTGTACTCTTGACTTGGCAATGGTCGGCCAACCATTGTCAGGTCCCGCCTTCGGACCACACAACTCAGTCATGTGGGGGTAATACATGACAACAACCAATTAACCTACCAGGGTTGTTTTTGTATTATTATTTATATAAGATGAATTATGATATGGAAACCACTATGTTCTGCCATGTTTTGATTATACATGTTTTTATTTTCCCAGAAATGATATATATATATATATATAGTTTTACTGGTTATGTTTATGATTATATGTATACCACAGAAATGCTCATGTTGTCGCACACTAGTATTAGTTTATTTCCTTTACTGAGAGGTGTCTTACCCCAAAATTTTATAAACATTTCAGGAGCCCTTGATAGGAGAGCGGGTAAAGCTCCGTTAATTTAGTATTGTTGATCTGCCCTCTCTAAAGGGTAAGTTTTGGTAGGGACGATTGGATTTTTGTGGGAAATGTACCTAGGTCTTTCTTTTGGGATGTATATACTTAAACACAGTGGATGTAGTAACTCTGGTATTGTGATGGATGGTTTTGTATTTATGATATTATGATTGTATGTTTCCTGCAGTTTAGACTTTTGTTTGTGTTTCTACTGTATCCCTAGTACCCACAGGTCCAGGTGGATTATGATCTGCTGGATTTATTATATGGGTTTTATTGTATTAAGGAATATATATATATATATATATATATATGGAAATTAAGCAGGTCGTTACATGGAGGGTTGTCACGCATGGTGACCTTATCCCCACTAAACTTGTAGATGGTATAAAAGTACCCAAAGAAGAAAAGGAATGGACCAACCATGGCTATAAGATGTTACAAATAAAATCTAGTGCTATGAATGCATTGTATTGTGCCCTTAATATTAATGAATTTAATAGGGTCATGGCACGTAAATCAGCAAAATAAATGTGGGATAAATTAAAAGTAACATATGAAGGTACTATTGATATAAGGGACAATCAAATCGATATGCTCACTAGCGAGTATGAAACTTTTAGAATGAATCCAGATGAATCCATCACTAGTATGTACACTAGGTTCACCCACATAATAAACTCCCTAAATGCATTAGGAAAAACTTATACCACCTATGAAATGATTATAAAAATTTTTAGAGGGCTGCCACCTATATGGGAACCAAAAGTCATAGTTATAACAGAATGAAGAAACCTTAAAAACACCTCCCTAGATGAACTCATAGGTTCTCTTGTTGCATATGAAATGGTAATGAATGAAAGAAGTGGAAAATCTAAAGCCCAAGAATTTGTTGCTTTTAAAACATCAAAAGAAAACTCTAGTGATGAAGATGAATTAGCCTACATATCCAAGAAACTTGCAAGAATACTAAGAAGGAAAAATAAATTCAAAATAAAAATCCAAAACTCAAGTTCAGATGAGGAAGAAACTAAGAAGAAAGAAACAAAGAAAGAACTACCTACATGCTATACTTGCAAGAAAGTTGGACACCTAAAATCGGATTTTTCAAAACTTAAGAAAGATTCTAAAAGGAAAAAGAAAAAGGCAATGAAAACCATTATTAGGGACAATATGAGTACAAGTAGTTCCGATAATTAATCAAGTGACCAAGAAGTTGCTTATACTTGCTTTATGGCATGAGACGATGATGAAAAACAAAGCTCTTCATCCAAATCCATTAATGGTTATAGTAGTGGTTCATCTAATGAATCTAATGATGAAAGCATGTCATCTTATGAAGAGTTACAAAATGATTTACTCAAAGTGCATAAGATGCTAGTCAAAGTAACTAAACAATATACTTCATTAAAAAACAAGAATAACGGAGTTATGAAAGAGTTAGAATCCCTTAAAATTGCTAGAAGTGAAAAAGATTCAAAAATCAAGAAAATAGAAAATAAGAATGAAGCCATAATAAAAGAGTTAGAATCTAAAAATCTTGCTAAAAAAGAAAAAAAGACTTGAAAATCAAGAAATTAGAGAGCAAGAATGAAAAGTTGATGAAGGAAGTAGAAGACTTGAGATCCCAATACTCTATGGAAAATGAAAAAGATCAATATATCTCTGAATTAGAGAATAAAATCACAAAAATGTCCCAAAATCAAGAAAAAAGTAAAAACATATAAAATTCAGAAATCTATGATTTTAAGAAAGAAATTGAGGATCAAGCCAAAATCATTTATAATTTCACAAAAGGAAAATAAAATTTTGACAAAATAATTGGCTCACAAAGAATGTCCTTAAATAAAGAAGGCATAAGATTTAATGGGATTGAGAATACAAAGAAAAATAATCTCTACATAGGATACTTTACAAAAGCCTCTAAAAATTATGCTAGCTTTTCTTCAAATGCTTACACTCACACCACATGCTACCCATGTAAAAAGAAGAGACGTATAAAGTTTTAATGTCCATTAAAAAGAAAGGGTGTGAAAACTAAATAAGTATGGAGAATAAAAGAAACATCCCTTGTTAAACCATCGAGACCCGAGAAAGTATGGGTACTAATATAAAATAAAAAAAATCTCAAATGAAAATAATATTGTTGGCCTTAATCAATGAATGAATCATACAAGGCTTAACTTAGAAAGTATTAGGTTTTGAAAAGGAATATGAATATTGAGAATCCATATGAAGTCAAAAGTAAGAATGTAATGACCCGAAGAATAATGGTATTTAAATAGTAAAGAGGGAGGGAAATGGAAATAGAAACAAAAGGCGGCAGTAGAAGCGTTTGTCGACAATGTTGCACTTTGGATGTAATAACCCAGAAGATTCACACAGGGCCTCATCGACAAACACAGGGAGTTCGTCGACGAGCGCATATGGAGACCTCATCTACGAAACCATGTCTCGTTGACGAGAAGATACCGAGAGGGGTTTTGGGCAATCTGAAATTCATCGACAAGGAAGTAAGGTTCGTTGACGAAATCACTTAAGAACTTGTCGACGATATGACATGTCTCATCGACGAATCTGAGCCTATAAATAGTAAAAACCCGGGTTAATTTCCAAAAAAAATGGCGTGAATCTTCCTCTCTCTCTCTCTCTCTCTCTCTCTCTCTCTCTAAACGCCTCTCCCTCCTTCTCTCTTCGATTTCGGCCCCGATTCTTGCCAAATCGAAAATATAAGGCCACCACGACGCTCCTAGTGAAGTTCTTTGCAGAATTGCTGGAGTTGATCATTGGTGGAAGTGGTTTGCAGTTCATCCTAAATTCAGGGTAAGGTGTTTTATTCAAAATATGTTTTCCTTGTAGTTATAAGAAATGTTGTATGCAAAAAAATACTGATGTTTATGTTCTGGGGGATGTCGTTTTCAAGGTGTTGGGTGGAAAACCATGCAGGTGTAGGGCCAGATTTCAGTGAGGGCTTTTCAGAAACTAGGTAAGGGAAATATACTATGCTAAGAGATTTGATTATATTAACAGGAATTTTACATATGTGCATGCATACCAGTTATTATGTAGCTTTTACAGAATATGAGATTCTAAAGTATGTGTGGCCTGAGTAGATATTATTTAATGTAGAATTTTATACAGTTTTTCCAGTATATGATGTTATACATAATATACAGATATAGCCGGATATTCATCAATATTATACAAACAGATATAAGTACATATACAATTTTTATTCAGATAGCTTCACACAGATATATATATATATATATATATATATATACATATATGTACACAGATATTTATTCAGATTAGTATACATAGTATTTACAGAATGTTATGCTTTCCTAAATGCCATAACACTCAAAGTATACAGACAGATTACATAGATAGAAAGTTCAGACAGATTATATGGTTATAGCATCAAGATGCTACAGATATTACAGTATTTACAGTTTATATTAATTGTGTTATGGTTATTTTGGAAACATAATGAAATTAGTAAAAAGAGTATAATATATACGTATATAGTATCTGATCCCTGTGAAAAGATTATAGACAGACATAGAGCACGGTACCATTGCTATATACAGAATAAAGTGGAACCACATATCTCAGATAGTGTGTGGGTACCGTCAAACTGTGCTAAAAGAGGATGCAGCTCCCTAATTCATTGGGTTAAGGGGGCCAGTTTGACGAGGTAGCAGCTAGTTCCAAGCTTAGGAGTGGATGCAGTTCAGTCGGGCTGAGGTAGTGTAGAGTATGATGACTTACCTGGAGGGCCGACTAGAGTTAAGTCCCGCCTACGGGCCGCATAACCCTGTCATGAGGGTTCAAATCATGACATACAAAGTCCTAGGGAAAGAGCACAGTTATGTATATGTATATATATACAGTTTTACAGGTTTTTGTCATATATAGTATGATATAGCAGTATGAATGATAGAAAGTTCAGATGATACAAATATTTTAAGCTACTATAAATGTGTTTACAGATTTTCCAGATCATGTAGTTTTAAATACTATTATTATAGTTTTACTACTCGGTCGCCACACACTAGTAATAGCATATTTCCACTTACTGAGCATTGTCTCACCTCATTACTTTACCACTTTTCAAGTGAGCTAGCTAGGCGAGCAGATAAGGCTCACGGATAGAGAGTTGACTTGGTTACCCAGGTTGTAAGGTAAGTTTGTAACAGTGTTTTGTATTTTTGGCGTAAATGATACTAGAAGGAGTTATTGTATATGGCTGTGGTCTGAATGTACTGAATTCTGATATTTTTTAGTATATATATGGTTGTATGACTTGTATATCCGCAGTGTAGATATGGTTATATATATATATATATATATATATAAATGGTGAGAATTTTTTAGGACATTACATTCTGTTGACTCTAGAATGCAGCGGGAAACAATATCAGAATATTAGAAAAAGAATTTGAAGTTTTGTTCTGTGATCTGGATACAGGATTTCATGGTGGGTTTTGTGTTTTTCCTGGATTGACTATTTTAGGAAAGCCATAGTAAACTAGCAATGAGGCATGTGTTTGGGTTGCAGGATTGGATTTTCAGATTAGGATCAAGAGGGATGGTTAATAAAAGATTTCAAGTTTTAGTTGAATAAGTTAGGTCTGTCTGAGAACTAGGATTTTGAAATGGTGTTCTATATAATTGTAGGATGGACATAGGAGGTTGCAGTGCTCACGCCAGTGGGAATGATGGAAGGGGTCCTTCTGGCACAGAAGGTGGAGATTCAGATGCTGTGCTACGTAGTGTGGCTCAACAAGTTATGGCTGAGATAGCGTGGAGCTCTAGAGAGCAGGGAGGTCCATCTCCAGGTCAAGGATGTACCATAGAGAAATTTATGAAGATGAATCCGCTAGCCTTTTCTGGAGAGGCTGACCCTATAGTTGCTAAGAATTAGGTGCAAGAGGTAGAGAAGATCCTGATAGTACTTCACTGCACTGATGAGCAGAGGGTCTTATATGCTACATATAGATTGACGAGGGAGGCCGAGAGATGGTGGATAGCTACCAGGCTATTGGAGGAGCAGAGGGCTATACCAGTGCTGATGACCTGGGCTCGATTCAGGGTTGTGTTCTTTGATAGATACTATCCTGCCTCAGTCAAAGAGGCTCAAGTACAAGAGTTTCTGAGTCTGTCTCAAGGGTTGATGACAGTCCAGTAGTTCGCGGCAGGATTTATTAAGCTTTTGCATTTCTGCCCGTATATCGTCCCCGATGAAGTTAAGAAGGCAAAAATGTTTAAGAGAAACTTGAGACGAGATATTTATAGGCAGGTGGCGGTACTAAGGGTCCAAGATTTTGTAGAGTTGGTTGACAAAGCTATTATAGCATAGGAGAGTCTACCCAGGGAGACTGAGACACAGAGTTAGAAGAAGAGGACTGCGCCCTTGAGTTTTTAGGTGGGTCCCAACCGAGGCCCTTGGAGAAGAGGTAGATCTGTCAGAGGTCAGAGACAGATGGTAGAGCTGGGTGGATTTTAGGGTGGTCTACCTCCTACCATTTGTCCTAAATGTGGATAGAGACATCCTGGTGAGTGCCGGCTGGGGGAGAATATCTGTTATCACTGTGGGAGGCCCGGTCATATGGCTTGATCTTGTCAGATGCCACCAGGTTATGTACCGGCTCCTAGGCCATTTCGGGGAGGATACTAGGTGCCCCGCGGAGGTTAGTATAGAAATATTGCGCCAACGAGGGTTTATGAGTTGATGTCAAAGACGCTGAGATGGCTGGAGACGTGGTCACAGGTACCCTTACTGTTTTATCATATAAAATTATTGTTTTGTTTGATACAGGTGTCACCCACTCTTTTATATCGGCGGGGTATGTCAGAATAACTGGGGTAGAGACATAGTTATTGGATGTAGAATTATCTATGGGTACACCGATGGGATCCGTGGTAAAATGCAGGAAAGTCCTTCAGAATTTTCTAGTAAGTATTCAGGAAAGAGTGCTGTTAGCGGATCTTGTGGTCCTAGATATGTAGGGGTTTGATGTGATACTGAGCATGGATTGACTAGCTACTTATTATGCTAGCATAGATTGCCACCAGAAAGAAGTGATTTTCAGACCCCCGAATGAGCAAGAATACAGATTCGTGGGTTCACTTGTACATGCCTCACCAGAGTTGGTGTCGGTTATTTAGGTGAGGAGATTGCTACATGGTGGTTTCCAGGTGTATGTTGCATACATAAAAGAATTTCCAAAAGAAGAATTGAGACAAGCTGACATACTAGTAGTGAGGGAATTCCAGATGTCTTTCTAGAAGAATTTCCTGGTTTGCTGCCTGACCGTGAAATTGAGTTTACTATAGATCTGTTGTCGGGATCTGCACCGGTATCTAAAGCACTGTACTGTATAGCTCCAGTCGAGTTGAAAGAATTGAAAGATCAGTTATAGGAATTGCTGGACAAAGGGTTTATCAGGCCCAGTGTGTCGCCCTGGGGAGCACCAGTTTTGTTCGTGAAAAATAAAGATTAAACCATGAGATTATGCATCGATTATAGGGAGATAAACAAACTAACAGCTAAGAATAAATATCGTCTCCCTAGGATTGATTATTTATTTGATTAACTTCAGGGGACCCAGGTTTATTCTAAAATTGACCTACGGTCAGGTTACCATCAGGTGAAAGTTAGAGTAGAGGATATTTCGAAGACTGCATTTCGAACCCGATATGGGCATTACGAGTTCTTGGTGATGCCATTTGGGTTGACTAATGCACCAGCGATATTCATGGATTTAATGAATTGAGTGTTCCATCCGTATTTGGACTAGTTTGTAGTTCTATTTATTGATGATATACTAGTCTACTCGAGGAGTCTTGAGGAGCACGAGCATCATTTGGGATTGGTATTGCGAACATTAAGAGAAAGAAAGTTATATGCAAAGTTTAAGAAGTGTGAATTCTGGTTGAGACAGGTTACCTTTCTCCGTCATGTAATCTCTGAGACTGGTATATCAGCCGATCCAAGTAAAATAGAAGTAGTACTGAATTGGGAAAGGCCAGGAAATGTTCAGGAAGTCAGGAGTTTTCTAGGATTGGTAGGCTATTACCGGCGCTTTGTAGATGGTTTCTCCAGGCTATCAGGTCCATTAACACGGCTTATGAGGAAAAAATGTAAAATTTGATTGGACTGATGATTGCGAGCAGAGTTTTCAAGGATTAAAGCGACGGTTAGTTTTAGCTCCGATATTATCTATTCCATTAGGGGAGGACGAATTTGTAATATATAGTGATGCATCATTGAAAGGTTTGGGTGGTGTATTGATGCAGTATGGCAGGGTTATTGCATATGCTTCTAGACAGCTTAAAGAGTATGAGAAAAATTATCCTGTCCATGATTTAGAACTAGCTGTAGTGGTGTACGCTCTCAAGATCTGGAGGCATTACCTATATGGTGGAAAGTGCGAGATTTTTACAAATCACAAGAGCTTGTAATATTTCTTTACCTAAAAAGAGCTGAATATGAGGCAAAGAAGGTGGTTAAAGCTTATTAAAGACTATGATTGCACGATTAGTTACCATCCAAGGAAGGCAAATGTAGTGGCAGATGCTCTAAGTAGGAAATTAGGGGTCCCATACTAGCAGCTATGGAGATTCAGCATTCAATTCTGATGGATTTAGAGAGGCTCAGCATAGAATTGATAGAGGAGAGTCCTCAGGCAGTCATTGCCAGTTTAGTGGTTCAGCTTATGCTATACGAGAGGATTAAAACAGCTCAGGGTGATGATGTAGAGTTGGCAAAGGTAATGGCTAGGGTGCGAGATGGTCAGGGTGAGGACGGAGCCCTGCAGCTCCATACTAGGCTTTGTGTTCCTGGAGATAACGAGATCAGGAGAACTATATTAGAGGAAGCTCACAGATCCTTATACACCGTACATCCAGGTAGCACTAAAATGTATCGGGATCTGCGGGAGTACTTCTGGTGGAGTGGAATGAAGAGAGAGATAGCTGAATTTTTACAACAGTGCTTGACATGCTAGCAAGTTAAAGTTGAGCACCAAAGACTAGTAGGGCAATTGCAACCATTGTTTATTCCCGAGTGGAAATGGGATCACGTTTTGATGGATTTTGTTACAGGATTACCACTAGCGCGATAGGGGTTAAATGCGATTTGGGTGGTTGTTGATCATTTGATGAAGATCGTTCATTTCATTCCGATTAAATTCGATTATTCCATGGACAGATTGGCAGAAATATATATTCAGGAAATAGTTCCCATTCATGGTGTGCCGGTATCCATAGTCACCGATAGAGATCCTTAGTTTACAATTTTGGACGAGTTTTGAAGAGGCTATAGGTACATAGTTAGCATTGAAAACTGCTTTCCATCCCCAAACAAATGGACAGACCAAAAGGATAATTTAGATACTAGAGGATATGCTTCGTGCTTGTGTGCTTGATTTTGGAGGCAGTTGGATTCAATTTATGCTATTAGTCGAATTTGCTTATAATAATAGCTATCAGACTAGTATTGCAATGACACCTTATGAAGCACTGTATGGTTGGAGGTGTTGATCTCCTTTTTTCTAGAATAAAGTAGGTGAAAGACGAGTTTTAGGTCCAGAAATAATACAGCAGGCGTCCGATAAGGTTCGAATAAATAAAGAAAGAATCAGTACAGCGCAGAGTTGGCAGAAAAGTTACACAGATACTCGCCGTCGAAAACTAGAATTTGATGTGGGAAATCAGGTATTCTTGAGGATAGCTCCCCTAAAAGGAATCATGAGATTTGGAAAGAAGGGCAAGTTGAGCCCTAGGTATATTGGTCCTTTTGAGATGATAGAGAAAGTAGGACCAATTGCCTATAGGCTAGCTTTGCTGCTAGCTTTGTCTAGAATACATGACGTATTTCATGTCGCTATGTTAAGGAAATATGTTCCTGACCCATCCCACATAATCAGTTATGCAGAGATAAAGCTTAAAGATTCACTAGCTTATGAAGAAGCGCCAGTACTAATTTTAGACAGAAAGACACAAGAACTGCGCACGAAAGAGATCCAGCTAGTGAAAGTTTTGTGGAGGAACCATGTTGTAGAAGAAGCTTCATGGGAACTCGAGGATGAAATCAAACAGAAATATCCATGATTATTTCAAGAGGTTTAGTGGTAAACAGGTAAACTATGAGTAGATAGGTAATAGTAATTTTATTTTGTTAGCACAGTGGAATTGTAATGTAATATATAGGATAGGTAGTATTTTAGTTTTGGGGCAATTCCCTTTTATAGTTGCAATCTCCCAAAACTACCCATGTAACCACGGTATTCCTTCGCTATAAGTGAGGGCAGGTAATAAAATAAGTAGACCATTTTTCCTTTAAAGAATGATGAGTTATATGAATAGTAAATTTCAAGGATGAAATTTTATAAGGAGGGGAAAATGTAATGACCCGAAAAATAATGGTATTTAAATAGTAAATAGGGAGGGAAATGGAAACAGAAATAGAAGGAGGCAGTAGAAGCGTTCGTCGACGACGTTGCACTTTGGATGTAATAACCTAGAAGATTTATATAGGGGCTCGTCGACAAACACAGGGAGTTCATCAACGAGCGCATAGGGAGACCTCGTCAATGAAACCATATCTCATCGATGAGAAGATACCGAGAGAGATTTTGGGTAGTTTGAAATTTGTTGTAAGGAAGTAAGGTTCATCGACGAAATCACTTAAAAACTCGTCGACGAGATGACGTGTCTCTTTGACGAATCCAGGCCTATAAATAGTAAAAACCCGAGTTAATTTCCAAAAAATGGTGTAAATCTTCCTCTCTCTCTTTCTCTCTCTCTCTAAATGCCTCTCCCTCCTTCTCTCTTCGATTTTGGCCCCGATTCTTGCTAGATTGAAAATCCAAGGCCACCACGACGCTCCTAGTGAAGTTCTCTGTAAGACTGCAGGAGCTGATCGTTGGTGGAAGTGGTTTGAAATTCATCCTAACCTTAGAGTAAGGTGTTTTATTCAGAATATGTTTTCCCTGTAGTTATAAGAAATGTTGTATACAGGAAAATACTGATGTTTTGTTTTAGGGGATGTCATTTTCAGGGTGTTGAGTGAAGAACCCTGTAGGTGTAGGGCCAGAGTTCAGTGAGAGCTTTTTAGAAACTAGGTAAAGGAAATATGCTATGTTAGGAGATTTGATTATATTAACAGGAATTTTACATATGTGCATGTATACTAGTTATTATGCAGCTTTTACAGAAAATGAGATTCTAAAGTATGTGTGGCCTGAGTAGATATTATTTAATGTAGAATTTTATACAGTTTTTCCATTATATGATGTTATATAGAATATATAGATATAGTCGGATATTCATCGATATTATACAGACAGATATAAGTACACATACAGTTTTTATTCAGATAGCTTCACACAGATATATATATATATATATATATATATATATATTTATGTTGTTTTTATTTTGTTCTGTTTTGTTGCGTGAGGTTTGTTTTGTAGTTCCTGTTTTGTTTTATTTTGTTTTGTTTGGACTTGTAACCCGATTTTTGGCTGAATGTTTGTGTTGTTCTTTGGGATATTTTTAATATGTTGTCTTTTGTTATCTCCCATTGATTGTCTTGTAACCACGGTATTCCTCCGCCAAAAGTAAGGGGTTATCAATAAATAAATGGAGGTGCCGCCCTTCTTAAAATATATATATATATATATATATATGTACACAGATATTTATTCAGATTAGTATACATAGTATTTACAGAATGTTATGTTTTCCTAAATGTTATAACACTCAAAGTATACAGACAGATTACACAGATAGAAAGTACAAACAGATTATAAGGTTATAGCATCAAGATGCTACAGATATTATAGTATTTACAGCTCAGATTAATTGTGTTATGGTTATTTTGGAAACATAATGAAAACAGTAAAAAGTGTATAGTATATATGTAAATAGTATTAGATCCATGTGGAAAGATTATAAACAGATGCGGAGTACGGTACCATTGCTATATACAGAATAGAGTGCAACCACATATCTCAGATAGTCTGTGGGTACTGTTAAACTGTGCTCAAAGAGGATACAGCTCCCCAGTTCACTGGGTTGAGGGGGCCAGTTTGACAAGGTAATAGCCAGTCCCGAGCTTATGAGTGGATGCAGTTTGGCCGGACTGAGGTAGTATAGAGTATGATGACTTACCTGGAGGGCCGACTAGAGTTAAGTCTCGCCTATGGGTCACACAACCCTATCATGAGGGGTCAAATCATAACATACAAAGTCCCAGGGAAAGCACACAGTTATGTATATGTATATAGTTTTACAGCTTTTATCTTATATAGTACGATATAGCAGTATGAATGATAGAAAGTTCAGATGATACAAATGTTTTAAGCTACTATACATGTGTTTTATAGATTTTCTAGATCATGTAGTTTTAAATACTATTATTATAATTTTATGACTCAGTTACCACACACTAGTAATAGCATATTTCCACTTACTGAGCGTCGTCTAACCCCATTACTTTACCACTTTTCAGGTGAACCAGCTAGGCGAGCAGATTAGGCTCGCAGATAGAGGGTTGACTTGGTTACCTTGGTTGTAGGGTAAGTTTGTAATAGGGTTTTGTATTTTTGGGGTAGATGATACTGGAGGGAGTTATTGTATGTGGCTATGGTCTGAATGTATAGAATTCTGATATTGTTTAGTGTATATATGGTTGTTTGACTTGTATATCCACTGCCTAGATATGATTATATATTTATATATATATAAATGGTGAGAATTTTGAGGACGTTACAAAGAAAATCTAACCTTATTGCATAAGTTTTTTTAATTAAGAAATGATATTTGGCAATAAGAAACACTTGAGCAAAATTGTAGTATAATTCAAATGATAATGATATGCTCCATCCTTAAATGTTATGTTGATATGCAATATGCTACATGTGTATATCTTGAAATTATATCTTGAAATCTCTAAAGACAATGAAAATAGTGCTAATTTATGGCTCACTATATATTGAAAATCTGAGCATAAAGTTATTAAGCATGATTTACAAGCATAAATTTTGGCATGATATTGATATATGAATGTGAAATTAATTCTTGACCATGCATGCTAATGATAGATCACATAAATAAATTGAAAAATTTACCTCTAAATAATTTAGTATCCATGAGCAGTGCATAATGTGACATTAGCATTGGTATCTATAAAGTATATTGGTATCCATGAATATATCAATTAATATTTGAGCATGACAAGTATAATTATATCCATGAGCATGTTATGACTTTGATATGATATTGGTATTTGATATTAGTATCCATGAGCACATACATGTTATGAATCAATGTTTGAAATCTGGGATGATAAATTTAAAAACATCATTGGTGTCAAATCTGAATGTATTAAATTTATGGGGTAGTCATATGACTTATTGTTTGTTCTATGTTTTGTTTCTCCCTAATTTTTTAATTGATATCATGAATTAATGAAATGATCAATTAGTATTATTCTTTAATGTTTTAATTGGTATCACAAATTCTAAAGTTCAATTGGTATCACAAATTAATGAAATTTTCAAAGAGGGATTATGCTACTAGTAAAGATGCTACATCACATATATGAATTAAAAATATGAAATATACATGACTATTTGACTATTGAAGCACACTACACATGCCATATTGAAAAATGATAAATTGAGTGTGTACATATGTTTGATATGCATGTTTGATATTCATATACTCAAAATATGATTTTATTTGAACTTAATCATTTTTTATATCTTACTCTTTTTGATTGATGTCAAAAGGGGGAGAAGTTTTGAGCAAAAATTGAGCATGGTATTAAAAAATTGAACATCATATATGTATCAAGAAAAGGGGGAGTATTTGAACTTGAATGATGAACTTGAACTTGAATAATGTGATGAACATAATAGTAAAAGAGTTTTTGAAATTGATCTTGACATTGTTGAGTTTGTTGAGATGATGCTTATTATAAGGGGGAGTCTTTTTAAGGCTCACTTAAATTTTTGTTCCTTATTTATCATCATAAAAAAGGGGGAGATTGTTGGCCTTAGAAGGCTTAACATTATGTTTTGATGCTAACAAACAAGTAGAACTTAACATATTTGGTTAAGCGATGACATTTCAGGACTCAACTATGAAAATGCAAGGTCAAGTATTTGCAAGGTCAAGTATTCGCAAGGATCCATTGAAAGCTTATACTTCAAAGAAGGATGATCATATCAAACTTAAGGCATGGATTCAAAGATGATTTAATAAAGCTTGAAGATTATGAGAGCATGCATATTAAAGTGAACTTGCTAAAAGCCTAAAGTACATTGAAATCTTGAAAAAAAGATGGACTCAAAGCATGGACATACATGAAGACTTCAAATAGTTCAAGCAATGAAAAGATGAAAGAGTTCATAGGACATATTATGTAAGTACTTCAAGTATACTGAAGTATGAAATGATTTTTGAAGCTCATTAGGTGTAAGAGACCTGGAGACCTAAAACTTAATCTTGGAACATATTTTTTAAGTAAGCAAATTAAAATTCCAAGAATTGAGAAGTAAAGAGAGTTCTTACAAAAATATCTTGAAATCAGCATTTTTGTACTTGATAGTAGCATGTCTAAAATCCTCAGTAGGCTGACAATTTAAATGCTTTTAAAATACATAGACAGAAGGTCAACAGGTGACTGCCTAGACCCTGACAAGCGCCAGACGAGGCAAACTAAGAAGCCTGACTGGGTTCTGCCAAGCGACTGCCACCTTAGTGACTTTGAAATTAAACTGTGTATTTTAGTGATAGGCGCCTGACCAAAAGGTGACAGGCTACTGCCATACAGGAAAATTTAAATTTTTTATAAAGGAAAGATTTTTAAATTAGATTGCTTGGGACTCAAACTTGTTTAAAACTTGGGCACTACTCCAAGTAAACTTGGGGATCAAGTAATATACTTTAGCAATTCTATAAATAGCTTGAAGATCAAAGATTTTATAACACGAAGCATCAAATTCAATATTCAATCTCTCTTAATTGCTCTTAACATTCAAATTCAAAGGCTATATTGCTCTCATTTTGTGCACGAATTCTACTAAAGTTTTACTGAATTTCAATTACTGATCTTGTGCTTCAAATTTGAATCTTTCAATCATTGAAAGAATTAATTGGTGATAAACTTCCTTGGGGTTCAATTTCAATTTCTTATTGATTTACTTTGAAGTATATAGTTTTGAAATTGTACTAACCTGCTTTGGGTGAAAGCATTATTCTATGCAGCTCTTGTTTCTTATTTTATTGATGATTCCAGGTTGTTGGATCGTTGCCCAAGAGTGGGGTATCACTTGGAGAGGTGTAGCTCTAGACTATTGAAGGAGTGATTGAGTGTGGGGTATCACTTGGAGAGGTGGCACTCTTGCCTATTGAATAAGTGTGTAACGGTGTTGTTCTGCTTGGAAAGGAACTGGTTTAGTGAATCCTTAGGTGGTTTGCCTAAGGTGAGGACGTAGGCCGGGGATAAGCCAAACCTCGTAAAAAACCCGGTGTCTCTCTCTTTTCCTTACTCTCTTTAAATTCCAGCAAAGATATAAATTGCATGGATGATTTAATTTCTTAATCATATATACTACATAATTTGGAAATTAAGTAAACTTAAGTTTAATTTGGTTTGGAATTGCAAAAACCGAAAGGGAGTATGTTGGTTTATTAATACTTTGTGGAAACCTCAAAGGGAGTATGTTGATTGGTTAACACCCAAAGAAAAATTAACTAAAAGTTTATTTAAATTCTGAGTTGTTGGGAATTTGAGTTGTGGTTTGCATTGAAGAAACAAATTTCATTACTACAGGGCATGAATCAAATTTCATGTACACAGGGCTACAAAAGGTGAAAGCTGAATCATGTATCTTGATTAACTATATTGTGGTTAATTAGTTTGGTTAATTGAATGATTGTGTGGTTGTGGATTGAATAAAAGAACATTGAATTTTGTGTCATTGCTAAATCGACAAGAAGTCAAGAAATCTTTGAAAGAATTTAAAAGAAGTTAAGAATTCATAAAAAGATTTAGAAGAAAATTTTAAAACGCAATTCATCCCCCCCCCCCCTCTTGGGACTACACCTTGGTTTTTAGATATAGTATAGAAAAATATATAATACTACTGTATATTAAATATACGCAGACAAATATATATTATGATGTAATATTATACATAATATGATAAGATATATACTACACAAATATAAAAAATAATATTAATATAATTCTCTATATAATTTACATAATATATCACATAAATATAAAATAATATTAAAATTATAAAGTCATTAAATATAAATATATAATAATACACTTAATATAAAATATTTAAATCATTATACAAAATATTTATATAATATATAATAATATTATAACCCATAAAAGTAATAAAAATAGTATTAAATTATAGAATACTATGATATAATTGTAGTTATTATTATATATAACCTTAAAATAATGTAAAAAATTAATTATTAATATCATTAATAAAAATATATAATAAGAAATTGTAATAACAATATAATTTACAAAAAAAGGATATAATACTATTGTGTAATTGTTGACACCCCATTTTGTTTGGGGACAATATAACATAATTATACAAATTTTATTCCAATACACCAACAACAAAATCAAGCCTTAAGTTCCACTAGGTGAGGTCGGTTATATGAATCATTTTCCGCCAATTTATGCGATCATGGACCATTTATTTTGAAATATTTAGGGCTATTAAATTCTTACTTACTATCTCCTTCCAAGTTATTTTAGGTTTACCCCTACCCCTTCTACTGCCCCCCACAGTAACTAACTCCCTTTTCCTCATATACGCACTATGTGGCATATATTGCAAGTGTCCATATCGTACGAGTCGTCCCTCCCTTATCTTATCTTCTATATGAGCTACACCTAACTTACCGCGAATTTGTTTATTCCTTAATTTATCTTTTAGTGTTACACCACTCATCCATCTATAAGCATTCTCATCTTAGCAACTTGTACTTTTTGGATATTCCGTTTCTTCATTGCCCAACATTCTAATCCATATAGCATAGCCGGTCTTATAGTTGTCCTATAAAAATTCTCTTTTAATTTTAAGGATATTCTACTATCGCAAAGCACACTTTAAACACTTCTCCATTTAACCCAGTCTGCTTTAAATTTATGCATTATATCATCTTCAATTCCTCCTTTAACTTGCACAATAGATCCAAGGTATCAAAATCTACAAGAGTTATTTATTTATTTATCATCAAGTTTATCTTTGTCTCCAATATTCCTCCTACTATTACTAAAATTACATTTCATATATTTTTTCTTATTTCTACTTATCTTAAAGCCTCTATATTCTAAAGGTTCTCTCCATAATTCTAACTCAGCCTTTACTCGCCCCTAGTTTCATCAATTAATACAATATCATTAATAAACAACACACGCCATGGAACCTTATTTTGAATACTCTTAGTTAGCTGGTCCATCACTAAAGAAAAAAGCTAAGGGCTCAAAGCAGATCCTTGATGTATACTTATGGTGATTGGAAATTCTATAGTTTCTACATCCATAGTCTATACACTAGTCATTACTCCATCGTACATATCCTTAATGACATCTGTATACCTACTACATACACCCTTTTTTTTTTTTTTATAAAACCCACCATAGAACTTCCCTAGGTATCCTATCATATGCTTTCTCTAAGTCAATAAATACCATGTGCAAGTTCCTCTTCTTTTCCTTAAAATTTTCTATTAATCTTCTTAAAAGACATATATCTTCTATGGTAGATCTCCGAGGCATAAAACCAAATTAATTTTCTAAGATCTTTGGTTCTAACCTTAATCTTTGTTCAACTAGTCTTTCCTATAGTTTCATTGTATGACTTATAAGCTTAATTCCTTGATAGTTATTACAGTTTTGAATATCTCATTTATTTTTATATATAGGTATTAAAGTGCTTTTCCTCCATTCATTTGGCATTTTCTTAGGTTTTAAAATTGTATTAAATAAATTAGTTAATCATATAATGTTGGATTTTGAGTCCAATCCCTATTTTGATTCTAACAAACTACAACATCTCATGTGTGTACTTAATGAATGAACAGGTTAAATCTTAGATAACACAGGTGATGATGTATTGCAGTAGCCAAGATAGAACTTAAAGATCACATTAACTTGGGCTTTCCATGGACATACAGAGAGCAAGGACCGAAGACTTTACTATGTTTAAGTTGTAATAGTAAAATAGGCTTACATATGCATGCGTTTCATTTGAATTACATTGAAGCTTTACTAAGGCCATAGATTGACCATAAAAATCCTAAACTGGACTAAAACCGTGCTCACTTAAAGTTAACACTTTCAAAAAAGGTTTAAAACTATTTTTGGAATTAAAGACTTGACCAAAATTTAATTTTTGCAAAGGTTAGTCGACTGGCCAATAAAGCTCAGTCGACCGATGTGTCCTCAAAAACCAAAATAACATTTTTCATATAAGGTCAGTCGATTGGCCTCTTTCCAATTATACTTGGACAGTCAAGAGATGAGTGCTTAAGGCCAATTTTGTAAAATAACACAAGGACATTCGACTGACCACTTTAAAGTGTAAAATGTCTTAGTCAACCGACATCGTTCAATTGGTCAACCGACGATTTTGCTTAGCCGACTCAATAGCACAAAGTTTGAAATCACATGAGGGTCAGTCAACCGACCCTTTTTGGTCAATCGACCGAACCTTGTGGAAGTTCAAATTTCTAGGCATTTAAGGGGTCGAAAAATTCAAATTTTAATATTATTTTAATGCCTAATGGTTAGATAATGACCATATTCTGAAAAAGTCTATAAATACGTGGCCAAAACATCTTTTGAAAGTTACAAAAATAGATTAAAAAGATATATTGCTTATTTTTAATCCTTTCTCATTTTTTACTCTATATCAAAAGATCAAATCCATTTCTCCCATAATATCTCTTTGAAAAATATTTTTTGGGAAATCATGAGGTTCATACAAGTTGGCTATGAGCGACTATTCATTTAATATATTTTGCTTGAACGGTCTCTTACTCTTAAGATTTCAAAGAACAAATCATTTCTCCAAACTTTCTTTGTTTTGAAAATACTCTCTGGGAGAAAATTTCTTTTGGATTCTTGAAAAAGACTTAAGCTTGTATTCAACTTCATATATTTAGCTTGGAAGTCTTTATTGCTTTTTGCTGTCAATCTCAAAGATCCAATCTCCTATATGCTTCATCATTGAAAGTTGTTTGTGGAGATAATCTTTGAGAAAATCAAGAGTGCTGAATATATTAATTCATATATGTTGAATCTATGAGTCCAATCTTGTTTTGATAATGACAAATCACTTGGTATTTGATCTGTGCATTGAGTTTGTGTACAGGACCTATATTAACCATGCACGAAAAGATAACAAGTTATGGATGCCTTCAAGTAAAGCCTACAAATCGTGGAAAGCATCTTGGAACTTAAAGAGTACGAGAATCAAGATGCAAGCGGCAAAGTTCAAGAAACTCTTGGGAGTGGGTATTTAGAGCTCATGTATTTACATTGGCATATGATTTATTTTGAAACTCATTATAACTTAGAATGGTTTTAGAATTCATGCATTTCATGTACATCATTAGGAAACTCTTATGGACCTTGAAATGTTTTCAAAATCATGAAAAATATATTTTATGAAAGATCCAAGAAAAGAAGCCAAGCAGATTTTTAGTTAGAAATAAAAATTTGAGAGAATGGGTAGTTCGGTCGCCTGAACTCAAACCTCAGTAGCCTAAAGAATTTCTTCGGTTGCCTGAAGATTAAGTTCAGTCGCTTGAAGAATTAAATGGAGAAGATAGAACCTTGTCGAGGCTCTTCGGTTGCCTGACCTTGGAACCTCAGGCGCCTAAAGTTGACACTTCAAGAGCCTGAAATTGAGTTCGGTTGCCTGAACTCGTGGGAAAGCCTAAAAATTAGCTTTTTATTAAAAAGACACGCTAAGTATCTTATTGATCCAACGACTCAGATTAACTCTAAGGGTAATATAATATATATTATGAATATCTAAAACCTAGAACATATGCACAAGGAATAACCAAGAAAGATATACTTCTCATTGTAAGATTTGAACCTTAGAGCCGGTTTTTCTGCACTTCAATCTTCATCCATCTTCGTTTGGGAAAATCTTTACTGAAATCAAAAGAGCATTCATCCATCCAACTAAACTTTGATCTAGTATTAAGGTTTGATCTGTCAAGTTATCATTTTTCAAGAATCTCTTATCTCTTTACTTGTTTATCATTAGAAATAGATTTTGATCTTGAGTGTGTATTCACATATAAAAACTGAATTTCGAGAAGATCATGTTTTGAGAAAAACTTGTTAGCGTGGTTGATTGATTTGAACTTCAAGAAGTAGATAAACACATATTCATATATATTTTTTACTAGGGCTTCTTATTGAAAAACCTACTTTGATTAAAATATTGGAACTTGAAGAAAAAAATTTGTGATTTTTGATTGAGTTGTATTCATGTCAAATTTTTGTTAAATAACTAACTTCAAATATACTTGAGCATCTTTACAAAGTGAATCAAGAACCCTAGTGGACTCCAAAGCATTCCAAATATATTTTCACTTGGGAGTTTTTGATTAAATATGAATTTGTGTGTTGACACATATCATACATCAAACGATTGTATCGTTTTTCATACATTCTTGAGCTTCAAGTTATATCATATGATAATGTACTAGGAAATTGAATTGTACTCACAAGCTTTTGTTGGAAGCATTGTTTTGAGTGTTATTTCTCAGATTTCATTGTAAACACGGTTTGGGTTGTGAACGGGGTGTGAAGCGGAAGTTGTACCTCTTGTGAGCAGCGGATAAGGAGGGAGTTGTACCTCTTGTAAGTAGTAGTTTGTAAGGGAAGCTCCGTCCCACTTTAAGGAGCAGGGTTATTAGTGAATCCTTGAGTGGTTGCTCAAGGTGAGGACGTAAGCCAAGTCGGCTGAACCTCCTAAAATCGTGTTTGTCATCTCTCTTCCTTTTACTCTTTATTTTCCACATTGTATTTAAATTAATTATATTGCATGCATAGATAGTGTAGACACCCCATTTTTACCCCGGCCCAATATATTTATTATCATTATTATTATTATTAGTATTTTTAATATTATTAGTATTTTTATTATTTTATTTATTCTTATTATTATTATTAATTTTCATTAGTTGTATTATTATTATTTTTTATTAGTATTATTATTATTACTTTTATTTTTACTTTTACTTCTATTTTATTTATTATTATTATTATTATTATTATTATTATTATTATCTATTATTTTCATTATTATTAATATTATTTTTAATTTTTATTATTATTAGTATTTTTATCTTTATTACTACTATTATTATTATTATTATTATTATTATTATTTATTTCTGTTATTATTATTATTATCATTATTATTATTATCTTTATTATTAACATTATTTCTATATTCACTTTATTATTATTATTATTATTATTATTATTATTATTATTATTATTATTATTATTATTATTATTATTTCCTTATTACCATAATAAGTAGTTATACTCATATATATTGTTTCCAAAAAGAAAAAATACCATAAAATATAAAAAACCAAAAAAGGAAAAGAGATGGGTTAGGGTTGCTAAAAGTTTTTATATAAGGAGGCAGCGCACACACAGCCAGACACGGCCAGAGCCAAAAACTAAGAAAAAAAGAAACTCTCGCCTCTTATCTCCCTCGCCACCATCTCCTTCATCTTCCATTACTCTCTCTCGCACACCCAGCCCCCGGCGATCCATCCTCTCCACTCTCCCCTTGTTCCTCACTGAACCAGCCGACCACCTCCGGTCACCACTCCACAGCCTTTGCAGCCACGGCTGTCTCCGGCCATCTCACAGCCACCCGAGACCTCTCCAGCAGCACGCCTCTGTCCCTAGAATACAACAGACTCTCTTTATGCCGCCAGCAGCGGCGGCCACCAGCACCAGCTCCAGCTCCAGCCAAGGCTGTCTCCGGCCTCTCCAGCAGCCACGGCCAGCCCCCACACCAAATGAACCATCATCGTCAGCTCCACAACTCACCCGCACCTCCAGCCATCATCCTTGCAGCCTCCAGCCACCGCTGCAATGCCGGCCACCCTTGCTCCTGGCAAGACCCCCAGCAGCGGCGACTCCACTGCTACAACACCAGCAACCCTCCGGTGAGCATCTCTGAAAATCCCTTACCCAGTTTCCTGCCCCCTCTACTGTAACTGCACACACACACTCGTGAATATATATATATATATATATATATATATATATATATATATATATATATATATGGATTCAGTTTTGCAATTTATGCCATAAAGTTTAAGTCTTTTAGTTTTTATTTTTTTAATTTTTAATTTTTTTTTTACATGCTGTGTATACTTTTATTTATTTAAGTTTTCTTATTAGGTGTTTATTTTGTTTTATTTGTTAAAACTATACCTGTTAGATAATTAATATAGTAATATTGTTTTAATTTTTAAATGGTAAATACTAATTAATTTTATTCTTCTTATGGCAGGATTTTTGTTCACATTCAAAATTTAATTATTTTTGTTTATGCATGGAAAATACTAATTAATCTTATTCTTCTTATTGCAGGATTTTTGTTCATATTCAAATTTTAATTATTTTTGTTTATGCATGGAAAATGCTAATTGAGTCTATTCTTTTATTGCGGGGGTTTTCTTCTTTTTATGATAATATTTATATAGGTATATCTGACATCAATTTTTTCAGGATTTTCTTCCCTTGTGTAAGAATTTTTATTCAAGTTTTACATACACATATCTAATGTTATTATTTTGGTTGTTATTGGTAGTGTTTTAATATTTAAAATTTAGGTTTAAAGTTTCATTGCCTTTGTTGTGTATATTACTCAATATTATTGTCGTAGGTTTTGGATTATATCATTTAATTTTTATTTTTTTTATTTATTTATTTTTTTCATAGCTATTGTTGTATATTTGTTTAAAGTACTTGTATTATCGTTGTTTTCATTGTAATATACTTATTTTTATTGTTACATATTATTTAGGGTGTTTGTTTTATTGTGTAGACATTATTTAGGCTTTTTGATGTATTTAAGATATTTATCATATTTATTGTTTATAGGATATTTAGGGATTTTGTGTATTATTGTTTAGGATTGTAACATTTACGCATGTTCATGATTCTTGATTATTTACATTATTTTCATGATATTATCTTTTAAGGTTTTGATTATTGTTTTAGTTTAGGGTTTTGACTATTTTACGTTATTAGGGTTTTGAGTAGTGTTTTATTTAATCTGTCCCTGTACTGTTATTGTGTACTAATTTTAGGGATTCCATACCATTGAATATTGATCTTAAGGGTTTCCATAAAATGTATATTACTTCTTTGGCTTTTATATGGTTTGGGAGAATTTGATTTATTTTCCATATTTATGTACAGCATTTCCATATTAAGGTATATTAATATTTTAGAGTTTGTGCATATTTTATAGATTCATGATGTGAATTATTGTCCATAATCTCATTCTATCTCCTTACATGTTTATAAAAAGTACATAATTTTTAGGGTTTGATTATTTCCATTCTAGAGTATATCATTAGGGTTTGATTATTAATACTTGGGGTTTTATCATTAAAAATTTGACTATTATGATATATAATATTTACGTGTTATGATTTATATTTTAAGTAGTATATTATTTTTTTTTATTAGCTAGTTGAAATTTTTGTAAAATACAGAAAATAATAAAAAATAGAAAATTAGGAGAAAATTCTAAAAAATATTTTTGATTTATTATTTCAAAATACAGTAAAAATATGAAAAAATAAAAAAAATCAGAAAAATAGAAGAAGGTAAGGAAAATACTTTGAAACTTAAAAATATTTTTTTAGTTCCAAAAACCTTCCAACTAGTATTTTAATACTTAGAAAAAACCTAGAAAATTTTCAAAATTTGGAAGTGTATTTTGTAAATTAGTTTCGATTTTATCCCTATGATTTTAATGCGGGGGGTATGACCCTTCGGGCATCACATACCATAAGCTCTGAGGGAACATATATGTATATATTAGCTTTATTTATTTATTATTTTACTTATTTATTGTTTTACATGTATTTATAAATTCATAAAAAGGAGTAATTTCAAGAATTATTAGATTAACTTAGGGATAATTTCAAATTAATTAGGTACCGTTTGTAAGAACGGGCGCGTAGGGGGTGCTTGTACCTTCCCCTCGCGTAACCGAACTCCCGACCCCAACTCTGGTAATGTAGACCGATTCTACCCCTAATGGGGTAGTAATCATGTGTTCTAACCGCACTAAAGGTTAGTGGCGACTCCTACACCATATTTTTCCTGAAAATATTAAACTGATTTTTAGTTCACCGCCCGGGGCACACGCGCTCCCGGGACGCCGCAACAGATAGGATTGCCACACTCACACATAATTGAGCAACTAGAAGTAGTTGGTAAAATTATAAGAAGTGTGTAAAATAAAATTAAGTGAATTAATTTTTTAATTTCCAATTCACTCCCCCTCTTGGGATTACACCTTAATCAACATTTGGTATCAGAGCGGGTTTATTTAGACTTGATAGTTAATTTGTAAAACGATCACATGACACACATTGGTGTAACTCCATTTGGTGAGGGACACTCATCCACTAGACCCCCCATTTTCTGTGGTGTAAATTACACCTATTGGAAAGGTAGGATGAGCATATATTTACTGAACGTAGATTGGAAAGTTTGGAAAATTGTGACTAAGGGAAATCACATACCCATGAAAGTAATTGATAAGATTAATGTACCTAAAACTGAAGATGAATATTCTGAAGAGGATTGGAAGTTAGTTCAAAGTAATGCCACTGCCATGAATATACTCTTTTGTGCGCTAGACGTCAATGAATTTAATAGGGTAATGACATGTAACTCAGTTAAAGAAATTTGGGAAAAATTAGAAGTTACATATGAAGGCACTAAGGAAGTAAAGGATAGCAGGATAGATATACTCACTAGCGAATATGAAGCATTTAAAATGACGATTGATGAATCCATACAATCCATGTACACTAGATTCACACACATCATTAACTCTTTAAATGCTCTTGGAAAAACTTACCCTTCTTATAAGTTGATCAGGAAAATACTCAGGGGATTACCTCCAGTGTGGGAAGCTAAAGCTACTGCAATAGCAGAAGGGAGAAACCTCAAGGAGATGTCAGTGGATGAACTCATTGGCTCACTTATCACCTATGAGCTACCGATAAACGAGAGGAAAAATGAACAAAGCAAAGCTAAGAAGGTCACTGCACTTAAGGCATCATCAAGCTACTCAAGTGAAGGAAGCGATTCTGAAACAGATGATGACATGGCCCTGCTAACAAAGAAGTTCAACAGAAAATTTCGGAACTCCAAATCAGAAAGAGGAGAGCAAAGCATGAAGAAAAAGAAGGAGGATCCACCAACATGCTACAATTGTCGAGAAGTTGGACACATCAAGCCCGAGTGCCCCAAACTCATAAAAGCTTCAAGGAAAAAGAAGAAGGCGCTGAAAGTCGGCTGGGATACACACAGCACTAGCAGTTCAGAATATGAATCAAGTGACGACGAGGTTGCTAATCTATGTCTAATGGCACATGATGACTTTGAGGTACTATCATCTCGTTCATCATCTTCATACTACTCTAGTGAATCTGAAAATGAAAATGATATGATGTCATATGATGAACTGAAACAAGAATACCTATACACTATTAAAATGCTTGAGAAGAAAACAAAGAAAATTTCTGAGTTAAGAAGCCAAGTCAAAGAACTTTCAAATCTTGTTGAACACCAAACTAAATCCCATGCATCTTCCATAAAGGATAAAGAGCTGAAAATTGAGGAATTAGAAAAGGACTTGAAAGACAAATTTGAAATTATTTGTAAATTTACCAAAGGACAAAACAACTTTGAAAAGCTCTTAGGATCTCAAAGAAATTCCCTAAAAAAAGAAGGGCTCAGTTTTAATGGTAAAGAAAATATAAGGAAAAGACAACTTTACATGGGGTATTTCACAAAAGAATTAAAGTCATTTGTTCCAACTAAGAATCATTATAGATATACTACATGCTTCAAATGTAGAAGGTTGGGTCACATACAATTTGACTGCCCTTTCAAAAACAAAGATGTAAAAATTAGAAAAGTATAGAAGATTAAGGGTGAACCTAGCACTAACCCTCCTGGACCCAAGACAATCTGGGTACCAAAGCTAGTTGTTTAATTGTATCTTGCAGATTTGCTTAAGAATCACTTCTTCAAAAGATAGATCATATATGGACAGCGAATGCTCACGTCGAATGATCGGAGACAAATCAAAATTCACATCCTTCACACTCAAGGATGAAGGGTTTGTTACCTTTGGAGATAATGCTAAGGGAAGGATCACAAGTGTTGGTAAAGTCGGTAATGATTCCACACTCATTATTGATGATGTTATTAGTTGAAGGTCTAAAGCACAATTTATTGAGCATAAGTCAACTATGTGATAAAGGGTACAAAGTATCATTTGAACATGACAAGTGCATAGTTGAACACAAAACTAATAATATGATACTGTTCATTGCTAAACGACATGAAAACATATATACCACAAGTTTTGATAACCTAACTTCACAAAGTGTAACATGCTTATCTGCTATGAATGAAATAAGTTGGATTTGGCATAGGAGACTAGGACACACAAACATGGATTTAATTTCAAAATTAGTTAAGAAAGAATTAGTTAAGGGACTGCCCAAGACAAAATTTGTGAAAGATAAAATCTGTGATGCATGCCAACTAGGAAAACAAGCAAGAACAAGCTTTAACAAGAAGAAAGAGATGTCCACTACTTGGCCACTTCAAATGCTGCCCTTAGACTTATTTGGATCAAACCAAATTCAGAGTTTAGGAGGAAAATCATACGCTTTTGTCATAGTTGATGACTTCTCTAGATACACATGGCTACTATTTTTAGGTCATAAAGATGAAGCATGTGAAAATTTTATTAATCTGTGTATGAGAGTACAAAATGAAAAGGGATACACAATTACCAAAATTCGAAGTGATAGGGGTAGAGAGTTTAAAAATCAAGGCATGAAAGACTATGGCAACTCATTAGGAATTGGCCATAACTTTTTAGCTCCCAGAACACCACAACAAAATGGCGTAGTTGAAAGAAAGAATAGATCTATACAAGAAATGGCTAGAACTATGCTTAACGAACATAGATTACCCAAATACTTCTGGGCCGAGGCTGTGAATACAGCCTGCTATGTACTTAAAAGAGTTCTAATTAGACCATCACTTAATAAGACTCCTTACGAGTTATGGAATGTCCATAGACCAAACATATCATATTTTCATGTTTTTGGCTGTAAGTGTTTTGTGCTTAGAGACAATAAGCATTTAGGAAAATTCGATGTAAAATCTGATGAAGGTATCTTCCTAGGGTATGCCTTAGATAGTAAAGCTTTTAGAGTTTATAATAAACGAACATTGACGGTCATAGAATCTATTCATGTAGTGTTCGATGAGTTAAATCCTTTTTCCAAAAGAATTAATGAAGATGAACCTGAATTAAACAAGGAACTAAAAGAACTATCAATTGAGAATGATTCAGAAAAGAAACTTGAACTTAGAGAACCATCCATTGAAATTGAAGAAACTACAACTGAGGTAAATGTACCACCTAGAGAATGGAAATACATAAAGAATCATCCTATAGATCAAATAATAGGAGAACCATTACGTGGAGTATCCACTCACTCCTCTCTTAGGAACATGATGAGTCATTGTGCATTCTTATCACAAGAAGAACCTAAGAATGTGAGTGAAGCTATAGATGATGAATCTTGGGTGCTATCCATGCAAGAAGAATTAAATGAATTTGAAAGAAATAGAGTATGGACGTTAGTTCCCAGACCAGAGGATAAGTTAATCATAGGGACCAAATGGATATATAAGAATAAGAAAGATGAAAATGGAATAGTTGTAAGAAATAAGGCTAGATTAGTAGCTCAGGGATATAACCAAGAAGAAGGTATAGATTTTGAAGAAACATTTGCCCCTATAGCTAGGATGGAAGCCATACGAATGTTATTAGCATACGCAGCCTTTAAGGATTTCAAGCTATATCAAATGGACGTGAAAAATGCATTTTTAAGTGGCTACATAAATGAGGAAGTGTATGTAGAACAAACCCCAGGGTTTGAAAACCATAAGAACTCATATCATGTTTATAAACTAGCAAAGGCCTTGTACGGTTTAAAGCAAGCTCCTAGAGCTTGGTATGAAAGGCTAAGCGGATTTCTGTTAGAAAATGGATTTATAAGAGGAAAGATAGATACAACCCTATTCATAAAGGCTAAGAAAGATGATATTCTTCTAGTGCAAGTATATGTAGATGACATCATCTTTGGAGCTACCGATAAAGAATTGTGTAATGAATTTGCCAATACAATGCAAAATGAATTTGAGATGAGCATGATGGGTGAACTAAATTTCTTCTTAGGACTTCAGATTAAAAAAGCAAATCATGGAATTTTCATAAATCAATCAAAGTATATTAGAGTCCTACTCAAAAAATTTAACATGGAAGACGGAAAAATACTAGGTACACCTATAAGCACTTCATTGAAATTAAATAAAGATGAACAAGGTATACCAGTAGATGTCAAACTATATCGTGGAATGATAGGTAGCTTGTTATACCTGACTGCCAGTAGACCAGATATAATGTTTAGTATATGTTTGTGTGCAAGATTTCAGTCTGCTCAAAAAGAGTCTCACTTGCTAGCTGTTAAACGTATACTTAGATATTTGATAGGAACCGTGGACATTGGGTTATGGTTATCCTAAGCACACATCATTTGAGATTCTTAGTTATTCAAATGCTGATTATGCAGGTAGTAAAGTAGATAGGAAGAGCACTAGAGGTACTTGTCACTTCTTAGGACACTCCTTGGTCTCTTGGTTTTCCAAGAAACAAAATTCAATCGCTCTTTCCACAGCTGAAGCTGAATACATAGCGGCAAGTAGTTGTTGTGCTCAAACGCTTTACATGAAGCAACAACTGAAGGATTTTGGATTAAGCTATGAAACAATTCCCATAAGATGTGATAATACGAGACAATAAATATCTCAAAGAATCCCATATTATATTCACGAACTAAGCACATAGAAATACGACATCACTTTCTTCGTGACCATGTACAAAAAAGGGATGTAAGACTTGAGTTTGTATGCAAAGATGAACAATGGGTCGATATATTCACAAAACCACTTGCAGAGGATAGATTTATATACATTAGACGTGAATTAGGTCTCATGCACAGTCGAGAGGTTGCTTAGAATCATGATTAAATAATATAATTCTGAGGGAGCAACATCTCTTATGAGTTAATCACTTAAACGTGCATATTATTAATATTATTAATATTTGGTATCAACTTTTAAATACATTCAAAAACTTAAGATCGCTAAAGGGAAAAGAACATAAGGTTGCATCTACCCATCTTTATTTGTTTACACCTTTTTGTTGATGTCAAAAGGGGGAGAAAATCTGGAAAAGGAAAAAATCTGGAAAAGAAAAACTAATAAATGAAAGCAAAGAGTCTTGGTGGTAAAACTAATTTGCAAAGGGTGAGATATTCAAAGGGAGAAATCTAACATATTACATTTATTATTAGCATATTTCTTATTTCATTTGGATTCAGGATAAACACTTTGTGTATGAACATGAGCATATTGTCATTCATTGAATATTTGATGCATTAATTGAGGGGGAGCCTTAGTTGGGCATAACCCATTATATATTTTTGCTCGTGCATTTGTCATTATCAAAAAGGGGGAGATTGTTGACTCTACAAGTCCAATCTTGTTTTGATAATGACAAATCACTTGGTATTTGATCTGTGCATTGAGTTTGTGTACAAGACCTATATTAACCATGCACGGAAAGATAACAAGTTATGGATGCCTTCAAGTAAAGCCTACAAATTGTGGAAAGCATCTTGGAACTTAAAGAGTATGAGAATCAAGATGCAAGTGGCAAAGTTCAAGAAACTCTTAGGAACGGGTATTTAGAGCTTATGTATTTACATTGGCATATGATTTATTTTGAAGCTCATTATAACTTAGAATGGTTTTAGGATTCATGCATTTCATGTACATCATTAGGAAACTCTCATGGACCTTGAAATGTTTTCAAAATCATGAAAAATATATTTTATAAAAGATCCAAGAAAAGAAGCCAAGAAAATTTTTAGTTAGAAATAAAAATTTGAGAGAATGGGTAGTTCGGTCGCCTGAACTCAAACCTCAGTAGCCTGAAGAATTTCTTCGGTTGCCTAAAGATTAAGTTCAGTCGCCTGAACAATTAAATGGAGAAGACAGAACCTTGTCGAGGCTCTTCGGTCGCTTGACCTTGGAACCTCAGGCGCCTGAAGTTGACACTTCAGGAGCCTGAAGTCGAGTTCGGTTGCCTGAACTCGTGGGAGAGCCTAAAAATTAGCTTTTTATTAAAAAGACACGCTAAGTATCTTATTGATCCAACGGCTGAGATTAATTGTAAGGGTAATATAATATATATTTTGAATATCTAAACCCTAGAACATATGCACAAGGAAAAACCAAGAAAGATATACTTCTCATTGCAAGATTTGAACCCTAGAGCTGGTTTTTCTGCACTTCAATCTTCATCCATCTTCGTTTGGGAAAATCTCTACTGAAATCAAAAGGGCATTCATCCATCCAACTAAACTTTGATCTAGTATTAAGGTTTGATCTGTCAAGTTATCATTTTTCAGGAATCTCTTATCTCTTTACTTGTTTATCGTTTGAAAGAGATTTTGATCTTGAGTGTGTATTCACATATAAAAACTGAATTTTGAGAAGATTATGTTTTGAGAAAAACTTGTTAGCATGGTTGATTGATTTGAACTTCAAGAAGTAGATAATCACATATTCATATATATTGTTTACTGGGGCTTCTTATTGAAAAACCTACTTTGATTAAAATATTGGAACTTGAAAGAAAACTTTGTGATTTTTGATTGAGTTGTATTCAAGTCAAATTTTTGTTAAATAACTCACTTCAACTATACTTGAGCATCTTTACAAAGTGAATCAAGAACCTTAGTGGACTCCAAAGCATTCTAAATATATTTTCACTTGAGAGTTTTTGATTAAATACGAATTTGTGTGTTGACACATATCATACATCAAACGATTGTATCGTTTTTCATACATTCTTGAGTTTCAAGTTATATCATATGATAATGCACTAGGAAATTGAATTGTACTCACAAGCTTTTGTTGGAAGCATTGTTTTGAGTGTTATTTCTCAGATTTCATTGTAAACACGGTTTAGGTTGTGAACGGGGTGTGAAGAGGAAGTTGTACCTCTTGTGAGTAGTGGATAAGGAGGGAGTTGTACCTTTTGTAAGCAGCGGTTTGTAAGGGAAGCTCCGTCCCATTTTAAGGAGTAGGGTTATTAGTGAATCCTTGAGTGGTTGCTCAAGGCGAGTATGTAGGCCAAGTCGGCTGAACCTCGTAAAATCGCATTTGTCATCTCTCTTCCTTTTACTCTTTATTTTCTGCATTGTATTTAAATTGAGTATATTGCATGCATAGATAGGATTGCCAAACTCACACATAATTGAGCAACTAGAAGTAGTTGGTAAACTTATAAGAAGTGTGTAAAAGAAAATTAAGTGAATTAATTTTTTTAATTTCCAATTCACCCCCCCTCTTGGGATTACACCTTAATCAACAATATACTCTTTGCTTGAAGAGTCTTTTACATTTGAGTTTTACACAATTGTAATGACCTACCTATTTTTCCATATATAATTTTTTTTTCAACATAACCACATACATATTAACTCTAATACCCTGCTAAACTATTATAGTGATGATCAACTCGGACCCATGGGTATCGAGGATATACCTATCATACATCTCTAATACCTAAGCAGTAGAAAATATAAATTACATGCATGTTATACAACACCAAACATAATACCCAAGTTCTATTGAATCTATCATGAACATATACAAACATCCACTAAAAGACCAAAAAGCATCCTAGGGTCATAACCCAAAACCAATCTGACCCTAGCTTAACTACTTACCCTTTTGACGGGGTAGTTTGGTCAACCTCAACTGCTGCGGAGCTCTATTCGACCTTCTATCTGAATTTCCTGAAATGTTTGTAATGCTGGGGGTGAGACACCTTTCAGTAAGGGAAATAAACTAATACCAGTGTGTGGTGACATGAGTATTATTGGTCTCTACTGAAAAAGGTACAAGTATTTCTGTCGTATTTACTCCTTGAGCTCCCATAAAGCTTCTTCAATTGCGTGATTCCTTTCTAAATCCTTTACCAATGGAATTTTCTTACTGCACAATTCCTGTTCTTTCTTATCCAAAATCTACACTGGTGTTTCTTCATATGCCAAAGTATTACTTAGTTCTATCCCTGCATAGCTGATCATATGGGAGGGATCTGGGACGTATTTTCTTAACATGGAAACATGAAATACATTATGTATTCTAGATAAAGCTGGTGGTAAAGCTAGCCTATAGGTAACTGGACCCACTCTTTCTAGTATCTCGAATGGGCTAATAAACCTAGGGCTCAACTTACCCTTCCTCCCAAACCTCATAGCACCTTTCAGCGGTGCTATTTTCAGAAACACATGCGCTCTTGTATTAAACTCTAATTTCCGGCGACGAGTATCAATGTAACTTTTCTACCGACTCTGAACTACATTGATCCTGTCTTTAATAAGTTAGAATTTATCGTACGCTTGCTGCACTAACTTTAGTCCCAAAACTCGCTTCTCACCCATCCCATCCTAGTATAATGGATAACAACACCTCCTACCATATAACGCCTCATAAGGTTTCATGCCATTGCTGGCCCAATAGCTGTTAATATATGCAAACTCAACCAACGATAAATACTAGGTCAAACTACCCCTGAAATCCAGCACGCACGCTCGTAGCATAACCTCAAGGATCTAGATTGTCCTTTCCATCTGCCCATTAGTCTAAGGATGGAACGTTATGCTGAAAAATAACTGAGACCCCATAGCTTCCTGCAAACTCTTCGAAAATTGTGACATAAAACGTGGGTCTCGGTCTGATACTATAGACACTGGCACACCATGTGATCGTACTATATTTTGAATATACAATTATGCCAGCCTATCCATGGAGTAATTGACTTTAATAAGAATAAAATAAGCAGTCTTCATTAGTCTATCTATAATTACCGAAATCATGTTTTGCCCATGCAACGCTGGCGGTAAACCTGTCACAAAATCCATAGAAATATGGTCCCATGCAACTATCTCTCCGGTCTCTGGTGCTTAGCCTTCACCTGTTGGCACATCAAACACTGCTGCACAAATTTAGCTATCTCCCTTTTCATACTGCTTCACTATAATGATTCGTGAACATCCCAATACATTTTAGTACTACCAGGATGATCTGTATATAGGGATCTGTGAGCCTCCTCTAGGATCGTCTTTATGATATCCTTATCTACAAGCACGCACAGTCTGGTATGGGATTTCAGAGCTCCATCATAAAAAATACAAAATTTTTGTCCTTGTCTATCCTGCACTTTAGTTATCAGCTCTGCTAGTTCTACATTATCCCTTTGAGCAGCTTTAATCCTTTCTTGTAGGGTAGACTGTACCACCAAGTGGGTAATAAATACCTGAGGATCACTCTCTACTAGCTCCACACCCAGCCTCTCCAAGTCCATCTGGATCGGGTGTTGAATTACTGCTGCTAACTGTGCTCCTTCCCCTTATTTTCGCCTCAGAGCATCAGCCACCACATTCACCTTTCTTGGTTGGTAACTGATGGTGTAGTCGTAATCTTTAATAAGTTCCAACCATATTATATGCCTCATATTTAACTCCCTATGCATGAAGAAGTACTTTAGACTTTTATGGTCTAAAAATATTTCTCATCTTTCTCCGTACAGATAATGCTTCCAAATTTTCAATGCATGAACAACTGTAGCCAATTCTAGATCATGAGTAGGATAATTCTTTTCATATTCTTTCAATTTTATGGAAGCATATGCAACAACTTTGCCCTACTGCATCAACACACATCCTAGCCCTTTCAAAGAAACGTCATTGTAGATCACATATCCATCACCTTCTGATGGAATGGTCAATACGGGTGCACTAACGAGCCTCTGCTTCAATTCTTGGAAGCTATGCTCATAATCGTCGTCCCATTCAAACCTAACATTCTTCCTAGTTAATTGCATCAAAGGCCTTGGCAATCCTGAGAATCTCTCTACAAATCGACGATAATAACTTGCTAGTCCCAAGAAACTCCTGATTTCCTGAACATTCCTTGGCCTAGCTCAATTCACCATTGTCTTTATCTTTCTAGGATCTACTGAAATTCCATCTCTTGATATGATATGCCCCAAAAACATAACTTTCTCTAACTAGAATTCACATTTGCTAAACTTGGCATACAATTTCTTTTCCTTGAGCATATGAAGTACCAACCTTAAGTGCGTCTCATGCTCCTCAAAACTCCTTGAGTAGACCAGTATATCATCAATGAAAACCACAACAGATTGATCTACATACTGATGAAAGACTCTGTTCATCAATTTCATAAATACAGTAGGAGCATTTATCAGTTTAAATGACATAACCAAAAATTCATAATGGCCATACAGAGTACGAAAAGCTGTCTTAGAAATGTCCTCTACCCTGACTTTTACTTGATGGTACCCAGAGCGTAGATTAATCTTTGAATAAACTTGTGTACCCTGAAGCTAATCAAATAAATAATCTATACAGGGTAGAGGATACCAGTTCTTAACTGTTACTTTGTTTATTTCCCTATAGTCTATGCACATCCTTATAGTCCCGTCTTTCTTTTCACAAATAAGACTGAAGCTCCCCACGGTGATACACTAGGTTTGATAAACTCTTTATTCAATAAATCCTGCAACTGATCCCTTAATTCTCCCAACTCTATTGGAGCCATTTGATAAGGAACTTTAGTGATCGGTGTCATCCCTAGAAGTAAATTGATAGCAAAATCAACCTCGTGGTCAGGAGGCAATTAGGTAGTTCCTTTAGAAAAATGTCAGGAAACTCCTTTACCACTTGTGTATTGACAAACTTTAATTCATTTTCTATCACCTCTTTTACATAGGCCATAAACCCTTGACGTCCGTCCAGGAGTAGTCTTCTTGCCTATATGGTTGACACTAACTGAGGCAAAGAATGCACCTGCGACCCCACAAACCCGAATTCTTGCCTTCTCGGTGGCCTGAATATCACCTCTTTTAGATTACAGTCGATACTAGCATAATTAGTTTCCAACTAGTCCATAACCAATAGTACATCGAATCCATGCATATCTAGCAAAATTAGATCAACTGGTAATACTCTCCCCTGAATATCTACTGGATAGCCTCTGAGCACCCTACGACAGCTCACCACTAACCCCGTCGGTATAGCTACTAACAATTCAACATCTAATATCTGTGTCTCAACATCGGAAAATTTAACATATCTTGCAGATAGAAAAGAGTGGGCGGCACCTGAATCAAATAAAACAATAGTTTGACATGGTAAGGGTACTTGTCATGACATCACCTGCGGTCTTAGGGTCTCCCGGCATCGATGCGTAAACCCTCACCGAAACTGTATTCCTTCGATTGCCTCCATGCGGCACCTTATAACCTCCCTGATAAGGTTTGTGAGTAGGAGTGGTACCAGGTGGTGTAGGGCAATCTCGTGGTAAATGTCTCGATCCATCACAACAATAGCATACGCCTTTCCCTACTCGACACTCTCCCAGATGTTTCTTTCCACACATCTTACAAACTGGATAGATCTGCATACCATGAGCCTCATGGCCCCTCGTCTCCTCTTCTGTCCCTTGCCATAACTCCTCCATGGGCCAGGCCTAGATTCCTACTGAAAACGTGAAGGTGTGGACCTCTTCTTCTGACCTGTTTATATATATATATATATCACGTCTCAACCCTCTTTCAAGCTGTTTCACCTTCTTTGCATTATCAGGAATGATATATAGGGCGAAGTAGGACAACTCTATGAACCTCACTGTGTACAGCTAGATTGATTGTTGTCCTTGCTTCAAATTCAAGAATTCTTTTACTTTGGCCTCTCTGGTAGTGGCCGCGAAGTATCTGTCAAAGAACAACTCCCTAAATCGGCACCAAGTCATAACTATAGGTACTACCCTTTATTCCTCCAATAGTTTTACAATAGTCCACCATCTCTTGGCCTCTCCTGTCAACTTATAGGTGGCAAATAAAACCATTTGCTCCTTCGTGGACTGCAGCACTGCGAATACTTTCTCAATTTCATGTACCCAGTTTTCGACAACTGCAGGATCAGCCCCTCCGAAAAATACCAAAGGATTCATCTAGGTGAATTTCTATATCGTACACCCGTGGCCTGCAAAAGGGCCTTCTTGCTCCCTAGAGCTCCATGCAATCTTAGCCATGACCTGCTGAGCTACACTGCGTAATACTGCGTCTGAATCAACTCCGCCTATGCACGAGGGCCCTGCACCCTCCCTGCCGCTCACATGAACACTACCACCCACAGGGTCCATCCTCAAAAGACAATAAACACGGCTTAGGGACCCTATCCTTAAAATTTACGTATCTAACCACTATCATAACATATTTAACTTAATTCAAGATTCAGTCCTACACTTTAGAAACACAACCCAACAATAGTTTACTATGACTTTCCTAAAATTGTCACCCCAAGAAAAACACAAAAACCACCATTGAATTCCTGCTTCCAGAATGCAGAACAAAACCTCAAATCCTTTTTCCTATACTCTGGTATTGTTTCCGCTATACTCTAAAGTCTACAAAACCTAACAACCTAGACTCTGATACCAATTGTAATGACCTGCCTATTTTTCCATATATAATTTTTTTTAACATAACCATATACGTAATAACTCTAATACCCTGCTAAACTATTATAGTCATGATCAACTCAAACCCATGCGTACCAAGGATATACCTGTCATACATCTCTAATACTTGAGCAGTAGAAAACATAAATTACATGCATGTCATACAACACCAGACACAATACCAAAGTTCTACTAAATCTGTCATAAACATATACAAACATCCACTAAAAGACCAAAAAGCATCCTAGGGTCATAACCCAAAACCAATCTGACCCTAACTCAGCTACTTACCCTTCTGATAGGGTAGTTCGGTCAACCTCCTTCTGCTGCGGAGCTCTATCCGCCCTTCTATCTGGATTTCTTGAAATGTTTGTAATACTGGGGGTGAGACACCTCCCAATAAGGTAAATAAACTAATATTAGTGTGTAGCAATATAAATATTATTGTGCTTAAACATGAACTATACGTAATATGCATATATGATAAAAACTAGCTGTATAAACTCTGAGCAAAACATGATTCATCATATCATAAAAAATTTCATAATAAATATCATACTAATTTCTATAATCATGTAAAACATCTTCTATAACTGTACAATACTAAAATAATACCTTGGATGGATAGCTAGCTAATGTCACGTCTTACCCCCCACTTGACAGGGTTATGCAGCCCAAGGGCAGGACTTGCTATGTCTGGTCGACCACACTAAATCAACATAAGTCTGTAAGTATAATGGGCATGTCCCACCTGTTTTGGACTACCAGGGGAACATCTACACTACACTGAAGCCACATCGACTGCCATCTTCCACACTCTATCTGAGATGTGTGGTAGCACTAACATAAACTTGAACTTATACGTATAGCTACGGTACCGTGCTCTGAAATACTAAATTAAGCCATCCTGGTTTTGATTACATATAGTACATTTCATATTACCAATACATAGTTGTTTCGTATTTCTGAGTAATATCTAACATGATCATATTTTCATAGATTCTAACATAACAAACATAATTACTGCATCTACACCAATCATAAATCACGACATCTACATCGGTCATATCATAACATATAAATCATGGCATCTACGCCGACCATGTTATAGCTTATAAATCATGGCATCTACGATGGCCATATCATAACTTACTGAACATAAATTTTCTGTACTGTTTAACATAAACTATAGTTTGTGTACTATTTTCATGGTTTTTTTGAAAACTGTCATAACATGCTTATTACAGAAAAATCATAATATTTTAGTGTAATATAATTTTCATGGAAATCTATACTCATGCCACAAAAATAAGAATAATATTGTAAACATAAAATCTTATCTGAAAACATATTTTCTGATAAAATCTATTAAATCTATTTTTCCTGTTGAACAGCAGTATTTTCAAACCTTATACTATACATATATAATATTTGAAAATAAATGTTATATATTCATAAATAATTTCATACAAAATGCTGACTTAGTTTATCCCCTTACCTGACTTATTGAGAAGCCCACAAATCTACACAAACATACTCCTATGTGTTCCCAGCTCAACACCCTGGAATTCACATTTGCAACAAATCAACATATACCTATATAACACCTTCCAACACATTTCCCTCAGTCCAAAAATACCCAATAACTTATAAAATTTAAAATAACCAACTTACCCAAATTTTGGGATGGTGCCCAAGTACTCAAAATCAAAATTCTGATTCAGCAGTATTATAGAGAATCTTCCCAGGTGTAACGTGGTTGCTTCTGATCGTCGAACCAGTGGCAATTGAATCCAGAAACCTAAAGAGAAGTCAGAGGGGCGAATTTTAGAGAGAGAAAGTGAGGTTGCATTTGAATTTCTTGCTGAATCTTGATTTTAGGATATTTATAAAGTGCAGCCTCGTCAACGAGACACATCACCTTGTCGACGAGTTCAAGAAGGGAGTTCATCGACGAACTTGTAACCTTCATCGACAAACTTTAGGCTCTGATATAATCTCTCGCTTGGTTTCTCTTCATTGAAGAGACATGTGTCCTCGTCGATGTTCCTAATAGGCCACTTGTGGATGAATATTCTGTGCTTGTTGATGAGTCCCTACTGAGCCCCCTTTGAAAAAAAAAATCCCTTTTTTCTCTCTTTTCCTTTATTATTTAATTACTATAATTTTTCAGGTCTCTACATCAATATTGAGGAAAAGCTTTTTTCCAAAACACTCAGTATTTATTTAAAAAGTATATTTTAGAGAAAAATTGCATACCCTACATTGCTTCATTTGTAAATCATCTGAGAGTGCATATTAGTGCTTCATCTTGTACACATTAGCTTATTTTACAAAGCATCTTGTTATACACAAAACATTATTTTTATCATTATATTCTAGGCATGGCTAGAAGAGGAAGTTACCATCCAGTAAAGTATACTAGTTTGGCTCAACTTGGTAATTGAATTGAGGCGACTCTGCCTCGTAAAGAAAACTGGTTTGGTTTCGCCCGGTAAGTAAACCAAGGAGACTCTGCCTCATAAGGAGTACTGGTTATGGCCCAAGCCCGTGATTGAGCTAGGGAGTCTTTTCCCCGAAAGGAAAGTTTGTAAACAGTGTCGTTCAGCTCAATTAAGTGAGCATTTAGTGGAATCCTCAAGTGGGTTGATTTGAGGTGGGGATGTAGGCAGTATTGGTCGAACCTCAATAAAAACCTTGTGTCACTCTTCCCTTACTCTCTTTACGTTCCTGTATTTGCTTGCTTATAATTATCTCTTCATATAACTACTTGAATACTTAAATATTACATTGTGATTGATTGGAAAATACTGGAACTATGATACTTGTATAAATTGTTTAAATATTCATACATCTGCTAGATTAATGTTTGGATTAGAAAGAATCTAGGTTGGGAAATACTAGTTTTGATTTTAGTTGGACCTAGAAGTTTTAAAACTTCCAATTCACCCCACTCTCGAGATTACACCTAAAATCATATTTGGTATTTGGGTCCGGTTGTAATAAGCTAAACCGCATTTGGATAAAGATTGCAATGGTTCAGGATGGAGTACCCATGTTTAGTGAGAGTCGATCTTGTTCAAGGCCTCTAATATTTTGTGGCAAAAATTATAATGTCTGGAAACAAAAGATGACTATTTTTATTCGAGCTATTGATTGGAGGGCCTAGAAAGTTATTGATCAAGGGAACTATATCCTAATGAAAACTTTTCAAAATATAGAGTTACCCAAGATAGAAAGCGAAATGAATGAGCTTGATTATGGCTTATTACAAATTAATTCTTGTTCCTTGAACATGCTTTATTGTGCCTTAGATGCTAACACTCTTAAAGAAATTGTTGACTTTATGAGTCCACTTCTGTTTTGATAATGACAAATCACTTAGTATTTTACCTGTGCATTGAGATTTTAAATAGGATTATTACTTAGCACGCACGGATGACAAAGATGCTATGGAGGCCATGAGGAACTTAAGGCACATACGACTTGGCTCATTCCATGGTAGTAGAAGAGAAAAAGGATGAAGTTGGTTCAACTTTTCAATTGTAATTTGTACTTAGTATTATTTGTATTTACATGTCTCATAAGATATGATAGGAGGCTCAAAATAACCAATAGGCTCGCCCTAGGATGCATGTTTTTCATGACATATTCATATGCACTTGACCTAGGTTGGATTTGCATTTTAGAAGGTTAATAAAGCTAAAAGCAGGGCACTCGTTGACTAGTCCCTTTGTCTCTTCGATGAGCAAAAATCAAGACCTTAATTTTCTCAGACCAGCTACTCATCGACTAATCCCCTAGTCTCGTTGACGAGCGAGTGAAGGACACTTGTCGACTAGTGTGTCCACTTGTTGACGAGTTTGTTGGGTAGATCTGACGCTCTAGAGCTCAATGGGAAAATTTTGTTTTAATTAAAATATCTTTCATTGATCGAATAGTTATAAAACGTCCATTTACCAAAAATTCCTATAAATATCAAATCCTAAAACTTATTTTACACCTTTTTCCAACACTCTATTAGATTTAGACACGTTTTGTAGAGACCCGAAGAATTATAGGAGTTAAATAATAAAAGAAAGGAGAGAAAATGAATTTTAAAAAGGGATTTCAATACGGTCTTGTCGACGAGTGTAGAAGTGCTCGTTGATGAGAAGGGCTCTTGGGCTTATTGACGGGGACGTGTGTCTCGTCGAAGAGAAATTACCGAGAGGATTGTTTCCAAAGTCTGAAACTCATTGACGAGGAGAAGGTGTTCATCGATGAAACTCCTTCTTGGACTCGTCGATGAGGAGATGTGGCTCATCGACGAGGCCACGTGGACAAGCATTCTATATGAGGCAAATAATTCATTTTTCCTGCGAGAAACATGCAAAATTTCTCTCTCTCTCTCTCTCTCTCTCTCTCTCTCTCTCTAAACCCTTCCCCCTATGCTTTTTCTCTAGGTTTTTGGCTTAGTCCTTTGCCGGTTCAACGATCTGAAGCCGACACGCTACTCCTGAAAAGTTTCTCTTCATATCTGCAGGAGTAGATCGTTAGTTAGAACAACTTGGGCACCATCCCAAAATTTGGGTAAGTTAATTATTTTAAGTTTTATAAGGCATTTGGTATTTCTGGATTGAGGAGGTGAAGTAGATGAAATAGTACTGAAGTTTTGCTAGGGAAAAATGTGAATTTTAAGATGTTGAGCTGGGAACACCATAGGTGCAAATTTAGTTAGATTGTAGGCTTCTTAGGAGCCAGGTAAAGGGATAAACTAAGTAAGCATTTTTCATGAAATTATTTACTATATTATAATTTATTTTCAAAAATTATGTATGTATTAGCACAGTGTTTGGGAATACTGTTGTTGAACAGGAAAATGGATTTTAATGTTAATTAACAGGAAATATGATTCCAGATCAAGTCTTATGCTTAAAAGTATTATTCATATTTGTGTGGCATGAGTATAATTTCCATGAAATTATGTTATATCAGATTATTATGATTTTCCCAAAATAAGCATGTTTTTCTCAATTTTCAGGAAAATTATTAAATAGTATAGAAACCATGTTTTACATATATTATGTAAATTTGTACACGAATTTCATGTTCAGTACGTTATGATATGCCGACGTAGATGCTGTGACTTTCACGTTATGATATGCCGGCACAGATGCCGTGACTTTCACGTTATGATATGCCGGCACAGATGCTATGATTCATGTTGGCTCAGATGCCGTTATTATATATGATATGCAAGATTTCATAAAATATTAACATGTCATATATTATTATGATTATGAAACAGTTATGTACCATTATATGAAACATATTATATGTTATTAGAATGTTGATGACTTAGTTTAGTTTTCACAATCCACAGTATTGCAGCTACAAGTTCAAGTTCAAGTACAAGTTCATGATAGTGCTACCACACATCTTATATAGGGTGTGGGAGATGGCAGTCGATCTGGCTTCATGGTAGTGCAGGCGCTCCCCTGGCACTCTGGACTAGGTTGGGTAGACCCATCGTATCTACAGCCTTATGTTTGATCTACCATGGTCGGCTAGCCATTGCTAGGTCCCGCCTTCGGGCCGCATAACCCAGTCATGTGGGGGTAATACATGACATAAGCTAACTATCCATCCTGGGTATTATTCATGTATTGTTCAGTTATATAAGATGATTTTTAGGTATAGTAATTTAGTACGTTATATCATGTTATGAGGTATCATGTTTTATTCAGATACGTTATCAACAGTTTTTACTAGATATGATTCATGTACGAATATTATGTATATCATGAAAATAGTCATGTTGCCACACACTGGTGCTAGTTTATATCCCTTACTGAGAGTTGTCTCACCCTAGCTTACAAAACATTTCAGAGAATCCAACTAGATAGGCGGACCGAGCTCCGCGTCAGTAGAGGCAGTTTATACTATCCCTGTAGGAGGGTAAGCTACTGAGCTAGGGTCAGATGGTTTTTTGATTATGATCCTAGATTTACCTTTTTGGTATTTTGAGATGTATATAAATATTTGACAGATTAGTAGTACTTTGGTATTGTAACAGTTGGATGGTATGTATGAAACTTATGTTTTCTGCTGCTTAGGTATCAGAGATGTATGACAGGTTTATCCCTGGTACCCATGGGTTCATGTTGAACATAATTATGTCAGTTTAGCAAGATATGGGGATCATTGCGTATGATATTATTTTTTTAAAAAAATTTACAAATAGGCAGGTCGTTTCACTTTTGGGCATTCTCTCAGTTTTCAAAGGGCACTCACTCACTTTTTTGGCAAACATCTTTGGTATGAAGGTTTGACAAAGAAAGTATTGTCTTTGGGCATTCAATATTCATATTTAAAGTTTTTATTCTCTCATATTCTTACATTTAAAACCTTATTAAGAGCAAAAACCCTAGTTTTCCATATATCCTTTTGTTTTAAAAATATTTTAGGAAAAAGTTTATACTAGGGCTTGAATCTTTGAAGCATTCACTTTCATATTTTTATTCAAAGATTACATTTTTACGAAATCTATTTGAGAGCAAACCCTAGGATCTTCAACACATATTATTTGAAAAATCATTTTGTGGTGATATATTGCATTGGGTTTAGATCTTTGAAGAAACTCATCATATATATTTTTATACAAAGATCATATATTCTTCTATTACAAAAATCATATTGAGATCAATACAGTTACTCCATTCAGCTTCAAGTTATATCTTGTGAGAGTGTTTAGGATTTCATTGTACTCATTAGCTTATTAGGAAGCATCTGAGTGTATTCAAAATTATCTTTCGTCACTTGTATTGACAGTTTGGATTGTGAACCAGGAGGAGGAAGCTACTCCTCTTGTAAGTAGTAGATTGTAATGGGAAGCTCCATCCCAGGTTAAGAAGCGGTATAGTGGAATCCTTGGGTAGTTTGCCCAAGGTGAGGATGTAGGATGGGTTGGCCGAACCTCATAAAATCTGGAGTTTGCATTTCTATTTCCCTTATCTCAATTTATTTCCATTTGTCCTTAATTATTTATTTCACATTTTCCTATTGTGTATGTATTGATTGATTGGTTGTGGAATACATATCTTGAATTTATTAGGTTGTGTAATACTGAAATTTGTGTATCTGCAAACTTGTGTTTGTGTGGTTGTGCCATTTTAAAATTAGGACTTAAAGTCTTAGAATTTTAAAATACCCAATTCACCCCCCTTGGGTTTATACCTAAATTCACATTTGGTATCGGAGTCTCGTTGCATTTAACTTAATTGTTTTTCACAATGGCTTATATCGGTGTAACCCCATTTGGTGAGGGACACTCATCCACCCATTTTTTATGGTGTTAATTTCACCTACTGGAAACAAAGAATGCGTATTTTTATTCAAATGCTGATTGGAAAGTATGGAGAATTGTCTCCAAAGGAGATTATGTTCCTATGAAAATTTTTCAAAAATAAAATGTACCTAAGACTGAAGACAAATATACAGATGATGACTGGAAAGCAGTTCAAGTAAATGCTACTGTCATAAATCTTCTATACTGTGCATTAGATGTAAATGAATTTAATAGAGTCATAACTTGTAAAAATGTTAAGGAGATATGGGAAAAATTATAAATCACATATGAGGGCACTGAGGATGTAAAAGATAGTAGGATAGACATGCTTACCAGTGAATGCAAAGCATTTAAAATGGCTCCAAATGAATCAATTCAATCTATGTACACCGGGTTTACCAACATCATAAACTCTTTGCATGCTCTTGGTAAGACTTACCTTACATATGAAATGACTAGGAAAATTATTAGGGGTCTACTACCAGTCTAGGAGGCAAAAGCTACCACCATAGCCGAAGGAAGGAACTCAAAGGCAATGATGGTGGATAAGCTGATCAGGTCACTCATTAGATACGAATTAGTGATAAATGAAAGGATGAGTGAGTAGAACAAAGAAAACAAAGTAACAACCCTTAAAGCATCTTCCAGTAGCTCCAATGAAGAGAGTGATTTGGAATCAGAAGATAATATGGCTCTTCTAACTAAAAAGTTCGGCAAGTTCTTGAAAAAGAACAAGGAGTATATTAGAAATTTTTGGGACTTAGAAATAGAAAAAAGAGAGTCAAGTAGAAGGAAACCAAAGGATTATCCTCCAACATGCTACAATTGTAGAGAATTTGGGCACATCAAGTCATACTATCCTTAACTAAAGAAAGTGTCCAAAAAAGAAGAAGAAAGCACTAAAAGTCAAATGGGGCACGCACATAGTACTAGTAGCTCAGGCACTGAACCAAGTGACCGTTAGGTTGGTAATGAAGATCACGAGGTGTGCTTGAGATCGTCCTATTTAAAGTACAAATGGTACATGGATAGCGGCTGCTTGCGACACATGACAAAAGATAAAGCAAAGTTCGCATCCATCACACCAAAGGATGGAGGATTCGTCACCTTCGGTGATAATGCAAAAGACAAAATCATAGGAGTAGGTAAGGTTGGTTAGGATCCTTCTCTCATTATAGATAATGTTTTATTGGTTGATGGATTGAAGCATAATCTATTAAGTATAAGCCATCTATGTGATAAAGGATATAGGATATCTTTTGAGCATGATAAATGCATAGTAGAAAACATATCTGAGAATAAAATCTTGTTTACTACCGAACATAATGAAAACGTATATATTACTAGTTTTAATAATTTAGCCTCTCAACATGTGAAATGCTTTCTACTATAAATGAGGCTAATTGGCTTTGGTATAGGAGATTAGGATATGCTAATATGGATTTATTGTATAAACTATTTAAAGGAGAATTAGTTAAGGGTTTACCTAAGACACATTTTGTTAAAGATAAAATATGTGACGCATGTCAACTAGGAAAACAAACTAGATCTAACTTTAAAAAGAAAAAAGCTATATCCACCACTAGACCACTTCAAATGCTGCACTTAGATCTATTTCGTCCTAATCAAATTCAAAGTCTAGGAGGTATGTCATATGCTTTTGTCATTGTTGACGATTATTCTAGATTCACATAGGTATTATTCTTGGCATAGAAAAATGAAGCATGTGAAAAATTTGTCAAACTTTGTAAGAAAATTCAAAATGAAAAAGGTTATACAATCACAAATATCCGGAGTGATAGAGGTCGTGAATATAAAAATCGGGATATGGAAAACTACTGTGACACGCATGGCATATCCCATAATTTTTCTACTCCTAGGACACCACAAAAAAATGGCGTAGTTAAGAGAAAGAACAGATCTCTACAGGAAATGAGTAGAACAATGTTGAATGAACATAAGTTACGAAAATACTTCTAGGCTGAAGCAGTAAGCACTGCTTGTTATGTATTGAACAAAGTTTTGATTAGGCCCACTATAAATAAAACTCCCTATGAATTATGGAATGACCATAAACCTAATATTTCTTATTTTCATGTATTTGGCTGTAAATGTTTTGTTCTTAGAGATAATGAACATTTAGGAAAATGAAAAGTAAGGTGTACTCCTAAGAGTGGGGGGGGGGGGGGGAGGGGGTGAATTGGGTTTTTAAAATTTCTTTGCTTACTTTGTACTTAAAAATTCCTTAGTTAAATTTTAATCTCAACAATTTACCAATAACAACAATACTATTGATAATCAATTAAGTTTAACCAATATTGAATCTCAAGTTCAAATCTTTGATATTGACACTCAGTTAATTAAATTCCAAAAATCAGATTATGATATTTTAAAAAATAAAGCTCAGATTTCAAATTCAAAAATGCAGATTTTATTCCTCTACTCTAATCAATATAATTTTAAGATATTTTATTTTTGAAAACTTTTAATTTTAAAATACCTTGCATCTGTTTTAATATTCAAAATCAGAATTTTAATAAATTTATCAAACCAACCAACTAGCTAATGTATGTTGAATTTCAATATGCTTCAGAATCAACATTCCAGCACTCCCAACGGTTTAGCAAGATATACAGATCATACACGTATTTAATATCTTTACAAAATTTAAAGAGATTTAGGGAAAAGGAGAGAGACACCAGATTTTTACAAGGTTTGGCCAGAAGCCAACGTCCTTGCCTCAAGCAACCGTTGTGAGGATTTTCTTTTACAACTTTCATCTAGGCCAAGTAAGAACCTCTCCATAAGGTGGAGATCCCTCTCTAATATGAATACCCCGTCTCATTAGCAAACGATTCAACAACCCTGAATCGTTAAAAACAACAAGAGAAAATAAGAAACATTCTTGTATACAAGAAGAACTCTCAACAAGAGTAGATTAGGATAGTTTAAAAACAATATACTTTAATCGAAATCAATGTAGAAAGATGAAGCTCGAAGTAAATATCACCGGGGTTCTTTCTTAGATTGTAAAACTCAGTTAGAGCATAAGAACCGTAAGCTTTAAGTTTGCAAGTACTCAGTAATAGCTTTAAGTAAAGTATTTAACAAGAACTCTTTGAAAGAATGAGAATTTGATCAATAGCTGCTTGCTGGTGTATTCAATCTCTAGGTATAACATGTATTTATCGATAGAAAAAAATAATTTTCGTATTCCCCAAATTTCTTGCAGTGTTTCCCAAGTTTTCACAAATTTTAAGACCAAGTAATCATTTTTGGAAATTTTCCCTCTCTATTTTAAATTTGAAAAACCGAAGCTCAGTCGACTTAGACTATCTGTGTTAGTTACCTGATTTTTTATAAAACAGCAAATTTTGAAAGTCAGTGTAGTGTCAGTCACCTAATCCTGAATGATCAGTCACTTGAGCTTTTATAGTTTGGTATGTGATTTTAGTTGTATTCCCAAGAAGTGGGATGAATTGGGTATTTTAAAAAATCTTCCTAGGTTATGTGTGTCCTATTTTTAAACTTCACAGTCATAAATTCACAACCTAGGGCCCTTTAAAAACATGCTTAGTGGATCAAACATAAACATAATTGCGGAAATCTAAAGAGAGAGAGAGAGAGAGAGAGAGCGCAAACACCAAATTTTTAACAAGGTTCGGCAAAACCGCCTACATCCTCACCTTGGGAAAAACACCCAAGGTTTCCACTACTCCGCTCCTTAAAATCGGGTGGAGCTTCCTGTTAGAATCCGCTGCTTACAAGAGGCACAACTTCCTCCTAATTTGCTGCTCACGAGGTGTAGCTACCTCACCCGGTTCACAACCCAAACCCTAAATTACAAAAAATATGGAATTTAATGCATACAAGAAAATGCTTCTTAACCTAGCTGATTTGTACAAGGAAAAACCTTAATGCACTCTCAAATGATGTTCAATTCAAGCACAGTAGAGTATGATAAAATCTCTCAAAAATATTTTTCAATTAATTAAGTGAGAGAATGGAAAAATGATTTTCATAGTATGATTGACCTTATCAATTATGAGAAGCTTTCTAAGCAAGAAAAAATGAGTGAAAAATATTGCTCAAGCCTCTCTTCCAAAATCCAAAGAATTTTTCTCCAAAAATATATTTTCTAATGAAAGGGGTAGGAGAAATCATTTCTTTCAAGATTGGCCTTTTTAGAAAAATAGCAAGAAGGCTTTTCAAGCAATATATATATGCTCAAGATCAAGCCTTGCTTGTAAACCCGAAGAATAATTTCCCCAAAAAAATTTTCAAGACGAAGAGTAGGAGAAATAAGCTTTTGATTTTAAAGAATGGAGTATAAAATATGTTTGAGAAAGAGAGAATATGCAAGATTGCTCACAATAGTTTTTCTAACATTTTTCAAGTTGTTTAGGCTTGTATTAATAGGGAAAACCCATTACTAGCCGTTTTATGGCCGTTGAGGTATGAAAATATAATTTAATTTAAAAACTAACTGTTTTTCGATCGTTGGGGCACTTTCTACGTGGACACCCTTTGGTTTTCTAAACATAACCTTGTCTACAAAACTCTAAATTGGTGTCAACAGAAAGCTAAGAGAAACTCTCACAACGTTAATGTTGAACACTTTTTAGGATAAGGAGTTTTAGATTTATAAAATTGCTCATCAATGAGACAAAATAAATATGAAGGGATTTTTTCTTCTGCGGACACCTTTTGGTATTTTGAATATAATATTTTCTATACAATTTCAAATTAAACGTGCTTAGTATGAACAGAAAACTTAGAGACAATCCCAAAACTTTCATGTTGAATACATTTTAAGATAAAGCATTATTGATAGAGAAAAGTATTCATTAATGTGACGGAAGAAACATAAAGGGTTTTTTTTTTTAAAAAAAAAAAAAAACAAAAAAAAAAACTTGTTTTGGAAAAATATTTTCATGAAAAGTTTAGGCCCCTAAGGTCAATCTAAAGTCTTGGTTGAGCTTCAATTTAGATCGTATGATATGCATGCACACATTAAACCTAAATAATTGTTACAACTTAGAAAATAATAAATAACGTCTTCAATTCTTCTGCTCTAATTGTCCATGGAATATGCCTTGGAATATGATCGTTGATGTATTTTCCATCTGTTACCTATGCTTAGAAAAATGAACCTATTCATACACTTAACACACAGATGAGATACTGTTTTTTGTTATAATTGAAATAAGGATCGAACTCAAAAAGTCAACACAGTATATTTCAAAAGTCAATATTAAGTTAGTCAACTGATCCTATAAGGTCAGTCACCTGAACTTACAACTATCATGAGTTTCCAAAAATTTTGATTTCAACATTTTATCCCTTTAATTTTGAAAAACTTAAATGAAACTTATTTAAAAACATTTTCAGGGGTTTTCAGAAACTTGTCTCTAAGTCAATAATGTTTCCTAAGAGCTTCAACCTTTTATATTGAATTTTTCGAAGTACTTACATAAGACTTCTTAAGGACCGTGACTTTCTAATCACTAAGTCTTCATGTATAGCTTCCATTCTTCATGTTTAGCTCTTGTTCAAGCTTCAACAGTCTTTAACTTTATAAGATCTTGCAACATTACAATGGAGCTTTTAACAGACTTGTCAATCACTTGATATTGATCACTTGAGTCACTTTATCTTGATCTTAAAAAACCTTGAGTCACTTAAAATTTATTTAACCAAATATGTTAAGTTCGTTTGATTTGTTATCATCAAAAAAATATTCTAAGTCTTGTAAGGCCAATAATCTCCCATTTTTTGATGATGACAAACAAGGAACAAAAATAAGCGAGCCTTAAAAAGGCTCCCCCTTACAATAAGCATCAACTTAACAATATTCATATATCATGAAGGTATTCTAAGTCAGTGTATATGTCAAAGATCAATGTCAATATCATGCTCAATTAGCAAGATCAATGCTCATATTTTGCAATGTATTGTTTAGCCAATATTTATCAAGTTATAGTCTGTTTTATATGTTATGTTTCAGATTTGATATTCAGTTGTGCTTGTCTCAGTTTTGCTCAAAAAATTATCCTCCTTTTGACATCAATCAAAAAGAGAGATGTGACAATAAACACATATAATCCAAAACATAGAGCAGTTATCAGCACAAAAGCAATATGTTGTAATCAAGAAGTCCAAAAGCAACATGAGAAACATCCAAGAATTACAAAGCAAATGTTTGAAATAAAAATTTAAAAAAATATCTGAGCATATACAGTTGTATCATCATCTTTAGTTCCTTCTTCCTCTTCTTCCTTATTTTCATCTTCTTCTTCATCTCCTTCTTCTTCAGTGTCTGCTTCACTTATCTCTATAGGATCTTTTCCTCGTGAAGAACCAATTATATGTTGTTCAATACGACCAAGCCATTGATCTAGTGAAGAATAGTTTACTTGAAGAGCAGTAAAGTTGTCCTGAAGAGTTTGAAAGCCAACTCTCATTTCACCATTACATCGGTGAATTGTTGATGGTAAGTGAAAAAACAAGATGGTGCATCATCAGTTGTAGGAGCAGGGTGATGTTCTGGTTGCGGAACTGGTTGGTGTTGTTCTTGAGCTTGTAGGAGTCTATGATTAAACTTAGGAAACCAACCTTGATCCAGTGTTTCATAACCCATTTTCTTAATTGTAGTAGAAGTGAAAAGGTCATAATGGGTACGCTTGAAGAATATGTCAGATGGAGAGGTTATATTGAGATAAGAAAATATGAGGTTTAGAATCTCTCCACAAGGAAGAATTACTGGATGGGCTTCTGTGTGAGAGATCATCCATTTGAGAATCAAACTTGGTAAATCAAGCTTCTTTTCTTTAAGTAAGCACCAAATGACAAAATAGTCCAAATATGACATGTAGTCATGAGAAACAACTTGAGGCAAGATGTTGTATGTGATTAACTTCCATAGGATCTATGCTTAAAGGTTTAGTTGCTTATATAGTGGAGGATGACCAAAAAAGACTGTCCCTTAGTCATGATTCGTGGAAAAAATTCTTTAGGGGTGAAACCTTGTTCCATGATCCAAGATTGTCCAAATGATGGACATTTAAATTCACCTTGTTGAATATTGAGAATCGTTGCCAAGGTCTATGGAGTGAGAGTAATAGATTTTCCCATGATTTGGGTAGTGATTACTGTTTCTCCTTTAACCATATTAGCATAGAAAATCTTAACGAGGTTCAGATAGAGTCCTTTGGTTTGATAAGTAATAAACTTCTTCCATCCAACATTTTTAAACATGGATAAAATGTTAGGAAATTCTTCTTCAAAGAACGTTGTGTCTAGAACCTTTCCGAGAACAGGATCTATTGAATGAATATGCTCTTTTTATAGCAGCTTTGCATGAGTTACAAGCCATTGCTTGATATTGTTGTCATCCTTTCCCAAAGTAGAACCATAATTTACCGTTTGTTTTGTTCTTGGCATTTTGAAGAAAATGAACGGTGACACCCTAGAAGATCATGAGAGAATAATGTAGAGAGATGTTTTTCAAAGTTTAAATGAAGGATTTTGAGTGATAGAGGCACTTGGGATAAAAGGATAACAGGTGGAGGAGAAGAGAGAAACAGGGTCAGGTGCTTGGGGTTTTAAAAAGTCAGGGTTTTGCGCACTTGAAGTATTTAAAACAATGTTAGTCGGTCGACTAATATCGAGGGTTAGTCACCTGACACTTTTAGCGCATTTAAATTTGCCCAAACAGTAGCAAGTTCGTTGACTGTGGCTTAGAGAGTTAGTCACCTGATTTTACTGATCCTGAAATACTAACAAAGTGACAAGTACCACTTGTACTTTTTCTATCAATTTTAAATCCAGCATAATCTGCATCGAATAGCTAATCATTTCATAGCCTTTGTATTTAGGATACCATAGACCCAAGTCAATAGTACCTATTAAATATCTTAAGATTCTTTTAATGGCTATTTGGTGAGATTCCTTAGGGGCTGCCTGAAATCGTGCACATATGCATACACTAAAAATTATGTTCAGTCTACTAGCTGTCAAATATAGTAGACTTCCTATCATGTCTCAGTAATACTTCATATCTATCGGTTTTCCTTTTTCATCTTTTTTATCCCTAAATACCCATTTGGTTCCAATTATCAAATGATCAGTAGGTCTAGGAACTAAATTCCATACTTTGCTTCTTTCAAACTAATTTAATTCTTCTTGCATAACTACTATCTAAGAATCATCACTTAAAGCTTCTTCTATATTCTTGGGTTCCTTTTGAGATAGAAAAACAAAATGATTACACAGATTTTTCAATGAGGATTTGGTGGACACACCACATGAAGGTTCACCAATGATTTGGTCTTTTGGGTGATTTCTTACAAACTTCCATTCTTTAGGTAGTTCAGATTTATCTATAGGTCCATCAGCTGAGGTTTATTCATTGCTCTCATCTTTTGTTTCTTTAATTTCTATGTCTTCTAGTTTTTGTATTGTTTCAGCTTCCTCAATATCAATTGTTTTAGTGAATGGATTTGCCTCATCAAAGGCTATATGTATTGATTCTATGATCATGAGTGTTCTTTTATTGTAGATTCTAAATGATTTTCTATTTAATGCATACCCAAGGAAAATTCCTTCATCTGATTTTGCATCAAAATTTCCTAAGTCCTCTTTATCATTTAGTACAAAACACTTACATCCAAATATATGAAAGTAAGATATGTTAGGCCGTCTTCCTTTCCATAGTTCATAGGGGGCTTTATCTAGGCTTGATCTTATGGAAACTCTATTCATCATATTACATGCGGTATTTACTGCTTTAGCCCAAAAATACTTAGATAATTTATGCTCATTAAGCATGATCCTAGCCATTTCTCGAAGAGACCTATTTTTCCTTTCGATAACTCCACTTTGTTGCTGAGTTCGCGGTGCTAAAGAATTGTGATTTATTCCATGTTTGTTACAAAATTTATCAACTTCTTTATTTTTAAGTTCTCTTCCTTAATCACTTATGATATTTCGAACTCCATACCTTTTTCATTTTAGATTCTTTTGCACAAATTAATTAACATCTTGCAGGCTTCATATTTGGAGGCTAAGAAGAGTACCCAGGTAAACCTGGAGTAGTCATCAATGATGACGAAAGTATATTGCTTTCCTCCTAGACTCCATGTTCTAGTGGGGTCAAATAAATCTAAGTGGATAAGTTCAAAGGGCCTACTAGTAGAGACGTGTTTCTTCTTTTTAAAACTAGTCTTAGTTTGCTGTCCAAGTTGGCAAGCGTCACAAATTTTGTCTTTTACGAACTTTGTGCTAGGTAGACCTTTAACTAAGTTCTTTTTAGCTAATTTAGATAACAAGTCCATACTAGCGTGTTCTAGTCTTCTATGCCACATCTTGCTAGCTTCATTTATGGCTATTAAGCATGTGATTTCTTGAGATTTTAGATTTTCAAAGTTTATACAATACACATTATCAATTCTATTTGCTGTGAATAAGATATCATGATTTTCTCTATTTTCAACTATGCATTTGTGTTGTTTAAAAATTACATCAAGGACTTTATCATTTAATTGACTAATGCTAAGTAAATTGTGTTTTAACCTATCTACTAGTAAAACATCATCAATGCTTAATGAGGGATCTTCTACTTTTTCAATACCAATAATTTTACCTTTAGCTTTATTGCCAAAGGTGACATATCCACCATTTTTTTGCATTAGTGTGGTAAATTTTGATTTTTCTCTAGTCATATGTGTTGAACACCCGCTATCCAAGTATCATTGTCTTTTGATGGAGTGGTCCTAAAGCATACCTACAAGAAGGGTTCAAGGTGTTGGCTTTTTGTATCCAAACCTTCTTAGGTCTTTTTATCTCAAGTTTATTTTCAATTTTGACTCTCCATACTTTCTTGATTTTGAAAATTTTCCTTTTAAATGGACATTCAAAATTTATATGTCCCTTTTTCTTACACAAGAAGTAAGTAGCATGTTCATAAGCATTTGTGGAAGATGTTCTGGAATATTATTTTTATTCTTTTACGAAGTATCCCATATAGAGATTGTTTTTCTTGTTGTTTTCAACTCCATTGTATCCAATTCGTTCTTTATCTAATCATATTATTTGTGTTCCAATTAGCTTTTCAAAATTTTCCTTTCCTTTTGTGAAATTGTAGATGATTTTGTCTTTATCCTCAATTTTACTTTTAAGTTTACTCAATTCTAAATCCTTCTTGCTTTCACCATTCACTTGCAACTTTACTAGGTCTTAAGACATCTCATTTATTTTATCTATGAGATCATTAATGTGTGAGTCATTTTCTTTCAAAGCTAAGTTTCTTTAGGTTACTCTTATAAACCTTTTATGCAAAGTAAATAGTTTAGCCTAAATTTCTCTATATGAAGGCATGCTTTCACATGAGTCACTAAGTGATTCATCACTAGATTCTTCAGATGAACTAGTGTAGGAATTTACCTTAGTATCTTTAGCCATGAAGCAGAGGTTTGCCACATCTCAATCACTTGATTCGGTTTCTTATTTGCTTAAGCTTGTGTCATCCCATGTAGTTGCTTTCATCACCTTCTTTTTCTTCTTCTTGGCATCTTTCCTAAGTTGTGGACAATCAGGTTTCATATGCCCAACCTTTTTGCAGTTATAACATGTAAGAGGTTCATTCTTTGTTTCCTATTTGCTTGTTTCTCCTTTATTAGATTTTGAGCCTCTGAATTTTTGAGTAAATTTCTTATTTTTCTTGACTAATTTTCCAAGTCTCCTAGTAATTAAGGCTATATCATCATCATCTAGTTCATTGTCTTATTCGTCACTAGAACTTTCTTTTGCAGCCTTAAGGGCTATTGATTTCTTGTTTTTGTTGCCATTAGAATTTCTTTCATTGCCATATCGTATGTGAGGAGTGATCCTATTAATTCATCTTGGGAGGTATTTTTCAAGTTCCTTCCTTCCGTTATTGTAGTGGCCTTAGGTTCCTATATAGTTGGAAGTCCTTTAAGAATTTTTCAAATCATTTCATAGGCAGATAGTTTTTCCCTAATGGATTAAGAGAGTTTATAATATGGGTAAACCTAGTGTACATAATAGTGAGGATTTCTTCAGGGTTCCTTTTAAATGCTTCATAAGTGCTAGTGAGAATATCAATGCTACTATCCTTTACGTCAACTGTTCTTTCATAAGTTCCTTCAAGTTTATCCTAGATTTCTTTAAATGATTTACAAGCCACGACCATATTGAAGTCATTTACATCAAGGGCACAATACAATGCATTTATTGCACTTGAATTTATTTGAAGCATCTTTAAGTCATTATCTGTCATCTTTTTTTCTTCTTTTGGTATTTCTTTATCATCTATAGTTTTAGTAAGGATGAGGTCATAATGTGTGACAACTTTCCAAGCTTTCCAATCCATGGTTTGCAGGTATTTTCTCATTTGTTGTTTCCAAAAGGTATAGTTGACACTACAGAACATAGGTGGTCTAGAAGAGGTTTTTCCTTCGGCAAAGGGAGATACACCTAGGTGTGCCATAGGGATCTTTATGTAGCTTCTAGTTTAAGATTTTATTAAACCCCGCTCTAATACCAATTGGTAAGGTGAACTCCCAAGAGGGAGGGGGGGGGGGTGAATTCGGCTTTTAAAATTTCTTTGCTTACTTTGTTTTTAAAAATTCTTTAGTTAAATTTTAATTTCAGCAATATACCAATAACCACAATACTATTGATATTCAATTAAGTTTAACCAATATTCATATCAAGTTCAAATCTTTGACATTGACACTTAGCTGATTAAATTCCAAAAATCAGATTAGGATAGTTTAAAAACTAAAACTCAGATATCAAATTTAAAAACTTAGATTTTATTCCTTTACTCCAATCAATATAATTTTCAAATATTTGATTTTTGAAAACTTTTAATTTAAAAGCACCTTGCAGCTGTTTTAATATTCAAAATTTGAACTTTGATAAATTTATCAAACCAACCAACTCGCTAATGTATGTTGACTTTAAGTATACTTCACACTCCAAAAGGTTAGCAAGATATAAAGATCATACATGCATTCAATATCTTTTTAGAATTTAAAGAGATTTAGGGAAGATGAGAGAGATACAGGATTTTTACAAGGTTCGGCCAACATCCTACGTCCTTGCCTCAAGCAACCACAATGAGGATTTTCCTTTCCAACATTCTTCCAGGCCAAGTTACAACCTCTCTGTATCAGGTGGAGATCGCTATCTAACAAGAATACCCCTTCTCATTAGCCAAAGATTTAACAACCCTGAATCGTCAAAAACAATAAGAGAAAACAAGAAACAATCTTGTGTACAAGAAGAACTCTCAATAAGAGCAGACTAGTATAGTTTAAAAAAAATATTCTTCAATCAAAATCAATATAGAAATATGAAGCTCGAAGTAAATATCATCGGGGTTCTTTCTTAGATTGTAAAACTTAGTTAGAGCACAAGAATTGTAAGCTTTAATTCAGCAAGTACTTAGCAAAGGCTTTCAGCAAAATATTTAGCAAGAACTCTTTGAAAGTATGAGAATTTGGTCAATAGCTACTTGTTGGTGTATTTAATCTTTAGGTTTAACATGTCTTTATAGATAGAAAAAATTAATTTTTCGTATTCTCTAAGTTTCTTGCAGTGTTTCCCAAGTTCTCGCAAAATTTGGGGACAAGTAATCAGTTTTGGAAACTTTCCCTCACTGTATTAAATTTGAAAAATTGAAGGTCAGTCGACTGAGACTATCAGGGTCGGTTGCCCGATCTTTGTTAGAACAACAAATTTTGAAAGTCAGTGTAGTGTCAGTCGCTTGATCCTAAATGATCAGTCGCTTAAGCTTTTATAGTTCAGTATATTTCAAAAGTCAGTACTGAGTCAATCAACCGATCCTATAAGGTAAGTCACCTGAACTTACAACTATTGTGAGTTTCCAAAATTTTGATTTCAACATTTTATCCCTTTGATTTTGAAAAACTTAAATGAAACTTATTTAAAAACATTTTCCTAGGTTTTCATAAACTAGTCTCTAAGTCAATAATGTTTCCTAAGAGCTTCAAACTTTTATATTGAATTTTGTGAATTATTTACATAAGATTTCTTAAGGACTATGACATTCAAATCACTAAGTCTTCATATATAGCTTCCATTCTTCATCTTTAGCTTGTATTCAAGCTTCAATAGTCTTTAGCTTTATAAAATCTTGCAACATTAGGTTCGATCTTTTAATAGATTTGTCAAGCACTTGATATTGATCTCTTGAGTCCCTTGATCTTGATCTTAAAAACACTTGTCACCTAAAACTTTATGTAACCAAAAATGTTAAATTCCTTTGATTTGTTATCATTAAAACAAGGTTCTAAGCCTTGTAAGGCCAACGGAATATTTGATGCAAAATCTGATGAAGTTATTTTTCTAGTTTATGTCGTATATAGTAAAGCCTACATGGTGTATAACAAAAGAACGTTGACCGTTGTAGAATCCGTCCATGTAGTATTTGATGAGTCCAATCCCTTCTCTAAAAGAACTGATGAGGATGATCTTGAGATAAGAAAAGAATTAGAAAACTTATCCATTGAAAACAATGTAGATTGGAGCACTGAAATTAAAGAAATACCTACTGAGGATAAACAAGTAGAGAGTGAGGTATATAAACTACCTAGGGAATGGAAATTTGTAAAGAATCGCCCCATTGATCAAATTATAGGTGAACCATCACACAGAGTAGCTACTCAATCATCACTTAGAAATATGGTTAGCCACTTTGCAATATTATCACAAGAGGAGCCTAAAAATGTAAATAAGGCCATTGAGGATGAATCTTGGATGTTATCTATCCAGGAAGAATTAAACCAATTTGAGAGGAACAAAGTCTGGACCATGGTTCCTAGACCCGATAATCACACTATTATTGGAACTAAATGGGTCTATAGGAACAAGAAAGATGAAAATGGAATAGTAGTAAAAAACAAAGCCAGACTAGTAGCTCAAGGGTACAACCAATAGGAAGGTATAAATTTTGAGGAAACCTATGCACTTGTAGCTAGAATTGATCCATTCAAATGTTATTAGCATATGCTGCTTTTAAAAAAATCAAATTATATCAAATAGATGTTAAAAGCACATTTCTAAATGGCTATATAAATGAGAAAGTATATGTTGAACAACCTTCATGATTTAAAAACCAAAAATTCCCAAATCATGTTTATAGACTGACTAAAGCCTTGTGTGGATTGAAGCAAGCTCCTATAGTTTGGTATGAAAGGCTTATGATTTTCTACTAGATAATGGGTTTACCAAAGGGAAGATAGACACAAAATTATTTATAAAATCTAAAAATAATAATATGCTAAAAATAATAATATGCTCCTAGTACAAATATATGTAGATGACATCAATTTTGGGGCAACAAACGAAGAGTTGTGTAATGAGTTTGCCAGTTGCATGCAAAATGAATTCGAAATGAGCATGATCGGTGAACTTAATTTCTTCCTAAGACTTCAAATAAAACAGGACAGCATGGATTTTTTATAAGCCAATCAAAATATATTAGAGACTTGATCAAGAAGTTTAATATGGAAGATAGTAAAATCTTTGGAACACCATTGAGTTGTTCCAAAAAATTAGATAAAGTTAAGCAAGGTATATTGGTAGATAATAAGCTCTATCGTGGCTTGATTGGTAATCCGTTATACTTAACTGCTAGAAGTCCTAATATTATGTTTAGTGTACGTTTGTGTGTAAGATTTCAGGCTACACCTAAAAGTCTCATCTATTAGCAGTTAAAAGAATACTTAGATATCGTATTGGGACTATTGAATTAGGATTATGGTATCCTAAGTACACTTCTTTTGAGATTGTCAGTTATTCTGATTCTGACTTTGTCGGTGATAAAGTGGATAGAAAAAGCATGAGTGGCACTAGTCATTTTTTAGGACAATCTCTAGTTGCTTGGTTCTTTAAGAAACAGAACTCAGTTGCACTATCCACAGTCGAGGTTGAATATATAGTGGCTAGGAGTTGTTGTGACAAACGCTTTACATGAAGCAACAACTTATGGACTATGGATTGCACTATGAAACTGTACCCATAAAATGTGATAATACCAATGCAATAAATATCTCAAAGAACCCCATATCATACTCATGAACTAAGCACATAGAAATTGGACATCATTTTATTTGTGACCATGTGCAAAAGGGGGATGTGGCACTTAAGTTTGTGTGCACAGATGGTCAATGGGCCGATACATTCACAAAACCATTTCAGGAGGATAGGTTTATCCAAATCAGACTTGAATGAGGCTTGATGCATAGTAGAGAAGTTGCATAGAGATATTTTGGAGTGCATAACTGAGTGGGAGCAATTTAACTTAAAATTAAGCTTTCTCACTATTATCTTATTTTACACTTATATACTTTTTAGTGAACTGCAAGCTCAAATTCTCTTATGGATATTTTATGCATCTTGTTAACAACATGAATTCTGACTATACTGAACTGAATTATTTGCTTGTTTGTATAAATGCTGCTTGAAATACTGTTTTGTGCTCAAACATAATTTTTTTTTTTTTAAAGGGAAATTTCCCTAAGGTAAATTTTTTTAATGGTTATATCCTTTGCCTTAGCCCTTTTTGTTGAGGTCAAAAGGGGAGAAATGTTTCCTAGAAAAATTGGGTATAAATCTTATGTAAGAAAAATTGGGGGAGAAGCAAAATTGGGCATATTTTGAGTAAAAAATATTGAGGGAGACTCAATTGCACAAACTGTTCAACTTAATTTCATAAAATGTTTAAAATTGCATATCAAATTGTAGTATTATAAATCATGCATAATTTTAATGGGAGCTTTGTTTTTTCTTTTTTTTTGTTAGCTTAACCCATTTTTGCTCGTGTATTTGTCATCATCAAAAAGGGGGAGATTGTTGACTCTATAAGTCCAATCCTATTTTGATAATGAAAAATCACTTAGTATTTTACTCGTACATTGAGATTTTAAACAAGATTATTACTTAGCACGCACAGATGGTAAAGATGCTATGGAGGCTATGAGGAACTTAATGCGCATACGACTTGGCTTATTCCATGGAAGTAGAAGAGCAAAAAGATGAAGATGGTGAAGTTTTCAATTGTAATTTGTACTTAGTCTTATTTTTATCTACATGTCTCATAAGATATGATAGGAAGCTCAAAATGACCAATAAAATGACCCTAAGATGCATGTTTTTCATGACATGTTCATATACACTTGACCTAGGTTAGATATGCATTTTAGACTTGTCAACTAGTCATGTGGCCTCGCCAATGAGCAAATACCAAATTGACTTTAAGAGTTCAATCTCTATTGTGATGCAAAAAAAGCTCAAGTTACTTATGTATGCATTTAGCATGTGAACAGGTTTACACTTCAGCACACATGAGGCAAAAGGAAAATGGAAGCCATGAAAGACCTAAAGTACATACATCCTGGCATTTTCCATGATGCTTAAAGAGTAAAGAAATGAAGACAAATTTACTTTGTAAATTGCATTTTGTTTTTTATATTTTGGTATGCAATAATGCATGACATGCATGGTATGAATCAAAGCTCAAATGACCATAAACAGACCCTAGGGACCAACACTTTTTATAGAAAAACCTTTTCGTAATAACTAATCGGTTAGGGTAAAAAATTAGGGCTAAAATGAATTTTTCAAAGACGTCGTTCAACCAACATTGCACTTTTAGTCTTAATTAAAAAGCCTTGGCCAACCAAACCTAGAATGAACTATAATGATCGGCCAATCGACCCTCTATGTTTAGGTGTTTAGTTGGCCTCGGCTGACCGACATTTTGTGCCTTAGAAATCGGTCGACTGGACCTTAAGCCCAGCTAACCGACTATTGCCCATAGGTGATTGAACCTATGGAGGCTTGGAAAATCTCCTTGGCGAGCCGACCAGTTGTCTCCCACAGCCAACTGAACCTATTTCAAAATTCAAAATGGCTGTGTGTGTTTAGTCGACTGACGTTGAAGGTCAGCCAACCAAACCTCTCAAGTTTGAAATTTTTTAAGCACTAAAATGTAATTAATTTTGTAATTAAATATTTCCAAAATACCGAATGTGTCTGCAAAGGTCATAAATTCCAAGAATTCTATAAATACCCCTCTTATCAACATAATTAGCATGATAATTAGTTCAAAAATTATCTAAACATATTTTTTCTAATTCTTTCATCCCCAAAGCTTTTAATTCATACTCTCTTCATTATTCTTTGAAAAATATTTTTTAAGAGAGCTATTGATTTTCTTCTACTCCCTTTTACTTGCAAATTAATTGCATTTGAGGGTTGTTTAAGAATCATTTTATTTGGGAAATGTGTTTAGGAATTTACTCTCATTCATAGTTAGTTTTTGAAAATCAATTTTTGAGAGTAGTGTGAGGTTTTTCCACATATTTCTTCTTGACAAATATCTTTTTGGAGAAACTCATCTTTGCTTGTGAATATTGTTGAGTTTTTAAGTCTGTCTCCTATTTTGATTATGACAAACAACAATATCTCATCTATGTGCTTAGTGTATGAACATCTCTACCTTTCTAAAGCACAGATGACAGATGAGAAATGGAAAGAAGCAAATAAAGGAGCACATATTTCAGTGCATTCCATGAAATTGCAGAGGAGCAAAGCATGAAGTTTTTGTTTATTTTACGTTGTATTTTTATTTATCATTTGGGTCTATAATTATAATCCTTGGTCTGTAATAATAAATGCATGGCATGCATAATAAAACTATAAGCTTAGTAAGGACCACAAGAAAAATCAAGACCATAAACGGACCTTAGGGATCACCCTTCAGTTGATCGAAGCCAAGTTTTTAGGGTATATCCTCAAAGACCTTAGACTGACCATAGGTCCCAATATGTTCCATGAAAAAGCCCCCATAAATCTTAGAAATAATTATCATGTTAATAAGGGTGATTTTAACTGAAAAATAGGACTTAAATGCACAAATCTTATATGGTCGGTCGACTGAACTAAACCTACAGAGACTCTCGGTTGACCAAACATCCCTAGGTCAACAGTTGACCATTTGGTCAATCAAACCAAAATACACTAAGACCTTTGGTTGATTGAACCTCTCCAAGGTCAAAAATTTGACCAGCTAGTAGACCATTTTTGAAATGAATTGCAATGCACTAGTTAACCGAACTGGCACATGGGGAAACCCCAACACCCTGGTCAACCAAACTCTAAGAAGAAAAATGGCCCAGTTAACCGAACGTTCAACTTCGATTAACCGAACTTGGCCCGGTTGATCGAACCTTTGAGGTTTTGAAATTGCCTCAAGTCTGGCCGAGCGAACCTACAGTTCAAAAAGGCCTCAGTTGACCGAACCTGAAAATTGGGTCGAGAGAACATTAAAAAAGGTTAATCTTATCTAACCTTCATTAATATTTTCCAAAAAGACTCCTATGTCCCTCAACGGTTGTATTTCTATGAATGTCTATAAATACCAGTGCATTTGGAAAGATTAATGATGGATTAGAAAATATCATTAGCAAAAACTCTTTGAATTTCAAAACCCTTGTTTTATCATATACATGCCATAAATCCATCTCTTACTCATCTTACTTGCTAAAATCCTTTGGTAAGAGTATTATTGAGATTGTTTATATTGGCTCACACTCTCATTGTATATGTTTGATGTTGATTTTTTGAGAGTGAGCTTGAGAGTCCCCTTGTGATTTAATTCATAAATCTTTAGTGTGAATACTCTCTAGAGCTTGTGAATCTTGCATTATTGTTGCAAGTATTCAAAGGCTTATTCTTGTGCTTTGTGAAATATTTTTCAAACAACATTGATTTCAAATATCTCTTGTGCTAGAATTTTGAGAAAATCGTCTAAGAGATATTTTGATTATATTCTCTGAAACCCTACTTGTGGTTGAAATATATTTACATATTGTTTCAAAGATAGATTGGTAATACAATATTGGATTAGATTGCTTATTGGTATTAGATTGAGTGTTATTGAACATATCTGCACTTAGCTTACAATTATATCATTTGACTTGCGTTTATTATTGGTTGTGCATATTGGTACATAATCTGCTTGTATTAGAAGCACATATCTTTGTACACAAAATTTGTTTTGAATATTTTCTGTATTCTAGACATGGTCTAAGGGGGCATTGATCTAGCTCATAAGGATCGGTAGTGCCTTCTTTGCCCTGCAAGGAGAGTGTGTAAAGGTTGAGTTCAACCCTGTGAATTTGACTTGGTTGTAATTGGTGCCACTCCATGTGTTAAGTGAGCCATAGTGGAATCCTAGGGCTTGCGAACTAGAGGCGGGGATGTAGGCAGTATTGGCCGAACCCCAATAACATATCATGTGTGTAATTTATATTTTTGCAATTTATTTACTGCACGGGTATGTTACTTTCAATAGTCGATGAATGCTGTGCATGACTTAATTTCTGCACTTTATACTTATCTGCGCATTTCGGATAGCATAGACAGACCCTAGGTTGTGAAATACTATCTATGGAATTGAAATCAACCTAGGAAGTTTTAAATACCCAATTCACCCCCCTCTCGGGAATACACCAAATCCAACAAATATTTTTGCACACTGTATTTTAAACTGAAGATCATATATTGTCGCTTGTGCAAAATTCCCTTTGAGTGAAAACACTAGGTTCTCCTATTTTTTATTGAAAAATATTTAAGGAGAAAATTGTTGTTAGGGTTTATTATTTGAAGCTTACATCATATATATATATATATATATATATATATATATATATATTTCATTCTAAGATGGTATTAGAGAAAATACCCATACTCACAAAGCTCAATTCATATCTGCGTGACTGCATCTAGTGCTTATTGTTGTATACATCTGCTTAGTGAAGAAGTGCTTTAATTGTAAGTAGATTTTATATCTATTGTATTCCCAATGTGTGATTGTTGGAAAGGGATTGCACTGGCCTATAATGTGCACCGGATAGACTTAGACTCGGTTAAAAAAGTCTCTGATTGGTTCAAATCTGGTTAGGAGAACTAGGTGCACCGTTTGGTAAGGTGTGGCAAGGTTGGGATCAGCCCTATGAATGTGACCTGGAGTTTCCCTCATGTAGTAAGGAGAGGGTGTTGTAATCAGTGTCGCTCCACTCGTAAGTGAGCATCTATTGGAATCCTCATACTTGTGAGCTTGAGTCGGGGGCGTAGGAACTATTGGCCAAACCTCGATAACAGATCTTGTATCACTTTCTCATTCCCTTATCTCTTTACATTTAGTACATGTATGCTTGCTCTTAATTTGTTTTGAATGTTTTATATGCTTTAAATATCTGCTTATATATTTATTTGGGAAAATTGAACCTGCTATACTTGTTTTGATTATCTGCTCAGTTTGATATTTGTAGTACTTCTGTTTGCATAGATTGACTCTAGGTTGTGTAACACTATTTGTGATTTGGATTCATCCTAGGAAAAATTTTAAAATACCCAGTTCACCCTCTTTTGAGATTACACCAATTACATCATACTGAGACCCTAATTTTCTCAGATCGGACACTCTTCGATTGATCCCCCGGTCTCATTGACAAGCGAGTGAAGGACACTCATCGACTAGTGTGTCCACTTGTTGACGAGTCAGTTAGGCAGACATGACGCTCCAGTGCTTAATGGGTAGATTTTTTTTAACTAAAATATCTTTTATTGATCCAAAGTTTAGAAAACGTTCATATGCCAAAAATGCCTATAAATATCAAACCCTAAAAATTATTTTACACCTTCTTCCAACACTCTATCAGATTCAAACATTTTTGGGCATTTTCTCAATTTTCAAAGGACATTCTGTTAGCTTTGCCATAATCCTAAGAAGGGGGTGAATTGGTATTTTCAAATTTTATCCCCTAGGTCAATCCCCTAATGACTCACTTGAAAAATGAGCAGCTCGAAAGCTATCCCAAGTATAGGAGTTACGTCATGTAATATTAAGCCCAAGGGCTAGATCGTCTCCTCAGGGAATGCGTTTTAATATCTAATTTTACGTTTATCCAATCGAAAATAAAAATGTACTGAACTTAGTTCAGATTCGGGATTTTCAAAGTTGTTTGACTTTACTTTTAAAAAATTAAATAACACGCAAATTAAAACTCTAAACTAACATGCATTAAATAAAAAATATATGGAAATCCTAATCTACTTAAGGAAATACCTAAACGCACATTATTAAAGATGGCAACTACGGATAAGAAATTAAAACATGCAATGGAAACTCAATCAAACACACACACATTAAAAATCGAAACTTTAACAAAAATCAAGAACTCAAACCAAAAAAAAAAAAAAAAAACACACAAACAAAAACCTAAATTTAAATGCTATCAAAACACAATAAAAATGTAAACTTTGATAAATCTGACCCTAATTAAGCTGAGCTTCAAAAAGAACCAAAAATTAACTACTGCTAGCTAAATATACCACTAATTTTTATCTAAGAAAATAAATGAATACTACTATAATAAAAGCACTTTAAATAACATTCGCAATTCAAAATTCCAAATAACCCAAAAAAATTAATACTTAACAGTTATCCGACTAACACAGTATTCAAATTCAAAACTTTAAATAATCTTCAAAAGATAACATTTAACACTTATTCAACTAATCCAAAAATTATATAAAAAGAAAGAAAAGATGAGAGAGAGAGAGCCATGGAGAGCCGAGGGGCAGAGGCTGCTCTGCTATTTTCTACAGACAACAGCTATAGCTTCGGGTGGCTGTGTGGACTGGTGGTCTGTTTCAGCGGCTGGACTTGCTGGAGTTGTAGCAGGAACAGCTTCTGTGTTTGCTGGAGGAGCAAAGGGGGTCTTCGGCTGGAACATGGGCTGCTACAGCTACTGTGTTTGCTGAAGTTGCAGCAGGAACAACTGCTGTGGTGGAAGCCAAGGAGTTGGTGCTCTGCTGGTGTTCACAGGAAGCTGGCCGAGAGAAGGCTGGAGCAAAGGAGAGTTGAGGAGAGCTTTAACGGACTGCTGGGAACAGAAGGAAGAAGGAGGAAAAGAGGGGATTTTAGGGAGAGAACTAAGAGGGGAATAAGGAAGAATAAAAGAGAAAGAAAAACAGGGGAAGAGAAGAAGAAGAAGAAGAAGAAGAAGAAGAAGAAGAAGAAGAAGAAGAAGAAGAAGAAGAAGAAGAAGAAGAAGAAGAAGAAGAAGAAGCAGAACACAAGGGAAAGAAGCTGCGAGAAAGACAGAGAGAGCTGGCTGGGGCAGCGCCCAACAGGCAAGAGAAAGGGAAAAAAGAGAGAATAAAAAGGGGAGAGGGGAAAACACAGCCCTAAGACCCGGATAGGAGACTCGACCCGACAACTTGACCCAATTGGAGTTGACCTGAATAGCTATATTTTTTTTTTCATTTTTGTCATTCTCTGTTCATTGCAAATCTGACTCTTCTGGAGCCTATAACTCATAAAAATCAAAACATTAAAGTTGTAAATAATCTTTTCCTAATTTTCTAGAAATTTGAATCGTCTCAATCAGAGTTTGGACGAAAAAGTTATGCATGAAATACGAACAGGTGTTGGTTTTGGTTCCCGGGAATTTTCCTGTGACAAAAAATTACCAAAACTTCATAAATAGTGCAATAAAGTTCAAGAATGATGATTTTGGCACTTTATTAAAATATTCGACTATTTTGGATATTTAATTAAAAATATAAACCGTAAAGCTCGGGTTAAAACGTCCAATTACGTAGTTTCGGCGCGTAATCACACCCCCCAACTAATGTTTTGCTAGTCTCTAGCAAATGACGTGAATGAATCTCAGGCTGGTATCTACAACTACATACTCCAGTAATCATAAAATCAATGCACATGTGACATAATTATACCACTTCACATACAAGAACATAACTGAATTTCACACAAGTTTGTTCATATTCAATGCACACGACTCCAAAGCACGTCACTCATGCAAGTTTCATCGTTTATATGTGATTTGAGAGCAGTATACTCACATGAAGTTAATCAGTGGCACATTTAGAGTTAATACAATCATATAAGTTCGAGTATAAACAGGTAAACTCTCGAGGTGTGTGTGATGTGTGTGACTCAGTACACCTAGGATACTAGTGGACACCTACAGAACGATCATTTTGACTCGGCCTAACTGGTATACCCTTAAGAACACTCAAAGAAAATGGGTTCACTCATCATATGTGAGGAAGAGTGTCGCGATCAAACATCCCACATATTAAAAGGAACAAAGCTAAGTATATAGAGTGGACTAGTCTGGAAAGGAGCTAGCCTATCTATAAGGTGTTGGGTCCTTCACCCTAGCATCTTCTCACCTACTCGCCATATCCAACCAAGACCACCCTAGATAAACTTATTCACAAACTTGTCGTGAATACATCTGAGGCATTAATCGGTTGAAGCATCTTCATACGTGGAAAATATGTGTCGTCCTTGACTTTTTGTGGCCGGCATTGACATTTCATTTCATGCGCATGTGTATTGCTTATTCTTTTTTTCTGCTCATTCTTTATTTTTTTTCTTTTCTTGAGTAATAAGGACAATCATAACACTTATTTTGTAATCTTCGTACCATCAATGGGAATTGAGTTCGAATAGGGGTCCATGAATTAAGTCTATCTCTAGGGGTGGCTCAGCCTTCACATCTTGAGTAGGCTACAAGACCTAGGTTTCTATCTCCCCACTAGGTGTCACCTCTAGGCTAGCAAATAAAAAACAAAGACTAGTGTACAAAGAAATCATCCAGAAAAAGAGAATTGAGTTCTATGAACTCTGATTTGATATTAATGCTCAAGAGGACGATAAATAGCTCAAGGATATCTCACAAGGTGTCATAGTCGCCACGGGTGCTCTCTCAGTGCTCACAGGAAACCCTAAGTGCAATAAATCACGTGAATGTGTTTATTCGGCCTCGTGAGATGCATGTAGATACAGGAAATTATATAGCCAAATTAACACGAGTGTACTACCAATCAGTTCTTCATAGAGTCATAAAGTCATATAAAGAGAAACTATGTATGATTGACTCAAGTGCGTCATTCATAAGTTATATGCAAGTATGTGAAGGGTATACAAAGTGTTAAGCATGACATAGTGCAATGTAATTCCTCAGTGCTCCTCTTTCTTTCTCTCTTTCTTTTTGGTTTTTTTTTTTTTTTTAAACCCAGTATGTGTACGTGCACAGTGTCATATGCGAATGCGCATCCCCCCCAACTAAAGTGAAACATTGTCCTCAATGTGAAAGCATAGGGGAAATAGAAAATACTGTGCACGGGAAAAGTAAGGCGTACCTGAGTGGCAAAATAATGGAAAACAAAGATCGAACTACGAGAAAATAAACCTGAAAACTAACTAAAAATAAAATAAGATAAAATAAAAGGAAAAGAAGGAAAATAAAAACATCACAATTGTTTGGTGGAGGCTCAGGAGGAATTTCTTCTGGTGGCCGCAGGTCTATAAATTGCATCGGCGAGTCTCCAAATTTGAGTCGCCACAGTAGATCAGTCTTCATACCTGCACGAAAATCAACTTTAGATAAATTAATACGTGTCAAAATACCAAACAATTTGTGTGCAGGTCGACCCTCTTGTGTTGACAAGAAAGGGTCTTTATTCAACATCGTTTTCAGGAAATTTGCTTCTTTACGAACTAACGGTTGAGAGAAAGTGATCGGAATAATTACCTGCAGTTCTTCAGAAGCATTAACATTAAAGGTTTTACCTGGTTCTTTAAAAATTATATGCTCACTAGACTGGTCACCCTCTTTATCGGGTGTACATATCATCATACCATTGTAAGAGTCTACCTCCACATTAGGCTCCTTAACATCTGATTCAGGCGGGGGGTGACGGTTCCATGGTTTCTGAGCTCGGAGTATGAGGTACCACAGGTTGGTAATCCGTATGAGTATCAGTCTCCTCATCAACTAATTGCTCCACTTGTGGCCCCGTTTCCTCTAATTTTTCTTTGACCTCTTCTGGTTCAGCCATGACTTCTAGTGTTGGGACAACTGGTTGTCCAACGATGAGCATATCAGGTTGGGGAAATTCTTTCTCGCTTGTCGAAGTAGTGGTGGCCTCTGCTGTCTAAAGAGTAACATTGTGTATTTGTTGGTGTGGCTATTGGTACTCTTGAGGACTAGGTTGAGGTTCCACGGGCAATTCTTTTTCTAAGATGTCCAACTGCGTGCTTATTGCATTAATGGTATCTCGCAATTCATTATTATGATCGAATTGAGTTTGCATGAATTGTTGGAGCATGTTCGCCATCTGTGTTATGCTATCCTCGAAAAGGTCTGACAACGTACAGCTCGGAGAGATCTGTTGTGGCTGATATTGAGGCGAAGGGTTGTTTGGGCAGTTTGGTGGCTTGTATACATCTCCACCACTAATTGTGCTGGTAGGGTGTGCAGTCATGGGTTCCGGAGTGTATCGTGTATTGCGCTGTGGGACATTGTCAGCTAAGTAATCAAAGAATGATAATACCTGATTTGGATCCTCGCTAACGGGCTCTCCATTAGACATAGTCTGGACAAAACACTTGCAATCAGGGGTAAGAGCAGTATAAAAACAATTAGCTAACCTCCATGAGTCGAACCCATGATGTGGACAAGTGCTTAGTAGATCCTTGAATCGCCCCCAGCAAGCCCGAAATGTCTCGTCATCCTGTTGCACAAAATTAAGAATCTGTTCTTGCAAAAATTGAGTTTTCTGTTAGGGACAAAATGCATGCAGGAATCCATGCTCCATATCAACCCAATTAATGATAGAGTGAGGTCTCAAGGAATGAAACCAAATCAGTGCCCTATCCTGCAAAGTAGCAAGAAATAAATTCAGTCTAGTAGATTCGTCAGCTCTAGCATGAAAGAAAAACATGTTGCAGGTTAACTCAAACTCTGCTAGGTGCTGATAAGGGCACTCAGATTTCGTCTTGTAAAACTCGGGTAGCAATGACGTCCTCCCGCGCTGCATCATGAAATTAAGCTCGTCATAAGGCAAAACAGTGGAAGAGGATGCAGTGGCATATTCAAGCTGTAAAAAATCCATTATCGTGCGCGGTGCAGGTGCAGCCATTGTTCAAAACTCAAAATTTTTTTCTGTTTTTGTTTTCTATTTTTTTTTTCTTTTTCATAAAACTAACAAAAATGATGGGAAAAATGCAAATTTGAGACTAAGACTAACATTCCCCGGCAACGGCGTCAAAAACTTGACTCAACCCGAATTGCTATATTTTTTTTCATTTTTTTCATTCTCTGTTCATCGCAAATCTGACTCTTCTGGAGTCCGTATCTCACAAAACTCCAAGCACCAAAGCTGTAGATAATCCTTTTATCTTTCTCTAAAAATTTGAATCGTCTCAATTGGAGTTTGGATGGAAACGTTATGCATGAAATACAAATAGGTGTCAGTTTTGGTTCCCGGGAATTTTCTTGCGACAAAAAATTACCAAAACTTTATAAATAGTGCAATAAAATTCAAGATTGATGATTTTGGCAATTTATTAAAATATTGGATAATTTTGGACATTTAATTAAAAATATAAACTGTAAAGCCCGGGTTAAAACGTCCAATTACGCAGTTTTGGCGCGTAATCACCTAACAACAGTATTACATAAACCTAAGGTCAATCTAGTGCAGATAAGTAAATCAATATAAATATCTTGAGAAAATTAAATTGCACAATTAATTTAGCTAAGCATGCACAACAAAGAAGTAAATAAAAAATGACACCCAGAAATGTTATCGAGGTTCGAAAAACTACCTGCGTCCCCGCCTTGGCTAACAAGTACAAGGATTACCACTATAAGCTCACTTAATGGGTGGAGCAGCACCTAAACAACCAGGTCAATTAGCACAAGGCTAACCTCAACCTTTACAACCAATCCTCACCGGGCTGGATTACCACCCCTTCAGGCCACGCCTGGAATATAATAGATTTCTCAAACAAATTTGCGTACAACGAATATGCTTCTCAACTAAGCAGATTATGTACCAATGTAATCAGTACACTACCGAATGATATGATAAGATAAACTCAGTGTAGCCTACGTGTCTACTTTCAAAGATTAATGCAGATATTGCAATCAGTATATGAGAGTGTAAGGATTAGGATCTTTGTGTCAAAATAATATTCTTAATCACAATGCAGCAACAAAGATCACAAGTATGCTTCAAATATCTCAACAAATGTTTTTCTGAAATATAAACCACAAGAGATATTTAAAAATGATTTGTAAAAATTATTTAATCTTTGTGTCAAAATGATGATATCAAACAAACGATATAACAACAAAGATTTTCCAGCACTCTAGCAAAAATCTCAAAATGTATTTCTTAAAGAAAAACACAAGAGATATTTTTGAAAATGATGTGTAAAATATTTTTAGTAATCAAAATCCAATATAAACTCCTTGAGTATTATAATGACAATGCAAAACCTAAAAGCTCAATGAAGTATTCCTAAGGAAGACTTATTAATAAAGTCTACTAAGGAAACTTGAAGCTTTGCTCTCTAATAAAATAATCTCAATCAATCAAGAACAATAGAGAGCTTAAACCTTTGAGAAGAACACTCAATCACACTTACAAAGAAATTTGAGCAATAAAGGTGAGTAAGAATGAGTGTAGGAGGCTTAATAATGGAAGTAGGATTTTTTTGAATTTCACAGGATTTTTTATAATTAAGATTGCTAATCATTGACTAATTTTTGCAAATGAGGGGGTATATATAGACTTCCCAAAATCATAACCATTCAGGACATATTAGTCATTTTTAAAAAAGTTTAACTATGGTTATTAAATTTTAATTGTGTTTTAACCTCGACAATTCTCACCAACCTGAGAGCACCGATCGATCAAACTTAAGGTTTGGTTGGCCAAGCAACTGGGTTCGGTCAACAGGGAGAAATTTGAACTAGAAGGATAGTCGACTGGACTTGCAGGGTTCTAGGGCAATTTTCCGAATCTGCGCGGTTTAGTCCACCAGTTCAATTTGAACTACGAGGTTCGGTCCACCGAGAGGTTGGAATTTCCTACATGGGGGTTCAGTCGACTGGGGTGTCGCCCATATAATTCTGGTCGGTCGACTGAGTGGTCAACTTGTTGACCTAGGGAGGTTCGGTCGACCAAGTCTTGCCTATATTCTTCTGGTCGGTCGATCGAGAGGACAACATGTTGACCCAATTAGGGTTTGGTCGACCGAGGATCTTAGTGTAACTGAGTTCGGTCGACTGAACATGCCAATTTTGGCATTTTTTGGTCATTTTCTCTTAGAAATGCTTCCCCTTTTCATATGATGATTAACTTAAATTTGATAGGACATTCATTTATGCATGTATAGGGAACCTAAGGTCAGTCTAGGTCTTCTTGAGCTTATCTATCCTTTCATGCAGATAAAGCATTAATTATTACAGACCATTTTTCCTAATTACTGTTACAGACCCAAATTGAATAATAATGAATTACAATATAATAGTCTTCAGGGCCATCATACTCTATTTCATGTGCCATCAAAGTATCTGTGAATATTAACCTGCACATAAACTACATAGCCATCAAATACTTGAGTATTTGTTATTATCAAAATTAGGTGTGACCTACAAGGTCAACACATTCAGTCATATATATTGCAAGCATCTTTGGTATTAAGTTTTGATAAAGAAAGCATTATCTTTGGGCATTCAATCTTCATCTTCAAAGTTTTTCTTCTCTCATACTCTTACATTTAAAATCTTATTGAGAGCAAAAACCCTAGTTTTCCATATATCCTTTCTTTGAAAAACATTTTGGGAAAAAGTTTATACTAGGGCTTGATTCTTTGAAGCATTCACTTTCATATTTTTATTCAAAGACTACACTTTTGCAAAAGCTATTTGAGAGCAAACCCTAGGATCTTCAACACATATTTATTTGAAAAATCATTTTTTGGTGATATATTACATTGGGTTTAAAACTTTGAAGAAACTCATCATATATATTTTTATACAAAGATTATATATTCTTCTATTACAAAAATCATATTAAGATCAATACATTTACTCCATTGAGCTTCAAGTTATATCTTGTGAGAGTGTTTAGGATTTCATCGTACTCATTAGCTTAGTGGGAAGCATTTGAGTGTATTCAAATTATCTTTCGTCACTTGTATTGACAGTTTAGATTGTGAGTTGGGTGGAGGAAGCTACGCCTCTTGTAAACAGTAGAGTGTAAGGAGGTAACTACACCTCTTGTAAGTAGCAAATTGTAATGGGAAGCTTAATCCTAGGTTAAGGAGCGGCATAGTGGAATCCTTGGGTAGTTTGCCCAAGGCGAAGATGTAGGCTGGGTTGGCTAAACCTCATGAAATATGGAGTTTGCATTTCTCTTTCCCTTATCTCATTTTATTGTTGCTTGCATTTTATTATTTATTTCACATTTTCCTATTGTGTATGTGTTAAATATATATAGTGCACTTGTGATTGATTGATTGGTTGACAAAATACATAGCTTGAATTTATTAGGTTGTGTAATACTGAAATATGTGTATCTCCAAACTTGTGTCTATGTGGTTGTGCGATTTTAAAATCAGGACTTAAAGTCTTAGAATTTTAAACTACCCAATTCACCCCCCACTTGGGTTTACACTTAAATTCATAGAAATGATATCTTGTGAAAATGCTAAGGCTATCTGGGAAAAACTCGAAAAAAAATATGGGGAGACCAAGGGAAAGGAGTCTGCTACTCCAGAGGCATCAAGCTGAAATGTTAATGAAGGTGAAAATCAATGCCTAGTTGCCTTAATCCTTGAGGAGGTACATTCATCACCTTCTATTTCTATTGTTGATTCATATACTGATTTATGCGCTACATTGTGTGATAGATCTATTAGTGAATCATGTTTAGAATTTGATAGTGATTGCATGCTCACTTATAAGGAATTGAAAACAAAATACATTAAAACTTATAAGTTTCTTGTTAAAGTAAACAAATGTTATACTGATTTGTAAAACAAAAATGAGGCAGCATTAAAAGATTTAGAATCTAAAATCCTTGATATAAAAGAAAGGGATTTGAAAATCATGAAATTGGATAACAAGAATGCAATGCTGCAAAAAAAGTTTAATGATGTGAGATCCTAACTTTTCATTGAAAATAAAAAGAGTCTTTTGTATTTCTGATCTTGAAAATAAAGCAAACAATATGACTAAAGAATTTGAAAAATTACAAGCTGTTTACAAAGACCTAAAAGATTTGAAAATATTGGGCTTAGAAAAAAAAATAGACGACCAAGCTAAGATCATCCATAAATTCACTAGGGGCCAAGAGAATTTTGAAAAACTATTAGGCTCACAAAAGATGACCTTAGATAAGGAAGGCATAGGATATAATGGGATGAAGAACAAGGAAAGAAAGAACCTTTACATGGGGTATTTTGTGAAAGAATCAAAATGCTATGCTAGTTCTTCCTCTAGACTATATGATCACACCACATGCTTTTTGTGTAAAAAGATGGGGCACATCAAGTTTGATTGCCCCTTCAAAAGTAAAGGTGTGAAGATCAATCAAGTATGGAGAGTCAAAGAAACTAAGGGTTTCATCCCTCCTAGACTGAAAGAAAAATGGGTGCCAAAGCATGTCCTATTGTCCACACCTTAGAACCTAGACTTAAGAACTCAAATAAAACCCTTCAAATGTTTCAAAATCAAAATGTAATTAAAGGAATTTTTTTAAAATATCAACAAGTGTTTTAAGATTAAAAGCCAATTGTTTGTCATTAAAGAAGGAAAAATACTTTGGCTTAATAGACTATATGCAGAGAGGGTGAAACTAGGCCAAACTACAAAGAAATTGACGCCTCAATTGACTGACCCATCCAATTCGGTCGACCGAGATATACACATTATAGGCTCAGTCAACTAGTTAGTCAATCGAGCCCCTCTAGTTTACCTACAGTCGATCAATCGCTCAACCAATGCTCTTTTCCTGAGTTCAGTTGACCAAAACAAAGCCCCAGTCAAACGAGCAACAAAAAGGGCAGTAGTCGTTTGTACCTCGATCGACCAGTCATTTCTCTCAGCCAACTGAACTTCGAAAACTAAATCGTTGCACACTTCAGTTGACCGATGCATTGTTCTTCAGCCGACCGACCAGACATGAAAGAGACATTAATTAATGCTCATCAGTTGATTGAGCCATTCCTTATTCGACTGAGCCTTGAGACTATATATATTTTTTCAGAGACCAACTGTTCATTTTGCATAGTTGTTTGAAAGGGAAACCTTTATTTTTTTTCCCATCCTCACATTCTAATTGAAATTCCTACCTTTAACATCCTTCAAATCAAAAATGCCGAGGGCAACGAAGAGAAAAGCCATCCAAGAAGTCGGAGATGTCTCGGCTGATTGGTTCATATCTGACAATGCTAGGATCAAGTTCGAAAGGGACTTTCACCCCAAAGAGGCAATCCTAGGTAAAATTCTTGACATCTCGTTTATGTAACAACTCTTAGGAAACATTTTAGAGATGTTCAAATATCAGGGGTTGTACACGTTCATTGCGTACCAGGCTAGAGGTGTCTATCCGACCCTAGTGCAGCTCTTCTATTCTAATATAGGGAAGGATGAAATAGGTTATTTCTCTAGGGTCCTAGACGTGCACATCAGGTGTGATGCCGAATACCTGGCCAAGACCTTTGATATTCAGCGGGGAGATTTCGAATGTTCTGACCTAGGGTTATCGTGGATAAATGAACAAAACTTTATAGTTGAGGCTTTTTAAAATCTTGTCATGAAAGCTCCTGTTGTGAATCACAACTGGCCCCTTGACTATAGGACATTCTCCCTTGAAGCCAAGATAGTGCACCACTTAATTTCGTAGAATATCTTACCAAAAAGTGGGTCTAGGATGCGTATGTCATTTCTAGACTATTTTGTCATTTGGTGTCTATTTATAAGAAAGAAGTTAGACCTGCTCGGCTTGATAATAAAATGGCTGTGTTTAAATACTATGGGAAACATGATCATTATGCCATATGGAGGCTTATTAAATAGAGTTTTTTAAAGCTGGAGGTCACAAAGAAAAATTGCTTAGTAATTAAGAGGAGGAAGCACACAAACATGTTCTCCACAAAAACTATAAAGCAGATAGGGTACGAGCAGGTTGGTAACATGTGGTTACCAGTAGCCCCTAGACAAGCAAGAGTCCAGCCAGTTGCTCCACATGATCTGCCCCCTCGGTTACCGCAGCCTACTAATGTTGAAATCATGGTTGTTATTGCGCAGCTCTCCACATCATTGCGCATCTCTCTACCTCCTTTCATGAATTTCAATAGTCGATAGCCAGATCCTTTGTTTCTGTAGATGCTCATCTCAGTACTATGCAGGGTGAGATTAGGGACATTGCTGCTACTTTGGATGCCCACTACATGGCTATTCAGAAGGACTTTAGAGAGTATGCAGTTTCTATAGAGAATCAGCTCATTGAAGTTCAAAATAATTTTGGAGAGCTTGAAAAATTTATACATTCGAGCTTCAACAAAGTCAATGAATGCCTTGATGAAATACAAGGTGAGTATGAAGATAAAAAGGATCATATGGACATTGGGGATGATAACGCATCCGGTGGAGGACTTGTTGATGGAGAGACCTAGGAGCTGCATCTTGGGCCCGAGGGGTGGGGGTGAGGTAGTATCTCAAGGGGAGCAGGCTTTGTAAAATTTCTTTTGGTCTATACTCATAAACAACTTACTTTTATGCATTGCACCACACACACTCACCAGCTATTTCTTTTGTTCATGCTTGGACACACACTGATTGATGGTTTCTTTTTGTGTATACTATGAATTGATGAAATACATGCTTTTTAAATTGGGATGCCAACTGCATGACTGATTTAGTATTATGAATTGCATATTGGTAGAGATCCTAGGATGTTGCATGTTTGAATTGATTGGTATTTGTATGATGCAATCTTATGAACTGCATGTTGTAGATTTTACTAAACTATCTGTGCAAGTTTTATGATCTGCAAGTATGGGAAAACGTTCTTTTTACATACGACATGCTTCATTAAATTTCCTATACATGATAAAAGGATATGCTAAATCATTTTTGAAAGGATGAGGGAACTAGAAGTTATTTTTCCTTTCAATTTATTTTTGCAAATGCTTTGTAGAAATTCTATTAATCATGGACTCAATTGCATTGTGTGATCTTTGTTTTTGTATTTGAATCCTAAGCTTACCTAGTGCTCCATGATCTTCATATCATGTTTGTATAGATCTATATTTTGATATGGAATGGTTGTGAGATGCATAAACACATTGCATGAGTAGATGTCTATTATCTGAAGCTTGTGTGTCTATAGAAATCATTGCTGGATTTAATGGTATCTGCATAATTCAGATTATTATGAACTTTTTGTGTAAACAACTAGATTTTTTTTAGGGAGTGTAGACACCCCAACTTTAACCAAGCCCTCTCAAGAAGACCCATTTTAATAAGACTTGGCCCTAAGTCCTCAATGAAACCCTTTTTTAAAATTGAGATCTTAATTCCCCAATTGAGTCATTTTGATTTTAGAAAGTCAAATCCCTTAAAAATGATGCATCCGAGTGTTGAGTTTTCAAAATAGAGTTTCTTAACTTTTAAAACAGGTTGTTGGATCGAGTCCTTTTGATTGATTGCAAAATTAATCTTTGTCAATCAAGTCCCTCTAATTAAGTCCTATAATAATCTGTCCCTGCTAAACTAGGTTTCTTTAACAATTTCAAGACTATTTCTTTTATTAGGTTTTCAAAATTTTTGGAGTCCCGTAATTGAGTGTTCTTAGAACTTGGAGTTAAATTTTTTTAAAAATATTTTATTGAAATAAAATAAAGTCCAAATTTATTAAGTCATTCAAAACTTTAACTAAGTTTTAGGTTTTAAGTAGGGTTCTTCAAAATTTTCATATTGAGATTTTTTATAGGATTTTTTTTCCATCTCTAGATTAAGTCTTTGGTTTTTGGTTTTTAATTTTGAAATTGGGTATGTCATAGAGGATTAAGGTCAATTTTTAAATTTCTAAATTGGGTTCTGTTTAGGCATAATTGGTCAAACTTGAAAAACACATATGAGGTCATTTTATTTGAAAGAGGACATGTGTCCCACTACAAGAGTTGGGTACATGAGTAAGGTGTAGTGTACAACACAATGACATACATAAAAAAGGTGTACAAATAATGGTTGTAGGGAAAGCATCCCATGGGTACATACAAAAAATACATAAAACAAATTACAGAAAAGTAATACAGAAAAATAGAAATTCCATGCCTTCCACTCCCCAGCTGCCACATGGATCTTCCAAGCTCAACTACACACAAGAAACAATAAAATCAGCTAATTGGTATTTAAAAAAAAAAAAAAAAAAAAGAAATGCAGGAATAGAAATCCACATGTGCAATTTGTTAAAAAGAATCATTCTCTGCCAACTCAGGGGAATTCCATTGAGGGAAAAGGATTTTGGCACCAAATCCCCCTCAGGCCTCCCTATAAATAGAGAGGCTCGCATTGTAGCCAGACATAAGAAGGGATCAAGCAACACTCTGTCAAAATTGAGAGTGAAGAAATTAGAAGAGAGGGGAGAATTAGAGGGAGGGAGGCTCTACAGGAATTAGTAGAGAGCAGAGAAGAAGAGGAAAAAAGGGAGAGAAATCTTTGTAGAAGTCAGAGTTCAGAGCTACAATTTGAATACAGCATCAGGCAGTATTCGGGAGGACTCAGAAGCTCACTCAGACAATCATCGGGAGGGAGAAGAATACTGGAAAAGTGATAGGCCTAAGGTAAACTTAATTCCCTTTCCTCTCTTATAATTCAGAATGCTTAAGCTGTGCTAGACACTGTGCATTCGTGAGTGCAGGTACCCCCATCTCTCTGGTCTTGAACCTGAGCTCAGACCTGAAAACCTAACTAATCCGAAACCTTTAATCATTTACCCTCCCAGACTCGGACTTGAATCCTTAAGACCTGAACCCAAGCTTGGGTTCAGACTACTATATTTAGGTTACCCGTTAACTAGACTTGGGACCCTCCAACCCATAGCCCATTTTTCACATTCAACCCAAAGTCCATCTTAAAACATTAACCAAAGCCCATTTTAAAGTATCAACCCCTAACCAGCTTGCTTTCTTAACAAACTAATTTGTTTTAAACCCAAAGCCCATGTTAAAAATCTTCAAATGTGGGCCTCTGATTTAAACCCTAACCTTGGGCCTCAGGTTTTAAAGATTCAATCCCAAGCCTCTGTTTTAAAATCTAACACTGGGCCTCATTTTTCAAAACCCACAAAGCCCAACTATTTTAAAAATTGAAACCACCCCATTTAAAAAAAAAAAAAAAAAAACCACAAAGCCCAACTATTTTCAACACTTATCCAAAAAGCCCAATCCCCCTAACCCACACGTGACTAAGGTCATGTGACTCACTCGGGTTTACTCAAGTCCACAACACATTGGGTTAACTCATGTGAGTCAACACTCCTTCACTCACTCACTAGGTGAAGATTAGTTAACTCGTCTTCATCCCCTAACCAAACCCTAACCCTAATAGGAACTTCAACTTGAAACCCACTAGACCCTAAACCTAACTTGAAAACCTAACCTAGCTATCTTGGACCCTAGCATGCCAGAACCAGAAACCCAAATTCCCATCACCAAAGCAGTATTTAGATTAGCACTATTCAAGCCACCCATTCACAAAATAACACAACAAAAAATAAGTAAATAAAAGGGGTTAGGAAACACTTAGCTTAGGATTTGGGTTCTAGATCAAACCCCTACTGAGACCTCGCACTCAGTTGTACCCTATTTGAGACGTTCAGCTCTGCTTCGTAGTGAACAAAAGGTTGAAAAGAACTTTAGGATCTCTGCTTGCATGAGGTACCGAGAGGAAAAAGAAAAAGAGAGGAAGTTGAACTAAGGATAGGGTTCTTGAGGAATCTTCGATCAAGGAAATAAAGAAGTCATAGGGTCAGAGAGCCTCGAGGTAAGTGAATGTTGCTGAAAGGTTAAGATTTTCAAACTAAGCTCTACAGAGTTGTAGGTCTAGGGCTTTGGATGGGCAACTTGTAGAGGAGCTTGGTTTTTCACTTTAGGGTTTATAGAGATGAATACGAGAGGGCAAGAGAAGAGAGAAGGATTCTTAGAGAGTTTGAGGATTGAGGTTTCAATAAAGAGTTGAGAGAGATAAGAGATTTGCAGGTTAGGGTTCCATCTAGAGGAGTTTAAGAAGAAGAAGATAGGAAGGGGAAGAAGAGAAATAAAAACCCTTGGGTTTCTGTTCATGGTGTTGCAGAGAAGGAATAGGGAAAGAGAGCGAAGAGGGGAGTGCTCGGGAAAGGAGAAGGGAAAAATGAGAAGAACAAAAAAATTTGAGTTTAAATATGCTTGGATCTGGTGCTACAAGATAGCGACATGTGGCACGGTGTTGACCATTCAATCAATAATACCACCTCAATGATCGTGTCGGCCATCCATTTTCTGACGCATAGAGCCATTTCCCCCCTTCATTAAAGAAGTTCGCATGGAACGTTCCCTACCGTCTGATCATCTTCCTCGTGCACAACCAAGATTCGTCATTAACATCAACTTGTGCAGACACATCCTACACCGTCGAATCTCTGTCCTCCATCAATGACGGAGGTTGTCCATATAAGCGGTAATAATGATTCCTGCTTCCTCCATTCACTGCGAGACACTTGGCGCCTTCACACTCACGCGCAGCAGCATAGAACGTGGCAATTTCTTAGCCCTCAGATTCATGTTTCTAATGAACACTCAGGATCATGCTACTACACTAACTGAGCCACTACAAAAAATAAGGTAATTAGTGAAGGATCAAAATCGTCACTAATAATTACAAAACTGTCACTAATAGTATTAGTGACGGTTTTTATAAGTATTAGTAACGGTTTTGAATTAGTTGTCATAACTACAGTTACTAATAATTAGTTGTGATGAATTTTAGAAGCATCACTAATAATAGAGTAATAGTGACGGATTATAACCGTTATAAAACCCTAATACTGTTACTATAAATTTTACATTGGCTTGACTCAAAATTGTCACTAATAGTAGAGTAATGGTGACGAATTTCAAAACCGTCACTAATAGTAGGGTATTAGTGACGAATTTCAAAATCATCACTAATAGTAGAGTATTTGTGACAAACTTCAAAATTGTCACTGATACTTGGGCTTTAGTGACAGTTTTGAAATGCATCACTAATACTCTACTATTAGTGACGGTTTTGAAATTCATCACTAATACTTAAAAAATGGACAATTTTTAGTGACGGTTTAAAACTGTCACAAATACTTTAAAATTAATAATTTTTTAATTGTTAATTTCTGTAAAAATCTGTAATTACATTTTCATATGCAGAACATTCAGCTAAATTAGTACAAAATTGATAAATTATTCAAAATTCAAATTCAAATACAAATACAAATACATTATTCAAACTCAATTAAAATACATAAATTCCTTCTATTCAGATATAAAAAAAATACAAAAAAATAATAATAATAATCAAAAGTTGCATCCAACTGTAGCGTATGGCATCGTGTTGATGTTGTGATAGCCACAAACTCCACAAATTGAGAATTATAAAAACAAATTAGTATACGATTTTTGAACATATATGTATACCTACTTTAAGTATCAATAATTTGATAGCAAAATAATCGGACATTTGAGCGTAGTTAAAAAAAAATGATATAATTTTAAATAGCTAAGTTTTATCAGTTTAGAAAAATTTTGTCAGCATTTTATCTGTAAATAGGACATTTTCCATATATATATGTATATGCTCCAAACCTAGGCGTTTACAATAAATAGTTCACAAATCCAACAAGTAATGAATTTTATTAGTGCACACGATTTTCATATGATAAGCATTAAATAATGTAATGTATTCATGCATCCCATAAACAATCTATATCAGAATATAGTTCTATGAAAAAATAGAACGTGTGTTCATGGTTTACATGGCTTCCTTAGGGCTCAAAAACATATATAATAATCAAATAATGCAAATGAAGTTCAAAATTAAATTTAGAATTTTCACTTGGCACATGTAAAAGTAAATTTAGAGATGAAGTTCAAAATTCATTTGAACTTCACTCATCTTTTCAAAAATGTTTTAACATTCAGCACACTATAATCATTCTCACAAATATGGTACATGACATTGATTATTTTGGAAAAAATTTAACAAAATTTCGGCAACATGCTATCTGTAAATAGAACATTTCCTTAACCTGCAAGTCACAAAAGCATACAATTCACAAGATTTTTGGATCATACAGATGCTCAATGTGCTCAAGATAACCTTAGGACTCAAAATTAAAGACAATGATTGTTAGCTTTGTTGTAATCCTAAGAAAGGGGGGGGGGGGAAGGTGAGGTATTTTAAAAGTTTCTCCCTTAAGTCAATTATCCAGCAGCAGTATTAATAAAAAAATTACCACATTTTAACCTCGATAAAAGTTGTGCAACCCGAGAGTTTCGGTTGACCATATTTAACCTTTGGTCGACCAAGGATTTTTTTGAACTAAGGTTTTGGTCGACCATATTTGAGGCAATTTTGAGTCTTCAAGGTTTGGTCGACTGGGCCAAGTTTGGTTAACCAAATTTAGAGGTTCAGTTGACCTGGTCATATTACAACTAGAGGTTTGGTCGATCAGGGCGTTGGGAAGCAGCCACGTGCCAATTCGGTCAACTAGGCAAGTCAAGTTCATTTTAAAAATAGTCAACTGAATTGTCAACTTGTTGATCCATGTGCGTGCACCATATGATACTTTCAATTGATCTTGTACACAAACTTATCTACCATTAAATACCAAAGTATTTGTCATAATCAAAACGAGATATGACCTATAAGGTCAACAATCTCCCCCTTTTTGATGATGACAAATACCTTATGCAAAAGTGGGTACAACCAAGAAAGGATCCCCCTGAAATTATGTATAAAGGAATTGCAACATATAAAATATAATAAACAATTTCCCAAGTACCCAATTTTGCCTTTCTCCCCCTTTTGGCAATAGCAAAAAGGGCCAAGGCAAGATAAATTTGAGGCATACAGGCAAGGCATTGAGTAAGAATTATTTAAATACAAGATATGTTTTGGAAGGATTTTTAAAAAATTCGGTAGCGTGCCGTTTGAAAATAGAGCATTTCCTAAAAATATCTGTATAGAAATGACTCGATTGAGTTCAAATTTACAATTATCCACAATAACTAACTCAAATAGTCTAGTATGGATCAAAAAAAAAAAAAGTATAGATATCGACATGCAAGAGACGTGAAAATACCTTCATCAGATTTAGAGTCAAATTTCCTCTAGTGCTCATTATCTCTAAGTACAAAGCATTTACAACCAAAGACATGAAAATAGGAAATGTTAGATCTATCACCATTCCACAATTTGTATGGAGTCATATTAAGTGAGAGCCTGATTCATATCCTTTTCATTACAAAACAAGCAGTGTTCACTGTGTCGACCCAGATTTGGTTATTTGTGTTCATTTAGCATTGTCCTACCCATTTTTTGCAATGACCTATTCTTTCTTTCTACAACTCCATTTTGTTGTGGGGTCCTAGGTGCAGAAAAATTATGTGAAATGCCCTTTAGGTCACAATAGTTTTCTATGCCATTATTTTTTAATTCAATTCCCCTATCACTTCTTACGTGTGTGATTTTTTAGCCTTTTTCATTCTAAATTCTTCTATATAGTTTAGTGAATTGTTCACATGATTCATATCTATAATAGAGAAATAGCACCCATGTAAACCTATAAAAATCATCCACAATAACCAAAGTATACAATTTCCCACCTAAACTTTGAACTTGATTAGGACCAAATAAATCTACGTGAGCATTTCAAGTGGTCTAGTGGTAGATATGAATTTCTTTTTCTTAAAACTTGATTTTGTTTGCTTACCCATTTGACATGCATCACAAATATTATCTTTCACAAAATGTGTTTTTGGTAAGCTTTTAACTAAATCCTTTTTCACATGTTTTGATAAAAGATCCTTACTAGCATGTCCTAAACGTCTATACCACAACCAGCTAGCTTCATTTATAGTAGAAAAACATGTAACTTGTTGAGAAGCTAAATTATCCAAACTAGTGGTATACACATTTTCATGACATTCAATACTAAAAAGTACTTTGTTATCAGACTTACTCTCAACAATGCATTTATCATTTTCAAAAGATACTTTATACCCTTTATCACACAATTGGCTAATACATAACAAATTATGTTTCAAGCCATCAAAAAGTAGTACATTATCAATAAAGAGGGAAGGTTCCTTACCAACCTTACCTACACCGATGATTTAGCCCTTTGCATTATCCTCGAATATCATGAACCCTTTATCATTGGGAGTGATGGATGCGAACTTGGCCTTGTCTCCGGTCATATGCCGTGAGCAGCCGCTATCCAAGTACCACTTGTCCTTGGATGAGGACGATCTCAAACACATCAGCAAGAAAATCTAAGTAACTGACATTGGTCCCCAAATTCTGTTGGGTCCACAAAGGTTAGTGTTTGATTCAACCTTGGCTCTCCATACCTTTTTAATTTTCACATGCTTATTTCTAAATGGACAGTCAAACTGAATGTGACCTATCTATTTACATCCAACGCATGTTAATTGGTTGGCAGATTCTTTAGGTGGAATGTAGGATTTTGATTTATGAGTAAAGTATCCCATATAAAGATCATCTTGCCTAACATTCTCGATTCCATTAAATCCTAGACCTTCTTTACTAAGTGAGCTTCTTTGGGCTCCAAGAAGTTTTTTCAAAATTGTTTTGGCCCTCGGTAAATTTGTAGATAATCTTGGAGCTATCCTCCAATTTTCTTTCAAGTTCAGCCATTTTCAAATTCTTTTCTTCTTGCCAAGCAAAATGAACAATTATTCCCATTTCAACAAGTTTTGACCAATTCTCATATTTCTTTTTCAATACATCATTTTCCTTGGTTATTTTGTGTAACAATTTTGATACAAGAATATATTCAAATTGCAATTCTTTATATGTGGGCCTACTATCAGAATCACAATCATCATCATCATAATAATAAGAACATTAAGAGTAGGAAGATAGTACCTCATCGCCATGTGCCATCATGCACAAGTTAGCAACCTCCAAATCACTGGAGTCTGAATCTAAATCACTGCTATTCTATTTATCCCACAAGGTTCCTGCTTTCATAGCTTTCTTCTTTTTCTTAGAATCCTCTTTCAGCAACGTGTAGTCAGGTTTGATATGCCCAAATTTATTACAATTGGAACACATGGGAGCATTTGATTTCTCTTTTCTTTTACTGGATTCTCCCTTCTTAGATACTGAATCTCTGGACTTTCCATATGGCCTACTGTTCATTCTAAAGAACTTGATGAACTTTCTAGTAAGCACTACCATGTCATCTCCAGACTAAGGTTCACTGCACTCACTAGATGTATTAGTAGACATTTTTAATATTCACTTTTCTTATTCTATTGTGCTCATTCAGTCTCTCATTAATAGCTAACTCATAGGTGATAAGTGAACCTATCAATTCATCTAATGACATAGCCTTAAGATCTCTACCCTCAGATATGGCTGTAGCCTTTGCTTCCCAAATAGGAGGCAAACCCCTAAGGATTTTCCTAATCATTTCATACGTGGGATAGGTCTTACCTAATGCATGCAGTGAACTAATAATGTGGTTGAAGTGAGTGTAAATTCTTTGAATGGACTCACCGGTACTCATTCTAAATGTTTCATACTCATTGATCAACATGTCTATCCTACTATCCTTAACGTCTCTAGTACCCTCATAGGTTAATTCTAGCTTATCTCATATTTCCTTAGCAGAATGCTATAATTCTGTTAATTTCATTAACATCAAGTCCACAATAGAGATTATTCATGGCAATAGTATTTATACTAACAATTTTCATATCCTCATCAGTATATTCATCTTCAATCTTAGGAATTCTAATTTTACCTTCAGTTTTCATGGGAACATAGTTTCCTTTAGAGACAACTCTCCACACTTTCTAGTCAATATTATGAAGATATATACGCATCCTTTGTTTCCAGAAGGTGTAATTAACACCACTGAAAATAAGAGGACGTGTGGAAAAGGGTCCCTCAGGAAAATGGGTTACAGTGTTATGAGTCATCTAGATCTTTATGCAAATTAATGATCAAGTCTAAGCAACTTGGCTCTGATACCAATTGTTAGCTTTGCTATAATCCCAAGAAGAGGGGGGATGAATTGGTATTTTAAATATTTCTCCACTAGGTCAATTATCCAGCAGCAGTATTACACAACCCAAGGGTTAATCTAGTGAAGATATAAAATAAATCAATATATTTAGTTGAAATTTAATCACACAAGTAAACTAATTAAGCATGCACATAAAAACAAGTAAAGAGAGATAACACCAGATATGTTATCGAGGTTCGACAAATGTGCCTACGTCCCCGCCTTGGCTCACAAGAATAAGGATTCCACTAAGGCTTACTTCACGGGTGGAGCGACACCGAAATACAACCAGGTCAAATTAACACAGGGCTGACCTCAACCTTTACAACCAATCCTTTCAGACTGGATTAACGCCCTCTCAGGCCACGCCTGTAATACAACCAATTCACAATACAAGATGTATACAAATTTATGCTTCTCAGACAAGCAGATTTGTGCCAGTATAATCAACACACTACAGTATGATAGAATATGATAAGCTCAATGTAGTTTAAATGTCTGCTCTCAAAAATTATGCAAGTATAGCAAACAGTACATGAGAGTGTATGTGTTAGGATCTTTGTGTCAAGCAAATAATATCAATCACAAAGTGCAGTAACAAAGATCTTCAGCACTGTAATAACCCCAAAAAGGGATATAGAAGATTAGTGGAGTGATTCCCAAAAAAAATAAAATAAATAAATAAATAATTAATTAAATTTAAAATAAAAAAATATTAATTAAAATTTTTTTTATTTTTATTAATAAAATATATTATTATTAATATTAATTAATTATTATTATAATTATTATTATTATTATTATTATTATTATTATTATATATCTGATATTTATCCCTCCTGAAGCAAAAGCTTCAGGAGGTTTCAAAAGGCAAAAAAACAAAAAAAAATCCTGAGGATGTCTTCATCTCTGCACAGCCTCTGAACTCTCACTCACTCTCTCTCACTCTCTCTCTCTCTCTCTCTCTCTCTCTCTCTCTCTTCTCATTCTCTCTCCCACTCTCCTCGATTTTGTGGCAGATTTTTGCCCGATCGAAAATTAGAAAATATCGCTGGACTTTGCTTCAGGAGGTTTCAAAAGGCAAAAAAACAAAAAAAATCCTGAGGATGTCTTCATCTCTGCGCAGCCTCTGAACTCTCACTCTCTCTCTCTCTCTCTTCTCATTCTCTCTCCCTCTCTCCTCGATTTCGTGGCACATTTTTGCCCGATCGAAAATTAGAAAATATCGCTGGACTCTATTCTCCACTGCCATCAATTCTACCGGAGCGGATTGGTGGTAGGAGCGGCGTAAACGTATCTCCTCGGATAAGTCAATTTTCCCTTTTTATTTAATTTCTTGCAAATTATAAACCCGATTGATGAACAAACACCACCACAGGAATCTAAGGATGATTCTCTACAAGTCTAGCAGGACAGAATTCTCGTGAGTCGTCGTGGGCAAAACCCCAAATTTGGGTTACGGGAGTTATTAAAGGGCTTATTTTTAATTAAGTAGGATTAATTTGGAAATGCTAAAATGTTGAGTATCTGGGGTTAAAGTAGGATTTCTGAAATTTAGGGCCCAGGTGAGCGCGCGTGGGTGTAATTTTGGGACTCGAAAGTAAAATTCAGGAAAATTAAGTGGGGGTGTTAAATAATAGTTTAAATGTTAATTTGGAGTACATGGGGCCTAGGGAAGGCTAGATGGGTAGTATTTTGGGAAAATGAGTTAATTAATCTCGAAAAAATGTGAATTTTAGGACTTGAATTTCGGGCGCCAATGGCATAGAATTTGGGTGTTAACAAGACTCTCAATAAGTCAGGTAAAGGGAATAAATTATAACGGTATTTTTAGAATCACTGTTTAAATTAATATGTGAAAATGTGCTTATGGTATTTTGTTCGGAAATTATTACAATATAAATATTAGATAAATATTGTGGCATTTGAGTGATTTTAAACTGCGATATTTTGCAGTGAAAATAATATGTTATGAATATTAGATGAAAAATGTGTGGCACGTGACGTGTTTTGAAAAATGTAAAATATAACGATCAGTATTTTCTGAGAAAATATCGAAATGAGAATGACTGATGTGATTAGTGAAAAATAATGAAATGTGCTATTTATATGTGAGTGGAAATTATTTCCATGAGAAATGAGTTTGTACAAATTACTAGTATGAGTATTTTGGGAAAATGTGAAAATACGTGAAATATGATATATATATATATATATATATATATTACTACGAGTTGAAGAAATGTGCACAAAAAATGATGAGAATATTTATGTTGAACTAAATTATGATATACTGAAATATGATTGATGAAAGGCCAATACCGCATAATGATTGCGGGTATGTGGTAGTGAACTCTGATGGATGGTTATGATATTGAGTATGGTACCATTGCTAGTGGTGTTAGTACAACCACACGGACCGTTGAAGCGTGTGGCGTGATAGTTGACTGACCCATTTTGTAGGGTTGTTGGGCCGTTTGAGTCTAGATCAGGGTTATAGGCCGGCCATTCATACTACAAATGCGATATGTGATGTGATATTTGATCTAACTGGGTCAGCCAACCGCAGTTGGATCTAGCCTTTAAGCCGCACAACCTTGACCATGGGGGGAAGCATGGCATGGATAGAAAGATTTTTAGGGTGGTCATGAGTTATAGACGCGATGTTGGTATTTGATACTGAGGATACTCATAAGCCGGAAAGGAAAATGGTAACAAAAAGTGAAAGAATGATAAAGTTGGCTAAAATGATAAATAAAAGAAAGGATGGAAATTGAGAAATAAAGAATGATAAAATTAAGAAATGGAACCATGTGAGTTAATAATATAAATAATTGAGGTGAAATGAAACTCTCCGCCCGAGGGCTTACTGAGTAAGGTGAGTACCCTGATAGGTATCAGATGTAGTCATACCTGGCTGCATAATGTGTTAGGGTAGAAGGAAGCTACCTGTATGGATTGGTAATTTTCCCTATTCTTGGGAACTTTACAAATATTTATGTGTTGAAATTATTGAATATAAGAAATGGGTTTAAAGCTTGTGTTGTATATCTATATGAGTATGAGAATGTGTATATCAGTGTATTTTCTGAGATGAAATGATGGTTTGAAAAGTAAAATGTATTATAATTGAACTCATATGACCACACATTGTAAATAATTTATTCCTTCTTACTGAGATGTGTCTCACCCAAATTATCTAAATTTTTCAAGGAACAGAGACCGACCGGGTGATAGAGCTCCATGATAGTAGGGAGCTGGAACCCCGATATACAGGGTGATTTTGGACTAGGGAGGTGTGATTCCCTAGAGTTTTATTGTTTTTGGGTATGAAATAGTATTGTGTATATGTGTATATTGATACTTTAGGTATTGTATTCTGAATGGTATGTATATATTGTTTTCTGTTGTTAGGTTGTATAATAAAATAACTTTTTACCCAATACCCAATGCAGGTTGGGTCGTATAAATGATAGTAGGATGGTTGACGTGGCCGATTTGTGGATGTTGTGTGTTAGCTTTAACGTGATCCCAAGAGGGGGGGTGAATTGGTATTTTTAAAATTTATCTCCTAGGTATTCCTCCTAACAGCAGTATGTTCACAAGCCTAGGGTCAATCAAGTGCAAAAAATGTAAATATACCATAAATCAAATGAAGCAATTTAAACAGTCATTCAAGTACTAGAAAGCAGTAAAGAGAAGATGACACGAAGATATGTTATCGAGGTTCAGCCAACTGCCTACGTCCCCACCTTGGCTAATCATCATAAGGATTATCACACTAACTTGCTCACTTGAGCGGGTGGAGCGGCACCTATATAAACCAGGTCAAATTACCATAGGGCTGACCTCAACCTTTACACCAATCCTTACCGGGCTGGATTACCGCCCCCTCAGGCCACGCCTGGAATCTCTCAGATATACAATCGAAAGGTATAATACAAGAGTGCTTTCACGTAAAGCAGATTTGTACCACTAATGCGCACAAACACAAACACCACAATTGATTTAATAATGTAAGCTCTGTGTGGTCTAAATATTTCAACTCTCAACTATGTTTTCTATTAGTGTAGTAAGTATGTGAGAGTGTCAATAATAATCTGTGTACCTCAAAATATTCAATCAAACATGTTTACACATAACACCAAGCAAGCCTCAAGAATATCAATAAGAGAATATCTCAATCATACGAATGTGTATATGCTTGGATTGCAGAATAGATAATCTTTGTTTTCAGCAAATGATATAGATACTTGTATAAATAATACCACAAAGATTAGTGTAACAAGCACAAATATCTTTTCACAAATAGTTCAATAAATTCCACAAAATATTTGAGTAAGCTTGAAGTATGTTTTTGCAAATCAAATACAAATACAAACTTCCAAAGATATTGCAATAATAATGCAATGCTCGGAAGTTTTCCATAAGTCTTCTTAGAGTTGGCTTATTAGCAAAGCCTCCTAAGAAAACTTAGGTTATGCTCTCGAAAAAAACTTGATTTAAATATGCAACAAATAAGAAAGTAAACCTCTAAGCAGTAATACTCAATACACTTACAAATGATTTAGATAGATGAAGAAGGTAAGCTTGAGTAGGTTTCAAAAAGAGTATGAGTAATGAGAAGCAAAAAATAAGTATTTTTGCTTGAGAGAGATTTTCTTAATCTTTTTGCTAATCGGTGCTTAATCCACCAAATGAAAGAGTGTATATAGACATGCTGAAAATTTTGATCGTTGGGGACCTATTACGGATTGTTAGAAAAGATTAATGATATTTAAATCAATTTAACCCTATTTTAAAAATATTAACCGCGGTAAAAAATAGGAGCAACCCGAGAGGTCCGGTCGACCAGAAATGGTTCGGTCGACCAGGACTCAAATGGCTCGGTTGACCAGTGGTATTTTGAACTGAGTGGTCGGTTAACCGAGGCAAGGAGATTTTCCAAATTTCTGAGGTTCGGTCGACCAGGACATTTTGAACTACACGGTTCGGTCGACCAGACCACTGGGAATTCTCCCGAGAACCCTCCAGTCGACCAGGTAGTTGTAGTTCAAAACCTCTCGGTTGACCGGAAGGTCAAATGTTGACCCAGGAGAGTTTCAGTCGACCAGGGCCTTTTGAACTGCAAGTTTCGGTCGACCGAGTGGTCAATCTTTGACCCAAAGGAGCGTCGGTCGACTAGGGCCTTTTGAACTAACCTTACTGGTCGACCGAGTGGTCAACTTAGACCCCAGGGAGTTTTGGTCGACCAGGCCAAATTGAACTGGCTTGGCTAGTCGACCAAAAGTGCATTGTGTCTACATTTCGGTCCTGTATTGAAGCAAACAAGCCCTATTCAAGTGCCTAACACATATATGTGAAAGTGTGAGTGTCCTAGAGGCACTTGGGGTCCAACTTGAAGACATCGAAAATGTCCGGTGTCGGTCGACCAAGATGCACCCTAAAGTCTTCCTAAGGTCATTTTTTTATTTGTATCTGCTTTGAGCTTACAAAATAAACCATGCATGTGATGTGTGTACTTATTACAAACCGAATACCCTAATTACTATTACAAACAAATTTCACTAAGATTATTACAATTAAGATCCAGAGTTTGTCTTCAAGCTTTTGATCTTTCACGTGCCATTGATGATATACTTATATGAACCTGCACATGAACTAGATATTTATTCAATACAATATTATTTGTCATTATCAAAACTAGGGCGTGACCTATAAGGTCAACATTGTGGATAACGAGTGATTATTTATTTATTATTGAAAAAAAAATTGTACGAAAATCGGGGCATCACAATTTGGTATCAGAGCCTAGGTTGTTAGGTTCTGTAGACTTTAGTAGGCAGTGGAATACAATACCAGAGTAATGGAGTGGATTTTGAGGGAAGTAGGAGATGGGTAGATTGAAATGGGAGTTAGTGGTTGTTAGAGGATGAGGTGAGAATTTAGGAAATCTTGTGGCCTAGAGACAGGAGTACCGGGATTGTTTCTGTGTTTTTCCTGGGGTGATGATTTCAGGAAAATGATGGATACTATCGCTAGGTTTTGTTTCTAAGTGGTAGGGCTGAATCTTAAATAGGGATTAAGGATGTGGATAGAAGAATAATTTATGAGTTATTGTAGTGTATGGGTTATGTGATAGTGATTGTATGCTGAGATTAGCTGTTTCCTTTGCAAGATGGATCTAGGGAATAGTAACACAAGTGCGGGAGGTGATGAAGTAGGACCTTTTAGTATGGGTGGTGCGGAACTTGACGCAGTGTTGCGTAGCGTCACTTAGCAGGTGATGGCTAGGAGCTCGAGGGAGCGGAGCTGTACAATCGAGCAGTTCACATGTATGCGACCCCCAACTTTTGCTGAAGGAGCGGACCCACTGGTAGCAGAGAACTAGGTTCAAGACATAGAGGACATACAGGCAGTCCTCTCATGTGCAGACGAACAGAGGGTGTTATTTGCCACATTTAAATTGACTTGGGAAGCAAAGCGCTGGTGGAGGTCAATGAGAGTAGTGGAGGAGCAGAGGCCAGATCCTATAACGATGACATGGAGTCACTTTAGGGAGATTTTCTTCGAGCGGTACTTTCTCGTTGTGGTTAGGAGTGCGAAGGCATTAGAGTTTCTGTACCTGACACAGGGGCCTATGACGGCGCAACAGTAGGCATCGAGGTTTGTTAAGCTATCCTGGTTTGCCCCGTATTTGGTGTTAGATGAGGAGAGGAAGGTGAGGAAGTTTGAGGAGGGCCTGAGGTAGAATCTGTATAAGCAGGTGGTATGCTTCCGAGCTCAAACCTTCTCGGAGATAGTGGACAGAGCTGCGGTGATTGAGAGCAGCATATAGAGAGGTGCAGCAGCCCATAGCCAGAGGAAGAGGCCCGCGCCTTCTAATTTTTCGGCAGGGCCCAGTCGAGGGCCGTGGAGGAGATATGATAGTAGAGGGAGACGATGACAGGGAGGAGGAGATCAAGCAATACAGGGCAGACAGATGCCTCCTCCTTCTCCCAAATGTTTGAGGAGGCACCCAAGAAAGTGCCGAGCGAGAGAGGTTGTTTTCTATTAGTGCCACTAGCCTGGGCATATCTCAAGGAACTTTCAGGCATCGCTAGTGGTAGCGGCTACTCATCGACCATACAGAGAGGCTATCAGGCACCTCGAGGTGGACAACAGAGGAATACTGCTCCGACGCGAGTTTATGCACTGACCCCGTGAGATGTTGAGGCGGCGGGAGATGTGGTGACAGGTACAGTTTCAATACTATCATTTAAAGTTACTATTTTGTTTGATTCTGGGGCAACTCATTCTTTTATCGCCCGGGATTATGTTAAATTGTGTGGGTTTGAGCCTCAACAGTTAGATATTAGTTTTTCTGTTGCTACGCCGACTGGGGCTGTAGGGATATGTAGAAAGGTTCTCAGGGACTATCTAGTGGATATTCAGGGGAAGCCTTTGTTAGCTAATTTGGTGGTTCTAGACATGCATAGGTTTAAGGTAATCTTGGGTATAGATTGGCTAGGTGCCCACTATGCTAGCATTGATTACCATTAGAGAGTGGTAGTATTCAAACCATTATATGGACAAGTGTATAGATTCGTGGGATCACGTGTGCGCACCCCACCTCAGTTACTATCTGCTATTCAGGCACGTGGATTTCTATTAGAAGGCTGTCAGGGATATTTAGCCTATGTGAAAGCAGTATCAGAAAGGGAGCTGAGGGTGGAGGATATCCCAGTGGTGAGGGATTTTCCTGATGTATTTCCCGAGAATTTTTCGGGACTACCTCCTGATCATGAGGTAGAGTTCTTTATTGATCTGGTTCAGGGGACAGCGCCGATTTCGAAGGCACCGTATAGAATGGTATCGGCAGAGCTGAAAGAATTGAAAGAGCAATTGCAGAAGCTATTAGATAAGGGTATTGTTCGACCCAGTGTGTCGTCCTGGGGAGCATTAGTTTTATTTGTGAGGAATAAGGATGGCTCGATGAGGTTGTGCATTGACTATCGAGAAATAAACAAAGTGACTATCAAGAATAAATACCCACTCCCATGTATCGATGATTTGTTTGATCAGTTACGAGGGACACAGATCTCTTCGAAGATAGACTTACGCTCCGGGTACCATCAGGTGAAAGTTAGGACGAAAGATGTTCCAAAGACGGCATTTAGAACATGGTATAGCCATTATGAATTTCTAGTTATGCCGTTTGGTTTGACGAATGCTCCTACAGTGTTTATGCATTTGATGAATAGGGTTTCACAATATTTGGATCATTTTTTGGTAGTGTTTATTGATGATATACTGGTGTATTCGAAGAGCCCAGTGGAGCATGAGGAACATTTAAGGATAGTGCTTCAAGTATTGAGAGAAAAGAAGTTATACGCAAAGCTCAAGAAGTGCGAGTTCTGGCTGGAACAGGTTACCTTCCTTGGACACGTTGTATCTGGGGGTGGTATTTCTATTGATCCGAGTAAGATTAAGGCGGTAGCAGACTGGATACGACCAAAGAATGTGCATGAGATCAGGAATTTCTTAGGATTGGCTGGGTACTGCCGCAGGTTTGTTGAGGGTTTCTCTAGACTGTCAGGCCCATTGACCAAATTGATCAGGAAAGGAGTGAAGTTTGAGTGGTCACACTGCGCCTATGTTAACGATTCCTTCAAGAGAAGATGGGTTCATAATTTACAGTGATATGTCCCATAAAGGGCTCTAATTCATGTGGATGCAGCGGGGGAGAGTGATAGCTTATGCCTCATGACAGTTGAAAGAATATGAGAAGAACTACCCTACCCATTATCTGGAGTTGGTAGCAGTTGTTTACACACTGAAGATTTGGAGGCACTATCTTTATGGGGGTAGGTGTAAGATATTTACTGACCATAAGAGCGTAAAGTATTTCTTCACGCAGAAGGAATTAAATATGAGGCAAAGGAGATGGCTGGAGGTAATAAAGGATTACGACTGCACTATCAGTTGCCACCCGGGAAAGGCTAATGTGGTTGCTAATACTTTGAGTCAGAAATCAGTGGATTCATCTGTATCTACAGTGGAGATTCAGCATATGATCCAGATAGATCTAGAGAGGCTCGACGTGGAGCTGGTAGAGGGCGATCACCAGGTGTTCATTGCTGACTTGTTTTTGCAGTTGACTCCGCAGGAGAGGATTAAAGCGGCTCAGAAGAATGATGCAGAACTAGTAGAGCTTGTGGGAAAGATACAGGATGGTCAGGAAATAGAGTTCAGCATCTCAGATGGTGGAGCCTTGTGGTTCCGTACCTGGTTATGCGTTCCTGCCAACCTTGAGATCAAGAAGGTAATCATGGAGGAAGTGCATCTGTCCCTATATACTGTACATCCAAGTAGCACTAAAATGTACAGGGATCTTCGAGAGTCCTTCTAGTGGAGTAACATAAATAGGGAGATAGCCAAGTATGTGGATCAGTGTTTAACATGCCAGCAAGTGAAGTTTGAGCATCAGAGACCAGTGGGATCATTACAACCACTCCACATTCCTGAGTGGAAGTGGGAACATATAGCGATGGATTTCGTCATAGGATTACCGCCGGCATTGCATAGACAGGATGCTATTTGGGTAGTGGTGGATCGACTAATGAAGACTGCCCACTTTTTTCCGATCAGATCTAGCTACTCCATGGACAAATTGACTGAATTATACATCCAAGAGATAGTTACGCTCCACGGCGTCCTAGTGTCCATAGTTTTAGATAGAGACCCATGGTTCACATCTCTTTTTTGGAAGAGTCTACAAGGGGCCATGGGTTCTCAATTGTCATTCAAGATAGCTTTTCATCCTCAAATAGATGGGCAGACGAAGAGGACAATACAGATTCTGGAGGATATGCTGCGAGCATGTGTGCTGGACTTTAGAGGTCGTTGGATGTAGTATCTGCCACTGGTCGAATTTGCGTATAACAACAGCTACCATGCCGGCATTGGGATGGCACCGTATGAGGCACTGCATGGCAAGATGTGCCGATCCCCATTGTACTGGGATGAGGTTAAAGAGAAACAGATATTGAGGCCAGAGCTGATACAGCAGACTCAGGATAAAGTTAGACTCATCAGAGACAGGATCAGAACAACACAGAGCCAACAAAAGAGTTATGCAGATACTCGCTGGCGAGAACTGGAGTTTGACGTAGGCGATCACGTATTTTTGAAGGTGGCACCACTGAAAAGTGTTATGAGGTTTGGGAGGAAGGGTAAGCTGAGCCCTAGGTATATTGGACCATTCGAGATTCTTGAAAGAGTGGGTCTAGTTGCCTATCGGTTGGCATTACCACTGGTCCTGTCTAGGATCCATGACGTATTCCATGTTGCTATGCTAAGGAAATATGTCCCAGACCCCTCCCATGTTATCTGCTATGAAGCACTGGAGTTGAGAGACACTTTAGCTTATGAGGAAGTACTAGTGCAGATTCTTGACTGGAAGGAACATGAGTTACGTACGAAGAAGATTCCACTGCTGAAAGTTTGGTGGCGCAATCATGCCGTTCAGGAGGCTTCCTAGGAACTACACAATTAGATGCACCAGAGATATCCACACTTATTTGGTGGAGCTTAGAGTTGTGCCAGTCAAGTGAATGAAATAATATTGTATATTTTTATTTGTATAGTATAACGCAGGATGGATAAGGATTTTAGTTTTGAAATATGAATGACTTTGGGAGAATTTTGGAATAGTTGTAATCACCCAGAATCCTCTTTGTAACTACAGTATTCCTCCGCCATAAGTGAGGATAATTAATAAAATTTGGGTGTTTCTCTCTAAAAATAAGAAGCAGATGAATAGCAAATTTCGAGAACGAAATTTTATAAGGAGGGGAGAATGTAATAACCCCAAAAAGGGATATAGAAGATTAGTGGAGTGATTCCCAAAAATAAATAAATAAAGAATTAATTAATTAATTAAATTTAAAATAAAAAATAATAATTAAAATTTATTTTTATTTTTATTAATAAAATATATTATTATTAATATTAATTAAATATATTATTATTATTATTATTGTTGTTGTTGTTATTATTATTATTATATATCTTATATTTATCCCTCTTGAAGAAGAAGTTTCAGGAGGTTTCAAAAGGCAAAAAAACAAAAAAATCCTTAGGATGTCTTCATCTCTGCGCAGCCTCTGAACTCTCTCTCTCTCTCTCTCTCTCTCTCTCTCTCTCTTCTCATTCTCTCTCCCTCTTTCCTCAATTTCATGGCGGATTTTCGCCTGATCGAAAATTGGAAGATACCGCTGGACTCCATTCTCCGTTGCCGTCAATTCTACTGGAGCAGATCAGTGGTAGGAGAGGCGTAAACGTATCTCCTCGAATAAGCCAATTTTCCTTTTTGCTTTAATTTCTTGCAAACTATAAGCCCGATTGACGAACAGACACCACCACAGGAATCTAGGGATGATTTTCTACAAGTCCAGCGAGATGGAATTCTCGTGGGTCGTCATGGGCAAAACCCCAAATTTGGGGTACGGGGGTTATGAAAGAGCTTATTTTTAATTAAGTAGGATTAATTTGGAAATGCTAAAATGTTAAGTATCTGAGGTTAAAGTAGGATTTATGAAATTTAGGGTCCGAGTGAGAGCTGCGGGTGTAATTTTGGGACTTGCAGGTAAAATTAAGGAAAATTAAGTGGGGGTATTAAATAATAGTTTAAATGTTAATTTGGAGTACATGGGGCGTAGGGAAGGCTAGATGGGTAGTGTTTTAGGGAAATGAGTTAATTAATTTAGGAAAAATGTGAATTTTAGGATTTGAATTTCGGGCGGCAAGGGCGTAGAATCTGGGTGTTAACGAGACTTTCAGTAAGTCAGGTAAGGGGAATAAATTATAACAGTATTTTTAGAATCACTATTTAAATTAATATGTGAAAATGTGCTTATGGTATTTTGTTCAGAAATTATTACGATATAAATATTAGATAAGTATTGTGGCATTTAAGTGATTTTAAACTGTGATATCTTGCAGTGAAAATAATATGTTATGAATATTAGATGAAAAATGTGTGGCCCATGACGTGTGTTGAAAAATGTGAAATATAACAATGGGTATTTTATGAGAAAATATTGAAATGAGAATGACTGATGTGATTAGTGAAAAATAATGAAATGTGATATTTATATGTGAGTGAAAATTATTTCCATGAGAAATGAGTTTGTACAAAATACTAGTATGAGTATTTTGGGAAAATGTGAAAATATGCGAAATATGATATATATATATATATATATATATTATTACTAGATGATAAAATGTGCACAAAAAATGATGAGAATATTTATGTTGAACTGAATTGTGATATACTGAAATATGATTGATGAAAGGCCAATACCGCATAATGATTGCGGGTATGTGGTAGTGAACCCTGATGGATGGTTATGATATTGAGCACGGTACTGTTGCTAGTGGTGTTAGTGCAACCACACGGACTTTTGGAGCGTGTGGCATGATAGTCGACTAAGCCATTTTGTAGGGTTGTTGGGCCCCTTATGTCCGGATCAAGGTTATAGGCTGGCCAGTCGTACTATAGATGCGATATGTGATATGATATTTGATCTAATCGGATCGGCCAACTGCGGTTAAATCCAGCCTTTGGGCCGCACAACCTTGACCATGGGGGAACACAAGAAAGATCCTCAGGGTGGCCATGAGTTACAGGCGCGATGTTGGTATTTGATACCGAGGATACTCATGAGCCGAAAAGAAAAATGGAAGCGAAAAGTGAAAGAATGATAAAGTTGGCTAAAATGAGAAATGAAAGAAAGGACGGAAATTGAGAAATAAAGAATGATAAAATTGAGAAATGGAACTGTGTGAGTTAATAATATAAATAATTGAGGCAAAGTGAAACTCTCCGCCTGAGGGCTTACTGAGTAAGGTGAGTGCCTTGATAGGTATCAGATATAGTCATACTTGGCTGCATAACGTGTTACGGCAGAGGGAAGCTACCTGTGTGGGTAGGTAATTTTCCCTATTCTCAAGAACTTTATAGATATTTATGTGTTGAAATTATTGAATTTAATAAATAGTTTTAAAGCCTGTGTTGTATATCTATATGAGTATGGGAATGTGTATATCGGTGTATTTTCTCAGATGAAACGATGGTTTGAAAAGTAAAGTGTATTATAATTGAACTCATATGACCACACACTGTAAATAATTTATTCCTTCTTACTGAGATGTGTTTCACTCAAATTATCTAAATTTTTCAAGGAACAGAGACCAACCGGGTGATAGAGCTCTGTGATAGTAGGGAGCTGGAACCTTGATATACAGGGTGAGTTTGGACTAGGGAGGTGTGATTCCCTAGGGTTGTATTGTTTTTGGGTATGAAATAGTATTGTGTATATGTGTGTATTGATACTCTGGGTATTGTATTCTGACTGACATGTATATACTGTTTTCCACTATTAGGTTGTATAATAAAATAACATATTACCCAGTACGCAATGCGGGTCGAGTTGTATGAATGATAGTAGAATTGTTAACGTGATCGATTTGTGGATGTTGTGGATGAGGAGTGATTATTTATTTATTATTGAAAAAAAAATTGTACGAAAATTGGGGCATCACAAGCGTACATGCAAATATCTTAAAAATATTTTTCTTAAAATCAACGACAAGAGAAATTTGAAATTGGTTTGTAAAAAGTATTTCACAAACAAACACAATACAAGCTCTTGACTATTGCAATGATGATGCAAAACCCTCAAGCTCTAAAGAGTTTTCCCAAGGATGACTTATTAATAATGTCTCAAAAAAAAAAAAATCAAAGCTTACTCTCAAATAAAATTAATCTCAATCAAACAAATTCAATGAGAGTGTAAGCTTTATAATATAATCTCTGAAACACTCTTACTAAACTATTTTTGCAAGAAGGATGAGTAAGAATGGAAGTGGTGAGGTTGAATGTTAAAAATAGGGTTTTTGAATTTGTTAGCTTTGGTGTATTCCCAAGAGGGGGGGGGGGGGGTGAATTGGAATTTCTAAAACTTATTCCTAGGTTAAACCAGATGTTAGTCGAATATCACAACCTAGGGACTTTCTAAGTAATCCCAAATACGCCGATAAATATAATATGCAGAAATTTAAATCATGCGCATCATTCACACTATAACATACATGTGCTATGAATGTAAAGTGCGGAAATATAAACAGACACACGATATGTTATAGGGGTTCGGCCAACCGTGCCTACGTCCCCGCCTCTAGCTCCCAAGCCCGAGGATTCTTAATGGCTCACTTAACAGGTGGAGCGGCACCTAATACCACTAGGTCATTTAGCACAGGACTGATCTCAACCTTTACAAATTCTCCTTGTGGGGCGGAGAAGACCCTAGGTCAAATTTACAGGGCTGATCCCAACCTTTACACAATCCTTACCGAGCTAGATTACCACTGCCTCAGGCTATGCATGGAAACACAATAGTATTTTTCACAAACAAATTGGTACAGTGATTATGTTTTCATATAAAGCAGATATGTACCAAAATACGCGCAATATAATCAATGCACCTCAATGATGTATGAACTATAAGCACTTTACTCTACGTGTGCAATCGACACTCAGAATAATGACTTTATCTAATCAAGAACAAGAGTGTATATCAAACAACCTATTCTTTAAAAACCAAATAAATTATATCTCAATCTCAGATTAGGGTTTCAAAGATGTTAGCAATAATATTCAAACAAACTCAAAAATATTTTCTTCAATGTAGCAAACATATGAGTTTTTTGAAAACAAGCTTTGAAAATGATTTTTGCACACAAAAGTATAGGCTTAGGTAACTTGCAATGACAATGCAAGAACCATAACCTTTCAAGTCTTCCCACACAAGATTTATCAACTTAAATCAGTGGAAGAACTTGATGCTTCTGCTCTCAATAAGAGCAAACAATCAATATAATCTAATGAGAGTATTAGCAAGTATAAATGAAGCATAAGAACACAAAATATACTCAAAACACTTGCAAGATCAAGAAGGATGATGTGTATGAGTGTTTTGGAGTAGTATAGGCTAAAATAAAGTTTTGGATTTTGAGAGAATTTTACCCTAATCAAATTTACTAATCCCCTGCTAAGTATGATAAATGAATAGGTATTTATAGACAAGGAGGATTTTTTGACCATTGGGGAAACAATGAGTATAATTAAAAATGTTTAAAACAGGTTTACAAAAATTAACCCCATTTAGCTCTTTAAAATAATTAGTAAAAATATTTTAACCCGTAAAGTTTGGGTGCCCAACCTGAGGTTTGGATACCTGAATAGACACAGTCAAAAAGCCAACTTTTAGTGGTTCGAGTGCTCAAAGAGTGAGTTGGTCAGCCGAAAAAAAGTTAGTAGCATTTGTTCATAAGTTCGGGTGCCCGACTCCAAGTTCGGTTAACTGAATTGACCAATTCGGTCGCCCAAGTCCATTTTGAACGTAATCATTCAGGTGCCTGGGTTGTTGAAAAGGAACCTAACATAGGTTCAGCTGCCCGAGGAAGATACGCTCAAAAGTGGTTTGGGTGCTCGAACACCAAGTCAACATATTGACTTGTTCAGTTGCTCGAGCCGTTTAACATGGCATAGGTTCGATCGTCAGAACCCTCTCACTGTTTTCAATTAAGTTCATTTTTAGTCTGACTTGATTCCCATGATATAGTAAGTGATGCTGGGGACTTTCTTATGTGCAAGTACTGGGACCTAGGGTCTTTTCTAAGGCCTTTTTAAGTATGTCAAAAAACCTGGCATCGGTCAACCGAAGGGTGATCTCTAAGGTCTTAAGCTTATAAGTTCCTACATGCATATAGTGTAGATTATTACAGACCTTTGCCCTATAATACTATTACAGACTCAGATTACACAAAATATAAATTACAATAAGTCTTCAGGGTCTTTAGCCTTCAAGTCTTCTCGTGCCATCAAATGATTTTGTTATTATGAACCTGCACACAAACTTGACAAACATTAAATATCAAGGTATTTGTCATGATGAAAACAGGATGTGACCAATAGGGTCAACAATCTCCCCTTTTTTGATAATGACAAATACTTGCCTACTTCTCCCCCTTTTGGCAACAAAGAAAAGGGCCTAGATACAAAGTTAAGTATACATAAGGAAATAAGAGGAAAATATCATTCATATACAAGATGTGGTTTGGAACAATTTTAAGAAAATTCAATAGCATGCCGTTTGAAAATAGAGCATTTTCCCAAAAATACCGATATATAAATGACTTGATTGCGTTCAAATTTTTAATTATCCACAACATTGAACTTAAACAGTCCAGTATTCTTCAAACATAAATATAACTATTAATCATGCAAGAGATATGATAGTCATGCATTGCAAACCATAAACAAATTCATAAAACATGAAATATAGCAATGAAGCACACAAATTGTATAACTGGTCATTTAAAGATTTAAATGACATGAAAAATAAATTAAGCCATAAATATGCACAAACCATGGCAATTGAAATATATCATAAGACCCGTGAAAGATTTGAGTTAAAATCACATGACATATGATACCAAATAGAAAGTTTGAGCATAAAACAATCTAATTAGTTCGCATGCACTTTTATGTGAGGTTGTTGAACCAGTTATGCAGTTTTAAAAACATATATATGGATATAATAATGAGGCAAGAGAAAATTTTTAGTTTTGAAATTAGTTCTTGCCATGAAGTATTAAAATAAATTTATATGTATATAAAATATAAATATATATCCCCCTTTGATATTTGCAAAAAGCACTGGGGGTCTGCTTGCTGAAAAAGAAACTTTAATTTTGAAATAAGTAAGCAACCTTTTTCTAGTTTTAGCATTTAAGTACAATTCATAGTATAACCAGAAAATCAAAACCATAATGATCTTAAAAAATTCAACAATCACATTCAAGATCATATGTCAAACACAAACAGCTGTGGCAATATAAACACGCTTTGGATTATGATTTTTAATAAAAACATTTCATTTAATCACATGCCACAATGAGTTCACAATAGATCTAAGCTAAAGATATTTGTGAGAAAAGCAAAATGAATATTTAATATTAGATGCTCCCCCTATCATTTGAAATTCATGCTTAGATATAATAAGCTGCTTATACAAGATAAAGAATTATTTTATTATGCCTAGTAGTATAAGCCATTAATCCAAGTCTTTAAAATCAACTATACTGAGTATTTGTCAATTACATATTATCACTTGATTAATATAGTTGTCTCTATAGATCATAGATGCATTCGAGAGTATATATTGAGGTGTGCAATAATGTTCATGACCCAAGAACATTCCATATCAAATCATAAGCCTTTAAGCACCGTATATAATGTTTAGGGTATTCTCAAGAGCCTCGATAATTCAGTAAATGAAAGTGATGCATATGGATCATTTATGCGCTTCCTATAGGGATGGATCTGAGCCATTCTAAATGGTTGATGATTATGTTAGGATGAAGTTTAATTATCTATTTTGTTTCACTCATCCTTTCAAAAATGTTTTAATATTAATTTTATCATAATCATCTTTAGCATAAGGTTTTATTTTGGGAAAATTCTTGTCGAAATTTCGACAGCATGCCATCTTTAAATTTGACATTTTCCCATAAAAACTGTACCTGATAGGTTCAAATAAGAAATATATGATTCAATTCAAGGCACATGAGAACCTATATCCACTACTAGCATGTAATACACATCAACTGCATCCGCCATGCAGGAGGCATTCTAGACTAAGCATGCAATCAGGTAGCAAGTAAGAATTCATAAAATATAATCTATCCATTAAATAATATAAATGGTAGAGAGTAGAGGATAGATAAGAGTTCAGAGCAATGTTGTAATTCATAAAGTCATATGGGCACGGGTATTATAAGATAATGAGAACATTTAATTTTTATAATCATGAAAGAGTAATGCTCCCCCCGAGTTATGCACACAACCAAATCATGCCTTTTCTATTTGTCAAATTCTTTAGCCAAGTGTTTTAAGATTTTCAGTGATTATATCTTGGCAGTAGATGCATAGGCTTTAAAAGACCAAAAAGCACAATAGGTATTTATTTAAGTGAACTAAGCCTACATTGCCTCTTTTCTTCATGAATCCAAACGAGTGAGAGGCATGAGTTGGAATGACTTTTAAATTTAACTGATCATGCATAGGTTTCTTTCAATTTTCATTTTATAGTCTATATTTGAAACCTAGTGCAAATTATTTTAGCCATTCAACATCATTCTGATAAGGTGAAACTTTAAATGATTTGATTTAATGTTTGAGAGCTTATGGAGCCAAAATGAGTAAATACTCTTAAGGATTAAAATTTATGTTAAGTTTGAAGAGTATTCATTTGAGTGGACAAGATTCAAGATATTCGTGTGGAATTGAATATCTCCAATTGCTTAGGAAATGGGCGTTTATGAGTATATGAATTTATTTGAATGAAGCTCTTCTTGGGTATCTCTCATTTTCCACAAATGGAGGGTATCCTATGAAGATGATCATAAATTAGAGCAAGGATACGAATCACTGGAAGGAGAAATCTCTATTGGATATGATCGTGGTATGGTAGAGATTTTCTATGGATGAGATAAACGAAAATTAGAGGATTTTTATATTTTTGGTTCAAAGGGAATATTTTGATTTAATCAATAAAATTTGAATCCCCTAGTGGTTGCCTCTAATTTGGTTATAGCATAGAAAAGCACTCAATATATTTAGTCATTTATGATCAATAGTGCTATAAACCTAAAATGATGACTGCTACTTGTTCAAGGCTTTTAAGTTCAAGGATGGGTTTAGGATTAAATGGTATATAGTGTGATATGGGTTCCCTAAACCACAAGCTAGTGCAATGGACAATCTATGCTTAACTTAAGATGTTTACATTTAAGTATGAATTAAGCATTTTGAATTGTTTACCAAGAAAAAATGCTTTGTCCATTTTGATAGTGGATTTTATTAAAATTTTTTATTTGCATGGTTATCTTCTGATTCTTAGTATGACAATAGTGTATAGTGATTACATATACTAATATTTGGAATTTTAAGCATGCACCACTTCTCGAGCCTATAGTTATCACTACCCTTTAAACCTAGGAACTAAGAAATGATTGAACATATTTATGTAAAGTTAATTTAGATCCATTTAACATTAGGTCCTACAAGGTTTGCTTTCATGATAAGCCATATCATTTTCTTATCCAAGCCACGAGCATCTCCAGATGAACAATTATGTTTAGTGTGCCCCTTTCTTTTACAGTGTTAGCAAGTTCTGTATTTACTTGACAAAGTATGCTTTTTGATTTTTTGTTTGCACGAAAAAGCATGATTGTGGGATTTATAATATGAACCCTTTTTGAAAAATTTATTTCTTTTGAATCTTAAGGGTTTATTATGATTATTCTTTCCATATTTTACTTTGGAAGCAACTTTAGAATAATCATCTATTTCTTCATCTAAGTAGGCAATTTTCAATATTTTTTCAATCTTTTTCTTTTCAAGAATAGCATGATAATTTTCTAACCCCTTTAATTATTTTTCTATTTTTTGTTCTCATTCTTCAAAAATATTTTATGCTTAGATGCTCTAACTAGAAAGTTGTGCATTTTCAGTAAAGTCTTTTCTAGTTTTTCATATGACAACATGCTTTTAATATTCAATTCAGCATATGATTCAACAAAAGAATTAACACAATAATTTTCACATGAATCATTGCATGCTATGTCGATAGTAATATCACAATATTCAACAAATGATTCATCAAGTAATGTGTTGCAAGAACCAACAAATGAATCATCATATGTGATATTAATTAAACTAGAAGGCGAAACATATACCTCCTCATTGGTTATTGTAGTATACTCATGATCTGCCATAACTTGATCATTAAGACTTGGAGCATTTGGAGTGGCAATCTCCTTTTCTTGGGTCTCTCCATATTTCCTTTCTAGCTCAACCCAGATCTCTTGTGCACTCTGACATGCCATAAACTCAACACAAATATTAGAATCTAATGCAAGATATAACATGTCCATGGCATATGAATTTGCATGCATCAAGGTAATATCATTTTCGTTTATAGGCATACACATTCCTTTGACAATCACCTTCCAGGCCCTCTAACTCATAGATTTTATAAATACACTCATTCTAATTTTCCAGGTGGTGTAATCGACACCACAAAACAATAGAGGACTGGAAGGTGATTGTCCCTCACCGAATGGGGATACACCAATGTGAGTCATAACGATCTTTTAGGAAAAACATTTAAGCCAATGCTACGAGGCTCTAATAACAATTGTTAGCTTTGGTGTATTCCCAAGAGGGGGGGTGAATTGGAATTTCTAAAACTTATTCCTAGGTTAAACCAGATGTTAGGATAATATCACAACCTAGGGTCTTTCTGTGCAATCCCCAATGCACCGATAAATATAATATGCGGAGTTTTAAATCATGTGCATCATTCACACTTTAACATACACGTGAAATAAATGTAAAGTGCAGAAATATAAGTAGACACTCGATATATTATCAGGGTTCGGCCAACTGTGCCTACATCCCCACTTCTAGCTCGCAAGCCCGAGGATTTCACTAATGACTCACTTAACAGGTGGAGCGGCACCTAATACAACCATGTCAATTAGAACAGGGCTTACCTCAACCTTTACAAATTCTCATTGCGGGGCGGAGAAGGCCTTGGGTCAAATTCACAAGGCTGACCCCAACCTTTACACAATCCTTACCGGGCTAGATTACCGCCCCCTCAGGCCACGCCTGGAAATACAACAATATTTTTCACAAACAAATTGGTACAGTGATTATGCTTTCATATAAAGCAGATATGTACCCAAATATGCGCAATATAATCAATGCACCTCAATGATGTATGAACTATAAGCTCGGTGCTTTACGTGTGCAATTGACACTCAGAAGAATGACTTTATGTAATCAAGTACAAGAGTGTATATCAAACAACCTATTCTTTGAAAACTAGATGAACTATATCTCAATCTCATGTTAGGGTTGCAAAGATGTTAGCAATAATATTCAAACAAACTCAAAAATATTTTCTTCAATGTAGCAAGCACAATAGTTGTTTGAAAACAAGCTTTGAAAATGATTTTTGCACACAAAAGTATAGGCTTAGGTTACTTGCAATGAAAATGCAAGAATCACAAGCTTCCAAGTCTTCCCACACAAGATTTATCAAATTAAATTAGTGGAAGAACTTGATGCTTCCACTCTCAATAAATGAAGCACAAGCATACAAAATATACTCACAACACTAGTAAGATCAAGCAGGATGATGCGTATGAGTGTTTTGGAGTAGTATAGGCTAAAATAGGATTTTGGATTTTGAGAGAATTTTATCCTAATCAAATTTGCTAATCTCTTGCTAATTATGACAAATGAATAGGTATTTATAGGCAAGGAGGATTTTTTTACTATTGCAGACACAATGGGTATAATTAAAAAAGTTTAAAACAGGTTTACAAAAATTAACTCCTTTTACCTCTTTAAAATAATCAATAAAAATATTTTAACCCGCAATGTTCAGGTGCTCGGCCTGAGGTTTGGGTGCCCGAATAGAAACAGTAAAAAAACCAACTTTTAGTTGTTTGGGTGCTTGAAAAGTGAGTAGGTCATCTGAACAAAATTTAGTAGCATTTGTTTGTTAGTTTGGGTCCTCGGCTCCAAGTTCGGTTAACCAAATTAACCAATTCGGTTGCTCGAGCCCATTTTGAACGTAATCATTTAGCTGCTTGGGTTGTTGAAAAGGAACCTGACATAAGTTCGAGTGCCTGAGGTAGATACACTCAGAAGTAGTTTGGGTGCCCGAACACCAAGTCAACATATTGACTTGTTCGGTCACCCGAGCCTTTTAACATTACATTGGTTCGGTCGCCCTAAACCTCTCAATGTTTTCAATTAAGTTCATTTTTAGCCTGACTTGATTCCCTTGATATCGTAAGTGATGTTGGGGACTTTCTTATGTACAAGTACTTGGTCCTAGGGCATTTTTTAAGGCCTTTTTAAGTATGCCAAAAAACATGGCGTCGATCTACCAAAGGGTGATCCCTAAGGTCTTCTCTAAGGTCTTGAGCTTATAAGTTTTTACATGCATGCAGTGTAGATTATTATAGACCTTTGTCCTATATTACTATTACAGACCCAAATTACACGAAATATAAATTACAATGAGTCTTTAGGGTCTTTAGCCTTCAAGTCTTCTCATGCCATGAAATGATCTTGTTATTATGAACCTGCACACAAACTTGACAGACATTAAATATCAAGGTATTTGTCATGATCAAAACGGGATGTGACCAATAGGGTCAATAGAATTTCAAAGAGAATATTGCTAATGATGTTATCTAATCAAGTATTAATCAAAGCAAATGAGGGGGTATATATAGACACCCCAAATAATATAACCATTCAGGATCCATTTGGTATTTTTGAGAATGTTTAAGTAGGGTTAATAAAAAAATAAGCACATTTTAACCTCGATAAAAATCGAACAACCCGAGAGTTTCGGTCGACCATATTTAAGGTTCGGTCGACCATATTACTAAGTTTGATCGACCAGGGCCTTTTTGAACTAAGGTTTGGTTAACCATATTTCAGGAAATTTTGAGGCTCCATGATTTAGTCGACCGGGCCAAGTTCGGTTGACCAAATTTAGAGGTTCGGTCAACTGGGTCATATTACAACTAGAGGTTCGGTCGACCAAGGCATTGGGATCAGCCACGTGCCAATTTGGTCGACCAAACAAGTCAAGTTCATTTTAAAAATGATCAACCGAATGGTCAACTTGTTGACCCTAGGAGGTTCAGTTGATCAAAAGTTTATACAGGTTCAAATTCGATCGACCGACCATATAAAAATTATGCATTTAAGTCCTAATTTTCTTTTGAAGTCACCCCTGTTCACATGATTATTACTTCTAAGATATAGAGGACTTTTCATGTGATATTTAGGAACCTAAAGTCAATCTATGGTCTTTGAGTTTATCTGTCCTATCATGCATGCAATGCATTAATTATTACAGACCATGATTAATATTACATACCCAAAATAAGATGAAATAAAAATTACAATAGTAAACACTTTGGGTCTTCAATTTCTTTCAAGTTCATGCGTGCACCATATGATACTTCCAATTGATCCTGCACACAAACTCACCAACCATTAAATACTAAAGAATTTGTTATAATCAAAACAAGATATGACCTATAAGCTAAACAATGATATTCATGAAAGTCCATAGGATTACATTTTCCAAAATAATAGAAGTTTACAAAAAATTTGGCAGCATTTTATCTGTAAATAGGGCACTTTCCATAGAAATATGCTCCAAAACTAATTGTTTGCAATAAATAGTTCACAATAATCCAATTGGTAATGAATTTTATGAGTGCACAAGAACTTCATATTAGGAGACAATGAAAAACACACACAACATACAACTAAGGATGCTGCATGGCCTAACTGAGAGGAAGAGTGTCCCTAAACAACTCTCAAACCAAATAGAAAACCAAATTTAAGATCCCACGAAGGAAAGATAAGGGGAAAAAAAAAAGCATAAAACAGAGTGTCCAATAATCAACTCTAATGAATCAGATTTAGAGGAGATCAATACTATGATACCATATTGTAAAGTTAGAGAAGTAGAAGAGGAAATAGTAGAAGATAAGAGGATAGCCATTGGGAGGTCAGTGTGGTTATCATGAATTTGCCAAGATTGACGTTCACCATTTGAAGGATGAAGAAAATTCAACAATATTGGTCCTGGCTTCTAGGATGAAGTTTAATATTCGTTTAACTTTCACTCATCCTTTCAAAAATATTTTAACATTCATTTTATCATAATTATCTTTGTACATGATTTTATTTTAGAAAAATTTGAACAAAATTTCGGCAGCATGCTGTCTGTAAATTGGACATTTTCCTATAAAACTTGTACATGAAACTTTGTTGTTTTTAGAAAAGAATCATTTCAAGGATGCAACAACCTAAATCCACTACCAGCATGCAATTCACAATATACAGCATCAGCCATGCAGTTGGCGTTCAACACAAGCATGTATTCTAGTAGTTCAATCTATAGTTCAAATAACATAATACCATCAATCAAAAAGATTATTTTCATTCGGTGCATTATGTATAGTAGTTTGCAATGCTGTTCACATAAATTAAAATTGTAAATCAATACCAAGTATTGATTGTTTAGGAGAAACTATTGAAATTTTTAAGTGACTAAAATTTTTTAGCGTTAATTATGATACTAGCATTATATTTTTTGTAACCTTTTAACCAATTTAGTCATCTCCTTATAGAGTCATTACAATATAATCTAATAATTTTTATTTGATCCATATGCTTTTGTTAGTGATTAACAATATCGACAACAATTATGCCACCTTTTTTACGGTTCTTCTATATTTCCTAAGTTGGTCCTTTCCTAAAACCAAGTAAATATTAATAGTCGCATTAAACTTCTCTAATTAATACCTCTTGTGTTGAAGTATTCTTCATCTTTTTAATTTATTCATATTTTAGTTTTTGATTTTCTTATAATCTCCTTCAAAACAAGGCTAACTTTCATGGTCCATTTCCAAGAATCTAGTTCTTCAACATGTCATTTTTCATTAGACTTTATCTAATTTTTTATTTATTACAATAGCAATTTTAGTATCTAATTGTTCAAATCTTGCCTTTATTTTGTTAACTAGTAATTCTAACAAGTCTACATACTATATTTTGCCTATTTCACCTACTAAACTCCAATTTTAAAATGAGAACATCACACTCACTATTTATAAATAAATTTAAAAATAATTTTAGTATTATTACCCTATTTCTTCACTATATAAAATTTGTGAATAATCCTTATTATCTATCTCACCAATGTATGTGTTGATGCATTTCAAATTGTTCATCCTTGCGAGACTCCACCAAGATCAAATCTACCAAAAATCATCCAAACACAACTCAAAATGTTTCAATAAGACAATATAGTGACCTAACACCCATGATCCAAACGAAATCTTAAAACCTATGTAATTATCAGCTATGAACCAAAGCAAATAAAAAAAATTAGTTAACCACAATTAACCAATACATACACCATTTTAAATATACCATTACGTGAGAGTTTTGATTAAAGAGGGTTTGTGTGTTGAAGCATATCATACATAAAACGATTGTATCGTTTTCATACATTCATGAGCTTCAAGTTTAATCATATGTGAATGTCTTAGGAATTTGATTTGTACTCACACGCTCTTGTTAGAAGCATTTTTGAGTGTTATTTTTCAGATTCTATTGTATACACGGTTCGGTGTGTGAACCGGTGTGTGAGGAGAGAGTTGTATCTCTTGTAAGCAGTAGAGTAAGGGGGAGTTGTGCCTCTTGTAAGCAGCGGATTGTAAGGGAAGCTCCGTCCCAATTTAAGGATCAAGGATTTAGTGAAATCCTTGAGTGGTTGCTCAAGGCGAGGACGTAGGCCAAGTCGGCTGAACCTCGTAAAAACCGTGTTTGTCTTCTCTCTTCCCTTTGTTCTTTATTTTCAGCACTGCATTTAAATTGTGTACATTGCATGTTTAGGTTGGATAGCCTTACGCATAAGTAATTGAGTAACAAGAATTCATTGGTAAATATATAAGAAGGGTTTAAGCAGTAAATAAGTATTAAAGAATTTTTTAAATACCCAATTCATCCCCCCTCTTGGGATTACACTTGATTCAACAATCTATTCTTTTATTAAAAAAAAAAAAAAGAAACACTAGAGCCACACTGTAGATGCTTAGACATAATATTTAGGAATCCTATTGAATACTGGCTAAAAGGCCCATAGACATTGCTTATATGGCTCTCTTTTGGAACCTTGCTTGATGGTTTGGATTCCCATGGAATACAATTGCAAGACTGAAACTTGGGAAATGAGGAAGGGAATTTTTTTGGTATTATGGCCTGAAGGCATTAAGTTAACCTTTCCCACAAACTCAGACAAAAAAAAAATCAAAGTGATCTATTCAAATCAAATGCAAACAAATAAAATAAGAAAAAAAAAAAAGGAACTTATCTCGAATCTATAATTTTTGGCCATTGATACAAACAACTTTGGCATGCTCCCAAATGCAACCAAACAAATCCAATACTTCTAGGATTGGGTAAGCACCAAATAGCTCTGTCACCGTATCATCTCCATATTGGATTTGTTTGGTTGCATTTGGGAGCATATCAAAGCGGTTTGTATGAATGGCCCTAGACTTAAACACCAAAGTGTTTGGTTCTATTTTCACTTTTCCAAAAATATCAGTTTGCATATGTATAGATATATCAGTTTGCATATGTATAGATAGACCAAAAGAGCCAGCATGCAAAATCAAATAGATATATTGCATATATGGTATCAAAAAAAGAAATACTTTAAAAAGATATTCCTGCATACCAACACCCATGGATAATAGAAAAATCTTTACGATTGAATAGACCTTAATCCATAGTTTTGGAAATGCACATTTCCTGAAATACTGAATCACAAGATGCACCATTTCTATAGCATGTGGAGGGGACAACTAGAAAAAGCGGGAAAAGAGAGAGAGAGAGATAGAGAGAGATGGAAGGAGGCAATTTGGTTTGGATAAAGGAGTGAAGGAGGGAAAGGAGGGAAAAGAGGGAGGATTAAAGGGAAAGGAGGAAAATTGGGGGAATATGCGTGGGTTTTACAATGCCAAACTATTAGTGATGAATTCAAAACCGTCACTAATATTGTCCAAACCGTTAGTAATATTGTCAAATAAATTATTTTTATATTTTTTAAATAAAAAAACTATTAGTGACGAATTTTACAAACCATCATTAATACCCTATTATTAATGCGAATTTTAAAAACTGTCACTAATATTGCTAACTAAATTATTTTCATATATTTTAAATTAAAAACACTATTAGAGATGAGTATAAACTGTCACTAACATTGTCAAATAAATTATTTTCATATTAAAAATACTATTAGTGACAAATCTAAACCATCACTTATACCATATTATTAGTGACAAATTTTACAAACCGTCACTAATATTACTAACTAAATTATTTTCATATTTTCAAAATTAAAAAAACTATTAGTGATGAATCTAAACCATCACTATACCCTATTCTTAGTGATGAATTTTACAAATTGTCACTAATATTGTCAAATAAATTATTTTTATTCATTAATAAATACTAGAAATGACGGTTACTTAATCGTCACAAATAAGTGGCTTTTAATGACGAATTTAATCCGTCACTAATACTCTAGAATCGCCACTAATATTTTCGCGATATTATTTTTATGAGAAAAATTATTTTCCACGCGGTTTTTAGTGACGAAAATATTAGTGATAGTTTTAAAACCGTCACTCATAATGTTGTATTAGTGACGATTGTTAAAACCGTTACTAATGCTTACACTATTAGTGACGATTCTTAAACACCGTCACTAATACCAACTTTTAGTAACGAAATTGAATTCGTCACTAATACTTTCGTCACTAAAAACCAATCTTTTTTTGTAGTGAGCCACAAGCTCCCATCTACTTGGATGTCGCCATATAGCGGTGGTCTTGACCAGACCTTAAACCGGTCAATCCCTTGCGAATCGGTTCTTCTCCAAATCGGTTTGGGTCATTTGAATCAGTATGAAACTAATTTAATCCTTCTTCTCATATTTAATAATTCACAATAAATTCATGAAAATCCATAAAAATCAGAAAAATTACAAAAAAAAAAAGGAAAAAATGAGGAAATTTTGAAAATGTTTCTAAGCCAGTTTCATCGTTTTTTTTTTTTTTCATCTTAAAATAACTTTTATGTCAAAAATCACAAAAATAAAAAAAATATAAAAAAATCGCAAAAGTATACTTAAGGCTAAAAAAATATTTTTACACTTAGAAAATAAAATATAAAAAATTTTAGAAAATTCTGAAAAATATTTTTTGGTCTTGATTTTCATGATTTTGCTTTAATTGTCTTTTTGTTATGTCAAAATTCAAGAAAATTATAAAAAGTTCAGAAAAAATGGAAAAAAAAAAATCAAAAAAGATATTTTCGAAGTTGAAAGATTATTCTTGACATTCTTTTCATCCCTAGTGAAGTCCCAAATTTGACGGAATATTATTTTTCATACTTAGAAAATTCTATAAAAATTCAAAAAATCTGGGAGTGTATTTGTCAAAGTTTTTTCTTGATTTTTCAATCCCGATGATTTAAAAGGGAGGCACGAGCTCTTCGGAGTGTGGTATGCTCTGATTATAAGGGAATACTTATATAGTATTTTATTTTATACATTTCTCTACAACTTTTAGAAGGGTGTAATTTTGAAGGCTTACTAAGTTTGTTTTGGGATAATTTTTGATTAATTAGGTACCGTTTGTAAGAATGGGCGTGTAGGGGCTGCTCATACCTTCCCCTCACATAACCGAACTCCCAATCCCGACTCTGGTAATGCAAACCGATTATACTATTAATTGGATAGTAATCAAGTGTTCTAACCACACGCCAAAATTAGCGGCGACTCCGTTATACCATGTATTACACGAAAATATTTTAAAACCACCTTTTTCACTATGCCTTGTCTAGTTCGTGTCCGGGAACGTCGTAATAGCTTGGCGACTCTGTTGGAGATGTTGAGAGTTGAGCCAGTAATTATTTGAAAATTATCCCAAAATTCAAATTTAATAAACCTTTTTAAGTATTCCCTTTCCTTTGGTACAAATTAATAATTTGATTACCCACGTGTGTAATAATTGTGCACATTGGATTAATTGTAAATACCTTGTTCACTTTGAAAAGGCATGTGAATACTTGTGAATATTTTCCATGTTAAGCATGTGATTGGTTGTGAATACCTTGTTAAGCATGTGATTGATTGTGAATAATTTGACAAGCATGTGGTTAGTTGTATATACTTTTAAGCATGTGATTATTTGTGAATATTTTGTTTGAATAAACATATGGATGAATGTGGGGTAGAAGGATTAGGTTAAATTGATAATCACACCCTATACTCGGGCTTTCCCTACTAGGATTAGATAGGAGTGTAATAACATCGGTCACTGTTGGCCTTACAAGACTTGACATCTTGTTTTGATGCTAACAAACAAGTAGAACTTAACATGCTTTGTTTAAGTGATGTATTTTCAAGACTCGATGATGAATGCAAGGTTAAAGAATTCATAAAAGCTTGTACTTCAAAGAATGATGATTATACCAAAGCTTGAGGCACGGAATAAAACTTGAAGATCATGAGAGCATTGATATTAAAGAAAAAGTTTTAAGAATTAAAGCCCAAGTGATCAACATGGAAAGCTCAAAGAAAGATGAAGCAAACATAAAGACCTCAAGGAATTCAAGGATTGAAAATTAGAAAGAGTTTATACGAAATTTCATGTAAGTACTTCAAAGAATTTCAATATGGACACATGAAACTCTTACGTTAATGTCTTGAACCCAGATACCTTTGAACATACTTGGAAAATATTTTTATAAGGTCAAAAACTGTTTTCAAAAAGGTTAGAATCATTTTTGGAATGAAAAGCATCAAAAAGAGGATTTTCAAAATGTTGTTAATTTTTCTACATCTATATTGAGATGTATTTTTATCTATCAAAAACCCTTTATTTTAAAACGTTTTTAACATGAAAGTTGTAGGATTTTCTCTTAGCTTTAATTTGAAACTAAGATCATCAAATTCAGAGTTATACAGAAAATGTTATTACCGAAAAAAAGAAGGGTGCTTGAAGCTGACAACAGCATGTGTGCAACCAGTAGACTGCTTGAACTAGGAAAGACGCCTGGGTGGTCGTGGCAAGCAGCTGGCTTAGTTCTGGCAGGTGACTGCCAGGCTACTGCCCCTATTATTGCTTTAAAAATAATATGGCAGGCGACTGGAGGATTGGGGCAGGCGACTGCCATGCGGCTGTTTTGATTTTTCTCATAACGGTCAAATTTTTAAATGGGGTTGTTTGTAGCTCAAAATTTATGGAAACTTGGGGGATATTTCAACACACTTGGGGATCAAGTTACTTACCTTTTAAAGTCTATAAATAAGCCTCAAATATTATTGAATCATACACCAAGAATTCAAATTCAGCAAAAATTCAAAATCTCTCTCAAGTTGCTCTCAAATTCTCAGGCTCTCTCTCTTGCTCTCAACTTGCACGAAGCTTATTGAGTTCTTGTTGATTTTACTCATCAAGTTTGTGCTACAATTCTAAAATCTTTCATCCATTGAAAGAAATAAATTGGTGAAACACTTCCTTGAGCTTCAAGTTATATTCCATATTGTGATTTACTTTGAAGTATATTATTGTGCTGAATGTTGTACTAACCTACTCTGCTGTGAGAGTGTTTTCTTGTGCACAAACTCTTCTCTATCTTGGTTCTTGTTTATAGATGATTCAGGGTTGTAGAATCGTTGGACCAAACGAGGGAATATCGTTTGGAGAGGCGACCTCTAGCCTAGTGAAGGAGTGTTTGAGCATGAGGTATCGCTTGTAAAGGTTTTGTCCCACTCGTCAATGGAACAGGTTTAGTGAATCCTTTGGTGGTTTGCCAAAGGAGAGGATGTAGGTTGGCTATAAGCCGAACCTTACAAAAATCTCTGTCTCACTCTCTCCTCCCTTAGTCTTTATTTTCAACATATTTAAATTGCGTGGATGGTTTAATCGATAATCATATATACTACGTAATATAGAAATCAAGTAAACTGAAAGTTTAATTTTGATTTGGGTTGTGGAAATCGAAAGGGAGTACGTTGGTTATACCATATCTTGCGGAAACCATACGGGAGTACGTTACTTGGTTAATAACCCAAGGATAAATTAACTGAGAGTTTAGTTGAGTTCTGAATACTGAAGAAGTAGATATTGTGTTGATTGGATGTTATATTGCACATCATATTAAAGAAGAAAAACCATCAATACAAGGCTTTAAATCAGCAAGCATAAATTTTCATTCACTACAGGGCTTGGTTCAAATTTAGCTAATATCAACAAACAACCATTTTGAGTTTTTATATTACATAACTGTTGTGTATTGGTTTGGTTGTTTGCTTTCTAATTATAGTTGATTGGTTTGGTTGAATGATTGCATGTTTGTATGGTTAAGGATTAAATAAAGAAACTAAGTTCTTGAGTGCTTAACAAATTAAACAAACAAGTCACGAATTGGTTAAAAGAAATAAATTAAGTTTAAGAATTCTAAAAAAGAATTAAAAGAAATTTTTAAAAGCCAATTCACCCCCCTCTTGGGAAGCCATTCCTAATTTCAATTGGTATCAGAGTAGGGTTATAGCAACTCTTAACTAGAAGCTATAAAAATATCTAAATGGCTCAATTAGGGGCAGCTCCCTTTGGAGAAGGACAATCTTCATCTAGGCCTCCTATCTTTTGTGGTTTGAACTACACATTTTGGAAAAAGAGAATGCAACTCTATCTTCAAATGATGAATTAGAAAGTATGGGAAGTTGTTATAGATGGAGATCAAATTCCCACTAAGATAGTAGATGGAAAACAAATCCCAAAAGAGAAGAAAGATATGATCGATCAAGATTATATAATGCTCCAAACAAATTCAAGTGCTATAAATGCTTTATATTGTGCCTTGGATGCTAATGAATTTAATTGAGTAATGCCTTATAAATCAGATAAGGAAATATGGGATAAGCTAGAAGTTACTTATGAAGGAACAATGGATGTTAGGGATAATAGGGTTGATATGTTGACAAGCGAGTATGAAGCTTTTAAGATGAACCCGGATGAATCAATTACAAATATGTTTACTAGGTTTACTCACACAATCAATCCCTAAATGTACTAGGAAAAACCTACACTACTTATGAGATGATAAGAAAAATTCTTAGAGGGCTACCAACCGTATGGGAACCAAAAGCCATTGCCATAACTAAAGGAAGAAATTTGAAAAACACTTCCTTAGATGAACTTATAGGTTCTCTCCTTACATATGAAATTGCAATGAATGAAAAGAATGGAAAAACCAAAGCCCAAGAATCAATAGCCTTTAAAGCTTTAAAAGAAAACTCAAGTACTGAAATGGATGAAGATGAAGAAGCCTTCATATCTAAAAAGCTAGTAAGGATACTAAGAAGGAGAAACAAATTTAAAAGAAGAAATCAAAACTCTAAATTAGAAGGAGAAGAAATCAGCAAAAAGAAATCTAAAAGCAAAACTCCTATATGCTATAATTGCAGCAAAGCTGGACACATAAAACCGGAATGTCCACTACTTAAGAAAGAGTCTAAGAAGAAAAATAAAAAGGCCATGAAAGCCACTACTTGGGATTGTTCAAGTAGTTCGGAAAATGAATCAAGTGACCAAGAAGTTGGTTATACGTGCTTTATGGCTTGGGATAATGAGGAAAACTCCTCATCTAAATCTTAAATAATTCTTATAGTAATGAATCCGATTATGAGAGCACCCCATCTTATGAAAAACTTCAAAATGATTTATTCAAAGTTCATAAGATGCTAATTAAAGTAACTAAACAAAATACTTCATTGAAAAATATGAATGAAGGAATAATGAAAGAGTTAGAATCCCTTAAGGCTGTAGAAAAGAAAGAGAAAAGGAGTCTAGAATCAAGAAAATGGAAAGTAAGAATGAAACTTTGACAAAGGAGTTAGAAGCTAAAAATCAGAGAAAGACTTGAAAATCAAAGAATTAGAAAACAAGAATGAAAAGATGATAGAAGACCTTCGATCCCTATCCTCTATAGAATATAAGAAAGATATTTATATTTCTGAATTAGAGGATAAGATAAGAAAACTATCTCTAGAATTAGAAAAATCACTAAAGAAGGTTGACAACAAGAAAGAGATAAAGTTAAATGATCTAAAAAATAAGATTAAAGATAAAGAAAAGATCATTTATAACTTTACAAAAAGAAAAACAAACTTTGACAAAATGGTAGGCTCCCAAAGAATGTCTCTAAACAAAGAAGGCATTGGATTTAATGGAATTGAAAATAAAAAAATAAAAAGAATCTTTACATGGGTTATTTCTCAAAACCCTCCAAAGATAATTCAAGCACATCCTTTAATGCTTACACCAACACCATATGCTATCAATGTAAGAAAAAGGGGTATATAAAGTTTGAATGTCCATTTAAGAGAAAGGGTGTGAAAATTAAACAAGTATGGAGAATTAAGGAATCATCCCTTGTTAAACCAATCGGAACCAAGAAAGTATGGGTACTAAGATGAAAGACTAGTTCATAAGTGAAAAACTCTGTGGATTAAGTCATTCCCCTTTAAAAATTGAGAAAGTAACTTAATTTATGATCAACAATCGAACTAGTTGAAATAGCAAAACTTAAAGATGAGTTTAAGAGCTTATTCAAAATGGTATTGTTGGCAAACATTATAGGATGATTTTTACAAGGCTTAACTTAAGAAAATATTATTGAACTTATTACATAAGTACCTTGATTAAGAAAAATATATTTGAGAATGAAAAACTATATGCTACATGCTTACATGCCTATATAATATGCTATATGCTACATGTGTATGACTTGACTTGACTTGACTTATATTGGAAATTTATGGCTCACTATATTGAAAATTTGAGCATAAGATTATTGAGCATAAGCATGAATTCTGATATGAGATTAATTCTTGATCATGTATGCTATTGATGAATTACATGGATAGAATTACTGCTTTTATATTGATATCTATGAGCTATAAGAGATATAATGGTTATATTGGTATCCATGAGCTATGTATAATGTGAAAATGACTTTGGTATCTATAAAGTCTTTGGTATCCATGAATATTTTTGGGATCACATTTTAAAAAAAATTAATTGGTATCAAAATTTAAAAGCTCACTTGGTCTCACAATCTAGAAGTTCAATTTGTCTTTGGAGCATGAAAAAGATAATTATATCTATGAGCATGGTATGACATTGATGACATGAGCATAATATTGATGTTTGATACATAATGTGAATCAATGTTTTATAATATAGGATGATAAAAGCAAAATTGATAACAAAACTGAATGTATTGAATTCAGGGGGAGTGTGGTATCATGAATTAAATTTTCAATTGGTATCAATTCTTAATTGGTATCATGAATTTTAAATAGATATCATGAATTCAATGTTAAATCAGTATCATCATACCAACAAATTGAAATCTTGAGTAATGTCAAAGAAGGAAAAAAAATGTTAGTAAAGATATGATTGTTATAACACACTACACAAGTCATATTGAAAAACTATAAATTGAGTGTGTTCATATGTTTGATATGCATGTTTGATGATATGTTCAACATGTGATTTTACTTGAACTTAATCATTTTTTTTTTCTTTTTTATGGATGTCAAAAGGGGGAGAAGTTTTAAAGCAAAAATTGAGCATAGTATTGCAAATTGCAAAAACTGAGTATGAACATAATATATATCAAAAGGAGAAGTATTTGATAGTGATGAGCAATATTGTAAAAGAGGTTTTGAAATTGATATTGATCTTGCAAATATTGTTAAGATGATGCTTATTGAAAGGGGGAGCCTTTTTACGGCTTACTCCAATTTTTGCTTCTTGTTTGTCATCATAAAAAAGGGGGAGATTGTTGGCCCTACAAGGCTTAACATCTTGTTTTGATGCTAACAAAAAAGTAGAACTTAACATGCTTTGTGTAAGTGATGTATTTTCAGGGCTCGATGATGAATGCAAGGTTAAAGAATTCATGAAAGCTTGTACTTCAAAGAATGATGATTATACCAAAGCTTAAGGCATGGAATAAAACTTGAAGATCATGAGAGCATTGATATTATATAAAAAGTTTTAAGAATGAAAGCCCTAGTGATCAACACGGAAAGCTCAAAGAAAGATGAAGCAAGCATAAAGACCTCAAGGAATTCAAGGATTGAAAATTTGAAAGAGTTTATAGGAAATTTCATGTAAGTATTTCAAAGAAATTCAATATGAATACATGAAACTCTTAGGTTAATGTCTTGGACCTAAATACCTTTGAACATACTTGGAAAATATTTTTGTCAGGTCAAAAACTATTTCAAAAAGGTTAGAATCATTTTTGGAATGAAAAGCATCAAAAAGAGGATTTTCAAAATGCTGTTAATTTTTCTACATCTGCATTGAGATGTATTTTTCTCTATCAAAACCTCTTTATTTTAAAAAGTGTTCAACATCAAAGTTGTAGTATTTTCTCTTAACTTTCATTTGATTTGGGTTGCGGAAACTGAAAGGGAGTATGTTGGTTATACCATATCTTGTGAAAACCATATGGGAGTACGTTGCTTGGTTAACAGCCCAAGGATAAATTAATTGAGAGTTTAGTTGAGTTATGAATATTGAAGAAGTAGATATTGTGTTGATTGGATGTTATATTGCACATCATATTAAAGAAGCAAAACCATCAATACAAGGCTTTACATCAGTAAGTATAAATTTTCATTCACTATAGGGCTTGGTTCAAATTTGGCTAATATCAACAAACAAGCATTTTGAGTTTTTATATTACATAAGTGTTGTCTATTGGTTTGGTTGTTTGCTTTCTAATTATAGTTGATTGGTCTAGTTGAATGATTGCATGTTTGTATGGTTAAGGATTAAATAAAGAAACTAAGTTTTTGAGTGCTTAACAAATTAAACAAACAAGTCATGAATTGGTTAAAAGAAATAAATTAAGTTTTAGAATTCTAAAAATGAATTAAAAGAAATTTTTAAAAGCCAATTCACCCCCCTCTTGGGAAGCCATTCCTAATTTTAGTCACTTTGTGGCAGAGCCTAATGGGACCCGCAAACCACTCCGCTAAGTGTGGACTTTTTTTTGGACCCCTATGGGGGAGGATTGAAGTTCAATTTGGGGACCTATCATCAATAAGGATTAGAGCCTAGCTGCCCGTGATTACCCACAAGATTTCCCTCCTTAAGATAGAGCTTTGAATAACCCGGTACGATAGATGAATCCACCTGGGGTTGGGACAGGAGCCTCATCCTTCTCCACATGGCTTAATCTGGTCCTTTGCATATACTTGGTGCCATGCAATACATTCTTCATCAATATCGTTGATTAATTATAGTTAATTGTGAATATTTTATTTCTATTTCTATTTAAATAAGCAAGTGATTAATTGTAAATACTTTATTTCCATTGTTGTTCGAATAAATATGTGATTAATTGTGAATGTTTTGTTTGAATAAACATGTTGATGAATGAGGGGTAGAGGGATTAGGTTAAAATTGGATAAATTCAAACACTTCTGTATGCTCTTACCCAAGCTTTCCATACTAGAATTAGAAAGGAATGTAATAGTGTCAGTCCCCACGTGGCAGGGGTTGTGGGGGCCCATGAACCACTCTGCTTAGTGTGAACTTTGTCAAGACCCTTGTGGGGGAGGGTCGAGTTCATATTGGGGACCTATTGTCAATAGGGATTAAAGCCTAACCGCACATGATTATCCAAAATCCCTTGCCTAGGGTAAAGCCTTGAAGAACCCTGCACATGTATAAACCTATCCACCTAGGGATGGGACAGGAGCCACATCCTTCTCCACATTTTAATCTATCTATTGTACATATGTTTGGCAAGTGCTTTTTGTTGTATGTTTGACAACCACTTAGGCATTCATATTGTAACGACCTAATTAATTTCCATATATTTTTTTTTCATGTAATATGAACATTATAACAAAACCAAACAGATCATAATCAACCTGAACCTGTGGGTGCCAGGGATACATCAGAAGTGCAGTACGGAAGCCTAAGTAGCAGGAAACATGAAATCATATACAACTCATAATACCATATACACAATACCATCCATCACAATACTAGACTTACTACATCCACTGAATGTATATATATACAACCCAAAAAGGGACCTAGTGTCAATTCCCACAAAACTCAACTGACCCTATCAAAATACTTACTCTTTAGAAAGAGTATATCAACTGTATCTATTTCAGCGGAGCTTTATCTGCTCTCCTATCAGGGGCTCCTGCAATGATCATATAATTTGGGGTGAGAAACCTCTCAGTAAGGGAAATAAACTAATACTAGTGTGTGGCAACATGAGTTTATCTGTGCTATACATAAAAGTATATATAAGCAATATCTAGTAAATATGTCTGTATCATTTCTGGGAAAAGCATGCATTATCATAACATGGCCGAACATACTTGATTTTCATAGCATAATGCATCTCATATAATAATAATACGAAAACAACCCTGGTAGGTTAGCTAGCTATTATCATGTATTACCCTCACATGACTTGGTTGTGTGACCCAAAGGCAGGAACTGACAATGGTTGGTCGACCACTGCCAAGTCAAAAGTACAGTCAGTAAATTCAATGGGTCTTCCAAACCTAGTCCGTACACCAGGGGCGTCCACACTTCTTAAAACCACATTGACTATCCGTCCTCACGCTAACCCCGTACGACATCTTTAACATAATATCATGATGATCATGGACATATAACAGCGGTACCGTGCAAGTGCTAGCCTAAACCAAGCCAACCTAGTTCTGATAACATATAACATATAATCAAACTATGATACATGGATATTTCATACTAATATTTGCCAAGTTAATAACATCACATCATTTTACATATATATACATCATGAAAATGATCGGCCCATATGCCGACATTTCATATTTTTACCATAGCTCGGCCCGTACGCCAACAAATCATATCCATAGCTCCTCCTGTACGTCGGCAAAACATATCCATAGCTTGGCCTGTACGCCGGCAAACCATATTCATTTCTCGGCCCGTATGCTGGAAAAACATATCCATAGCTCAACCCCTACACCGACAAATCATATCCATAGCTGGGCCCATATGCCAACAAATTATATAAAATTCTTGGCCCGTACACCGGTTTTTCATTATAAAAATCCATAATATTATCATGTTCCCATAAAACAGTAATTCATCATAATTTCTACTCATGCCACACAAAATAGGTCATATGTATATTCAGAACATATCATCATTTTCAGTAGTATTTCCCAACATAATACACATATATATATTTATATAATATATATTTTTCTGAAATCAAATGCTATAAAATTTCACTTATAATTTTAGTAAAACAACTAGCTTAGTTTATCCCCTTACCTAATTCCTAAAGAAACCCTAAAATAATCAACTCAACATCCGCTGGGTTCCCTAGTCAACACCCTGAAAATAGTACCTCCTAGAACTAAACTTCAATATTTCATCGTATATAACATTTCTTACAACTATAATAAAGCAAAATATTGAATAAAAGACCTTACCCATAATTTGGGATGAATTTCAAACTTGTCCCACCAACGATCCACTCCAACAGATATGTAGAGAACTTCTCCAAGAGTGTTGTGGTGGCTTCAGATAGTCAATCCGGCGACAAATGGGCCCAAAAATTAAGAGAGAAGATTAGAGGGATGAAAGGAGGTTAGAGAGATAGTTTGGGTGTCTAATTTCAGCTTAAAAATGAGGTTTGACCGATTTATATATTAGCTTTCATCGATGAGCCTTCGTCGATGAGCCATGCCACCTCATCGATGAGGTCAAGAAGGATATTTGTCAAAGAACATCTGCTTTTGGTTATCAAAATTCAGAGATGGGAAAAAGTCTCTCAGTATCTTCTCATCGACGAAACGCACCCTCGTCGATGAGCCCCATATCTCCCTCTTTATTATTGAAAAATTATAATTTCTTAGGGTCACTACACATATCACTTGGCCAATATTTCGAGAATGCCCAATTCGTATCTGGAATTTGTATTGGCACCTCCTCATAAACCAATGAATCGTTGAGCTCTAATTCACCATAATTAATCACATGAGAAGGGTCTGGGACGTATTTTCTCAACACGAAAATGTGGAATACGTCATGGATTCTGGACATCACCAGTGGCAAAGCTATAGCCTGCAGGCAACTGGCCCTATTTTCTCTAGAGTCTCAAATGAACTAATAAACCTAGGGCTAAGTTTACCCTTCTTCCCAAATCGCATAACCCCTTTTAACGGAGCTATTTTCAAAAATATATGGTCACCAACATCAAACTCCAACATCCTACAGTGGTTATTAGTATAACTCTTCTGCCTGCTCTGAGCTGCACATATCCTATCTCTGATAAGCCGAACTTTATCGTATCTGCTGCACAAGTTCTGGCCCCACAACTCGCCGCTCTCCAATCTCATCCCAATATAATGGAGAACGACATTTCCTACCATATAGTGCTTCAAATGGTGACATGCCAATATTGGCCTGGTAACTATTATTATACGCAAATTTCACTAGCGGCATGAACTAAGTCCCACTACCCCCAAAATCTAACATACATGCTCAGAGCATATCTTCTAGTCTCTGTATCGTCCTCTTAATTTTTCCATCTAAATGAGGATGGAATGTCATGCTAAATGATAATTGAGACCCTAAGGCTTCCTGCAAGCTCCTAAAAAAATGTGACGAAAAGCGTGGATTTTGATCTGACTCAATAGATAGTGGCACCCCATGTGAATGAACTATCTCCTAAATATAAATCTCTGCTAATCGGTTGAGTGAGTAGCTGATCTTGATAGGTAAGAAATGGGCAGTCTTAGTCAACCGATCAACAATCATCTAAATGGCATTCTGGCCGTGCAATGCCGTCGGTAGTCCTAACACAAATCAATAGATATATGATCCCACTTCCACTTTGGGATAAATAACGGCTGCAACTACTCTGCCAGCCTCTGGTGCTAAGCTTTTACCTGCTGGCACATCAAACACTGGGCTACATACTCGGCAATCTCTTTCTTCATACCACTCCACCAGTACGACTCTCGCAGATCCCTATACATTTTCGTACTACCAGGATGAACTATGTATAAAGATCTATGAGCCTCCTCTAGAATGATTCTCCTGATATCTACATTAGAAGGAACACATAATCTGGAACGGAACCGCAAAGCTCCATCATATGCAATACTGAATTCCTCCCCCTAACCACTTTGCACTTTATTCATCACCTCTGCCAATTTTAGGTCTTCCTTCTAAGCAGCTTTAATTCTTTCTTGCAGAATACGCTGCACTACAAAACTGGCGATGCATACATGTGAATCACTCTTAACTAATTCGATGCCGAGTCTCTCCAAATCCATCATGATCGGATACTGGATCTCCATAGCTGCCAACACTGATTCCCCAGACTTTATGCTCAAAGCATCAGCTACCACGTTTGCTTTCCTTGGGTGATAATTGATGGTACAATCGAAATCCTTAATTAACTCCAACCACCATCTCTGCCTTATGTTCAATTCCTTTTGAGTGAAAAAGTACTTTAAACTTTTATGGCCGGAGAAGATCTCACACCGCTCGCCATACAGATAATGCCTCCAAATCTTCAATGCATGTACTACTGCAACTAATTCATGATCATGGGTAGGGTAGTTCTTTTCATATTCTTCAACTATCTAGAAGCATATGCCAAGACCCTGACATGCTGCATCAATACACAACCAATTCCTTTCAAAGATGTATCACTGTAAATGACATCACCCTCATCCCCTGATGGTATGATTAGCACTGGCACCGTAATTAGTCTCTCCTTCAATTCTTGAAAACTTTGCTTACAGCTATCATCCCATTCAAATCTAGTGTTCTTCCTAATCAGTTATATCCAAGGTCCTGATAACGTTGAGAATCCCTCGACAAAACGACGGTAATATCTAGTTAACCCCAAGAAACTCCTAATCTCCTAGACGTTCCTCGGCCTAGCCCAATTCACTATATCCCCAATCTTACTAGGATCCACAAAAATACCATCTCTAGAGATGACATGTCCTAAAAACACGATCTTCTCTAGCCAGAAGTCACATTTACTGGACTTAGCGTACAAATTATTTTCCTGGTTTGTCTAAAGAACCTGCCTCAAATGCCTCTCATGCTCTTTATAGCTGCTCGAATAGACTAGTACATCATCAATAAAAACAACAACGAACTGGTCTAGATATTGGTGGAAAACTCTATTCATCAAGTTTATAAATACCACAAAGGCATTCGTCAAACCAAATGGCATAACAAGAAATTTGTAATGCCCATACCTGGTCCTGAAGGCCATCTTTGAGACGTCTTCTGACTTCACTTTCACCCGGTGATAGCCGGATCGGAGATTAATCTTCGAATACACCTGTGTACCCTGGAGCTAGTTAAACAAATCATCTATACGGGGTAGAGGATATTTTTTCTTGATTGTCACTTTATTAATTTCTTTGTAATCTATACACATCCTCATAGTACCGCCTTTCTTCTTCACAAATAGTATTGGAGCTCCCCACAGAGACACACTAGGTGGTATAAAGCCCTTATCAAGCAAATCTTGTAGTTGATTCTTCTATTTTTCCAACTTCACTAGTGCCATTTGATAAGGTACTTTAAAAATCGGCATTGTACCTGGAAACAGATCAATAGGAAAATCTGCCTCACGATCAAGTGGCAAGCCTGGTAACTATTCTGGAAAAACATCTATTAACTCCTTTATTACTGGCGTGCTAGCAAGTTTCAATTCATTTCCTGATACTTCCTTCACAAAAGCCACAAACCCCTGACAACCACTCAACAGTAGTCTCCTTGCCAAAGTAGCTGAAACTAACCGGGGTGAAGATTGCACTCGCGATCCTACAAACCTAAATTCTGCTCCTCCTAGAGGTCTTAATATCACTTCTCATGAATGGTAATCTATGCTGGCAAAATTAGCTACTAGCCAATTCATGCCAAAAATTACATAGAATCCATGCATATCCAGCACTATTAAATCATCAGGCAAGATTTTCCACTGAATATCAACTAAACAACCCCTGAGCACCCTACTACACCTTAGTACTGACCCAGTCGGTGTAGATACCAACAACTTAGTGTCTAACAACTGTGTTTTCGCCCCACATAGTCTAGTGCACTCCAAAGACACAAACGAGTGTGTGACTTCTGAACCAAATAGCATAATAACTTTAAAAGAAAGCATACTAACTGTTGACCTTATAGGTCACGCCCGATTTTGATTATGACAAATATTCATTATATATCTAATGGGTGTTTGAGATTATGTGCAGGAACCAAAATTATCAAGATCATAATGCACATGCACATGGAGCAAATGAAGATTGAAGACCAATTTATATTCAGTGTTGTAATATATATCTCATTTGCAAAATTGGTTTGTAATAGTTAATTAGGGTCCTTGGTTTGTTATAAGCACACACATCACATGCATGGTTAAATACATAAGCTTTAACCAAGTATAACCTAAAGTGACCTTAGAAAGACCTTAGGGGTCGACCGACACCGGATTTCTTCGGTGTCTTCAAACGGACCCAGAAATGACCCGAGGACACTCACCTTTGCACTCATGAATGTTAGGCACTTGATTAAGGTGTTTGTGACTCCAAACAAGATCGAAATGCACACTTTGTGCACTTTTGGTCGACCGGCCAAGGTAGTTTATTCTACCTCGGTTAACCAAACAGGTCTGGGTCAACCAGTTGACCACAGCCTGATGGACTGAATTAGGTTAGTTCAAAACACTCGGTCGACCGAACCTCTTAGGGGTAAACATTTTGATCACCTGGTCGATCGAGCCAAATTTGTATTGCAACTGTCTAGTCGACCTAGGGTCCTCAGGAGAAATCCCAACTATTTGGTGGACCGAACCATTCAATTCAAAATATCCCAGTTGACCAAACCTTGGTAAAATGGAAAAATCGCCTCGGACATATACATCTTGTCGAGCGAGTCCCTCGTTCAAAATTAGCTCGGTCGACCAAACCACATGAACTACGGTCGATCGAAATGGTTTTGGTCGATCAGACGTCTCGGGTTGCTCTGATTTTTTACCATGGTTAATTTTTTTAAAACAGGGTTAAAATAATTAAAATGTCATTAAACTTTCCTAATAATTCCAAATAGGTCCCTAACAGTTATATTTCAAGGGGTGTCTATAAATACCCTCTCATTTGGGATAATTAGTATGTGTTTAAAAATATTGATTAAAAGAAAGTCTCTAAAAATCCCAAAACCTATAATACTCATATTCAATCCCCATTCACTCATATTTACCTTCTTCAGTTTCTTAAATCCTCTATAAGTTGATTGAGTGTTTATATTAACAGGTTTGCTCTCCCATTCATGTTTGATTGATTTAATTTTATAGAGAGCTAAACCTAAGTATTCTTAGGAGACTTTGTTAATAAGTCTATCCTAAGAAGACTTTCATTTGATTTTCTAAGATTGCACCTTCATTGCAACATCTTGAGAAGATTATATTTGCTTTTGGTTGCGAAATATTTTCAAAAATGCTTACTCAAATATCTTGTGTGTTTCATATTTGATATAATTGTGAGAAGATATTTGTGTTTGTAATTATAATCTTTGTGCAAAAGTTATTGACTCACATATTATTTTCTGAATACAAAGATTACACATCTTTTGCAAACCAAGCATATACATTATCTGATCTATGTGACTGAGATATCATATTGATTAATATACTTGAGACTTGCTTGATATCTTTGTGTGAACACAATTGATTGAATATCTTGAGAAACAAAGATTGCTTGTTGACACTTTCACACACTCATTACATTAATAGAAAATATTTTGAGAGTTGAGATATTAGACCACACTGAGCTTACATATTAAATCATATTGTGGTGTATGTAATTGCGCGTAGTTGGGTACACATGTGCTTTACTTGAAAACATAATCACTGTATCATTTGATTGTATTTTAAATACTGTTGTATTACCAGGCATGGGCGTGGAGAGGGAGATTAGCCCTGGAAAGTCCCAGACTGGCTTAGACCTGGTCAGGAAAGCTAGGTGCACCATCCTGTTAAGGCGTGTAGGTTGAGGTTAGCCCCGCTAATTGACCTAGTTAAGGTTGAGGTCAACCCTGTGGTAATTGAACTGGTTGTAATCCATGCTGCTCCACCCTTAAGTGAGCTATTAGTGGAATCCTCGGGCTTGCGAGCTAGAGGTGGGGACGTAAGCACAGTTGGCCGAACCCCGATAACATATTGTGTGTTTGTTTATATTTCTGCATTTTATATTTACCGCACGAGTATGTTATTATGTGAATGATGCCCTTGATTTAAATTTTCGTATATTATATTTATCAGCGTATTTGGAACTGCATAGAAAGACCCTAGGAGGTAATATTCTTCTAACATCTAGTTCAACCTAGGAGAAAAGTTTAAATTCCAATTCACCTCCCCCCCTCTTGGGAATACACCAATTCTAACACTAACCATACCTGTCACCAAATCACCTGCCATTTTAGCATCACCCGGCATCAAAGCGAACACTCTGGATGGAGCCATATTCCTCTGTTAGCCCCCACATGGCACTTGATAACCTCCTCAGCACGGTCTAGGAGTAGGAGCTGCATCTGGTGGTATAGGGTAGTCTCGCACCATATGCCATTGTCTACCACAGTGATAGCAGACAGCTCCACCTACTCGATACTCTCCCCAGTGTCTCGTCCCACAAGTATGACAGATAAGAGGACGCTGCACTACTTGAACCTCGCGTCCTCCAGTCTCCTGCCTCTGTCCTCTGCCATGGTTTCCTCTCCTCCACTGACCCTGTCTAGGACCCTGCTGGTAATCCGAAGATGCAGATCTCTTCCCTTATCCCTGTTATTCTTCATCCAGATGCTCACCAACCTCTGCCAAGGCTATTCTATCGACTAACTCAGTAAAATCCTAGATCTTTAGTACCACCACCTGCTTGAATATACTTTGCCTCAAACCTATTTCAAACCATCTTACATTCTTTACTTCATCAAGAACAATATACAGATCAGAGCGAGAGAGCTCAATAAAATGCACCACACGCTGTTGGACTAATAACTGTCCCTACTTCAGACTTAGGAACTCTTCCACTTTAGGCTCCCTAACAGTAGCTAGAAAGTATCTATCGAAGAACAATTCTTTAAAACGATCCCAAGTTATGGCTATCAGTGTCGTCCTTTGCTGCTCTAGAAGTCTCACAGCAGTCCACCACCTCTCAACCTCTCCCGTTAGTTTATAGGTGGTGAAGAGGACTCTCTATTTTTCCGTACACTACAACACGGCTAAGACTTTCTCAACTTCCTGCATCCAATTTCGGCAACTGCATGATCGACTCCTCCCAAAAATGTCGGATGATTCATCTTTGTAAACTTTTTTATGATACACCCACAGCCTACAGATGGACCACTCTGCCTTCTAGAACTCCTAGCGATCTCAGCCATAACCTGCTGAGCCATGCAACGAAGTACTACGTCAGAGTCTGTCCCGGCTGCGCTCGAAGGCCCTTGCTCCATCACTGCCACTTGCATGGGTGCTACCTCCTTCTAGATCTATCCTGAAAAACAGCACACGTAACTCAGAAGAAATCTAAAAATAAAAATATTACATGTTATATTTGCAACAAAGTTGGACATATAAAGAAAGAGTCTTAGAAGAAAAACAAAAAGGCCATGAAAGCCACTACTTGGGATAGTTCAATTAGTTCGGAATGTGAATCAAGTGACCAAGAGGTTGCTTACACTTGCTTTATGGCATGGGACGTTGAGGAAACCTCCTCATCGAAATCCTTAAATAATTCTTGTAATGATTCATCAAATGAATCCAATGATAAGTGTATGTCATCTTATGATGAATTACAAAATGATTTATTCAAAGTACATATGATGCTAATCAAAGTAACTAAACAAAACACATCATTGAAAAACAAGATCGATGGAATAATGAAAGAGCTATAATCAAGTAAAATTGTTGAAAATGATAAAGATTCAAAACTCAAGAAAATTGAAAATAAGTATGATGCAGCAATAAAAGAATTAGAAGCTAAAAATCTTTCTGAAAAATAAAAAGACTTAAAAATCAAGAAATTAGAAAGCAAGAATGAAAAGATGATAGAAGAACTTCGATCCCTATCCTCTATGGAATATGAGAAAGACATATATATATATTTCTGAATTAGAGGATAAAATCAGAAACCTATCTCAATAATTAGAGAAATCACTAAAGAAGGTTGATGACCAGAAATATATTGAGATAAATGATCTCAAAATTGAAGATAAAGAAAAGATCATTTACAACTTCATAACAAGAAAAGAAAATTTTGTCAAAATGATAGGCTCACAAAGGATGACCTAAAACAAAGAAGGCATTGGATTTAATGGGGTTGAAAATAAATGGGGAAAGTATCTTTACATTAATTATTTTTCAAAAGCATCCAAAGATTATGCTAGCACATCTTCTAATGTCTACACTAACACCATATGCTATCAATGTAAAAAAAAGGGGACATATAAAGTTTGAATGTCCATTTAAGAGGAAACGTGTGAAAACAAAACAAGTTTGGAGAATTAAAGAAACATCTCTTGTAAAACCAACCGGACCCAAGAAAATATGGGTACCAAAAATGAAATGCTAAATAGTTTAAATATTGAATTTGTGGAACATCATACAAATGTATTGAAATAGAGAATAAAGATAAAAATCCTATCTTATTGAAATAAAGAGTATTAGGATACATAAAGTTTGGATGCTTAACTGAAATCAAAAGAAAAAAAAAATGAAGTAAAAAGAGCTTTTTAAGAAAAATTGCACAGTCGGCCGACTGGCCCGAGACCTAGCGACTAACTGAGCTGTGGTTTCAGAAATAGAGAGTAGTCAGCTGACTGACCCTAGAGTCAGCCGACTAACTGACTAAAAAACCCTAACTTTATTTATAAAAACTCGAGTCATTCGAGTTGTCAGCTAACTAACTTAGGGTTTCTCCCCTTCCTTGCCTTTGACCTCTTCCTCTCCTCAACCTCTTCTCCTCTAAAAACCACCAAATCTCATCTTTTATTTCCAAAATCCATTGCTGCTACCTTCATTTTTCCTTTTAGAAACTTCAAAATACTGAGGATAAAATCAATTGGAAGTAAGAAACCTTCCACTTCATCTCACCACACCGAAGATACGACCATTGAGCAATGGCTTGTAGCCTCGCATGCCAAGAGTTTCTATCACAATCATCTAAGCATGATGGAACCACTTCTAGGTAAAGTTCTTGACACTTCCTTCTTCACCTCATATTTTCCGCATATCATTTCGTTATTCAAAGCCCTAGGATGGAAAAATTTTGTACTTTTTCAAGCTAAAGGACATAACCTGAACCTTATAAAAAATTTCTATGCCAATTTTGTTAGAGAAGAACACGGGCTTTCGACAAATGTTATGGGAAAATCTATATCTCTAACTCTGGAATCTCTTTCTAAAATTTTTAGATTTTCCAATGGCGAGTTAGAATGTCCTACTTTTGGCACATCTTGGATCTACAAACAAGACTTCACTTCGAAATAATTTCTTCTTGTGGTATTAGACCAAGCACCCATTTCTTTTGAAAGTCCTTCGTTATATAAGCATTTGAATCTTTAGGCACAAATTATGCAAAAAATCATTATGTATAATATCCTCCCTCAAGCAGGATCCTATGCCTATATATCATATGCCGATTGTTTCATCCTCTAGTGCTTGCTCAAGGGCAAGAAACTCGACCTACCAAGCCTTATGCTCAAATAGATGCTCTCATGTGTAGAGGCACGGTGAGTCACCCTTCCTTATGGAGGAATCCTAAATATGTTCTTTGCAAAACTCCAAATATCATCATCCTCTGATCTTTTTTGTAAAACGTACCCACTATGATATTTTTAATTCCACAACTCTTAAATTGATAGGATACTAAAAATATGATAATGGATGGATTCTTAAGGGTAGCGGAGGTCAAGCACATCCACCTCCTCCAGTTTCTGGTCCTCCTGCATGGTTAAATCCATTTTACCAACAATTCACAAGTTTTAGCCAAAACATGCAAACGGGAATCCAATCCCTTCAAACTAACATCTCAGCTCTTCAAGCAAATTATTCTTCCTTGATGACCGCTTGGGTCGCTTTGAAAAACACCTAGCTAGTCCCTCTCGTCCCTCGGATCCTATGGATATTAGTTCTACTCCCGCGAGTAATGTTGGAAGTGACGAAGAGGACTCCCAAAATGGCAATGGTGATGATAAGGAAGGCACAAAAATGGAGCATGGTTCTAAAGAAGGTGAAGATGATGAATCGGGAGAAGAAGAAGATGAAGTTGATGATAACTGATGTGCTTCTTAAAAATCTAATGTGTTTATTGAAAATCTAATATTTGTAACTTTTTGCTTTTAATTCGGTATGTAATATGATAAAACACTTAGCTTGGTCGCTTTGCTTGTTTATTTCCCTTTCATTTTGATTGATGTCCAAAGGGGGAGAGTTTGTGAAAAAGTAAAGATGGAAGTGTTCGATGGAAGTGCTATGTATGAAATATTTATGAAATGTTATGTATGAAATATTTATGAAATGTTATGTATGGAATATTTATGTTGATATATGTATCTATGATGATGTATAATGTATAGAATGATGTGTATGGAATATGGAATTGATGTGTGGAATATTTATGACTTCGAGCATTTTGAACATCTCCATATGCTATAAGTATTTGATATATCATTTTAAAGAATGCAAAAAGTAAGGTGGAGTTTATCCTCATCTTTGCATCTCATTTGTCATCATCAAAGAGGGGGAGATTGTTGGCCTAACTAGGCTTTTCAATCTTGTTTTGATGATAACAAATGAAGATGTTTTGAGTGACTCTATTTCAGGAATACATAACTCAACACTCACATTTGTCATGGATGAAAGCCGGAAATCAAAGACAAGTCAAGTGAAAGCTTCTTCGAGTAGTTAAGCATCAAAAGACTAAAGTTTGAAGATAATGAGAGCATGGATATTAAAGAGAACTCAATGAAAAGGTCAAAGTATCTTAAAGCTTGAAGACGAGAAAAAGACCAAAGCATGAAGACTTAAAGTGTTTAAGAATGACAAATATCTTTGAAGTCATTATGTAAGTGCTTTAATATTTAAATATCTTTTGAAATATTGTTGAAACTTTTTAGGGGACATTTATTGACTTAGAGACCTATTCTAAAACCCCCGGAAAAAATTTTATGAAAGATCAAAACATGTGAGCAAAACTAAATTTGAAAAACCAAAAAGGAAAAATCAGTAAAGGGTCTGCCTAGCTAACTGACAAGAAACACCATGGTTTAGTTAACTGACTAACAGAGAAACATCAGCTGAAATAACTGTCTAGGCGACTGACTCCATAAATGTAAATCACGTAGCCAACTAACAGTACCCATTCAATTGACTAAAAATGAACTGTGTCTCGCCAGTAGACTGACTTATTTCCTGATTTAATTTCTAGGAGATAGAATGGCGTCAGCCCCCTATCGCGCTGACTAACCCTGTGAAATTACACTACCTAGTTTCCTATCCAGCCGACTGACTCCGTGAGTTTTTGAATTTTTAAATTCAACGAAAAAATTTCAAAAATCAGTTTTCAAATATGAACGTTATAAAAAATTGGTGGACACTCCAAGTCACTTAGGGAAAAAGGAAACTAAACCTAGAATCACAAAGCATACTTGCATCAAAGCTCTCAATCTCTCTCAAAGCTCCATATTGCTCAAGCTTTTGATGAAGAGAAATCATCTGAATTGCTGCTGAAACACCAACCTAAGGTTCTCATATTGAGTTTTCTCAAATCACAAAGGAACCCTGGTGAGTTCTACTATTGAGCTTCAATTTTATTTTTTAATGGTATTTAAATTATTGAAGTACCTAGAACTGAAATTGTACTAATTACTCTGTTTTGAGAGTGCTTTTGTACATAGTATTTTCTTCATATCTTGTGTAGTTCTTGGATGATTCGAGGTGTTTAGATCATTGGCTAAGTAAGGGGATATCGCTTAGAGAGGTGCTGCTCTAGCCTAATTGAAGGAGTGACCGAACGAGGGTATATCATCTGGAGAGGCGGGCTCTAGCCTACTAAAGAAGTGTGTAAACAGTGTTGTTCTGCCTAGAAAAGGAACTAAATTTAGTAATCCTTTGGTGGTTTGCCAAAGGCGAGGACGTAGGCTGGGTATAAGCTGAACCTCATAAAAACAACGGTCTCACTCTCTCTTTCCTTTACTCTTTATTTTCAGCACATGTAAATTGCGTGGATGATTTAATTTGTCATCGTATATAGTATGTATATTTGGAAATCAAGTAAACTTAAAGTCTAATTTTGATTTGGGATGTTTAAATTGAAAGGGAGTACATTGGTTAAACCATACTTTGCAGAAACCATACGACAGTACGTTACTTGGTTAACACCCAAAGATAAATTAACTAAGAGTTTATTTGAATTCTGAATTTTGGGAAGAGTGTGAATGTTTTGTTAAAAATTACTTTGAGAAAGTTAATTCATTATCAAAAGGATTGCAATTAACAACATGGCTTGAATCAAACTTTCATATTTACAGGGCTACAAACAAACAAGAGTTGAAATCTTGTACCTTATATCTTGGTTTGGATATTGTGTTTGATTGGATAACTGGTTTGGTTGATTGATTGATTAGTTGATTGTTTAAATAGTTGTTTTGTTGATTGTATTTAAGGAACTAAGTTCTTGTGTGATTGATAAATTAAACAAACAAGTCAAGAGTTGGTTAAAAGAAATAAAAGAGTTTAAGAAGTCTTAAAAGGAATTAAGAGAAAAATTTTAAATCCAATTCACCCCCCTCTTGGGACTACATCTTAGTTTTCATTGGAAAATCAGTATACCTTAATTGATCGAAATTTTCAGAATAAAACGACCCTAGTTGATCGATACTGTTCACATGGCCAACCGGATGTTGAGGTCAGCCGATCAAACCTACGAAGGGTGGAAAATCACCTGAGGTCAGCTAACCGGTGATTTCCTCAGTCGACTTAGCCCCTAAGAAATTTCAATTTTTAGCTTAGGTCAACCAACCGACAAAGTTGTTAGTTGAGCGACTGTTGACTTTTTAGTCAGATCCCTGTTTTGATTATGACAAACAACAGTATCTCATCTGCGTGCAATGAGTATTTGAGTAGATTTATGTTTTAGTTAACACAGATAATAATGCAATTTGGAAGCCAAGAAGCACTTAAACGAGCATACCCTAGCATTTTCCATAGAACTGCAAAGGAGCAATGCATGAATACCGATCTTTGTTTCAATTAATGCATTGCGTGCACGATAGGGACTATAAGCTTAAAGATAATAGAAGGACCATAGGGTTCGGTCGATCGAAGATGAATTTTTGGGTTTAATTTAAAATCCTAGGCCATAAACTGACCTTAGGTCTTCAAGCACCTCATAACAAATCCCCCATAACTTAGAAGTTATAATTATGTGAACAAGGGCGACTTCAAATGAAAACCATGACTTAAATGAACACTTTAAGTGTGTTCGGTCGATCGACCCTAAGAGAGTCAACTTGTTGAAAATTCAGTCGATAGTTCTGAAATGAACTTGCACTGCATGGTTGATCGAACTGACACATGGGTGATTCCCAACAACCTGGTCAACTGAACCACTAGTTAAAATATGACTTAGTTGACCGAACCTCAAAATTTTGTCAACCGAACATGCCCTGGTCAACTGAACCTCGGAGGGTTTAAAATCACCTTAATATGGTCGACCAAAACCTCAGTTTAAAAATGCCATGGTCAACCGAACTTAGTGATATGGTTGATCGAATCATAAATATGGTTGACCGAAACTCTCGGGCTGCTCAATTTTTACCGAGGTTAAACTGGGGTTATTTTTTTATTAACTTTAAAAATTTTCAAAAATACTAAATGAGTTCCGAGCATTTAAATTTTTTGGGTGTCCATATATACTCCCTCATTTGGTTTGATTAGCATGAAATTAGTAATTTGATTAGGAAAATTTTCCCCTGAATTTTTGAGAGCATTTTCTTCACACATAAGTCATATACTCTTCCCCTGCTCATCCTATTGCAAAATATTTTTGAGTGAGAGTATTCTAAGTGATTCTACAAGTCCTACTATTTCTCAAACTCTTATACTCACAAATTTCTTGTTGACTTTTTATTGAGAGTTAAGCCCAAAAGCTTTCCCCCTTAAGTTAATCAATATTTGTTTTGCGGGGAAAACTTTTTATTAGCTTGTGAGTCTTTGCATTGTTTATTGCAAGGCTCCTAAGCTTGTCTTGTGTTTTATAGAAATATCTCTTATGCTTAAACTTTAAGAAAATTATTTTGAGATATTTTGGTTATATCTTTGGAAATCTTTGAAACCCTATTTTTGGTTGATATACATTTATATATTATTTCAAAGATAGGTTGATAATACACTCTCACACTTGATTGATTAATCACATTACCTAGAGTGTTATTTCATATATTTGCACTGAGCTTATAGTTCTTATCTTTTGGAAGTGCATTGATTTTTTTCTTGTGCTTATCAGTATAGATCTGCTTGTATTAGAAACATCTTTATCTGTATGCAAATTTATATTCATTGATTCTATTCCAGGGGTGGCCTAAAGAGGTTTGATCTAACCCGTAAGGATCAGTTGTTAGGGCCTTCTCTGCCCCGCAAGAAGATTTTGTAATGGTTGAGGTCATCCTTGTTTTAATTTGACCTAGTTGTATTTCGGTGCCGCTCCAACCGTTAAGTGAGCTATAGTGGAATCCTCACGCTTTCGATCTGAGGCGAGGACATAGGCAGTATTAGCCGAACCCTGATAACATATCAAGTGTGCACTTTATTATGCAATTTATTTACTTCACATGTATGTTATTTTCATTAGATTGTGAATGCTACGCATGGTTTAATTTTCATATATTATATTTATCTGCGCTTTTGGGATTGCATAGACATACCCTAGGTTGTGTTATATTGTTGCTGAGCATTAAACCTAGGACTAATATTTTGATACCCAAGTCACCCCTCCCCCATGGGAATACACCAATTCCAACACCAACCCTTTTGGTTTTGGCAAATTTTCAACATTAAAAAGTGTTTAATTTTAATTAAACAAATTTAAAATACCCTATGTGTGATGTCTCCCTTCCGGGCGTTGTCACTTTCCTTTTGGGCCTTGCGCCTATGGAAACAATGGGTACCTATTAGAGCATTCACTGAGATTGAGGCATTACGTATCGTCGTCCCGCAATTCAGTAAGCCCCCGGGTGGAGAGTCTTACTTCGCCACAATCATTCATAACCGAGAGTTCCGGGGGATCAGGGTAACTAGCCCTTTGCCTCAATATAAAAACTATGATGACCTGCTTAATTTTCAAAATTATTATTTTTTATTTCCATAATATAATAGAATTAATATCACCAAAACTCAGCAGATCATAATTCACCTGGACCCGTAGGTACTAGGAATACATCAGAACACATAACAGAAGCCTAAGCAGTAGGAAACATGCAATCTTAATGTCATAAATACAAAATCATCCATCACAATACCACAATTACTACAACAACTGTATTTATATACATATAGTACACAACCCAAAAGATATCTAGGGTCATCCCACAAAATACATCCGACCCTATCAAAACACTTACCCTTCTGGAAGGGCAGATGAACAGTACTAGATCAGCGGGGTTTTACCTACTCTCCTATCAGAAGCTCCTGAAATGTTTATAAATTTTTGGGGTGAGATACTCTCAGTAAGGGAAATAAACTAATACTAGTGTGTGGCAACATGAGTATTTCGTGTTATACATATACCATATAGAAACATATTTAGTAAACTGTTATGTCATATCTGGGAAAACATATATATCAACATAGCATAGCAGAACATACTGCATTTTCATAACCATATTTCATCTCATAAAATATAATACAAAAACATTCCTGGCAGGTTAGCTGGTTGTTGCCATGTATTACCCCCACATGATTGGGTTGTGTGGCCTGAAGGCGGGACCTGATAATGGTTGACCGACCACTGCCAAGTCAAAAGTATAGTCTGTAAGTCTAATGGGTTTGCCAGACTTGGTCCGTACACTTGTAAATCATATCCATAGCTCAGCCCATACGCTAGTAAATCATACACATAGCACGGTCCATATGCCAGAAAAACATGTAAAAATCTCAGCCCGTACACCGGTTTTCCATTATACAAATCCAAATCTTTATTATATTCCCAGAAAACAGTTTTTATAATTTCTACTTATGCCACACAAAATGGGTATTTTGTATAATCAGAACATAGTATCATTTTCAACAGTATTTCCCAACATAATGCATATATATACATATATATATATATATATATATATATAACTTAGTTTATCCCCTTACCTGATTCCTAAAAAGCCCCTAAAACAAGCAGCCCCGCACCCACAAGGTTCCCTGTTCAACATCTTGAAAACAACATTCCCCAGAACTAAAGTTTAGTATTTCTACGCGTACTACGCTTTCTGCAACTGTCAAAAAGCCAAATAGTGAGTAGAAAGCCTTACCCTGGATTTGGGATGGTTTCCAACTCAGCCCCACCGACGATCCGCTTCGGTAGACTTGTAGAGAACTTTGCCAAGAGCATCGTGGTGGCTTCGGATCATCAATCTGATGGTAAATGGACCCAAAAATTGAGAGAAAAGGAAGGAGAACTAAAGGGAGGGGAAGAGAGAAATTCTGCAGGCAAATTAAGCTGAAAATCACGTTTAACCTCTATTTATATTGTGGGATTCGTCGACGAGCCACGTAACCTCGTCGAAGAATCCTGTAGAAAGTTCGTCAACAAATCTGAACCCTCATCGACAAATTTTAGACTTCCGAAAATCCTCTCTCGGTAACTTCTTGTTGATGAATTACACCCTTATCAACGAGTCTAATATATTGCGTCGTCGACGAACGCTTTCTGCTATGCATCCCTTTTTAATTTATTTTTCTCCATTCCTTTTATTATTTAAATATTATAAATTCTCTAGGTCACTAAATTCTCCCCTCCTTATAAAATTTCGTTCTCGAAATTTATTGTTCACGCAGCTCACTATTCCTTAAAACAAAGCGGTCTACTTATTTTATTACTTACCCTCACTTATGGTGGAGAAATACCATGGTTACATTCTAAGTCTTGAGAGATTACATATACAAAAAAAAAAAAATATTCTCCCAAAACTAAAATGCTACACTAATTAAACCATTACATGTACCTACAAAAGAAATATTACCTAACTACTTACATTTTACCCAATTAGACTTCTTGGAATAAGGGTGGATACTTCTATTTCATTTTCTATTTGGATTCCCAAGAAGCCTCTTCAACTGTATGATTTCTCCACAAAACTTTTACTTGAGGAATCTCTTTGTTACATAACTTCTGCACTTTCCTATCCATAATCTGTACTGGTACCTCCTCATACATAAGTGAATCATTGAGCTCCAATTCACCATAACTGATGATATGAGAAGGATCTGAGACATATTTCCTCAACATAGCAATATGGAATATGTCATGGATCCTAGACAACATAGGTGGCAAAGCTAGCCTGTAGGCTATTGGCCCACTTTATCTAGAATCATGGACCGATAAACTTAGGGCTAAGTTTTCCCTTCTTACCAAACCTCATAACCCATTTTAATGGAGCTATCTTCAGAAACACATGATTACCCACATAAAATTCCAGATTCCTGTGGTGATTATTAGCATAACTTTTCTGTCGGCTCTGAACTACACTGATCCTGTCTCTGATAAACTGAACCTTATCACGCGCTTGCTGCACAAGCTCTAGCTCCACTACTCGCCGCCCACCCAGTTTATCCCAAAATAAAGGAGAACGTCATCTCCTACCATACAAATCCTCAAATGGTACCATGCCAATATTGGTCTAATAGCTGTTATTATATGCAAATTCTACCAATGGCATAAACTGAGTCCAGCTACCCCCAAAATCCAATACGCACGCTCAGAGCATATCCTCCAATATCTGTATCATCCTCTCGGTGTGCCTATCTGACTGAGGATGAAATGTCATGCTAAATGATAACTGAAACCCTAGTGCTTCCTACAAGCTTCTCCAAGAACGTGACGGAAAACGTGGGTCTCGATCTGACACAATCGATACTGGCACCCCATAAGAACGAACTATCTCTTGAATGTAAATCTCCACCAAACAGTTAAGGGAGTAGCTGATCTTGATAGGTAAAAAGTGGGCGGTCTGAGTCAAATGGTCAACAATTACCCAGACGGCATTCTAAGCATGTGATGTCAACGGCTGCCCTAAAACGAAGTCCATGGATATATGATCCCACTTCCACTCTAGGATAAATAGCAACTACAACTGGCCTACCGGCCTCTGGTGCTTAGCTTATACCTGCTGGCACATCAGACACTAGGCTACATACTCGGCAATCTCTCTCTTCATACCACTCTACCAGTACGACTTTCGTAGATCTCTGTATATCTTCGAACTACGTGGATGAACTGTATACAAAGATCTGTGAGCCTCCTCGAGAATGGTCCTCCTAATATCCATATCGACAGGAACACATAATCTAGAACGGAATTGCAAAGCGCCGCCATCTGCAACACTGAATTCCTCCCCCTGAGCATTCTGCACTCTATCCATCACCTCTGCTAATTCTGAGTCTTCTTTCTGACCAGCTTTAATTCTTTTTTGCAGAGTAGGCTGCACCACTATACTAGCAATGTGAGTCTAGGAACCACTTTCAACTAACTCAATGCTGAGTCTCTCCAGATCCATTATGATTGGATACAGGATCTCCAGAGCTGCCAACATTGGTTCCCTGAATTTTTTGTTTAACGCATCAGCTACCACGTTTGCTTTCCCTGGGTGATAACTGATGGTACAATCGAAATCTTCAATTAACTCCAACCACCTTCTCTGTCTCGTATTTAGTTCCTTTTGAGTGAAAAAAGTACTTCAAACTCTTGTGGTCAGAAAATATTTCACACTTCTTGAATGTGATACCGGATTCTTTGAAATATTTATCGTGCTTGTATTATCGCATTTTATTTGGATTGTTTGGTATTGAATTTTGCAGTCCTTTAATTGTTGTTTCATGTATAAAATTTGAGTACAACAGCTCCCAGCTGTTATGTATTCTACTTCAGCTATAGATAATGCTACGAAATTTTGTTTCTTTGAAAACCATGAAACTAATGAGTGTCCTAAAAAGTGGAGTGTTTTTTCTATCTATTTTGCATCCTGCATAATCTGCATCTGAATAAATCATCATTTTGAAATCAGTTTCTTTTGGATACCATAACCCTAAATCCAGTGTGCCTAGCAAATATCTAAGGATCCATTTTACTACTGTTTGATGTGATTCCTTAGGTGCCGATTGGAACTTAGCACACATACACACACTGAACATTATATCAGGTCTACTTGTTATTAAGTAAAGTAAACTTCCTATCATACCTCGATAATGTTTGGTATCAACTTGTTTCCCTTTTTCATCTTTGTCTAGACTAGTTGAAGTGCTTATGGGTGTTCCTATAGGTTTACTTTCTTCCATATCAAACTTCTTTAACATGTCTTTAATATGCTTAGTTTGATTTATGAAAGTTCCATTTTTAGCTTGTTTGATTTACAAACCTAGAAAGTAATTTAATTCTCTCATCATGCTCATTTCAAACTCTCTCTGCATAGTTTTAGCAAATTCGTTACACAAATCTTCATGAGTAGCTCCAAATATAATATCATCAACATAAATTTGAACTATAAGCATATTATTATCTTTGGTTTTTATAAATAAAGTGTTGTTTATCTTTCCTCTTGAAAAATTACTTTGGAGTAGAAATTTGCTTAGCCTATCATACCAAGCTCTAGGAGCTTGTTTCAATCCATATAGGGTCTTAGTTAACTTAAATACATGATTTGGATTTTTAGAGTCTTCAAAACCTGGAGGTTGTTTAACATAGACTTCTTCATTAATATAGCCATTTAAAAATGCACTTTTTATATCCATTTGGTATAATTTGAAGTCTTTATAGGGTGCATAGGCAAGAAGCATCCTTATTGCTTCCATTCATGCTACAGGGGCAAAGGTTTCTTCATAATCAATGCCTTCTTCTTGATTGTAACCTTATGCTACAAGTTTAGCTTTATTTCTTACAACTACTCTAGTTTTATCCTTTTTATTTCTAAACACCCATTTAGTTCCTATGATTGACTTGTCTTTGGGTTTAGGTATAAGTTTCCATACTTGATTTCTTTCAAATTGATTTAGTTCCTCCTGCATAGCTATGATCCAAGAGTCATTTTTAAGGCTTCTTCAATATTCTTGGGTTCATCTTGAGATAAAAAAGCATAATGGTTGCAGATATTCTTTAATGAGGCTATAGTGGTTATTCCTTTTGATGTTTCACCAAGAATTTGTTCTTTTGGGTGATTTTTACCATATCTCCATTCTTTAGGAAGCTTCAGATTTTCTATAAAGTTTTCATTTGGAGCATCATTATTGATTTCTTCTTTTATTTCAAGACCTTCTTCTTTTTGTGGAGTGTCTTCTTTTTCATCATTCTCATTTTTATTGTCACGATTGTTTGATTCATCAAATGTTATATGCATTGATTCCATAATAGTAAAGGTTATTTTATTATAAACCCTAAAAGCTGTACTATTTATAGAGTACCCTAGGAAGATACCTTCATCAGATTTTGCATCAAATTTTCCTAGATCATCTTTAGTATTAAGAATAAAACATCTGCATCCAAATACATGAAAGTAGGAAATATTAGGTTTTCTTTATTTCCAAAGTTCATATGGTGTTTTGTCTATTTTTGATCTTATTGATACCCTATTTATAATGTAGAATGCTGTATTTATAGCTTCTGTCCAAAAGTATTTAGGTAAATTATTTTCATTCAACATTGTTCTCGCCATTTCTTGTAGAGTTCTATTTTTTCTTTCTACAACTCCATTTTGTTTTGGAGTACTAGGTGCAGAAAAATTATGGTTTATTCTATATTCATTACTGAATTTTTCAACATTTTTGTTTTTAAATTCCCTACCTTGATCACTCCTAAAGCTGGTTATATTATAGCCCTTTTTCATTTTGTAATTTCTTACATAATGTAATAAGCATGTCATAGGCTTCATCTTTGTTTGCTAGAAATAATACCCAAGTGAATCTTGAATAATCATCCACTATTACAAAAGTATATTGTTTTCCTCCTAGACTTGAGGTTCTAGTTGGACCAAATAAGTCTAGATGCAACAATTTTAGGGGTTTTTTGTAGATATGTATTTTTTCTTTTTGAAACTTGTTTTAACTTGCTTTCCCTTTTGGCATGCATCACATATCTTGTCTTTCAAGAATTTTGTATTAGGTAGTCCTTTGACAAGATTTTTCTTTGATAATTTGGATAATAGGTCCATGCTAGCATGTCCTAGTTTTCTATGCCATAGCCAACTTATTTCATTCATTGTTGCCAAACAAGTTACATTCTGAATTACTAAGTTCTCAAAATTTATACAATAGATATTGTTTAACCTATGAGTTATAAATAAGGTTTCATTGTTCTTAGGATTTTGAATGACACATTTTTCTTTCTTAAAGATTATTTCGAACCCTTTATCACTTAATTGACTAATACTTAAAAGGTTATGTTTTAATCCTTCTACTAATAGCACATTATCTATAGTGAATGAAGGTTCTTTACCAATTTTACCGATGCCAATGACTTTACCTTTAGCATTATCGCCGAAGGTGACGTATCCTCCATCCTTTTGTTTTAATGTAGTGAACTTGGTCTTGTCACTGATCATGTGCCTTGAGCACCCGCTATCCAAGTACCATTTATCCGTTGACGGTGTTGTTCTAAAGCATACCTACGATGGAGGATTTTTTGTGTTAGTCTTTGGAACCCAAATTCTTTTAATTTTCTTTGTTTTGTTGTTAGTTCCATTATTGACTTTCCATTCCCCTTACACTTCAACATTTTTTCTCTTAAGTAAACAGTTAAACATTACATGACCTTTAGTCTTGCACATATAGCAAGTGGTGTGTTCATGTTTGTTGTTTGATGAACTACAAGCATAATACTTAGTTTCCTTAACAAAGTATCCCATGTATAGCTTTTTGTTCCTTTTATTTGCCTTACCATTATAGCTTATACCTTCTTTGTTCCCATGAAGCCTTTACTGTCCAATCATCTTTTCAAAGTTTTCTTTTCCTTTGGTAAAGTTATAGATAATTTTTTCTTTATCCTCTACTGCCTTTTTGAGTTCATTTTCTTTACCATTTTTTTTTTTATTAAAACTTAAAAAAATGAGTTTTGCTTAATTCTTGAGTTACTTTATTTACCTCTTCTTCTAACTTCTCAATACAATTGTCTTTTTCTTTTTCAATGATTTTGAATGATTCAAGTTGCTTTAATAGTTCTTTATTTTGATATTTCAAAGTTATATTTCTCTTAAAAATTTTTATGCATCTCTTATGCAAAGAAAACAACTCAGCATGCTATTCCTTATAGGAAGGCATGCTATCATATGACTCATCACATGACTCATTGTGAGATTCTGTAGAGGAATAGTAGGAGTTTACCTCTTCTTCATTCGCCATGAAACATATGTTTGCCATCTTTTGTCCGCTTGATTCATTTTCTGTCTCGCTGAAGCTTGAATCATCCCACATAGCTTTCATAGCTTCCTTCTTTTTCTTATTGTCTTTCTTTAGCAACGGACAATCTGGCTTGATATGCCTTGGTTTCTTGTAGTGATAAAATATTGGAGGTTCATTCTTACTTTTATTTTCCTTTCTACTTGTCTCTCCTTTTTCAGGTTTCTTTTTATTGAACTTCCTAGGAAATCTCTTATTTCTTCTATAGAACTTGCCTAGTCTCTTAGTGACGAATGCTAATTCATCTTGATCTAAGTCACTTGTCTCACTTTCCTCTTCACTAGAGCTGTGGCTAGACGCTTTTAGTGCAATATATCTTTTATGCTATGGTTTAGAATTCCTTTCTTTTAAGACCATTTCATAGGTAAGAAGTGAACCTATGAGTTCATCTAAAGAGGTAGTCTTAAGGTTTCTACCTTTAGTGATAGTTGTAGCCTTTGCTTCCCATATTGAGGGAAGGCCTCTTAGGATTTGGTAGTATTGGTTTTCCCTAAGGCACTTAAGGAGTTTATTATGTGGGTAAATCCGGTGTACATACTTGATATTTCATCAGAATTCATCTTGAATACTTCATATTCGCTTGTTAACATGTCTATCCTATGGTCTCTAACATCAATAGTTCCTTCATATGTCACTTCTAGTTTGTCCAATATTTCTTTAGTCGTCTTCCATGCCATGACCCTATTAAATTCATTAGCATCTAAGGCACGGTATAAAGCATTTATAGCATTTGAATTGATTTGAAGCATTTTATAGTCTGAATCGATCATATCCCTTTTTTCTTTTGGAATCTATTTTCCATCAACTATTTTAGTGGGAATAAGGTCCCCATCCATAACTACTTCCCATGCTTTTCAATCCATGTGTTGGAGCATTCTCTTTTTCTAAAACATATAATTATGTCCACAAAAAATTGGTGGACGAGTTGAGGATTGGCCTTCACCGAAGGGTGCTACTCCTATATTTGCCAATTGATCTTTTTATAGTTTCTTGTTAGGAATTACTATAACTAGTCTCTGATATCAATTGAAATTAGGAATAGCTTCCCAAGAGCGGGGGTGAAGTGGTTTTTAAAATATTGTTAATTTAGAATTAGTTCATTTAAGTTGTAAATCTTAGAAACAATCACAACAAGATCAAACTTTCAATTTATGTAACAATATATGTGAAAATTTGCTGCAGTTAGTATAAGCCCTGTATCACAATTATTCTTCTTCCCAATGTTCAGTTTTTAAATAAACTTTCAAATTAATAAGTCAATGATAATCAACCAACGTAGTCCCTTTTGATTTCCACAATCAATGCTGATTTATCCAAAACGAATTACCTTCTGGTCTATTTAACAACCAAACATTCAGAATTGAAATTTAAAACAACCACTCATATTATATCCTTGAAAAATAAAGAGTAGAGTAGAGAAAGAAGAACACAAGGATTTTTATGAGGTTCTGCTTCAACACAGCCTACGTCATCGCCCTCGGCCAAACCGCCAAAGGATTCACTATTATCGTTCCTTTATCAGCTGAAACAAAAACAATTACAATCACTCCTTGGGCAAGGCTAGAGCCCGCCTTCTCCAAACAATCTCCCCTTGTTTGGTCCAATGATTCAATTACTCAAATCCTCAACAAGCCCTGTTACAAATATAGAAAAACAATACGTGCAAGAACTTGCTCCTCAAAGAGCCGATTAGTACAAATTTAAAATACTAATGCACTTCAGCAAATTCAGAATATGAATTTCAGAATGAAGCTCTTAGAAATTTATCACCGTGGGTATCTTTCAATGAAAGAATCAGCAACTCAATGATCAAACACAGTGAGATTCAGCAAGAACTTCTCTTAATTTTGAGCAAGGATGAGAGCTATATGAAGCACTTTCAGAAATTCAGAATGAGAGAGAGTATGATAGCAGATTGTGAGTTCTTAATGATCTTGGTAATTAAATCAATGTGTCTTTAGGGGTATTTATAGATGTGTAAAACCTTCTTGCTTGTTCCCCAAAGGATACTCAGACTTGTTTCCATATATTAAACTTATTTGAAATTCAAAAATTATATCCGTTGGAAAACAGAAAAATGCCGCGAGGCAGTCGACTGTGAAGTCTTGACAGTCGTCTTTCCATTTAATATAACTATGAAAATCATAAGCAGAAAGGTGACAGTCATCGGTCCCTTGAGTGGCAGTCATATATCATCAGAATATAAGGTGACAGTCGTCTGTCCATATGATGATAGTCGTCTGTCCATGTATAATTTTAAGCCTGTTAGTAGCATAGAGAGTGGACAGTCGTCTAGTGAAACTTTCACAGTCTTCTCACTTTTCACTAACAGTCATCTGTGGGGGCCTTGACAGTCATCTGTCAGGCTTCTGTTTTTCAATTTTAAGCCTTGTTAATTTAGTCAGTCATCTGTCTATTAACACACAGTCGTCTGTCAACTAAATGATTTTCTTTTCTAGTCACTTTTTGATTTCTCTCTCATTGTTACTTGGAATATAATTTTTTTTTAACTTTGAAAACATGTTCCAATTTATTATTTTAAGGTCTCTAAGTCTATTTGCCTAGTGACCTTCAAAATGAAAACTTCATACTTGAACAAACTTAAAGTACTTACAAAGACTTGTCCTAAGTGCTCAAAAATTCTCCTTTACTCTGAACTTTCTTTATTTCTAGTCTCTGATTTCTCAGAATAGTCTAAACTTTAAGCTCTCATTTTGATCTTATTTAATCATCATGCTCTTATGGTCTTCAAACTTTGATCCATACTATCAGACTTTGATTCATGCTACATAAGTACCTTCAATATGGATTCTTGAGAAAACACAACACTCAACTAAAGCATGTTAAATCCTACTTGTTTGTTAGCATCAAAATGGAGTATTAAACCTTGTAAGGCCAACAATTAAGACTCGAGGATATTCGGGTAATTAGCGAATTCTCGGATGTGTTTCCAAATGATTTACCCGGTTTACCTCCAGATCGTGAGGTAGAGTTTGCGATAGAGTTGCTGCCTGGTAAGGCACCGATCTCTAAAGCTTTATACCATATGGCTCCAGTGAAACTTAAGGAGTTAATGGGGCAGTTGCAGGAATTATTGGATAGGGGTTTCATTTGACCTAGTGTTTCTCCCTAGGGAGTTCCAATACCGTTTGTGAAAAATAAGGATAGGTCGACGCGCATGTGCATTGATTATCGTGAGATTAACAAGATAACTGTGAAGAATCTCTACCCGTTGCCTCGTATAGATGATCTCTTTGACCAGCTATTGAGTATGAAAGTCTTTTCGAAGATTGATCTACGGTCAAGGTATCATCAGGTGAGGGTTCGATCATAAGATGTTGCGAAGACAACTTTCCGAACCAGATACGACCACTACGAGTTCTTGGTTATGCCTTTTGGGTTGAGGAATGCTCCAGTAGTATTTATGGATCTTATGAATAGGGTTTTCCATGAGTACCTAGACCGATTCGTAGTGGTGTTCATTTATGATATTTTGGTGTACTCGAGAAGTTCAGAAGAGCACGAGAACCATATGAGGTTTGTATTACAGGTTCTGTGGGAGAAAAAGTTGTATGCTAAACTGAAGAAGTGTGAATTCTGGTTGTATCAAGTTGCATTCTTAGGCCATGTGGTGATTGGTGACGGTATATTAGTTGATCCTAGTAAGATTGAAGTTGTGGTCGACTGGGTATGGACGAAGAATATGTAGGAGGTTCAGAGTTTTCTAGGACTGGTGGGTTTTTATCGTCGGTTCGTGGAGGCGTTCTCTAGATTGTCTGGGCCTCTAACTCGAATGACCAGGAAGGGGGTGAAGTTTGAGTGGACGAGTGATTACGAGCAATGTTTCTAGGAATTAAAGCACTGGCTGGTTACTGCTCCAGTCTTGACCATTCCTTCAGGGGATGACGGGTTTGTGATTTATAGCAACGTATCTCTGAAGGGTCTGGGGTGTGTGCTTTTACAGCAGGGTAAGGTAATAGCGTATGCTTCTCGACAGCTAAAGGAATACGATAAGAATTACCCTACACATGATTTGGAGTTGGTTGCTATTGTATATGCGTTGAAGATCTGGCGACACTACTTGTATGGTGTGTAGTGTGAGATTTTCACTGACCACAAAAGCCTTAGGTACTTCTTCATGCAAAAGGAGCTGAATATAAGGCAGAGGCGGTGGCTAGAGTTGATTAAGGATTACGATTGCATGATCAGTTATCACCCGGGGAAGGCTAATGTGGTAGTAGATGCGTTGAGTAGGAAATCAGAGCATGCAGTAGTATCTGCAGTTGTAGCTTAATATCATATGGGACGGGATCTGGAAAGCCTTGGTGCAGAGTTAGTGTCTGGTGATCATCAGGCTTTCATTGTTAGCTTGGTGATCCGGATGACTTTGTTTGAGCGTATTAAAGCCGCCCAGGCTAATGATGTGGAGTTAGTTGAGATTGTGGAGAAAGTGTAGCAGGGGTTGGTTGCAGATTTTCACATCTCTGAGAGAGGTGTGTTGAGGTTTGGGATCAGGCTGTGTGTTCTAAACGACGACGAAATCAAAAGGACGATTCTGGAGGAAGTGCATCGTTTGTTGTATACGGTACATCCTGGTAGTACAAAGATGTATCGGGACTTGCACGAGACTTTCTAGTGGAGTGGTATGAAGAGGCAGATTGCTCAGTTCGTGGAGCAGTGTCTGCCGTGTCAGCAGGTGAAAGCTGAACATCAGAGGCAAACAGGGCCGTTGCAGCTTTTGCCTATTCCGGTGTGGAAATGGCAGCACATTTACATGGACTTCGTTACCGGATTGCTGCCAACTCTTCACGGATAGAATGCCATTTGGGTGATTGTGGATAAATTGATGAAATCTGCACATTTTTTACTGATGGAGGTTAGTTATCCTTTAAGTAGGCTAGAAAATTTATACGTGCATAAGATAGTGAGAATGCACGGAGTACTAGTGTCCATTTTATCATATCGAGACCTGAGGTTCACTTCTCGATTCTAGACAAGCTTGCATTGAGCACTAGGGACGAAGCTTACTTTCAGTACAACATTCCACCCCCAGACTGATGGACAGTCGGAGAGAACGATACAGATCTTGGAGGATATGTTATGAGCTTGTGTATTAGACTTCGGTGGTAGTTGGATCCAGTTTCTACCACTAGTGGAGTTTGCCTATAACAACAGCTTCTAGGCGAGTATCAGGATGGTACCGTTCAAGGCTCTATATGGTTGGAGGTGTCGATCTCTTTTGTATTGGGATGAGGTTAGTGAACGTTAGGTGTTATGACCTAAACTTGTGCAGCAGGCAACTAAGAAGGTAGGTTTGATCCAAGAGAGGATTAAATCAGCTCAGAGTCAACAGAAGAGCTACACAGATGTTCGCTACCATGAGTTAGAGTTCGAGGTGGGGCGTAAGATATTTCTGAGAATCATTCCGATTAAATGGTTGATGAGATTTGGGAAGAAGGGCAAGCTGAGCCTGAGGTACATCGGACCATTCGAGGTTCTTGAGTGAGTGGGTCCGGTAGCCTACAGGATTGCACCACCCCCAGTAATCTCGAGGGTTCACGATGTGTTTCACGTATCCATGTTGAGGAGGTACGTATTGGATCCTTCACATATTATTAGCTATGAGGATGTGGAGATTGGGGATACTTTAGCATATTAGGAGGTACCTGTTTAGATTCTGAACCATAAAGTTCAAAAGCTTCACACCAAGGAGATACCTTTAGTGAAGGTATTGTCGCGAAACCACGAAGTTGAGGAAGCTTCTTGGGAACTGGAAATGGAAATACGCCAGAAGTATCTATAGTTGTTTTGAGTACGTGTACGTCATCCTGCTTTGGGTTGGGATAGGTGGTTAGTCGTCGGGAGTGTGTATTGTGAACTCTTGAGACAGTTTATGTTGTAACCACGGTATTCCTCTGTCATAAGTGAGAGTATGTATATATGTGTTATGATGGGGTTGTGTTGTAGTAATTGCCAGTTTTTCTCTAGAGTTGAGTGTATGTGTGAGTGTTTGATTGTATGTATTACTTCATGAATGAGAGATTGCAAATTTCGACAAAATTTTTGTAAGGAGCGGAGGTTGTAAGAACCCGACCCATGATATATGGGTTTAAATAATTAAGAGAGGGGTAAAATTGAAATTTGAGTAGGCTTCATCAACGAAGTCAGATCTTGTCAACGAAGGCCTTGTATTTCTCGTCGACGAAGTTCAAAGGCTTATCGACGAGGAGAAGTCGAGAGATTTCAGGAAACTAGGAATCTCAGGCTCATCGATGAGGTCATCGTTTCGTTAACGAGCTGTCTATATGACCTCGTCGACGAGGACACCATTTCGTCCACGAGGGTGGCCAAGTCAAGGGCTATAAATATCAATTTCTATTACTTCTCAACAAAGAAATCTAAATATCCTCTCTCTATCTCTCTAGAAACTCTCCATACACTTTCTCTCTCTGGATTTCTTCACTACTTATTGTCTCATTCGATGATCTGAAATTACCACGAGTATCAGTGAGGGATTCTCTACAAGTTACACGGATCAGATTTTTGTTTCAGAGATTTTTAGGTTTTGGCATAAAATTGATGTATGGCTAGGTTTTCATTTATGATCCGCTAGTTTGGTAGAGTACAGAGTTATGAGTATTTTCTATACTGTGATTTGTAGGTTTTGGTACTCGGTTCGCTGTTTAGGGGCCTTGGAGTTTGGGATTTGATCATTGGGGGAAAGGTAAAGGGAATTGGTTTATGTCGGTTAGTTTTGAAATCGGATTTGGTGGAACTATGGTCCACGGTCCTGTGTGTATTTTGACTACTCATTTTTGGGGATCTATCAAGTAAAACTATGGGGTTTTCATGATTACAGTTTTGGAAAAAAGGGGGCGATGGGCTGCATCCCTGGTTTTGTTGAAAACCAAATGTATATGTTGATTTATATTGTGTTATAGGGATGGTCATGCCTTAACTTGTTTAAACTGTATATGTATGGAAAACCATGATTTTAGATTACCAAATAGGTGTGGTTTTTTTGGTTATATGAGCATGCATGTTTATGTTGTGTTTGGATGAAATGCGAGTAGGAACGGGGTTCTAAATTTGTTCCAAGTACTGAGAGTGTCCGGCTCTATATCTGAGGGCGTGAGCCTTATCAGTTGATCATCGAAGGTTGTGGATCCACCAGTTATGCACTGGTACGATGCCATGGGAGTTTGGGACTAGCCATGTGCCGGTGGCGAAGTGTTTCACGAGTTAGCTACGGGCCAACACCGGATATCGCGGGCTGGCTTTGGGCCAAAAGGTGTGACGACACCAGGATTGCTTGATCATGTGTGTGTGCATGTATGCACTGTTGTGAAATTAGTACTAGAACTGCATTTAACTGTATATGTGTTTGATCATGATAACACTCAAATGCCACACACCGATATAACTTGTATTCTTCCTTACTGAGAGGTGTGTCACCTCCGCTGTACGTACATATTTTTCAGGTCCTTCGAGTAACCAGAACTAACGTCCTTGTGTTGGGAGCGTAGTGGCCGGTGTACTATGGGTAGCGCCTGGGTAAGTGCTAGGACTTCTGTTTCATGAGTTTTCGTTTTGAGATATGTTGGGCACCCTATTGTACGTTGTATGATGGAGCCTTGACTTTATCTATACACTCTGGTATGGTACCGTGTATATATAGAATGACCTTTTTCCGCTGCGTATTTCCTATTGTGTATGGATGGGTATAGGGTGCCTGGGAACCCCACGGTGGTCGGACCCTCATTCATTGTATTGTATCTTGGGATGACTTATTGAATACAGGAACAAGTTAGATTACATTTTCACCCGTGGGTCCCATTTCCGAGTTTGGGGCGTGACATTTGCGTTGGCTATCAATCATGGCCTTGCGCCGAATATCTCATACATATCATTCTAAATAGGTAAATCAATTATCACGTATTTCAAAATCATAATGTACTATATTATTTCATAATTCCTAAAAACATGCTTTACTCGTAAAATTTTCCGTAACATAATACTTATCATGTAAAACCATATTCATGCCACACAATGCTGAGTAAAATCATATATTTTATTCTAAAATCATATTTCCTGTATAACAGCAATATTTTCCCAAATATGCATTTTCTAAACAATATTCAAACATAATACATGCTTTCCTGAAAATTAATTTGCTGATAGGTAATAATAATCTGCATAGAAAATAACTACTTTAGTTTATTCCCTTACCTGACACTGAAAAGAAACCCCCTTGAAATTAAGAAGAGCTTCCCAAGAAGGGGGAGGGGGTGAATTGTGTTCTTTAAAAAAAAATTATTCCCTTTTTAATACTTACTTATATTAGTATGACAATAAGAATATAAAGTAATCAACTAATAAACACACTACAAGACACTGATATTTAAATAACAATTCCAACCAATTAAAGTAAGTAATTTAAACAAACATGCAAGAGTTTTAGAACTTTTATCAGCTGCCCTGTAAAAGTTTGCAACCTTCTTTGAATGAAATCTTTGTTTGCACTTTTCTTGGTCAAGATTTCCATAGATTAACCAACGTACTCCCTTTTGGGTTTTCGCAAAACGTACTTTCTAAATATCAAGAGTCTTCCTTTAATTTTAATTTCAAGCCCTGCTATTTGCACTTAGTACACACAAAAATAAATTCTACAGAAAGTAATAAGTAAGGAAGAAAGAAAGACACAAAGATTTTACAAGGCTCGGCTTCAACAGAGCCTACGTCCTTGCCTTTGGCAAAGTACCAAAGGGTTCCACTATAGCAGTTCCTTTACAGGGCAAAACAACACTGATTACAATCACTCCTTTGTTAAGGCTAGAACCGCCTTTTCCAAACAATATACCCTCATTTGGTCAACGATTCAACAACCTAGAATCGTCCAAAATCTACAAGAAAAACAATAAGAAGATTGTGTACAAAGAACGCTCACACAAAGAGCAGGTTAGCAAAATTCAAAACTATATACTTCAAAAGATAAATATCAAGAATGAAACACACTTTTGAAACCTAGGAATGGATTTCACCAAACTCCCTTTTCTCCAGATGAGATATCGGCACTATAACTTCAGAGATTGATGAACAATAATGTGAGAATCACAGAACTTTCAGTTTGCAAGAGATGAACATGATGAGACTTTGAGAGTAAGGGAGCTTATGAAGAATTTTCAAAACTTGGTGTAATTTTGCATTAGAAAACCATGTATTTATAGGCAATCAGACTTGTTTCCTTGTTGCTAAAGTTTCTTGGGAGTGTTTCCCAAGATTTTAAAAAGTTTGGAGCCCAAGCAACGGATAGTTAAAAAATAAGATTTTGAAAATTTTTGCCCATTAATAGTGTTTATATGGCTGAACACTCGAGTTCAGTCATCCGAAGTTCCTGAGCTGTTTAAAAATATGAACTAGGCACAGGGTTAGACGATCAAAGATGGGGTTCAAATGACCGAAGAGTTGGGTTCAGACGAACAAGGTTTAAGTTCAGTCATCTGAACTACTTCTGCCAGTTTCTGTTTCTCACCAGAAAATCTTCAGACGTTTGAGCTTATTCTTCAGACATCTATAGTAATTCTTCAGTAATCTAAACATGAAGTTCAGTCATTTGAAGTTATTACTTCAGGCATCTGATCAGAACTCCAGTCATCTGAATAGATTGCTTTCTAAATTTAATCGTTTAATAATAAAAAATGGTTTGCTCTCTTTCTTTTATTTTTTATAAAACTTATTCCTAGATTTTTTAAATAGGCCTCTAAGTCCATATGATCCCTTAAAGAGCTTCAAAATATATTTCAATAGATATTTAAACGTTGAAGTACTTATATTGGATTTCTTAAAACTTTTTAAGCTAAGCTTGAGATCAACTTCATTCTTTTTGCTTTTGAAGTCACTTGGATGTTTGCTTGAGCTAGCTTTATCTTCCAATGTTTTGATCAGTTATGAGCTATTTTAAGATTCTATTTGGATCACTTGTTAGTTTATCTATCTTGATGGTCTACACTTGATCCTTGTTTTCCTGAAACATCAAAACTTAAACCTGCCAAGTTAAAATGTCCTTTGTTTGTGATCACCAAAACTGATTGACAAGCCTAGTCAGGCCAACAATCTCCTCTTTTTTGATGATGACAAACAAGGAGCAAAGATAAAGGTTTCCTTGATAAAATACTCCCCCTTACTATAAGCATCCAATACAGATTAACTAAATAGGAACCATAGCACTTTATCCAAGCAAGTTCATAGTCCATATGTTCTTTGTTATTTTTCAGTTCTCATATTTCATTTTACTTTAGTTCATAGTCCATATATCCTTTGTTAATTTTCATTTCTCATATTTCATTTTACTTTTGACATGTCTATGTATTCTTTTTATCTTTGCTAACAACACAACACTTTCTCCTCCTTTGTCATTAGTCAAAAGGAACAAATAAATAATAGGAAAGGTATTTTTATAACTAACAATGAAGTGTTTGCAGAACAAGAATATTACAACCAAACATTTCATCAAGAGATATTACAACAAAAAGAGGCAAAGTACTAATACTCAAACATCTGAGATACACTCAAAAAGTTACATAGTAACTAGTAATCTATAGTAGGTATTTCCTAAAGATCCTAGTCGTCTTCTTCTTCTTCTTGGCTTCCTTCTTCTTCATAACCTTCTTCTTCTTCCTGGTTGCCTTCGCTGGTAGAATCTTCTTCATTTTCCTCGGTTTCTTCATTGGAACTATCATCTTCACTAGGAGGAGCAGAGCTAATATCCATGGGATCAATTCCCCTAGGAGATCTAGCCTGATACTTCTCTATGTGAGTGACAATCTAATTAAGGGATGTAACCTTTTCTTTAATATTTTGTAGCCCAGTGCATACTTCAGATGAGAAACTTGAAAATTCCCTTTGGAATGTTAAGAACCATGAAGGTGCATCATGAGAGGACCCTAGATCCTGTGTGGGAGAGAAGTGAGCTTCTGCTGAGGTAGAGGCTAAGGTTGATGCTGAGGCTGAGTCTGAGGCTATAGGGGCACGCTAAATCCTACTTGATTTCAAATACCAACCCGAGCTTCCTTTGTCATACCCCATTTGCTTTAGAGATGTCACATTAAAAAGATCATAGCGGGTTCTTTTTATGAAGAATTCAGAGCTATTTGAGACATGGAGATGAGAGAAGAGGAGAGTAAGGACACCTTCATAGGGAAGGACAACTTGGGAGGATTCGATGTAGGAAAGATGATCAAAAGAGCCTTGCTCGGGTAGAATGTTGTTTGCAACTATTTTGTGTAAAATTTGGGCTTTTAGACTTAGTTTCTTGTACAAAGGAGGATGCCCAAAATAAATAGGTTCATTTTCCATGATCAATGGGAGGAAAGTTTCAAGAGGATTAGGAGGATGTTGTACCTCCTCTAAGCAACGGATTGTAAGGGAAGCTCCGTCCCGATTAAAGGAGTAAGCATTTAGTGGAATCCTTGAATGGATTGCTTGAGGCGAGGATGTAGGCTAGTGTTAGCGAGGGGGGGTGAATTGGAATTTTAAAATTTCTTCCTAAGTTCAACTAATCCAACAACCAGTATTACACAAACCTAGGGTCTGTCTATGCAGTTCCAATAGGCGCAGATAAATATAACGTGTGTAAATTAAATCATGCACAACATTGACAATATAAAATACACGTGCGGAAATATAAACTGTGAAAATATAAATAGAGCACATATGATATGTTATCGGGATGGGCCAACTTTTCCTATGTCCCCACCTCTAACTCGCAAGCTCGAGGATTCCACTAATGCTCACTTAACAGGTGGAGCGGCACCGGTTACAACCATGTCAATTCATAGGGCTGACCTCAATTAACACGCCTTACCAAGATGGCATACCTAGCTTTCCTAACCAGGTCTAAGCCAATCCGAGACTATTTACTAGGGCTAGTTTCCCTCTTCGGGCTCATGCTTGGAATACAACAAATGTGAAATACAATTTTTGTGTACACGAAAATATGCTTCTTACACTAAGCACATATGTACAACAATATGCACACGTAATAATTAATCCACACCAAACATGTAAAAACTGTAACTTCAGTGGTGTATATGTGCAATTTACACTCAATATGATGATTATACTCAGTCAAGCACAAAAGTGTTCAAGTAAGCTAATCTTTGAAAGTAAAGTATATGAAATCTCAATATCATATTAGTGTTTCAAAGATGCTTGCAATATTATTCAAACAAACTCAAAAATATTTTCTCAAATTGTATCAAATACAAGAGTTGTTTGAAAACAAGATTTGTAAAATATTTTGTACACAAAAATAATTACTTAAAGAATCTTGCAATGAAAATGCAAAGATCCTCAAGCTAAAGAGTTTTCCCAGCACAAGATTTATCAAGTTAAATTCGTGGGAAGAACCCTAGCCAAACTCTCAACAAAAATCAAACAATACAAATATCAGTGAGAGTATAAGGCTATTTAGGATAAATCACCAATAATCTAAACACTCTCTCTAGGCTTGGATGATAAAAGAAAATGAAGTAGAGGAGGATTTGGGATAGTATTTGGCAAAATAGGCTTTTTAAATTTGAGAGGATAATTCATTAATGATCCTACTAATCTACTCCTAATTTCTGCAAATGAGCCCCTATATATAGAAGTTGGACAAATTATGATAGTTTAGAACATGTAGGGTATTATTAGGATTGTTTAAAAACATTTAACATAATTAACGCTGTTTAAAAAATTTAATCGCGATAAAGAGAATTTGCCAACCCGAGAGCACCGACCGACTAGACTTGAGGTTCGGTCAACCCAGTTGTTGACCTTATAGGTCACACCCTGGTTTTGATAATGACAAACTCAATTGTATTTAATAAATATCCAGTTCATGTGCAGGTTTATACTAATATACATTCAAGGGCATATGAAAGCTTGAAGACAATTTCATATTCCCAATTGTAATATCTCTAAGTGAATTTTGTCTGTAATAGTAATTAGGCTGTCTGTAATAGTAATTAGGGTACTGGTTTGTAATAAGCTCACACACATCACATGAATGATTTACTTTGTAAGCTCAAACCGAACCATAAAAAGACCTTAGAGTGTACCTTCGGGTGACCGAAGGTCGACCGACACCGGACTTTTTCGGTGTCTTCAAAATTGGACCCCAAGTGGCCTTAGGACACACACATATGCACATATGTTTATTAGGCACTTAAAATTGATTGAGTTGGGTCAATTCGGGACCGAAATGCACACTTGGTGCACTTTCGGTCGACCGAGCCAAACAGTTCAAATTGGCCCAGTCGACCGAAACCGGTCCGGGTCAACTATTTGACCCGGTCCCGGTCGACCGACCCCTTACAGGTCATTTGACCTCGGTCGACCGAACCACCTGGGAGTCAACTATTTGACCCCCCGGTCGACCGACCACTTTTGTACTCCAACAACTCGGTCGACCGAAGCACCTCGGGAGAATTCCCAACAACTCGGTCGACCGAGCCGTGCAGTTCAAAAAGGCCTCGGTCGACCGAAACTCGGAGATTTCAAAAATTGCCCTTACCCGGTCGACCGACCCCTTAGTTCAAAATGCCCTCGGTCGACCGAGCTACTTGAGTCCCGGTCGACCGAGCTACTTTTGGTCGACCGGACCTCTCGGGTTGCCCTGATTTTTTTACCGCGATTAAATTTTTTAAACATGGTTAAATTTTCTTAAGTGTCATTAATCTTTTCTGAAAATTTCTAATAAGTCCCCAACGGTCAAAATTCTTGGTATGTCTATATATACTCCTTCATTTGGTGGATTAAGCACGGATTAGCAAATAAATTAAGAAAAATTTTCTCTCAAGCCAAATACTCATATTTGCCTCCTACTACTTACATTACTTTGAAAACCTACTCAAGCTTACACTCTTCATCTATCCAAATCATTTGTAAGTGTATCGAGTCTTTTATTTTTGGTTAGCTCTTCATATTGCTGTGTATTTGAATCGATTTTTGAGAGCATAACCTAAGTTTTCTTAGGAGGCTTTGCCAATAAGCCTGCCCTAAGAAAGACTCTTTGTGACATCCCAAGTATTGCACTCTAGTTGCAATATCTTAGGAAGTTCATTTTTGTTTGGAGATTGCAAAAATACTTTCAAACATATTTGAATATCTTGTGGTGTTCATATTGATATATTTGGAAAAGGATATTCGTGTGTGTGTGATATATAAATCTTTGTGGTATTGTTTGTACAAGTTTTATAAATATATATCATTTACCGAAAACAAAGATTATCTACTTTGCAATACAAGCACATACGCATTCTATTGATTGATAATATTGAGGCTTGCTTGGTATTCTGTGTGAACACTCTTGACTGAATATTTTGAAGTGCATAGATCATTATTGACACTCTCACGTACGTGTTACACTGATAGAAAACATAGTTGAGAGATTGACATTTTAGACCACACAGAGCTTACATTTTAAATCACTTGTGGTGTTTGTGTTTGTGCGTATTTGTGGTACATATCTGCTTTACTTGAAAGCACAATTGTATTGTACCTTTGATTGTATATCTGAGAGATTCCAGGCATGGCCTGAGGGGGCGGTAATCCAGCCCGGTAAGGATTGGTGTAAAGGTTGAGGTCAGCCCCGCTAATTGACCTGGTTAAGGTTGAGGTCAGCCCTGTGGTAATTTGACCTGGTTTGTATAGGTGACGCTCCACCCGTTTAAGTGAGCAAGGTATTGTGATAATCCTTGTGCTGGTTAGCCAAGGCGGGGACGTAGGCGGTTGGCCGAACCTCGATAACATATCCGCGTGTCATCTTCTCTTTACTGCTTTCTGAAACTTGTGTGATTGTTTAAACTGCTTCATCTGATCTCTGGCACATTTACATCATTTGCACTAGATTGACCCTAGGCTTGTGAACATACTGCTGCTAGGAGGAATACTTAGAAGGTAAAATTTAAAAATACCAATTCACCCCCACCTCTTGGGATCACGGTAAAGCTAACACCAGTGATGAAGTTTGGTTGACTGGGAGAAATTTGAACTGAAAATTCGGTCAACCAGACAAAGGGTTCCACGGCGATTTTTCCATTTCTATGTGGTTTGGTCGACAAGGACACTTTGAACTAAAAAGTTCAGTCGACCAAACAGTTGTGGCATCACCCGAGAACCTTCGGTCGACCAAGCCGTTGAAGTACTTTCTGGTCGGTCGACCGAAAGGTTAAAGTGTTGACCCCACGGAGTTCAATCGACCACCATAATTGAACTAAGCAAGTTTGGTCGACTGTATCATAGTCAAACTCTTGACCTGGTGACCGGTTCGGTCGATTGATAGATTTACACTGTGAAAGTATAGTCGAACGAACATGCATTTTTAATGCATTTCGGACCTATTCCCTATGTATACTAACCCTATTCATATATGGGGAGTCCTAAGGTCAATCTAGGTCTTCTTTAGGACACCGAAAAAATCCGGCGTCGGTCAACCATCCCTAAGGTCTTTCTCGGGTCATATGATTTTGTGTAGAGACCTGGAGTCTTTCTAAGGTCTTTGATCTTGTAGTTCCTACATGCATGATATGCATTAAATATTACAGACCTTTTTCCTATTACTATTATAGACCCAAAATTGAATGATAATATAAATTACAACATCAACTAATCTTTAGGGTCTTCAGGCTTCAAGCTTTTATGTGCCATCAAATATGAGCTTGCCAATAAGAACCTGTACACAAACTTGAAAGCCATCAAATATAGAGAGTATTTGTCATTAATTAAAACTAGGAATGACCCATAAGGTCAACAGCTGGGTTGGCTAAACCTCGTAAAAATTGTGTTTGCCTTCTCTCTTCCCTTACTCCTTTTAATTTCCGCATTGAATTTCATTAACTATCTTGCATGTGCGTATGTTGAATGATCTTACAAAAACTTGGTAATTAATTGGGTATAATTGAATATAAAATTATTGGATTGAATTAATTTCAAGCTATGGTGATTGGTTGTGTTAAATCTTAAAATAAGGATTGACTGTTGAAGTAAAATTAAATATTTTCAAAATATCAAATTCACCCTCCCCCTTGGGGTTACACCTGAATTTACATTTTGTATCAGAGCGGGTTTACATAGAATTAATTCATTATTTTTGTAAAATGATCACATGACACACATCGATGTAACTCCATTTGGTAAGGAACACTCATCCACTAGACCACCAATTTTCTATGGTGTAAATTACACTTACTGGAAACGTAGGATGAGTATATACATGTTAAAGTAGATTGGAAAGTGTGGAAAATAGTTTCTAAGGGAAACCATGTTCCCATGAAAGTAGTTGATAAGGTAAATGTTCCTAAGACGGAAGATGAATATACAAAGGAAGACTGGAAATTTGTGCAAATAAATGCTACTGCAATGAACTTACTATTCTGTGCAATGGATGTAAATGAGTTTAATAGGATGATGGCCTGTAACACTGCTAAAAAGATTTGGGAAAAGTTAGAAGTCGCATATGAAGGTACTAAGGAAGTAAAAGACTGTAGGATAGACATGCTTACTAGTGAATATGAAGCATTTAAAATGACTGCTGATGAATCTATTCAATCCATGTACACAAGATTCACACACATCACAAATTCTTCAAATGCTCTTGGTAAATCTTACCCTACTTATGAGTTGATCAGGAAGATACTTAGGGTACTACCACTAGTTTGGGAAGATACGGCCACTGCAATAACAGAAGGAAGGAATCTAAAGGAGATGTCTATTGATGAATTGATCAGTTCACTTATTACTTATAAACTAGCAATAAATAAAAGGAATAATGAGAAAAAAAAATTTAAGAAGGTTACAGCGCTTAAGGCATCATCCAATAGCTAAAGTGAGGGAAGTGATTTAGAATCAGATGATAACATGGTGCTTATCACTAAGAAATTTGGAGAGTTCATGAGGAAGAACAAGAAATACACGAGGAAATTCAAGGGCTCAAAAACAGAAAAGAGAGAGTCAAGAGGAAGGAAGCGAAAGGATGATCTTCCCATGTGCTATAACTATCAAGAAGTTGGACATATCAAGCTAGATTGTCCCTAGTTGAAGAAAGTGTCTAAGAAGAAGAAGAAGAAGATACTAAAGGTTGGTTGGAATACTTACAGTACCAATAGTTTAGAATCTGAATCCAGTGACGACGAGATTGAAAATCTATGTCTGATGGCTCACGAAGACCATAAGGTACAATCTTTTTTTTTTTTTTGCTTCTTCTTATTATTCCAATGATTTAGAAAATGAAAGTAGCATGCTTTATTTTGATGAACTACATCAAGAATACTTGTATACCTTTAAAATGCTTGAGAAAATGAATAAGAAAAATTTTTTTGGCTGAAATTGAAATTAAAAGAATTTTAGAAGTCAGTAGAGAGTCAAAATCAATCTCATGCATTCCTCATGAAAGACAAGGATTTGAAAATGGAAGAGTTAGAAAGGGATTTAAAAGATAAATCTAAGATTTTCTGTGAATTTACAGAAGGACAAGCTAATTTTGAAAAACTCCTTGGAATTCAAAGAAACTCCCTAGGAAAGGAAGGTCTTGGTTATAATGGAAAGGATAATCTAAAACAAAAACATATTTACGTGGGATATTTTGTAAGAGAGTCAAAATCTTATGTTCCAACTAAAGACTATTATAAAAATATTACATGTTTTAAATGTAAGAAGTTAAGTCACATAAAATTCGACTGTCCTTTTAAAAATAAAGATGTCAAAATTAAGAAAGTCCAAAAATTCAAAGGAGAATCTAGTACTAACCCCCATGGAACCAAGAAAATCTGGGTACCAAAAGTAATTATCTGATTATGTCTTGTAGATGTGCTTGAGATTATCCTCTTTAAAGGACAAATGGCATATGGATAGTAGATGCTCACGACATATGACAAGATATAAAGATAAATTCGCATCCATTATATCCAAAGATGGAGGATTTGATACATTTGGGGATAACTCGAAAGGTAAAATCATTGGAGTTGGTAAGGTTGGTAAGGATCCTTCAGTTATCATTGATAACGTGTTATTAGTGGATGGATTGAAACATAACTTATTGAGTGTAAGTCAACTATGTGATAAATGCTATAAAGTCTCATTTGAACATGACAAATGCACTGTAGAGAATAAATCAAAAGACAAGGTATTTTTTACTGCTGATCGTAATGAAAATGTCTACACCACTAGCTTTGACAATCTTGCTTCTCAACATGTAACTTGCTTTTTTGCTATGAATGAAATTAGTTGGATTTGGCATAGGAGGATAGGACATGCAAATATGGACTTGACATCTAAACTTGTTAATGGAGAATTAGTTAAAGGATTGCCTATGGCTAAATTCGTGAAAGATAAAATATGTGATGTATGTCAACTAGGAAAACAATCAAGATCTAGCTTTAAGAAGAAGAAAGTTATCTCTACTACTAGACCATTTCAAATGCTACACTTAGATTTATTTAGTCCAAATCCAACTCAAAGTTTAGGAGGAAAATCATACGCATTCGTCATAGTTGATGATTATTCAAGATATACATAGCTACTATTTTTAAGTCACAAGGATGAAGCGTGCGAACAATTCATAAATCTGTGCAAGAAAATTCAAAATGAAAAAGGATATACTATTACTAAAATCCAAAGTGATAGGGGTAGAAAATTTAAAAATCAAGGCATGGAAGACTATTGCAATTCATTAAGAATAGCTCATAACTTTTCTTCTACTAGAACACCACAACAAAATTGTGTAGTTGAAAGAAAGAATAGGTCTATACAAGAAATGGCCAGAACTATGCTTAGCAAACATAAACTACCAAAGTACTTTTGGGCTGAGGCAGTAAATACCTCCTGCTATGTTCTAAATAGAGTTTTGATTAGACCATCTCTAAATAAGACTCCTTACAAATTGTGGAATGGCCATAGACCAAACATATCGTATTTTCATGTCTTTGGTTGTAAATGTTTTGTGCTTAGAGAGAATGAACATGTAGGAAAGTTTGAAGTGAAATCAGATGAAGGAATCCTTCTAAGGTATGCCTTAGATAGTAAAGTCTATAGGGTATATAATAAATGAACATTAACTGTTGTAGAACCTATCCATGTAGTATTTGATGAGTCAAATCCCTTCTCCAAAAAGACTGATGAGGATAAACTTGAAATAAATAAGGAATTTGAAAATTTGTCTATTAAAAATTATTCAGATAAGAGAAATGAACCTAAGGAACCATCTGTTGAAAATAATCAAACTGAAAATAAGGTTAATGAACTACCTAAGGAATGGAAGTACATAAAGAATCATCGTTAGAATTGGTGTATCCCTAAGAGGGGGGTGAACTGGAATTTTAAAAGTTATCTCCTTAGTTAAATGAAATAATACAACATAGGGTCTTTCTATGCAATTCCAAATGCGCCAGTAATATGATGTGCAGAAATTTAAATCAAGCACATCACTCACACCATAACATACATGTGCGGTAAATATAAAGTGCAGAAATATAAACAAGGCACGCGATATGTTATTGGGGTTAAGCCAATTGTGCCTACGTCCTCATCTCTAGCTTGCAAGCTCGATGATTCCACTAAAGGCTCACCTAACAGGTGGAGCAGCACCAATTACAACCAGGTCAATTAGCACAGGGCTGACAAGAACCTTTACAACCAAGTCAATTAGCAGGGTTGACCTCAACCTACACCCTAACAGGATGGTGCACCTAGCTTTCCTAACCGGGTCTAAGCCAATCCGGGACTATTTCACAGGGCAAGTCTCCATCTTCAAAATTGTGCCTGAAAATACAACAATATGTTCACAATCAATGAAATTGGTACAGTGATTATGCTTTCTTGTAAAACAGATGTGTACCCAGTTACGTACAATCACATTCACCGTCAATATGATATAATAAGTAAGCTCAATGTGGTCTTAGATGTCTACTCTCAAATAGATTTACTATTGGTGTAATCAGTGCATGAGAGTGCAAACAATATGATCTTTGTATCACAAAATATATATTCAATCTAAATGCTCAAACAAAGATATCAGTCGAAATTCATATATCTCAAACAACAGATTTTCTCAATGTATAAAGCTCAAGATATATATATATATATATGGATTTGGTTTGCAAAAGGTTTTAATCTTTGTATTCAACAAATGATATAACTTAATGAATATTGCAACAAATATTTTTATCACATAAATAAATATCTTTTTAGAGATATGTCAAAATAAAACACACAAGATATTTGAAAATGTTTTAAAAAGATTTTGCAACTAAAATGAAATAAGAACTTCACGAGATATTGCAATGACGATGCAATACTCTGAAGCTCCAATGAAGTCTTCTTGGGAAAGACGTATTAATAAAGCCCCCTAAGAAAACTTGAGGATGTGCTCTCAAATAAAATAATTTCACTCAAACACAATCTTGAGAGAGCAATCCTTATGGAACAACAACACTTAAATCGCACCTACAAAAGATATTTGAGTAGTGAGATCTAGTAAGAATAAGTGTGGGAGGCTAAAAAATGAGTATTATGGATTTTGAAATTTCAAAGAATTTCTCCTAATTAAGATTTCTAATCCTGTTTCTAATTATTCCAAATGAAGGCGGATTTATAGACTTCCCCACAAATATGACCATTAAGGACACAAATGGAAAAAATTATAAAAGTTTTAATATTATTTCAATATATTAACCCCGTTTAAAAGTTATTTACTACGGTAAAAATATAGGGCAACCCGAGAGCACCGGTCGACCAGGACAAGTTCAGTCGACTGAAGTTCTTGAGGCTCGGTTGACCGGGCATTAAATGACTTGTGAGTTTGGTCAACCGAACTTGTATGTCCAAAGGCAATTTTCCCTTTTTGCGAGGTTCGGTCGACCGAGATAATTTTGAACTAAGCTGATCGGTTGACAAAACCGTTGAGTTCCCACACGTGGGAACTTGGTCGACTAGGTTGGTGGAGTGTATTTTATTCTCGGTCGACCAAGAAGTCAATAAAGTTGACTTTTGGGGAGTTCGGTCGACCGCGCTATGGTCAACTTGTTTACCCAGCACCAGTTTAGTTGACCACCCGTTTTTGTATAGGGAAGTTCAGTCAACCAAGAGTGCATACTTAGCGCATTTCCGTCCTGTTTTAGCCAACGATCACCCTATTTCAAATGACCAAGTATGCAAGAGTGAGTGTCCTAGGGTCATTTTTAGGTCTTTTTGAAGACATCGAAAAAATCCAGCATCATTCCCTAAGGTCATTTTCATTTTAAGCTTATCTCACATACCATGCAGGTGATGCATGCAATTATTACAAGCCATATAACCTAATTACTATTACTGACCCTTTGAATAAAAATGAAATACAATACAACATATATATTGGGTCTTCAACTTCAATCTATTCTTTGTGCTATCATTATGATATGCCAATTAGAGTTCCTGCATATAATCTCAAATACCCATCAAATATAACAGGTATTTGTTATTATCAAAACACGGCATGACCTATAAGGTCAACAATCACCTCATTGATCAAATAATAGGTGAACCATCACGTGAAGTAGCCACACAATCCTCACTTAGAAATACGATTAATCATTATGCATTTCTATCTCAAGAAGAACCTAGGAATGTGAGTGAAGCAATTGAGGATGAATCTTGGGTGATGTCCATGCAAGAAGAGTTAAACAAGTTTGAGAGAAATAAAGTATGGACACTAGTTCTTAGACTTGAGGATTGGACAGCCACTGGAACAAAATGGATATATAAGAACAAGAAATACGAACATGGGATAGTTGTTAGAAATAAGGCATGACTAGTAGCTCAGTGATATAACCAGGAAGAAGGAATAGATTTTGAGGAAACCTTTGCACTTGTAGCTTGAATGGAAGTCATTCGAATGCTTTTAGCCTTTGCTGCTTTTAAGGACTTCAAGTGGTATCAAGTGGATGTCAAAAGTGCATTTCTAAATGGCTACATAAGTGAAGAAGTTTATGTAGAACAACCCCCAGGTTTTGAAAACCATAAGTATTCAAATCACTTTTATAGACTAACAAAAGTCTTGTACGGCTTAAAGCAAGCTCCTAAAGCCTGGTATGAATGACTAAGCAGTTTTCTCCTAGATAATGGATTTATTAGAGGGAAGATGGACACAACACTTTTCATAAAGTCTAAGAATAATAACATGCTTCTAGTTTAAGAATATGTGGATGATATCATATTTGGAGCAACAAATGAAGAGTTGTGCAATGAGTTTACAAGTACTATGCAAAATGAATTTGAGATGAGCATGATGAGTGAACTAAATTTCTTCCTAGGACTTCAGATCAAATAAGCAAAACATGGAATTTTTATAAATCAATCGAAGTACATTAGAGAACTACTCAAAAGGTTTAATATGGAAGATGGAAAAATACTAAAGACACCTATGAGCTATTCATTGAAATTAGACAAAGACGAACAAGGTATACCAGTGGATGTCAAGCTCTATCGCAGGATGATTGGTAGCTTACTATATCTAATGACCAGCAGACCTAACATAATGTTCAGTGTATGTTTGTGCGTAAGATTTCAGGCTACACCAAAAGAGTCACATTTATTAGCCGTCGAATGAATACTTAGATACCTGATAGGAACCATTGAACTAGGATTATGGTATCCTAAGTATACATCCTCTAAGATTATTAGCAATTTAGATGCTGATTTTTCTGATAGTAAAGTGGATAGAAAGAGCATGAGTGGCACATGTCATTTTCAAGGACATTCATTAGTATCTTGGTTCTCAAAGAAGTAGAATTCAGTTGCACTATCCACAGCCGAGGCTAAATACATAGCTGCTGGAAGTTGTTGTGTTCAAACGTTATACATGAAGCAACAACTTATGGATTTTGGTTTAAACTACAACACAATTCCTATAAGATGTGACAATACAAGTGCAACAAACATCTCAAAGAATCCTATATCACATTCACAAACTAAACACATAGTGCTGGCCTAACTGGACTTTTCAATCTTGTTTTGATGATAACAAAATGAATGATGCTTTAACATGTTATGTTGAGTGATTTGATTTAGGTAAAAAGGCACTCACGGTTGATAAGCTGAAGTTTAATGTCAATTTGGTGGAAGCTCCTCAAAATATTGAGGTCAATGAAAAACAAATGAAGAGATTAAAGGCCAAACAATTCTTAAAGTCAAAAGTGAACCTCGAGAGGCTAAAAGAAGGCTAGAAAACTTAGTGTTTAAGGAAACCATGATTAGAAGGACTGTTATAAGTACTTCAAAGCCAAATACTATCTAGATACATGTGAAGCTCTTATAAATCAAAACAAACTAAGAAACATTTTTTTGAAAGACCTTAAAATATGTCTTTGATTAAAAGGTCTCAAAGGAAGAAAGTTCTTAAAAGTAAAAAAGGTAAATACTGAGAGCCAGACGACTGCCCTATATAGGTAGGCGACTGCCACAATTTAAAAGAAATAATTTAGGAGGCAGTAGGGTTCCAAACGACTGCCTAAGCACTGATAGGCGCTTGGGTGGTCCAGTCAGATGACTGCGAAGTCTTGGCAGGCAACTACTAACCTTCTGGGTTTTCAAAATTGTTCTTTGGAAAAATATTGAATTTCAAAATTAATTCAATAATTTAATTAAATGAGGAAATTGTTCTTTGGAAAAATTTTGAATTTCAAAATTAATTCAATAATTTAATGCTACCTAATTAAATGAGGAAATTGTTCCTTGGAAAAATTTTGAAATTCAAAATTAATTCAATAATTTAATGCTACCTAATTAAATGAGGAAATTGTTCCTTGGAAAAATTTTGAAATTCAAAATTAATTCAATAATTTAATGCTACCTAATTAAATGAGGAAATTGTTCTTTGGAAAAATTTTGAAATTCAAAATTAATTTAATAATTTAATGCTACATAATTAAATGAGAAAATTATTTTTTAAAAAATTTTGAATTTCAAAATTAATGCAATAATTTATTGCTACCTAATTAAATGAGGAAATTGTTCTTTAGAAAAATCTATAAATACATCCTTTGGGCAATGAAAAAAAAATAGACAAGCAAGATAAGCCTAAAAGATCAAACAATCAATACGATGAAATTCTTCCTACGCTGAAATTCTCCTTAAGTTCCTTTGCTCACATCATTTTGCTGGAGAAAAACTTTACGTTTTTGGTGGATTGAAAAATCAAAAGCTTGGTTCCGAGTTGCACTCAATTCTTTTTAAAGAACCATCGGTGACTTCTAAAACTTTAGAGCTTCTCATGTTCTATTTAACTTTGGTGTTTTGAAGTGCAATTTAGAACTCAATTTGTGCAACCTGTTCTGAATTTTGAGAGTATTTTTTGTATGCAGATCTACTTCTATCTTCTTGTACTTTGAACGATTCAAAGGTTTGTTAGATCGTTGGACCAAGCACAGGTCGGTGCTTGGAGAGGTTTCTCTTCCTGAAAAAGAGGGTAAATTGTGCAAGGTTTTTGTTCCACCCGAAAGGAACAAGATATAGTAAATTCCTTAGGTGATTGACCTAAGGCGAGGACGTAGGCTGGGTATAAGCCGAACCTCATAAAAGTGGTGGTGTCACTCTCTTATCCTTACTCTCTTTTAATTTTAGCAATGATATACCCTACGTGGATGTTTAATACTTTTAATAATAAGGCAAGCACATATTAGAAATTAAGTAAACCGAAAAACTAATTTGTGGAGTACGTTGGTTAATCGATCTTTTGCGGAAATCAAAAGGAAGTACGTTGATTGGTTAACATTCAAAAACTTATTAGCTGAAGGTTTAATTAAGTTTTGATATTGAAAAAGTGTTTGAATTTCGTTGTAATATTCAAATTCAAAAGACAACAACAAGAGTTGTATATTCATATACAGGGACTCTAAAGATTCAAATTGATTTTTGTTGGGTGGTTGTTATGTTTAAATAGTAAGTCAATTGATTGTATTAATTAATTGTGGATTAATTAGAAAATAGGAATTTGTGTGGATTGCCTCATTAACAAAAATACAAGTAATCCTCAAGAGATTGTGAAAAGGGATAAGAGTTCTCAAAAATAACCAAAGAAATTTTAAATAACCCAATTCACCCCCCCTCCCCTCTTGGGACTACACCTTAGGTTTTAGTTGGTATCAGAGCGCGGTTATAGCAAAACCTAATAATTAGCCATCTTTTATGGATTAAATTACACCTTTTGAAAGCAATGAATGAGAATCTACCTTTAAACAATGGACTAGAAGGCATGGAATGTTGTCACAAATGGAAATTTAATCCCCACTAAGCTTGTTCGTGGAAAAAAAGTACCTAAATAAGATAAAGAACTAAATGACTCAGATTACAAAATGTTGCAAATTAACTCAAGTGCAATAAATTCCTTTTATTGTGCACTTGATGCAAATGAATTTAATAGAGTAATGACGTGTAAAACAACCAAAGAGATTTGGGATAAATTGGAAGTAACCTATGAAGGCATGGTAAATGTTAGGGAAAGTAGAATCGATATGTTAACCAGTGAATATGAAGCTTTTAGGATGAACTTTGAAGAAAGTATAACAAGCATGTGCACTAGGTTCACTCATATCATAAACTCCCTAAGTGCCTTAGGAAAAACTTATTCCACCCATGAGATGATCCGTAAAATTCTAAGAGCACTTCCACCTATTTGGGAACCAAAAGCCACAGCCATTACAGAAGGAAGAAATCTTAAAACAACTTCCTTAGATGAACTCATAGGATCTCTTCTAACCTATGAAATGATGTTAAAAGAAAGAAGCACTGAAAACAAAAATAAGAAGTCCATAGCTCTAAAAGCTTTGAAAGAATATTCAGGTGAGGAAGATAATGAATCTAGTGAATTAGAAGATGAGGACTTAGCTCTCATAATTAAAAGACATGGAAAATTCTTAAGAAGAAACAAAAAAAAAATTCACTAGAAAATTCAATGGATCAAAATCTGAAAAAGGAAAATTTGCTATAAGGCATTTATAGCACTTGAGTTGACTAGCATCATTTTATGATCGATTTCAGTCATATCTTTTTCTTCCTTAGGAACCTCTTTTCCGTCGATTAGTTTGGTAGGAATTAAGTCACCATTTGTGACAATCGTCCAAGCTTTCCAATCCATGGTTTAAAGATAAATCCTTATCCATTGTGTCCAAAAAGTATAATTAAGTCCACAAAAGATAGGTGGTCTAGTTGAGGATTGACCCTCTCCAAAGGGACCTACTCCTACATGTGTCATGTAGATCTTCATATAACTACTTTTTTAAGGTTTGTTATAACACGGCTCTGATACCAATTGAAAGTCAAGGTGTAGCACCAAAAGGGGGGTGAATTGGGTTATTAAAAATTTATTTTAATTTTTTTTAAGAATCTTTAACCTCTTGTTAACTCAGCAAATACATAGTAAAAGCTAAGTTATTTAATCAATCAACAACCACACTTAATCTCAACACAAGCAAACAATAATTAAAGAATTCAATCAAACACAATGTACTTAGTCAAAAATAAGATGTAGCACTTTTTAGCTTTTGCAAGAACTCAAGGTAGACTTCGTTTGTAGCCTTGTTTGTTTCAAGCTTTGTAATGAATGAAATTTGCTTGCCCTCCCTCAACTAAGATTTTCGGAAATGATTAAACAACATACTCCCTTTTGGGTATCTGCAAAAGTTTAATCAAACGTACTTTCTTAAGTTAAGAGTCTTCTTAATCTTGGGTTTTGATTTTCAGCAACATGCACTTAGCATACACACCAGACAATATATATATATATATATTGAAAGTAAGAGAAGGGTAAGAGTGAGACCGAGATTTCTTATGAGGTTTGGCTTATCCCCAGCCTACATCCTCGCCTTAGGCCAACAACACCAAAGGTTTCAACTATAGCACTCCTTTCCGGGTGGAGCAAACCTTTACAAATCTCTCTTTAAAGGTAGATCCGCCTCTCTAAGAGATACCCCACACTCGTTCACTCATGCAATAGGCTAAAGCAATGCCTCTCGATACCCCACGCTCGGTACAACGATCCAACAACTTGGACCATCAAATAAATTACAAGACAAGAACAAATTCTTTGTGTACAAGAGATGCTCTCACATAGAGCTAGTTAATACAATTGAAATCACTAATATACTTCAAAGTAAATATCAATATGGAATGAAATTGAAACTCAAAAAAATTTATCACCGGGATCTTCTTTCTTTGATTGAAAGATTCATAATTTTCGCTCAATTTTAGTGATTAAATCTCACCAATACTCAGTAGCAAAACTTCAACAAGGATGTATGCAAAAGAACCTTTGAAGATTGAAAGCAAAAAGAGCTTGATTGCTGGTTTTTAATTCTTGGTGTGTTTTGATTTCATAAACCATGTATTTATAGGCTCATAAAGACTTAATTCATGCTGCCCAAGATTACTTGGAGTGCCCCCCAAGTTTTTTTAAAGTTTGGGGTGCAAGAAATACAAAATTTGAATTTAAAATGTTTAAAAAATATGGTCGTTGCCAAGGTCCAATCTATTGAACTTTTGCTTCAGTCTACTGAAGTTTTGGTTCAGATTACTAAAGTTTCTGGGTCAGTTGACTGAGGATACACTAGCTTTTCAGAAAATTCATCTAGAAATTCTTCAATAGACTGAGCTTAATCTTCTATCATCTGAGGAAATTCTTTAGTCTTCTGAGATTAAACTTTAGTCGCCTAACAACTTCGACCCCCCTTTAGTATATTGGTCATAACGTTTGTTATACATATCCAAAGTAGAAATTCTTGGTATCAAGAGAAAGTTAAGAAAAAATTCGACAACTATCATGTTGAACATGTTTTATGATAAGAAGTGTTTGATAGAGAAAAATGTACATCAATGCATATAAAAAAAAAAAAACAGAATTTGGAAAATCCCGTTTTAGTCCTTTTCATTCCAAAAATAATTTTAACCTTTTTGAATTAACTTTTGACCTTATAAAAATATTTTTCAATTATTTCAGAAGGTATCTAAGTCTAAGAAATTAACCTAAGAGATTCATGCATTTATATTGAAATTGTTTGAAGTACTTATGCCTGAATTTATATATGAGTATTGCACTAAAATGATACCTATCCACTCTTATTTATTGTTATTATTATCTTGATGGATAGTGTTGGAATTGGTGTGATCCCAAAAAGGGGGGGGGGGGGTGAATTGGGTTTTAAAACATTTTTTGATAATTTAAACAATTACACCGATTCACCACAGTTCATATCTCATTCAATATTGAAAATGTGTATGTACAACGATTAAGTTATCCGTGAGTGCATACATACACATGTGATGCATATCTCATTTAAATTAGTTCTTTGTGCATGCAAGATGGTTATAACAAAACATGAACGAGCATACACATGCTAAAATTTAAGTGCCGAAATTTAAATAAGATAAAGAGAGAATGACACACAGATTTGTTAACGAGGCTCGGCCAATACTGCCTACGTCCCCGCCTTGGGCATACCCCCCAAGGATTCCACTATACCTATTCACTTAACTAGATGAAGCAGAATTCTTTTATATCCTTTCCTTACGGGGTGAGGAAAACCCCAGCTCAATTACTAGGCCGATTCGAACTAGTCTCACTTACGAGGCCGAGACTCCCAGTTCAATTTTGGGCTAAACCAAACTGGTCTTATTTACAGGGCTGAGACTCCCCACTTCAATTCATGGGTTGAACCCAACCGTTACAATAAAATTATTTTTGTACACATGAAAAAGCTTCTAAATACAAGCATGGATGTACATATTACGCTCATAAAAATACACAATCCAATGATATGGAATAATGCTCAAGGGAGTAAGGGAGCTTAACTATATTTAAACCCAATTAAAAAGTTTTCTCCAAGAAGATATTTCAATAATAATATAGGAGAACCCAAGGTTTTGCTCTTTCAATGATTTTTGCACAAATAGAATGTGTATGAAAAATGAGTACTATGTTCTCCAACAAAAATTTATGCAAATGAGAAATACTTACAGAATCTAGGAGTTAAGCCAAAGAAAATATTTGTGGGACAAACAATTTTCTCCTTAAAATATTTATCAAAGAAATAACCGGGAGAAAACCTAAGCAATACTCTCAAAAATATTTCCAAAGATTTGGTGCTTAGTGAAAATATATGCAAATAAAATGCCCTAAATAAAATACTCTCCTCAACGATGATTTTGAAATAAATGCATGAAAGAGAGTTGGAGATATTTGTATAAAATATTTTGCCCCAAAAGAATAATTTAAACAGTAAAAAAAATGTTGGGGGAACTTTGATTAATAATGGATTAGAGAAAAATTTGAGTTAATCAAAGTTGCTAATCTGGAGTAATGAGGGGGTATTTATAGAGTTTGTGAAAATTATGATCGTTGGGGACATAGAGGTTATTTTAGAAAAATATTAATGATATTTAATTAAAAATAACCTCATTTTATCGTAGTAAAAAATTCACCAACCCGAAAGGCTCGGTCGACTGGACGCGAGGTTCAGTTGACGAAGTGACTAAGTTCAATCAACCAGGCAAAATTTGAACTGAAAGTTTGGTCGTTCGGACTTAGTGTCCAGAAGGTGATTTTCCATTTTCGCATGGTTTGATCGACCAGGTAATTTTGAACTATGAAGTTCAGACGACAAGGGCGTTAGATTCTTGCACGTGGGAATTCGATTGAGCAGGGTGTTGGCTTACGTTTTGAGCTCAGTCAACTGTATGGTCAAATGGTTGACTTTGAGGGTGTTCGGTCGATCGGGTGAGAATAACCTGGAATGGCTCGATTGATTGGGCAGTGGTCA